>NC_141138.1:50726678-51338622 GCF_053477565.2 Lygodium microphyllum | reverse complement strand
TCCATGAAAATGTCACAAAACTATTTTGCAAGACAGCCATGCCTATAGTGGTATTCACAACCAAACTTTCATGGCCACTTTCAATCAAAATACATTGTCTATCGCATGATTCTTTATTTGCTTCAAATCATTATTTTAATCCTATGTATTACTACACATAAGGTTTGGTGGGACTTAGACAAGATCTACCATTATAGGGTTTGGTGGGATTTGGGGCTAACATTTATGAGAAATTATGAGGCATAAAAATTAGTAAGCTTAACATGTATATTCTCTATCTAGGTTTGGAAGATACCTATGATTGGATTCCTCAATTGGGTTGTATGATAATCAAGGTAGGGGAAGTTTTTTGGTATCTAGAGTACCCTCTAGTGTTGAGCATATGAATTGGATGCTAGGAAAGAGGGATATACAATATATTTGAAAGTTTGATGAATGTTTATACAAGCATTCCGTGTGTATATACAAGCATACCCTCAACTAAGTATTATGATCAATATGGGATTTTCTACAAATTTCCTTATCTACATAAAAGTATAGCCACGACCAACATTTGTATATACGAGCTTGAGTTTGAAACCCTAACTTGGGTTTGATTAACTAGTGGTCAAAGCTTATCTCAATGTTCTAGTGTAACTCCACAAATAAAATAATAATATTTATTCAAATCCCGAGCTCTAATTGATTCCACAGCCTAATAAAGATACTATGTTTTTAAGCTTTGAAATGCTTAAATCATGCATTAATCTATAAGTTCTTGAGAATATTATCAAAATTATTTAAAAATGTGTAACTATTTTTCTTCTTACAATGAGTCACAACTCTTTGTTGTAACCGAATCTAGGAGGGTTCTAAATATGTCACATTTATTTAACTCCTCAAACACTACAACAAAAAGGCCTCATAGACGCACTTTTAGACACGATTTTTGAATATAGAGAAAATTTTATGGCCACGTCTATCCGCCCGTCTATTTGCTCGTCTACAGTGTCACGTCTATAATCGCATGTATGAATGAATTTACATGCAAAAATAGACGCGCGATAGACACACATATACATGCGTGAATACAAGCGCATAATAAACCAAAATTGCTATTAATTTAATTTATTTTGTGCGCCTATTAGCACATCTATTTGGCAGTTAGACGAGCATATAGACACGCTTATAGACGCGCTTTAACAAGCACCCGTAGACGCGAACGGAAAACAAAAAACTCCTTTTTTTTAAAAAGATATTTAATTTCTTTTTTAAATTTGAATTATCTAGCGCGTGTATAAGCACGTGTACTCTGCATTGTAGACGCGCTTATAAACGAGCATTTTCTGCAATTTAGACGCACGGATAGACGCGCAAAACAGAACTGGAAAAAAAAACCCAAAGAGCATGTGGTTGCTTTGCTTTTTTTTTTCCCCCTCCCATACATCAGATTATGCATTTGGGAAAAAGACAATGGATCTAAAAGCACGAGAATAGAAAATAAAATCCCATGTATTCATTATAGATCAAAAGCATTTACATGGGAAGTTTAAGTGCTTGCGACCTAAAGTGTGGCCGCAAGCAGTAGGCTCAAAGATGGATTATACATATACAAGAAAACAAGGCCATAGAGGAGGTATGGTGCTCCTCTATGAATCTGAAGAAGAAACATCTTCGCTAGTACCACCATGGCTACTAGCGTCGCTATCCCCCTCCTCGCTATGCTCCACATCCGGGTTCGCCTACACACACAAAAGATCAAGGTTGCTTAAGTAGACATGGTGGAGAAAAAGTTATAATTAGCTATACTTTTAATAGGAAAGTAAGAAAAACATACCTCCTCTGGCTATCGAATCCTCATAGCCCTGTTGTATTGGTCCTTAGTGTTGAGATGTATGCCCATAGAGGCTGAATGTGTGCCCAAAAGAGGCTTTCCCATAAGTGGCTTTGTATGAGAGATATGACAAAGATGTATGCTCTAGAAGCTCTAAGAAGAGATGTCCAAAATCCCATATGCACAGTGAGGTACAGTGGTACTATCCAAAAAGCTATAAAGGCATGTACTTGACACTCATTTCAAGTAGTGGCACTATCAATTTGATTCACTCAAGATTGTGTTTATGAGTCCAAGCTAATCTATCTTGGAACCTAATTCACTTGAGTTACAATCTCTCATTTTGATAATGTATCGTGTGTTTGACTTGCGTCCACCATAGCTAACTAGCTCTAGATCCATGTTTCTCAACACTCAGTGATGAGACCCTCCTTATAGAAGTGAAGCCATGTGGCTGCGTGGTTATGGCCTTGATGGTAGCCTACCTCTCTAGGAGTAGGTATCCTACCAACGATAGTATTCTGCAAAACAATTATGATATATACAAACAATTATGAGACACAATGTATTAGAACAAATTATATAAAGAATTGAAAGAAATATAAATTTTAAAAAACTAAAAATCAAAATATACTTACAAACTCTGCCTCCCACGACTCTCTGTTGCCCGATCTGTAATGCGATGATCCCATGGTTTCCATTTGGATCCGTCACGCCTCTGCGTGCTGGCGACTCTTCACTTTCTCTGTTGCTTTCTTCTTGGCTTTCTTCCACTCTATGCGGTGGCACATAGCTGGTTGGCTATAGGCTCCACGCCCCTCCTCCTGCCTCCGCAGTGAGTCCTTGGCACGTGTCATGAGGTGGGATCTTTTGTCGTGAAGCAAATCCCTCACTTTTGTGTGTCCCCAATCATCCGAGAATCGCTGACCCTCAAGATTTGGGTACCTCCTATGGACTGCCCTCAACACCTCCTGCCACAAGCCGCTTTTCTGATTTTTGAAGTAGATGAAACAATCTTTATATGTCGCATGCATGACGCTCCTCATGTACGCCATTACATCCCTTCCTTCATCATCATGGAAGATGCCACCAGTATCTGTAACTCTATAGTACTAGCGTACAGGATCCTCTACGTGATCTACTGGTGAGGGTGATCGCTCGCCACCTCCTAGGCAACCCCCACACAAGCCTCGTCCTCCCCCTCGACTCTCCCTCCTCCCTCTCTCTCGACTACCCTCTGTCTCACTGGATGCACGTGCTTCTGAAAATGCACGTGCGTCGGCTGACGCTTGTGCTTCAGCCCCAATGCACGTACAGGTGCTGCACGTGGACTACCTGCATATGGAGTACCTGCAATTGGAGTTTGGGAAGTAGTGCCAAACAAAGACGTCAGAGGCGTTACAGACATGACGCTGAACACCTCGTCTGCTGTGGGAGAGCGGCCAAGGTGTCTGGTCATCTCTCCCATGAAGTCTTTCCTACTAGGAAAACCTCCAAAAAATGCATTGACCCCCTTCCAAACGAGGCAAATGTATCATTCATGCGATCCAAATCCGGGTCATTACTAGATGAACCAAGATACGACATCTGCAAAAAAAACACAAGAAAAAGACAAATTTGTTTGCATACAAAAAATCATATATTACCTACATTTTCAAAGAGCTTTCTTTAGACATTGAGCATAAAACTTAAGTGCTAATGCTTCTCATAAACAAGAAAACTGATAAACACAAAAATGGGATTGGTCACATTCATCATTGCAAAAATATATTGTTTTTTATCAAAGCTGGGAGAGTTGGCGTGTGTATAACCACGTCTAAATTTCAGGTTAGACGCGCTCTCAGACGCATTCCTAAAGTCAACCCTCTGTTCAGCGCATCTATATTCGCATCTGAGATGTAGTATAGACGTGCTGTCAGACGCATATTCCAGGTCAATGATCTGCGCGTGCGTTTATCATCGCCTGTAGACTGCAGAGCACACGCGCCAGCACACCCGCTCTAAGACTTGTCCTCAAACGCAATGAGTGGAAACATTTTTTCGCATCTATACCTGCATCTACACTCAAATGTAGACGCGCTAGCAGATGCACTCAGTCGGCTGATTTTAGTCCGACGACCGCCATTGATGATTTACAAAATGCAATACATAATGGAATCAGAAATCCTAATACACAGACAGAGCAGAGAGAGAAAGAGAGAGACAAAGAGAGAGAGAGAGAGAGAGAGAGAGAGAGAGAGAGAGAGATAGAGACTCACCTTGGGTGTTTGGTGTGGTGGGTGATGGCGCTTCTTCCTTCTCCTTCTTCCTCTCCTGATGCTTGCTTGCTTGCTTGCTGCTTCTTCTTGTTCTCCTCTCTCTTGTTCTCTCTTTCTTCCTCTCCTTGGCTTTCCTTTTTTCCTTCTTGTATGTTTGAAATGAAAGAAGAGGTGAGTCATGAGGAGGTGAGGCATGAAGAGACTAGGTGAGGCATGAAGAGAGTGCATGTTGGCTAAACTCAAGCTTCAGAACTGCAAAAAACGCAGGAAAGGAAAGGTGCAGTTTGAAAAGAAGTGATTTAAGTATGGTTTGAACTTTGACATGTGCGTCTATTTTGGCGTGTATATGCACGTCTATTGTTCATATAAACGTGAGTATAGACACGAACATAGACACGCAAATAGACGCTAATATAGATGCATATGTAAATGCGGATATAGACGTGCATTTAGGCTTTATCATAATTTTTTGTTTTTAAGATACGTTTTGATAATGAATTCTTATCATAAGTTTTAATGTATTTATGATGAGTTTTATGTATTTAAAATTGAGATCTTAGAATAATTAATACGCTAGCTTGAAGTTTTTATGTAAACATATGAATGACAAATATTTTGATGTTGTCATGAATTAGGTTTAATCATGTTGTCGTCATCACTTAGTGCGGTGCATGCTGATGAGTCAATGAGCACATTCTCAAGTGAGGATGAAACATTGCATCTTCATAATCGAGATGCATGGCTACGATGAAAAATTAAATGCATGTGTGATCGTTGTTGAGGGTGTATTTTTTGAGCACATCGAATTGCAATGTCACACCTCAGCTTGTATGGAGAATGGGATCAAGAAAAATCACCGGTATTCATTGTTTTTTTTTACCACTAAGATTGCTAGTCTATGTTACTCAATATATAACAACGTACATGAAACTCCCTTTTGTGGTTGAGCAGGATGCGGTGCCACATCCTTAGATGCTCCCTCCCGGGCGTCAAGAGGTTGCACAATGTCGACGCGAGGAGGAAAATTCTTTAAGAAGAGTAGAGACTCACGACCATGATAGTAGCCCTCATGAAATGCCCCAGCAAGTCGTAGAGGATGAGATTTTGGACAACATGGTACACCATCTATTTTCGCAACCGGTTTAGGGAGAAGGTCACTCTATAAAGCCAGATGATCCACTATACGTAGCATCATCTACTCCGTTGTATGAAGGTTGTACATACTCCATTCTTCGTGTGTCCCTCGAGATACTTAACTTGCAAACAATTTATGGATGGAGTAATGTCAGTTTGGATGCGTTATTGAAGTATGTATCAATTCAGTTTGGCTTATGAATCATAATATTAACTATTCTATTTTGAAATCAGAAAGAAATATATGTTGGTGGTTTTTTAACTCATTTTTAAAAATATATGTACGTTATTATCACAAATGCTTCCAAAAGGAAACAAATTTCCAACTAAGAGAGAGCAAGCAAGACATTACTTGACATCTCTAGGAGGCCTCGATTATGTCAAGATCCATGCATGTGTCAATGATTGTGTCTTATTTTGTGGGATTCATGAGTTCGCAGGAGAGTGTCATGTTTGTGGCGAATCAAGATACGAAGTGGAGATGAAGTCAATGGATGTGCCTCGTAAGGTTTTGCGACATTTTCCAATTGTTCCACGTATAAAACTTATGTTCAAGTGTAAGTCTATTGGAAAGCTCATGTCATGGCATACTAGTCATCGTTCAAGTGATGGAAAATGGAGGATCCTTTGCTGACACACCGGCATGGCAACATATAGATAATTTGTGGTCCGTTTTCAAAGAAGAGCCAAGAAATTTGAGATTTGGTTTAGGTATGGATGGAATCAATCCATTTGGCATCAAAAGCACATCATACAGTGTATGGCCAGTGGTATTGGAGAACTATAATATTCCTCCACCCATGGCAATTAAAAAGGGACATGTAATGTTGTCCCTTCTGATTCCTGGAAAGCACAAGGTAAAAAACATGGACATTTACTTAGAGCCTTTGATTGAAGAGTTAGAAATGTTATGGGAAGGTCTTGAGGTGCAAGATACAAGTGCATCTGCATCCTCTAGAGATTTCACATTGAAGACCATGTTGTTGTGGACCATGAATGACTTTCCAGGATACGGAGAGTGTTCAGGTATATGTATATAACTCTATATTTGAAATTCAAGACTTGAATCAATTCCTTTTTATAATTCACTTGTTTTTTCAGGTTTAACCACATCAGGATATCATGCATGTCCTATTTGCGGTCCCTCTCTAGTTTCCTCTAGGCCGGCATGTTTAAAGAAGGTTATCTACAATAATCATAATCAATTTCTTCCTATTGACCATCCCAAATATGTTCTCCCTACTAATGGAATGACTCCACAATCTCTAACCATTCAAGATTGGAAGGAGAGATGCAGAAGTACATTTCTCTCGATTGACTTTAAAGTATTTAGCATGATGACTTGTTTACATAATATATTGTTTGTTTGTTAGGTTCTCTATATTTTTTCATCTTCCGTACTAGACTGAACTCAAGGTAAATCACCTGTTGGACCCCATGCACATATTCAAAAATGTTGTATCTACATTATGGGATCACTTGATAGAGGCTCGTGATTCAGTCAATGTAAGGGAGGATTTACATAACATTGGTCGCATGAGATGAGCCTGGCCACGCATTGGACCCAGAGGAAAGATTGAGCTACCCCATGCACCTTAGATGTTGTCAAAGAACGAGGAAAAAATAGTGAAGGAACAAATATATAGCTTTTGAACACCCACAGGATGTATGAGATGTCTCAAGGGAGACTTCATAAAGAAAAAGAAAAGAGGTGTGGAGCAACTATCTGATTTGAAGTCCCACGATTGGCACAAAATGATTCAAGTAAGGGTATCTCTAACCATGAATATAGTAATTAGTGGAGTAACTATTTGTAAACTTTGGGGTATTATGATTTTTTTCTCAACTAATCATTTGATCTATGAATATTGTTTACATTCAGTTCATACTTCCTACTAGCATATCCCATTGTGTATCCAAAGATGTACGTGATATCATTTACAAGATGGGAGAGCTTGTGAGGTGTGTATACATTGTATTTTTTCATTATATATCTTTGAATTTCTACACAAAAATAAACAATTCTCAAATACATCCTAACAAATACGTGAGCTCGAAGGAAATTGATCCAAACCCATATGCAAAAGCTAATTTTTTAATATGTATACATGTGTTACATATACACAATATAATAAGTATTTAAGTTTCTTGCTTTTGTTTTTCAAATACAGGTTGTGTATCATCCAATGGTAAACAATAACCAATGGTGGTATGTCATCCCTATATCTAATCGTTCAAAACCAATATATGGTAATATTACCGACATGGAGATAGCAGATGAAAATCCAACAATTAATGATGATGTGCATGATGACACCATAATGGATGATATGCGTGATATAGTACAAGATGAACCTCGCAAGGATGTTCAAGGAAACGCAAAAGAAGACAATAATGTGATTGTCGATGATATTGATGAAGTTATTGAGCAATATAGCAACACATCTGATAGTGGGATAGACTTATTTGTTTCGTTACCTCTTGGTAACATAGACCTAGAAGTAGATAGTTTAGCAAGGGCTGATCTCATTGAAGATAAGATGGATCATTCACTGTAACATACTTAATTTGCTTAATGATTCAATGTGTATTCTTAATTCTATGGTTTTTATCATGCGCACACGTGCATATTCAAGAATCAATAGTCAAGTTTAAAGGTAAATTGAATTTTCCATAATAAAAAGAAAGTGTTTTTAATCATCTTCAAGTAGAGAAATTACGAGATACATATTGCAATGCTTGCTACTAATTGTATAATAAGGTTTCTGTCGCTTGCCGCTAATTACTTATATCAGGCTTGTCAACTGGAGGAAATGCCATTCATTAGAGAGCAATTAAAAAATAATTATTAACTCTGTTTTTTTATTTCAATGATTCAATGTGTATTCTTAATTCTATGATTTTTATCATGCGCACACGTGCATGCTCAAGAATCAATTTCAGGTGGTTAAATAATTATTAAATTTGGTTTTTTAATTATATTAATTCCAATTTTAGGTGGTTAAATAATTGCGCATCTGGTGGCGCGTCTATATTGGCATCTATTTGCGCGGATATATAGATGCAAAATTCGTGTCTATTTACACGCTCTTTTTCACGCACATATAGACGCAATGATAGATACACCCAACTTTGCGCGTCTAACATGCGCGTCTATGCATTGTTTCTGTTGTAGTGAAATAAAGAAAATAATGATTTGACACCTTAATATGTCACATTGATTTACACAAGGCCTATAAGACACACTGCACAAGGACTAAGTACTTCATGGACTACCAATGTAGTAATACTTTACCACTCAATCAAAGCAAAAATTAATAAACCAACAATGTGCACGTTGCTCTTAAACTAATCAAAGGAGGATTTAAACAACTTCCAATGTGCACAAAAAGGGGAGAGAGAGAATAAGTACACTATGTGAGTACAAGCCAAGCAGCAAGTATTATAATACAGGTACAAAGGGCTAGAAGCTAAAGTGAAACATAATGAAAGGTAGCACATTGATAGTGGGAGAAAGAACCAGCTCTTTCTCTCCTTTTTAATGTGGTACCTTTGAATAAGGTACTCTACACCTAGCCACATCAAAATTGGAAAGAAAAGATTGTACTAAAGTGCAATCTGCACGATACAAGGCACAATCTCTCACCTACTAATAGGAATGATGGCAGTCGAGGGGTGGTCATCTATAGAGGCTAATTTGATTTGTCTACGTCAATAGCTAGTACATCAGAGGTCTAAACTTTGAATCTTTCAAGTGGCTAGCAACTTGCAAAGAAGTGCATGATATCTTATATCCAGCAACTTGCACATAGGTTGGAAGCTTGATTGGTAAAACACATATTTATATTAAATGGAGAAGGTTTTTTAGATTTTGTAAGATAAAAAGTGACATAGTAGATGAAGGGTATAGAGTTACTTAGAATATTTAAAAAATATTGTTGGAGATGTCAGCCTCTAGGCTCGGCCTATAGCTCTTGAGATGAATATCAGAAATAGAATAGCTTGTAGTGCCAAATACCAACCTCTTCTTTCTCTCTCTCTCTCTCTCTCTCTCTCTCTCTCTCTCTCTCTCTCTCTAAATATATGTTGCTCTTTGTTCTTCTTCTTTTTGTTCCTCTTTTGAGTGTTCCTTCTTTCTTTCTCTTATTACCACATGCTATAACTTTGGTGGCAACTAGATGAATGTTGCAAACCTAATAATTAATAGTATTCTTTATTATCTTTTTTTGTCTACCCAATGCTCTTAATGACAATTTTTCTGTAGTATTCAGAATAAGGAAAATAGAGAATAAGATATTTTAAATTTATTGTTCTAATCCTTTGTACCACTTGACATCTTTGAGTCTTAATATCAAGGTGCTCACATATTCCCTTGTCATCTCTCATCAATGTGCTGGTTGAGAAAGAAAATCTCTCCGTCTCTCTTTAGTTCCTCCAATTTCCCTATGTAAATCCTTATTCATTTGTTGATTTTGTTCAAGATCAACTAACCAATGCATATCTTTCATCTGGTAAATCCCCATCAAATGGTGAGTATCCAACGTGTCTCCTTTCCTTTGATAATTTCCCATGAAGCAGAGTACTTTACAAATGTATGAGGGATGGAAGGGAATGAAGATAGACATTAAAGGAGATGAAGGACAACTTACCACCATATAAGCTAGTCAAATTACTAAAAATATTATTTATCTCAATTAATGTCGAATTCCATAGTGAAACATTTGGGCAGCATGATTTCCTAGTGTAAATCGTGATTTTTCAAACTTGTTATGTGTTCGAATGAAAGACATGACATGTACCTTCTTAAATGTTCATGCAACATCACAATGGATTACCTAAGGGCTGAAGTTTAAATCTTACATCCATGAATAGATCAAGGCTTTGCAAAATTTTGAAAATACTAATTTCACAAGAGTGTACCATCTTGGCAGGGGATTGGAATAAGTTGCTAACTGAGGCTAACCAATTCCATGCAAATAGTACCATGATTGCATGTGATAATGAAAAATGGCATGACTTGAAGAGGATGTATGATTTGCTAGATGTTTTCCACATGATTATGGATAAAGAGACCCAATCCTTCACTTGGCATTATCAGCATAAAGACTAGTCTTGGAAAGCTACAAGATTAGACAATACCTATACTAAACAATGAGGGTGGACTCAAAATCTTGTCAAAGTGGGTTGTCCCTACTACTAGTCAAAACCATTTCAAATGAGGAACTGTGGTGAGAAAAACCAGAAAAGGTAAATGCTTTGTTTGAATTGGTATCTCTCACTTGAGGTATATGATACCATCTAGGATGTCAATTAGTGGAGACTTGTGTGCCTTTGCCAATGTTTATGTAAGAAGAGGTGGGATCCCTAGCATTGCTTAAACAAAGGAAGAATTGAGCTACTCCCTATGTCTTGGATTCAAGATAAACCAAACCTATGAACGCCCTTCACATTTTAAATGTAATCTACAAAATCATTGGAAAGGTGATAGCATGAAGAGTAAGGTTCATAGTACCAAAGGTACTAAATAACTCTCAATATGGATTCCTCTATGGAAGGGAAATACATGACACAATACTGAATTTAATGAAAGCCATTGAATATGCAATAGAAAGTGAGAGAAAATTTGGTGATCATCAATGTAGGTTTAGACAAGTTCTACAAACATGTAATATCTCTGCCTCGAAATATTCAAGACCCTAAATCTTGCGCAATAGCAATTCAAAGTAATCTCCCGCAACAATAAAATTTTGGGCTAAGTGCTCCCTCCGCATGGACTAGCAAACTCTAGCCCGTGTTGTGCATAAGAGGCCGAGGCTCAAAAGCCGTAGTTCCACGTGAGAACACCCTTCACGGGAAAAGAAAATGGATAAATTTTTGGCAATTTTTTTAAAATTAAAACTCCCCTCCCCTTCAGCCGTTGCATGGCGGGGAGAGGAAGTATGAGTAGGAGTATGAGTTATGTGGAGAAGAGAGGGGCATGGGGAGGAGGCATGCAGCCCGCCACTTGGTGGCTACCCTCCCCCCTTCACACCCTATAAGAACACCCCCTCCCCAAGCTTGAGGGGAGAGGGAGGAGGAAGAGGAGATCGTGCTGTCCCGCCACCTGTGGAAGCTACCCACCATCATTACCTGCTACCGTAGCGCTGTTGCCGCCCCCTTGCTGTCATCATCACCATCATCTTCATCATCATTACCATCTTCATCATCTTCTTCTTCTTGTGCATCGTCGTCATCCTCCTAATCATCTCCCCATATCCACGTCATCATCTCTTTGTCTAGAAGCTTGGAACCTTCTATTAAAGCTTTCCATAGGCCCTATTCACCCGTGCCTTCCCCGGGTTTTAAAACCAAGTTTGCAAGGCCTAATTCCTATGAAGGGAAGTAAGTTCGCGGGCAGAAGGGAGTTCGGAAATTGAAAAAAAGGCAAGGAGAGTTTGCTGAGTCGAGATCTATGTCCTCGATGGCTCCTAAGCAAAAGTCGTGAGGTGCACACGCGAGAGCTTCCACCCCGAGTACGTGAGTGGAAAACGCCCCGATTCTTAATGCCCAAGTTTCGATAAATTTGCTACATGAAAGGATGCATTTAAGCATGTCTTTAATTCACCTAGGCAAGTTTGAATACATTGGAAAATTTATATACTCGCATCGAATTACCAAGTAAGTTGCATGATGAGTACTTGCATGGTCATGGTAGTTGCATTCTTGAATGCATATTGCATAAGTTAAAAGGTGGATTTGTCTAAAGGCATCCTTGTTGCCTCACGAAAAGAACAGTGCATAAGGCACTTAGGTAATAATTTCCTAGTTGTGACTCGTGTATGAGGTAATCTTAGACGCCCATTGAATGATGTCCAAATAGTCGCAGTGCATGGAAAGGAAATTATGAACTTTGCATATTGCATGTGAAGATGGTTACATTTTAGGTCAGGTTAAGTGATAGAAGGAAGGATTAAATCAATGATGGACTCATGGCATTCACAGATGCATGGAGATCTCTTGTCAAAGTTTGAATGCATCTTCATTAAAAATATTAAAGCTTTGATTTCGTTGTATCAACGTAGGGTTTCTACGAGTTAGCTCCGAATGTCAATCATTATAGTATAGGGCAAGGAAAAGAATGATCTCTAAGTTGCATAAAAGCAGGAGGTCTATGGTTTCAAGCTGCATACTCGCATGGAATGATGCATCTCACCTATTTTCCAGTTACTTACATCTTTGAGGGGAAAGTACTTGCAAATTTAGAAAACTGTATTTGCATTTGTAAAGAAATATCATCATCAATCGTGGGTGGGTTAGAGCAGCTAAGTAATCCGCATGAAAATCATAAAGGTATGATTAGATTGCAAATGACGATCACCTCAAAGTGCTAGGTAGGGTTAAGTTACGTTAAAATTCTAATATTTCCAATCCCAAAGATCCTACCCACATTCTCGATAATGTTAGGGTTGTCAGATCGGCCGTGCAAGAATGATTTAGGGTTCTCACCCTAATGATCGCATGACCAAATGCTAGACTTCTGCAAAGGAAGCTAGGAACCCTAGGGCCAAAAATTTATCGACCTAGTAGATTTAGAGTTGGATTGGGTCAAGAGGACTCCCAAAACCTACATCTTGACCAAAGGTATTCTTGTCCAAGGAATACTGTGTGGTGGGAGAAATAATCCCACAAGATAGATGCGACACCTATCTCGGGCAACAAGTTGCAACATCGCATGGTTTTGTGTCTGAATCACAAAATAGTATTGCCACTCCTTAGAACAAGGTTGGCGAGTTCTAAGTACAAGTATAATCTTCTAGAGGATGAGTAGACATCCTGCTACATCACCCTTCCTTGGGGGCTGGTTTTCCAAGTTAGGGTAATTATGAATTTCCTAGTAAGAAATTGACAAATCAAGTGAGGACAATGGGGTTGTCCAAGATTTATTGACCATAATTTAAGGAAACCTAAGGTGGAAACAATTTTAGGTTAAAAGGGTATAAACCCTAGCCCAAGGAAAAAGGGTAAAACAAGCAACTCAGCGTATGAAACCCTTCGGATCTTGCCCAATCGCGATTGATCCCAAATTGAATGTTGGATGTATTCGGAGAGAAGGATTCACACCTTAGTAGTTGGCCGTATAAACGACCACTGGAGTGCTTATGTTTGTACACTTAGAAGCATTGTTTGTACTTCTTTGATCAAGGAACTAATGCCGAAAAAATAACTAATGCTTCAGGTTGAAAGCCTGGAGGGAGAGACAGTATCAGTTACCTCCGACTATCTACCTGACCCTATCCAAGGGGGTTGTTAGCCGTGCCGGGTACGTGGACTGAACCTCTACAAGAGGTCTCTCCATGGGTGCTACTTCAAGCAGGAGGACGCTTGGGTGCTAGGGGAGGCTCTAGTCGTAAATCCCTTGCCTCCGAATCCTGCACAAGAGGCCGACGTGACTCGAGATGGGATCTCGAGGCCCGCATACTAGTCTATGGGCGGAACTTGGAATAGCGATCCCTGAGGATTGCTGGAATAGCCTTTGGGCGGATTATGGAATTGCCTTTGGGCGGAATAGCCTTCGAGCTGGATTATATGATGTATTCCAAACTGATAAATAAAGATCAAATGTTAAAAAGGAACTTGCTTGACATTTGTTTTCTATGTCAGTGCCTAAGTTACGTGAAGGAACGAGTGATTAATTGATTAATTAAGGAAGCTTTTTTTGTTTGTCAAACTAAATGTGGTAGGTAATTAGATAACTAAAGAAACCCAAGGAAAGTGCGGTGGATGTGACCATGGGTCCGTCCTACGGAAGGGTGGTCCTGGTTGGCTGGGAACTTTTCTCAAAGGAATTGACAGCAAGGTAACAATGACCTAGAAACTATAGGCTAGAGTCCCGATTTATACTGTTTTAGGGGAACGGAATGGGACTATGCCTTATGGGTAGAGAGGTCGAGCTTTGCATCCCTGTCATTTCCCATTCTCCTTGAACCAAGTGCAGTATAAATCCTCTTGGACCCTGATGTTTTTGCGTAAAGTAGTTCGTATGGGGCTTGACACTAGCTACCTTCTAGGAACCTGACCATTAGGGAAACCCTGATTCAGGTCGGTCCTAAGTGGGAACGGCCAGAATGCTTCTGCTTCGTGGTAGACTCGGGAATACCTAGATTGCAAACCCTATGACATTCCTTGGGAGTGCCGAGCGGCGTTATAGTTGGTATCAGAGCAAACCAATGAGGATCTAATATTTACAAGAAAACTTAATGAAGGGGAGTAGAGCAGTGTTGATGTTAAGAACATTTCCGTACTTACTTATCGATGCTGGTCTGCAGAGTCGCGAAGCATGGAACAAATTCTTGGTGTTCCAAGTTATATTTATGACTGGAATGCGTGCTTCAGATTATCGACGGAGGCTAGGTATGATGAATATCCTAGACTGCATCTACAATCCTTCACCCCTATACATGGAACGGAGATGGACGGGTGATTCAGAAATTTGCTACATAGCTAACCGCCGACTTGCGTACCTTCGGACCAACTTGAAGAGAATCAAGTGGATGGAGGACTTAAAGATCGTGAAGATGTTCATCTTTGTTGAGGCTCACACAAATGCAACCCTACATGTCGGCAGTCGAAAGGTTAAGCAGAACAAGTATGTGTATGAGGAAGTGACTCGAATAATCCCTGCCGACAGAATCAAGGTGTTGGGACATTATGAGAAGAACGGGTATCAAAGAAAGGGATATCCCAAGCTTCCTATGACCTATCGATTCCTAAAAATCCATGACCCCAATCCATATTATTACTCAGTTCCCGTAGCTGAATGTGATACAATCTTCTTCTCCCCAAATTGATGTGCCAATCAACTATTCCATCTTTCCAAAAATAATTGTATTCAGAAAGGGCTATGCCCATATGAATGAATAAGATTTTTATTTGTCTGTCATGGCTGTGAGTGTTGATAACGGAGTTAAGTGATTAGGTCACTTGGCTAAAAGCTGAAATGGGCATGTATTGTAATGTGAGAAGCGTTTAGCAAGTTTTTAACGTAAAGAAACTTATTTCCCAGGCACAACCTCAAGTGCAGATTCCTAGACCGACCCCTACACCAAGTACGGCTGTAATTCAAGAGAAGAAGTTTCTTCTCAAACAAATCAACCCACCAAAATTCGATGGTAAGGGAAGGACTGTCCAAATCGATGCCGAGATCTGGATCGAATCCATGGAGGATTATTTCGAGGCAGCAGGTACTGCACCTGCTAACCAAGCGATGCTCACCAAACTGAAACTTATCGGCAAAGCAAGACTTTGGTGGAAGCAATGGTGTAGAGACCAAGGGATCTCAGAAAGGTCAGTTACTTGGGAGAATCTTAAAAGAGCTGTGCGAAGGAGATATCTACCACCTGCCTAGTGCACACAGAAGATGAACAAATTCTATGAATTAAAGCAGCTTGGTCTATCCCTTGATGCATAATATTCAAAGTTCGTCTCTCTCTTGAAGTACGCGCCACAAATGGACATGACACAACAGGTGTCAAAGTTTTGTGCCGGATTAAACCCACCTATAAACACCCACCTGGAATCAATGCACCCAACAGACCTTCAAGACGTGCTCATTCGAGATGCACCCATAATACAGGAGGTCCAAACCAAGCTAAGAAATAACAAGACTTGGTCTTACAGGGATCAGAACAAGGGAGGGTATAGGTCTCAGGCTAAGAGAGCATAGGGCCAAAACCAGGAACAAATTAAGAAAGCTAGGGCGAACACTGCTAACAACTTTGTTCCTACCCAAGGTAATGGCCACAACCTCCGTTGCTTTCATTGCAACAAGCCTGGTCACTTTAAAAGGCAGTGTCACAAGCTTAGCAGAGGACAACGTCAACGGCCATTCCAAGGAGTCATCCATGGCCAAGGAGCCACCGTCAGGACCAGAGGGAGAACCTCCAGTGTTGCCAACAAGGAGCTGTGTGATGAAGAAGACCCATCCATGGAAGTAGACATTGAGAGGGCAACAGTTCACGCCACTCTTCACAAGAAAGGCCCGAATCACCAATTCTTGGTGATTCAAACACCATCAGATTATCAAGGTAAAAGCTTCAAAACCTTTATTGATTGTGGCAGTACACATTCCTTCATTTCACCAGTCTGTGCAAGAAGATTAGGAATAGCCACAATAGATGCACCTACCTTACTTGTGGAATTAGCAAATGATCGTAAGGTCACTTGTACCAGGAAAACTGCTAAGGTGAGATTCCTTCTGGGCAGAAAGTCAACTTCAGTCAGATTCAGGGTTATGAACCTAGGTGTCCAGGAGTGTTTTCTCGGAATGGATTGGCTAATACCCAATGACACCCACATTCACTATGGAAAGGGCCAAGTTTCCTTTCGAAATTATGAAGGGGAGCTAGTTACAACTCAAGGAGAGACTGGGAAGCAAAAAATTCAACTGGCAAAAGCATCTCGGATAATAAAAGGAGTTAGAAAGGTGCTACATGTCTATTTAATTAAGCTAAATAAGCTAGATCAGAATCAAGAGTCTAGGGAAGAACCTTCATGGTTAAAGGAATACTCAGACGTATTTCCTGAAGAGCTAACAGAACTTCCTCCTCAAAGGGAATTCGATCACGAAATCAAGCTAGCGCCAGGAGCTGCACCAATCGCAAAGAGACCTTATAGGACGTCCATCCTGGAGGCAATTGTGCTCAAGGAGCAACTCAAGCAATTGTTAGACCAAGGCTACATCTGTCCTAGCAGTTTGCCATGGGGAGCTCCAGTGCTATTCTAGAAGAAGAAAGATGGGACGCTTCGGTTATGCATTGACTAGAGAGGGTTGAATCAATCAACCATTAAGAACAAATACTCCATTCCAAGAATAGATGAACTTCTTGACCGTCTTTAAGGTGTGAAGATCTTCTCTAAGATTGATCTCAGGTCTGGATATTATCAGATAAGGATCAAGAAATAAGATATCCCAAAGACGACATTTAGACAAGGTATGGACACTTTGAATTCCTAGTCATATCATTCGTACTTACAAATGCACCTGCTACCTTCAACAGGTTAATGCAGGATATCTTTAGGCCCTATCTTGATGACTTTGTACTTGTCTTCTTTGACGATACCCTAGTCTACGCCAAACAGGAAGAAGATCATGAACCCTAGCTTCGCATTGTTCTTGAAACAATGAGAGCACACAAGCTTTATGCTAAGAAGAAGAAGTGTGAATTTTTCAAGCGACAGATTGAATATTTGGGATTCATTGTATCAGTGGAAGGAATTTTAGTAGATCTGGCCAAGGTCGGAGATCTTTTGAAATGGCCAACGCCAACTTCTATCAAAGAAATACGTAGTTTTCTTGGATTGACAAGATGGTATAGGGTCTTTATCAAAAACTATGCTTTGATTGCAGCACCTCTGACTGATCTACTAAAGAAGCAAGTATTAATTGTATGGTCACCCACTGAATAGTCCAGCTTTGACAAACTAAAGCAAAGCTTGGTATCAACACCCATCCTAAAACTTCTGGATCTTAGCAAGAAGTTTGAAGTGATAACTGATGCTAGTGCACTTGCCTTAGGATGTGTGCTCATGCAAGAAGGTCATCCTATAGCATACTCTTCAAGGAAACTAAAGAGCCATGAAAGGAACTATGCTACCCACGATCTGGAGCTGTTAGCTGTCATCCATGCTCTCAAACTTTGGAGACACCACTTGTTGGGTAATAAATTTACCCTAGTGACGGACCACAAAAGTCTTAAATGGATTTTCACCCAGAGTGAGCTCAATATGAGGCAACGTCAATGGATTGAAGTGTTGGAAGAATATGATTTTGAAATCAAATACTGGCCTAGAAAGGAGAATATAGTTGCCGATGCACTCAATCTCGCAAGGCATTTCTAAATTCTCTGATTTTGCAAGATCCATCAACCACAAGATCTCTAGCGACAAAGGTATCCATGCCAAACAACCCAATTCTTGAGTTAGCTAGAGAAGAGGCATGTCATGATCCAACATATCAGAAATTGCTAAGGGAGATCTCCATCAAGGATCAAGACCTGAAGCTACAAACAAAGTATCAAGAATTCTCTATCAATAGTGGACTTGTCTACTATAGAACAAGATTATGTATTCCGACAAGCCAATCACTCAAGCAAAAGATACTTTGGGAAGCCCATGACTCCCCTTTCTCAGGACATCCTGGCTATGCCAAGACCCTTAACGCGGTCAGGAAAAGCTATTATTGGGATAGGCTCAAAGGTAACATTCTCAAATATGTTACGAAATGTTTGTCTTGTCAACGCATTAAGGTCGAACATGTCAAAATGCCAGGGAAATTGCAACCACTTGACATTCCCCAAATGAAATGGGAATTCATTAGTATGGACTTTGTTGTTGGCCTGCCCCAATTTCAGGGAGGATACAACTCCATTATGGTTGTGGTGGATATGCTCATCAAGGTTGCACATCTTATTCCTGTTAAGACAAACTATAAAGCCTCAGACATCGCAAGGTTATTCATCAAGGAAATATTCAAACTGCATGGGTTACCCAGAAGAATCATTAGTGATCGTGACTCTCTCTTCACCTCACACTTCTAAAGGGCTATGTTCGAGACCATTGGGACTCAACTTTGTTTCAGTATAGCTTATCATCCCAAAATGGATGGTCAAACGGAACGAGTCAACTAAGTCATTGAAGATATGCTTAGGGAAAATTGCTGTCGCGAACCCAAAAAGTGGATTCAATATTTGCCACTGGTTGAGTTTGCCTATAATGCTTCCTACCAACAAAGCATTCAGATGACCCCTTTTGAAGCCTTGTATGGGCACGATTGTCGTAGTTCTTTGAGTTTCTTGGATCCAACCTTGAGGGTTGAAGCCTCAAAGCAGATGCTGGAAGACATGGATGACCAAATAAAGTCAATAAGATAGGACATCCAAGCTGCGAAGGACATAAAAAAGGCTTATGCGGACTTGAAATGGCAAGATAGATCCTTCGTTGAAGGTGATATGGTCTTCAGAGTTCCCTATCCTTGGGGAACTGCAAAAAGCTAAGTCCAAGGTATTGTGGACCCTATAAGATTCTCAAGCTCCTAGTGCCTAATGCTTACAGATTACAACTCCCCGAAAACCTAAAAGTTCATAATGTATTCCATATCATTCTATTGAAAAAGTATGTGCCTAACCCTAGTCACGTGCTTGATGATCAACAAGTTGTAATGCCTCGCCAAGAGCTACGGCCTGGCAGGATCTTAGATGTTAGGGAGAGGCATTTGAGATCCAGGACCTTGAGAGAATAACTCATCCAGTGGAAAGATTATCCCGAAGAGGATGCCACTTGGATGGATGAAAGTACTCTCAACCAACAATACCCCGAGTTCTTCTCGAGATGAGGACATCTCGATTCCTCTAAGGAGGAGAGAATGTAATATCTCTGCTATGAAATATTCAAGACCCTAAATCTTGCGCAATAGCGGTTCAAAGTAATCTCCCGCAACAATAAAATTTTGGGCTAAGTGCTCCCTTTGCATGCGCTAGCAAACTCCCGCTCGCGTTGTGCATAAGAGGCCGAGGCTCAAAAGCCGTAGTTCCACGTGAGAACACCCTTCACGGGAAAAGAAAATGGATAAATTTTTGGACTTTTTATTATTATTAATACTCCCCTCCCCTTCAGCCATTGCATGGCAGGGAGAGATGAGCAGGAGTATGAGTTATGTGGAGAAGAGAGGGGCATGGGGAGGAGGCATGCAGCCCGCCACTTGGTGGCTACCCTCCCCCCTTCACACCCTATAAGAACACCCCATCCCCAAGCTTGAGGGGAGAGGGAGGAGGAAGAGGAGATCGTGCTATCCCGCCGCATGTGGAAGCTGCCCGCCATCATCACTTGCTGCCGTCACGCTACTGCCACGCCCCTATTGTCATCATCACCATCATCTTCATCATCATTACCATCATCATCATAATCTTCTTCTTCTGAATCGTCGTCATACTCCTAATCATCTCCCCATCTCCAGTCATCATCTCTCTGTCTAGAAGCTTGGAAGCTTCTATTAAAGCTTTCCATAGGCCCTATTCACCCGTGCCTTCCCCGGGTTTTAAAACCAAGTTTGCAAGGCCCGATTCCTATGAAGGGAAGTAAGTTCACGGTTAAAAGGGAGTTCGGAAATCGGAAAAAAAGGCAAGGAGAGTTTTCGAGATGTACGTCCTCGATGGATCCTAAGCAAAAGTCACAAGGTGCACACGCGAGAGCTTCCACCCCGAGTACGCAAGTGGAAAATGCCCCGATTCTTAATGCCCAGGTTTCAATAAATTTCCTGCATGAAAGGATGCATTTAAGCATGTCTTTAATTCACGTAGGAAAGTTTGAATACATTGGAAAATTTATATACTCGCTTCAAATTATCAAGTAAGTTGCATGACGAGTACTTGCATGGTCATGGTAGTTGCATTCTTGAACGCAAATTTCATAAGTTAAAAGGTGGATTTGTCTAAAGGCATCCTTGTTGCCTCGCAAAAAGAACAGCGCATAAGGCACTTAGGTAATAATTTCCTAGTTGTGACTCATGTATGAGGTAATCTTAGAGGCCCATTGAATGATGTCCAAATAGTCGCAGTGCATGGAAAGGAAATTATGAACTTTGCATGTTGCATGAGAAGATGGTTACATTTTGGGTCGAGTAATGTGATAGAAGGAAGGATTAAATCAATGATGGACTCATGGCATTCGCTCACGCATGAAGATCTCTTGTCAAAGTTTGAATGCATCTTCATTAAAAATATTAAAGCTTTGATTTCATTGCATCAATGTAGAGTTTGTACGAGTTAGCTCCGAATGTCAATCATTATAGTATAGGACAAGTAAAAGAATGATCTCTAAGTTGCAGAAAAGCAGGAGGTCTATGGTTTCAAGCTGCATGCTCACATGGAATGATGCATCTCACCTATCTTCCAATTACTTACATCTTTTAGGGGAAAGTACTTGCAAATTTAGAAAAATGTATTTGCATCTGTAAAGAAAGATCATCTTAAATCGTGGGTTGGTTAGAGCAACTAAGTAATCCACATGGAAATCATAAAGGTATGATTAGATTGCAAATGACGATCACCTCAAAGTGCTAGGTAGGGTTAAGTTACGTTAAAATTCTACCTAGTATTGCACTTGGAATGCCGATCTAATATTTCCAATCCCAAAGATCCTACCCACATTCTCGATAATGTTAGGGTTGTCAGATCGGCCGTGCAAGAATGATCTAGGGTTCTCACCCTAATGATCAGATGACCAAATGCTAGACTTTCGCAAGGAAGCTAGGAACCCTAGGATCAAAACGTTATCGACCTAGTAGAGTTAGAGTTGGATTGGGTCAAGAGGACTCCCAAACCCTACATCTTGACCAAAGGTATTCTTGTCCAAGGAATACTGTGTGGTGGGAGAAATAATCCCACAAGATAGATGTGACACCTATCTCGTGCAACAATTTGCAACGTCGCATGGTTTTGTGTTTGAATCACAAAATAGTATTGCCACTCCTTAGAACAAGGTTGGCGATTTCTAAGTACAAGTCTAATCTTCTAGAGGATGAGTAGACATCCTGTTACATCACCCTTCCTTGGGGGCTAATTTTCCAAGTTAGGGTAATTATGAATTGCCTAGTAAGCAATTGACAAATCAAGTGAGGACAATGGGGTTGCCCAAGATTTATTGACCACAATTTAAGGAAACCTAAGGTGGAAACAATTTGGGTTAAAAGGGTATAAACCCTAGCCCAAGGAAAAAGGGTAAAATAAGCAACTCAGCTTACGAAACCCTTGGGATCTTGCCCGGTCGCAATTGATCCCAAATTGAATGCTGGATGTATTCAGAGAGAAGGATTCACACCTTAGCAGTTGGCCATATAAACGACCACTAGAGTGCCTGTGTTTGTACAGTTTTTGGAGCACTGTTTGTACTTCTTTAATCAAGAAACTAATGCCGAAAAAAAAACTAATGCTTCAGGTTGAAAGCCTGGAGGGAGAGGCAGCATCAGTTACCTCCGAGTGTCTGCCTGACCCTATCCAAGGGGGTTGTTAGCTGTGTCAGGTACGTGGATCGAACCCGTTGTGAGAGGTCTCTCCATGGGTGCTACTTGGAGCAGGAGGACACTTGGGTGCCAAGGGAGGCTCTGGCCATAAATCCCTTGCCTCCGGATCCTACATAAGAGGCCGACATGACTCGAGATGGGATCTCGAGGCCCGCATACTAGTCTGCGCGCGGAACTTGGAAGAGCGATCCCTGAGGATTGCTAGAATAGCCTTCGAGCGGATTATGGAATTTCCTTCGGGCGGAATAGCCTTCAGGCTGGATTATATGATGTATTCCAAACTGATAAATAAAGATCAAATCTTGAAAAGGAACTTGCTTGACATTTTTTTTCTATGTCAGTGCCTAAGTTACGTGAAGGAACGAGTGATTAATTGGCTAATTAAGGAAGCTTTTTTTGTTTGTCAAACTAAATTTGGTAGGTAATTAGATAACTAAAGCAACCCGAGGAAAGTGCGGTGGATGTGACCATGGGTCCGTCCTACGGAAGGGTGGTCCCAGTTGGCTGGGAACTTTTCTCAAAGGAATTGACAGCAAGGTAACAATGACCTAGAAACTATAGGCTAGAGACTCGATTTCTACTGTTTTAGGGAAACGGAATGGGACTATGCCTTACGGGCAGAGAGGTCAAGCTTCGCATCCCTCTCATTTCCCATTCTCCTTGAACCAAGTCTAGTATAAATCTGCTTCGACCCTGATGTTTCTGTGTAAAGTAGTTCGTTTGGGGCTCGGCACTAGCTACCTTCTAGGAACCTGACCATTAGGAAAACCCTGATTTAGGTGGGTCCTAAGTGGGAATGGCCGGAATGCTTTGGCTTTGTAGCAGACTCGGGAAGACTTAGATTGAAAACCCCGTGACATTCTTTAGGAGTGCCGGGTGGCGCTTTCTAGACTCTCTTTTCGATGGGCTGCTAAGACGTGTCCTACAAGTGGACAAGGAGACACGTTACAAAACAATAGGGTTTGGTGGGATTTTTTTAACTATAGTCATGTCTAGACTAGGAATGGGGAGATAAATTTTCTTTATGGTGAATGTACTCTTCAACAATGTAGCCACAAAAGTGGGGGTCAATGGATACATATGCCACCCTTTTAGTTTAAGGAGATTGAGCAAACAAGGATGTTTTCTTGCACTTATTCTCTTCATCATAGTTGGTGATCCACAATTTAAGATGGTGGAGATCAAAATCTAGAGAGAAATAATGCATAGGCTCCTTCTATTAATATTGCATGGACACTTGTCTTTGATTCTTGAGGTCACATAGTAGTCATTGATCACCGTTATGTACCATTTTGAAGCCATGTGGACTGCTAGATAATCAACACAATTTGCGCTATCTTCTTGGCCTATTTTCACACATCAGGTCTGCTAGTTGCTTCAAATCGAAAAGTAAAAATGATCAATAGCTTCATACAAGTCTATGACAAGCTCCTTATAGCCATAATGAAGGTTTTTCTCCTACCATTGGAGCATCAATCAATTTCTTTTGCTAAAATAACTAGAGCAATCACAGTTTGCTTTAGATTTAGTCAACGATGTTAGCCTTTTGTCAAAGACTTGAGCTTTACACTCATCATATCAAGAGTTGTGGTACGTTTGGAACATCAAGAGGCTATTTCTAGTATTAAATGTCATCTCAAACTATAGCTACAAGTTTTCCACTCCATTACTCCACTCTCATGCAAGTAATCTCTCCATTTTAAAGCTTTTATAAACCCTAGCTATTGTGAATTTTGGACAATAGTGAGATATCTTCTTAGTTTTAGTGATTCAAAGTTCTTTATTTCAAATGTCTCTAAGAATCATTTACATCCTTCATCCTCTTCATTCAAGACAATATTTGGCTATATAATTCACCTCTTGAGCTTCAATCTTCTATGATCAAGTATGAACAACAGGAACCACTCAACTTTCACCAAGAATTTCTTCAAAGTAGAGAATTTTTGATACTTTGATAGTAAGGTTTTTACCCACAACAAGGCTCTTCAACCTTGGCAAGTTTTGAAGATTATGGAATAATGGGATTCAATTTAGAAGCAACATTTTGGGGCTTTTGATATCAAAAAGATGGAAATCCATTATTCTTTCTAAGCTCTTGGATAATAGAACATTTCTTGGTACATTGGTTATGCTAATGATACGCTTGTGATGGCATGGGATCCTTCAGCCAACACTTAAATGCTTATGTGGATACACCTATAGCAATGTCTTACTTATGTTGTAGTAGTGGTAAGGTGATGCTCATGTTGTAATGCTAATAATCATGTGGGCAATGCAAATATTCATGTTGGCAATGTTGAGATATCGAGCTCCACTCGTGATACGCCAGGGTGACCGTTGTGTATTTATGTCACCGACTTGTCAGTTGCAGACGCGGTTGGTACACCGCCCATGAATAATAGCTACATGATAGCTATCCTTATCTACTCTAGTTCGTGGCTCAGTTAGTATGCCACCTTAGTTAGTTGAGTTTGGTTTGAGACCCATATATAGGGTTCTTCTATTTCTTTGTATTAGAGTTCTTTTTGGCTTACACAACTAAGAAGAGGAAAACTGTTTTTAGCCTCCACCTCTGTGTGTATTCCCCCATTGTGCAAGCAAGAAAGCTACAAGTGAGACTCCTTCCTTCTCTCCCACAATCTTGAGATGGTATCAGAGCCTTGTTCGTGGTAAGGAGCTCAAGAAAGCAAGCCAAGCTCGCGGTGTTCTGGTAAGAGCAGCAGTGTTGCTTTCATTTTCTGTTTTGGGAGCAGATCTCTGCAGGTAGCACAGCTGGAAAGTGCAGGAGTGCATTGTCTCAGGTTGAGACGCCCTTCGCGATGAAGCAAGAGGGCAGTATATGCTGCGGGAGAAGGCTTTAGCCCCTGGCAACCCTGTTTTTTTGATTTGAGGCCATTTCGGGGCTTGTTTTGGAGGTGGAAGTTTTCTGCACGCACTCAGGAAAAGGCCCTGTTTTATGCTGTGCGACCACTGTTCTATAGATCGGTGAAAAATTACTGTAGAAATTGCATCGTATGCTTGTGCACAGAGACATTGGGAGTTACAGAATCATCCTTGTTGCCTGTTGATGCAAAATCGTGAGGGTGAAACTGTGTTTTTTGCAGATTTGCCCTTGTGAGGGTGAAACTGTGTTTTTTGCAGTGACAGAATTTTCTGCAGTGTTCTGTAATGGCGTCTGATTCTCTGTCACACAGATTGTAACTGAAAAGCTTGACAAGAACAACTTCCAAGCATGGAAGTTTAGAATGACGAATTTCCTTATGGGAAAAGTATATTGGGAATTTGTTACAGGAAATGAAGAAGAACCAGTTCTTCCTGATGTTCCCAATCAACAGCAAATGCAGGCATTCAAAACATGGCATGAGAGAGCCAGGAAAGTTATGTACTGGCTGTCTATCAGTATTTCAGACTCTATGATTGTGCATATTCAGGATGCAAGTACGCCAAAGGAGGCATGGGATACTTTGTCAAAAATGTATAGCACAAATACGCAAGCCAGGAAAATGCAGCTCAAGCAAGAGTTGCATAATGTGCAAAGAGAAAGTATGAGCATCAATGACTACCACATGAAGGTGAAGAAGATTGCAGATGCACTTGCTTCCATTGGGTCGCCAGTGGAAGATGATGATTTAGTTTCTGTGACCTTGAATGGTCTAGGAAAGGATTATGCACAGTTCTGAACATCCATTTTCGTGAAAGATTTCCTGATTTTGAGGAGTTGATTGCTCTTCTAATTTCTGAGGAGCAGAGAAATGGTGGTGCATCTTCTTCAGGAGGAACTTCAAAAGAAGCTGTCTTCTACTCAAATGCTGAAAGAGGTAGAGGCAGAGGTAGAGGAGGCCGATTTGGAGGCCGTGGTAGAAATCAGAATATGTAGCAAACTCAAGAAAACCAGTCCTATGGAGGAGGACGTGGTAACTCTAGAGGCAGGGGGAGCCAAAGAGGTCGTGGTGGATGGCAAAGAGGCCAAAATGCAAACAGTAATGTTGAATGCTACTACTGTGGTAAAATGGCTCATATGGCTAAAGACTGCTATAAAAAGCAGAATGACATCATGAATGGAAAACTGCAACAAGGGAATTTTGCATCTTCTAGTAGACAGGGTGATGATAGAAATGAGCATTTGTTTATGGTGCATCACATGAACAATTCTGTGACAAGTGCAGAAGAAAGCAATGATGTATGGTATGTTGACTCAGGTGCATCAAACCACATGACAGGTCATGCAGAATGGATGGAGGATGCAAGGAAAATGGAAAAACCAGGATTTGTGGAGACTGGTGATGATACTGCACATCCTATTGTGCATATTGGAAAAATTCCTTTGTCTATGCAGGATGGGAAAAAGAAATACCTGTCCGATGTATTTCATGTCCCGAATATCACCAAGAATCTGGTTTCTGTTGGTCAAATGGTTGAGCAGGACTTGCAGGTCAGATTTAATCCTCATGGATGCTTTGTTGAGGATATGAAAAATAAAGGTCGCTTGATAGCAAAAGGAAAGAAGAAGGGGAGAATGTTTACATTGGATGCAGACATGTATGAATTGAGTGTAGCAATGTTTGCACATGGGACCGGTGTAGTTGCAGATATTGATATCTGGCATAAACGCATTGGTCATGTTAATGTATAGCGACTTAAATCAATGCAGGCCCAAAATATTGTTGCAGGATTGCCCAAATTCAAGGTTGCAGAAATGCATAAGGTATGTGAAGCCTGTCAGTTTGGAAAACAGGCAAGGAAACCATTTCCTAGACATGTTCAAGAGAGTAAGAAGCCATTGGAATTAATCCACTCTGATGTGTGGACTACTAAAGCTGCATCTCTTGGAGGCTGTCATTATTTTGTCACTTTTATTGATGACTATAGCAGAAAAGTTTGGGTGTATTTTATGAAGAAGAAAAGTGAAGTGTTTGGGCATTTCAAAACTCTTAAAGCTATGGTTGAAAAAGAAACAGGTCTGCAAATAAAATGCCTAAGGTCAGATGGAGGGGGAGAGTACCTCTCAAATGAGTTTGCAAGGTTCTTGCAGGAGCATGGCATAAAGCAGCAATATTCATGTAGTCATACCCCACAACAAAATGGAATTGCAAAAAGGAAAAACAGGCATATTGGAGAGGTATCTCGTGCCATGCTCAACGAAAAAGACTTGTCAGATTTTTATTGGGCTGAAGCAGTTGCTACAACAGTCTACATAATGAACAGGACTCCCACTGCAGCAATACATGGAATGACTCCAGAGGAGAGGTATACTGGTAGGAAACCAGATATTTCTCATTTGAAAATTTTTGGTTGCATTGCCTATGTACATGTGCCAGATGAGTTGAGATCCAAGTTGGATCCAAAAGCTGAGAAGTGCATCTTTATTGGTTACTCTCTGTAGCAGAAAGGGTATAGATGCTATAACCCTTCTATTCGTAAGTTTACAGTGAGCAGAGATGTTGTTTTTGATGAGATGAGTAGCTGGTATAAACTAGTAAATGTGATTGATGATGTAGATGCACAAAATGGTAATGTTGCACAGAATTCACAGCAGCAGTCACAAAATATTAGTGGACCTGGAGCGTCCTCTAGCAGTGGTTCACATTCTTCGCCATGGACAGGCAGATTGAGATCAGGAGAATCTTCTCAAAGCAATGTAGATAGTGGTATTCAGGTATCACAAAAAGGAAAAGAGAAGGTAGATCAGCCCATGTTTGATGTGAATGCAGGTCACTCTTATGTGGATGGTGAATCCAGTGGCTCAGAACAGAGCATTGATGATGAGTTGGGTATTCCTTCTATTGTTACACCTGGAGTAAGGAAGACCAGGGATGTTTTGAGAGCACCTAGGAGTGAACCTACGTTGCGCAGGTCTACAAGAGCTAGGTATCCTGTGGATAGGCTGAAATATGATGGATTTACAGCCATTCACTATGCATATATGGTCAAAGTGATATAGGAACCAGAACCCACTTCTTTTGAGCAAGCCATGGGAAAAGAAAAATGGGAGAAAGCCATGGATGAAGAAATGGATGCCTTGGAAGCAAATGCTACATGGGAGTTGGTACCTTTGCCTAAAGGTAAGAATGCAATTGGCTGTAAGTGGGTTTATAAGGTGAAGCACAATGTAGATGGTTCTGTGAACAGATACAAGGCAAGATTAGTAGTCAAGGGGTATGCACAAACATATGGCATTGACTATGAAGAAACATTCAGTCTGGTTGCAAGGATGGCAACCATAAGAGCAGTCATTGCTATGGTTGCATCAAAGGGATGGTCTTTACATCAGATGGATGTAAAGAATGCCTTCTTGCATGGTGATTTGCAAGAAGAGGTCTATATGGAGCAGCCACCAGGTTATGTGCATTCTGTTCATCCTGAGTTTGTTTGCAGGTTGAAGAAAGCCTTGTATGGCTTGAAGCAAGCACCTAGAGCATTGTCTGACAAGATAGGACAATATCTTGTCACTATTGGCTTTCAGATTTCCAAGGCAGATTTCTCACTTTATGTGAGAAAAACAGAGAAAGGTATTATGCTACTTGTCATTTATGTTGATGATTTGATTATGACAGGTGACAGTGATGAAGATATCCTTCATGTGAAAATGCTATTGAAGCAGAAGTTTGAGATGAAGGATTTGGGAGAGCTACGTTATTTCTTGGGCATTGAGGTGATTAGATCACCAAGTGGGATACAGCTCTTGCAGAGGCAGTATGGATTGGACATGTTGTCCAAATATGGGATGACAGACTGTAAGCCTATTTCAGTTCCTTTGGAGCAGAATGTGAAGCTGAGCACAGATGCAAGTGGGCTTCTAGAAGAGCCTACTATGTACAGACGCATAGTAGGAAGTTTGATTTATATGACTATTACCAGGCCAAATTTGAGCTATGCTGTTGGATTGGTAAGTCAGTTTATGCAGGCTCCAAGGAAACCACATTTGGATGCGGCTAGACGCATACTCAGGTATGTGAAGTCCACATTGCAGTATGGACTATTTTATGAGACTGGGGTTCAGATACAGTTGCATGGATACACTGATGCTGATTGGGCTGGTAGTATTTCTGATAGGCGATCTACCAGTGGATATGTGTTCTCTTTTGGGAGTGCTGCAGTCACTTGGAGCAGCAAGAAACAGCCTACAGTTGCCTTGTCGAGCACAGAGGCTGAATACAGGGGTGCAGCAATGGCTGCATGTGAGGTAGTTTGGTTGCATAAGCTACTTTATGATATGCATCAGTCTACAGATGGGCCAGTTTTCATTTATTGTGACAACATGAGTAGTATATACTTGGCAAATAACCCAGTCTATCATGCTAGAACAAAGCACATTGAGGTGCATTATCACTATGTGCGAGAGAGGGTTTTACTAGGTCTTATTGATCTAGTTTATGTCAACACAGAGGATCAGGTAGCTGACATATTCACAAAGGCATTGGGTGCAGAGAAGCTGCACAAGTTCAGAGACCTGCTTGGTGTGCAGGAATTGGGATTGAGCTCGAGGGGGAGTGTTGAGATATCGAGCTCCACTCGTGATACGCCAGGGTGACCGTTGTGTATTTATGTCACCGACTTGTCAGTTGCAGACGCGGTTGGTACACCGCCCATGAATAATAGCTACATGATAGCTATCCTTATCTACTCTAGTTCGTGGCTCAGTTAGTATGCCACCTTAGTTAGTTGAGTTTGGTTTGAGACCCATATATAGGGTTCTTCTATTTCTTTGTATTAGAGTTCTTTTTGGCTTACACAACTAAGAAGAGGAAAACTGTTTTCAGTCTCCACCTCTGTGTGTATTCCCCCATTGTGCAAGCAAGAAAGCTACAAATGAGACTCCTTCCTTCTCTCCCACAATCTTGACAGGCAATGGTCGATTCATCTTGGTAGTGATTCAATTCATACAATGATTTTAGGACATTACTCCTTCGTTGCAATCATTAAAATGAGTGGTTTGGAACTTTGATTTCTTTTCATTGATCATAAATTGGTGTCTTAGTATCCTACAGAGTGCCCTTGGCTCTACAAATGAGTCTACAAGGTTCAATAGGGTCAAAGTTGGATTTATAGACCTCTTACAGGTTCATTCAAACAAAATAGGTTGTGGATAGTTTCAATCTGCTAACTTTGGGCTATCATATATTTTTCTACCCTAATCTGAAATTTAGTATTAAGTTCTCTATTCAAAGAGAAAAGTGATATCTTTGATTTGAATCAAGAAGTTTGTTGACAAGATATTTAAGTCAAAAGTGATGATTGATTAAGTAACTACAAGATTGTGTTAAACAATATGGACCTAGAGCATGACACAAGCTATGGTGGATGAAAGATGAAGACCAAACTCATAATGACATGGACGAGTAGAGACAAACTATTACACAAGTGAATTAGGTTCCAAGATGGAAACTTGGACTCATAAACACAATCTTGTGTAAGATCAACAATGACAAGACACTTAACTGAAAGTACGAAGCATCATGACATTGTATTCATTCCATATGAAAGTGATAGTCAAGTAAAATGCTTTATAGAATTTAGATTATTCCACTCTCCTCAGTGTGCATATGGGATTCAGGACAACTCTTCCTAGAGCATACATCATTTTTCTATTTTTCAACACCCCCCCTCAAATGATGAGTCCCTACACTTGCTAGCTTTTTCTCCCCTACAGATAGCATGGCCCGGGAGACTAGCTCTTAGGAAACCTAGTCAAGTTAAAGCTTGAGACTTTACATATTTCGCAAGGGTTTTTACAAAGCAAATCCACTATCAAAACACATTCCTTTAAACAATCTGTCAGAGTTGTTGATGGTAGCGGAAGTATCTTCTTCATTCATGAATTGACCTTGCTGGTGGTCATTCTGCATCTACTGTGCTTTTTTCTTGTGAAAACATTCACTAGCAATATGGCTAGTCTTACCACAATAATAACATTGCATTTGACTTCTATTGTCGATGTTGAATCCAGGACCTCTTCCTTTGGGTCCAAAGCTCCTTTGGTGTATAGGAGATTTTTCCTTTAGTTGTTCTCTTTTACATCTTTGCTTTGAAATTTGCTTTCTCCATCAAGCAATGAGTGCTCAATATACTTGAGTGAGAGACTGGGAACATTACTTAGAGTGGACACAAGGTTCTCATATGGATGTACGGCTATTGCTTCATCTTCATCAATATTCTTCTTAAGAGTTGCAAGCTAGGTTTTTAGGCTCTTAAACTTGTTAATGTGTGTGGTCATAAAAGCACTCTCTTTGATATTTAATTTATAAAACTGCATAAGTAATTTTACCTTTGAGTTCTTTGCTTGGGTACCAAACATTCTGTCAAGTTCCTCCCAAGTAATTCTAGCATTTCTAATGCTAGAGATATGATGTAGCACATCATCATTTAGTCCCCAGGAAATGATGCCTAGTGCCTTGTTCTTCATCTTCTTCCATTCTTTGGTTTTGAGTTGGTCTTCTTCAACGAACCCATCTTCATAATCTTCCTTCTTGCTATCTACATCATCTTCAAACAGGTTCCACAAGTCCGTTTGCATCAGGTGATACATGGTCTTCTCCTTCCAGGCATGAAATCCTTCACCATTGAATTTAGCTATTTGCTCAAGCTGTGCCATGTTGCTAAACTTCAGTTAACCAGCAAAAGATTGTATTTTAATGTGTCAAGAGACACAAGAGAATTAGTGTCAAATTGATACTAGTTGAGTATTAATGGATACTAGTTGGTACTTGATCTGCTTTTCTCTTACGAACTTTTTGGTTTGCTTCTGAGCTTCCTCGGGCACTTCCAGAACTGTAATGAACTTCAAAGAGTATTTCTGAGTGATTAAAATCACTGTTGATGACTTCAGTGAGAGAAGAAACTGTGAAAAATATCAAATTTTGAAGCTTTGGTTATGGCTTCCTCGATTAGGGTTTAGACCCAGGTCTAGTTTTTTCTTGATTTCATGATCTATAGTGGATCATTCTCAAATTTTTTTAATGGAAATGTAGCTCTCTTCAAGCCCTACAAAAGCCCTATGATCTTGAGGATTGCATGGCATGCTGGTCATTGAATGACGTCGATTCCCTACCTGCGATTTCTATGCCTGGTTCACATTTTTTTACAATTCATGGTCCTATAGAGCTTAATGTTGGATTCTAATGTGATGGGAGGAAGCATCTTCAGTCAAGAAACAACTCTCTAGAAGAGAGCAAGTAAAGTTATGCTCTGTAGGTGGAGATCAAGAAGCTCAATTATGTCAAGAATCGCGTGGTGGAGGGGGTTGCTCAAGATGCTGCGCCGAACACACACATAATGCACAAGGAGAAGCTCACTCAAGAGACAAGAAGAGAGATGGAGGCCAAAACGTTTTCTTGCTGGTTTCTTCTTCTTCTTCCACACTCTTTACAATGTACACAAAGTATAGATAAGATACAACATAAAAGGAAAGTGGCCTACTAAGTCAAACAATGCATAACCGACTACACTAGTCGACTGGCGCTATAACTATGCCAGCTGTAAATAGGTATAACAACCTGAATATAATAAGTAATGAGTCAGTGGCCATGTGAGAGTCATAATGACCACCGACGTGCTAAGTGTAGACGTGTGGACCCATCTAACCAAGCGGTCCATCATCAATGTCCGCATGTGTTGAGCTTGTCATTTCAACACTCCCCCTCAAGCTCAACTGCATCTCTGCAACTCCAAGTAAGCTTCGAAACTTTTGAAGCTTCTCTGTACCCAATGCCTTCGTGAAGATGTCAGCTATCTGATCCTGTGTGCTGACATACATCAAGTCAATCTCACCTGCTAGTACCTTCTCTCTCACAAAGTGATAGTGTACCTCAATATGTTTTGTCCTGGCATGGAACACAAGGTTCCTAGCCAACCGTATACTACTCATGTTGTCACAATAAATGACAACTGGACCTTCCACCTGCACATTCAAATCAGCCAATAGCTTTTGCAACCATACTACCTCACATGCTGCAACAGCAGCACCTCTATACTCAGCATCTGTACTCGACAAAGCAACTGTAGATTGCTTTTTACTGCTCCATGCAACTGCTGCACTACCAAGAGAGAACATGTATCCGCTGGTAGATCGTCTGTCAGACATACTACCAGCCCAATCTGCATCTGTGTATCCAAACACCTGTACGTCTGTACCTGCCTCATAGAAAAGCCCATAATGTAATGTGGACTTCACATATCTCAATATGCGTCTGATTGCATCCAAATGTGGCTTTCTAGGTACTTGCATAAACTGACTCACAAGACCAACAACGTAGCTCAAGTCTGGCCTTGTAATGGTCATGTAGATCAAACTCCCCACTATCCTCCTGAACATAGTAGGGTCTTCTATCTCATCCCCAACATCAGCACTCAGCTTTACATTCTACTCCAACGGGACTGAAAGTGGTTTGCATGCAGTCATACCATACTTGGATAACATATCCAAGCCATACTGTCTTTGGGACAGCCATATACCATCATCACATCTGATCACCTCAATGCCAATGAAGTACCTTAGCTCACCTAAATCCTTCATCTCAAACTTCATCTTTAAACAACCCTTGACTTCAGCAATCCCACTATCACTATCACCTATAATAATCAAGTCATCCACATAGATGACTATGATGACCAAACCTGCATCTCCCTTTCTCACATAAAGTGAGTGATCAGCATCAGAAACATAAAAGCCAATATTAACAAGATACTCTCTGATCTTGTCAGACCATGCTCTAGGTGCTTGCTTGAGCCCATAGAGTGCCTTCTTCAACCTGCACACATACGTGGGATGCTCTAAATCTTCATAACCTGCTGGCTGATCCATATACACTTCTTCCTGCAAATCACCATGCAAGAAGGCATTCTTTACATCCATTTGTTGCAACCTCCAACTTTTGGCTGCTGCCAAAGCAATCACACATCTGACAGTTGTCATCCTAGCAACTGGACTGAAGGTTTCATCATAATCTATGCCATATGTCTGAGCATAGCCTTTTGCAACCAGCCTAGCTTTGTACCTGCTAATAGAACCATCTACATTGTGCTTAATCTTATAAACCCACTTACATCCAATAGCTTTCTTTCCCTTCGGCAATGATACTAGATCCCAAGTCTTATTGGCCTCTAATGCAGCCATCTCCTCATCCATTGCTGCATCCCAATGAGCATGACCAACAGCCTCCTCAAAACATATGGGCTCAACATCCTCAACTAGTTTCACCATATAAGCATAATGGTGAGCTGCATAACCTTCAAAACCAAATCTTTTAACAGGGTATCTCACCTTGCTAAACCTGCGTACCACTGGATCACTCAATGGAGTCTTTGCATTAACTCGTGCTCTTTGCACACCTGGAGTCCTCACTGAAGGAATGCCAAGCTCATCATCCAAGCTCTCTGAGCCACTGGAGTCTCCATCAAGAACTGCATCAATGCCTTCTGACACTTTATTCTTTCCTTTGTCTTTACCTGTAGTGCTACTAGATGCACCCGAAGATGTAGAGGTACTCCTTAGTCTCCCAGACCAAGGACTACCAGATGATGTCTCTGGTCCACTAAGAGTTCGTGATTCTTGCTTTTCAGCCTGCACATGAGTGTCATGATCATCATCATCATCCAATGCATCACCACTAGATGCATACCAACTGCTCATTTCATCAAAGATGACATCCCTGCTCACTCTGAACTTGCATGTGACAGGGTTGTAACAACGATACCCTTTCTGCTCTAAAGAGTATCCAATAAAGACACACTTTTCAGCCTTTGGATCCAGTTTCTTCGCAACTCATCTGGCACATGAACATACGCAATGCAGCCAAATACTTTCAAGTGTGAAACATCAGGCTTCTTACCTGTAAAACATTCTTCGGGGGTCATACCATGAACTGCAGCTGTGGGAGTTTTGTTCATAATATAAACAGCAGTATGAACAGCCTCAGACCAAAAATGCTTAGGCATATTCTTTTCAGCCATCAAGGCGCGTGCAACTTCTGCAATATGCCTATTTTTCCTTTTTGCAACCCCATTTTGCTGTGGGGTATACCTACATGTGAACTGTCTCTTTATCCCATGAGACCTCAGAAAATCACTGAACTCATTGGAGAGGTACTCTCCCCCTCCATCTGACCTCAAGCACTTTACTTTCAAGCCTGTTTCTCTTTCAACTGCAGCCTTGAAAGTTCTAAAGTGCTCAAGAGCTTCACTCTTTTCCTTCATAAAATATACCCACAGCTTTCTAGAACAATCATCAATGAATGTGACGAAGTATGAACTACCTCCAAGAGATACATTTTGTCTAGGCCCCCAAATGTCTGTATGCACAACATCAAGGACATTTCTGCTTACATCTCTGTCATGTGAAAAGGGTTGTCTTGCCTGCTTACCAAACTGACATGCTTCACATACCTTCTGAAATTCTGTAACTTTAAATGTAGGCAAACCTATAACCAACCCTTTGGACTGCATTAATTTCAGCCTTTGTACATTTGCATGTCCAATGCGTTTGTGCCAAATTTCAATGTCTGCAACAACACCTTTTCCTTTGGCATACATAGCAGCATTCATAATAGGAATTCCAGCATCTAGAGTGAACATATATCCAACTCTACTTCCCTTTGCTACCAATCTGCACTTGTCATTGAAGTCTTCTACAAAGCAGCCCTTTGCATTAAATCTGACTTGCAGCCCTTGCTCTACCATTTGACCGACTGACACCAAGTTCTTTGTAATAGATGGCACATGTAATACATCTGAAAGACTCTTTGTCTTACCATCATGCAAGGACAAGGGAACTTTTCCAATGTGTGAAATTGGGTGGCATGAGTCATCACCCGTCTGCACATAACCTGCATTCTGCAAATCCTGCATCTCTCCAAACCATTCTGCATGGCTGGTCATATGATTGGATGCACCTGAATCAACATACCAAACATCTTCATATGTTCCCTTTCCTGTAACAGCATTCAACATATGCTGCATAACGAACAAACGTTCATTTTTGTCTTCATTCTGTCGTGAAGACGATGCATAGTTTCCTTGCTGCAACTTACCACTGCGGATATCATCTCTCTTAGCATAATATTGGGCTGCAATATGACCTGTTTTGCCACAGTAGTGGCACACAATACCAGAGTTGTTAGAACCTCTGTTCTGCCATCCACCTCTTCCTCTAAAGCTCCCCCTGCCTCTAAAGTTACAATGACCTTCTGAAACCTGCATATCGCCAAATTGCTGAGTCAATCTGTTTTGCTAGTTATCACTACCACGGCCTGTACCACGGCCTCTTGAAGAGAACCTGCCAGGTCCCCTTCCAGAACTGGAGTAGAAAGCCTGGACCTGTTCACCACTTCTTTCAGATGTCTCACTCTGCATGTTGATTTCTTCAGTGATCATTAGAGAGACCAACTCATCGAAATCTGGAAATGGTTTTCTAACATATACAGAAGTTACAAAAGACTTCCAAGCCTTTTCATTGTTAAGTCCACCCAAGGTAGACGACACCAAATCATCATCATTGGGCATTGCATCAATCGCTGCCAATGCATCTGCAATGCTTCTTACCTTCAGTGCATACTCATTGATAGACATCTTCCCTTTCTTTAATGTATTCAACTCTTGCTTGAGTTGAATCTTTCGTGCCTTTGTATTTACAGAAAACATACTTTCAAGTATGGTCCAAGCTGCATATGAATTCTCTGCATTTCTAATGTGTCCCAGCATATTATTGTCAATTACTGCAGACAACCAATACATGACCTTTTTATCCTTTGCATTCCATTCTTTCCGTGCCTTTGTCTCTTCTGCAGTTGGAGGATCACTCATCTCCGGCTCCTTTTCTTCACCTGAAACGAACTCGTAGAGGCCTTTTCCAATAAGGAAGTTCGTGACACGAAACTTCCATGATGGGTAGTTGTTCTTGTCGAGCTTCTCAATGATGGGGCTTCCACTATTCTCTGCCATTATCACAAAATTAATACCAAACAGTAAGCAAATCTTCTGCAACCCTTGACCTGTAGTGCACAGCAATACACCAGACAGCCTTTTTCACTGTCTACTCAACAATACATGCAATCTGCAACCAGTTTGCAGATAAACCTTGTGTTTACTCACTGATAAATACCTTTAAACTTACAGATCTGAAATCTGTAACCTGCGCACCCACGTTCGGTCAAACATTCGAAGTCACAGTGTACCCTGAAACTGTTGTCCGCAACCTTGCGGCTCTAAAACGGGCCCTGAAACGGCCTCAAATGCCCAAAATAACTGCGGAATACGCAGTGCTCTTCGCGCACACCAAATCTCACTGCAATCGGAGATTTTTGCTCTTCCCTGCTTCCGGTGCCTCCACAGGTACTATCCAAGAGAAGAAGTGGAAGAATGGGAGAGATTCTTACCCGTAGCTTGCTTGCTCGAACCTTGCTTCTTCTCCTTCACTTCAGCCTTTGAAATCAGCCTCTCTCAATGGCGCGGCTCTGATACCATGTCAAGAATCGCGTGGTGGAGGGGGTTTCTCAAGATGCTGCGCCGAACACACACAGAATGCACAAGGAGAAGCTCACTCAAGAGACAAGAAGAGAGATGGAGGCCAAAACGTTTTCTTGCTGGTTTCTTCTTCTTCTTCCACACTCTTTACAATGTACACAAAGTATAGATAAGATACAACATAAAAGGAAAGTGGCCTACTAAGTCAAACAATGCATAACCGACTACACTAGTCGACTGGCGCTATAACTATGCCAGCTGTAAATAGGTGTAACAACCTGAATATAATAAGTAATGAGTCAGTGGCCATGTGAGAGTCATAATGACCACTGACGTGCTAAGTGTAGACGTGTGGACCCATCTAACCAGGCAGTCCATCATCAATGTCCGTATGTGTTGAGCTTGTCATTTCAACAAATTAGAGGTAGGTATAGATCTAACTATGGTAGACATAGAATAGAGCCTAAGAAAATTGATAATGCTAAGCTTGTGAAAGGGCAATGCTAATGTTTCAAGTGATACAGAGAAGCTTCAGTAGTGGGGAACACTTCTCCAAAAGAAAGTTTGGTAAAATTTGGCCGGTAGAGGGAGATATGAGAGCTTCAAGCAGGTAAGGTATTGTTGGCTATGGCTGCCACAAGGTTAAGTGGAGAAGGAGTGGGAGATGAGGTCCTAGACTTTTCCTAAGCTGAAATGAACTCAAGCTGAGCTAGATGAGAGCAAAATGGAGTTGTGCCATGCTCATCTGTGCTCTGATACCATGTTAAACAATGCGTATCTAAAGCATGACACAAGCTATGGTGGATGAAAGATGAAGACCAAACTCATAATGACATGGACGAGTAGAGGCAAACTGTTACACGAGTGAATTAGGTTCCAAGATGGAAGCTTGGACTCATAAACATAATCTTGTGGAAGATCAACAATGACAAGACACTTAACTAAAAGTACAAAGCATCATGACATTGTATTCATTCCATATGAAAGTGATTGTCAAGTACAATGCTTTATAGAATTTGGGTTGTTCCACTCTCCTCACTGTGCATATGGGGTTCAGGATAGCTCTTCCTGAAGCATACATCATTTTTCTATTTTTCAACAGACTGTACTCTCCACATCCATGAGAATAGAGTATTATGAGTCTTATCAGATATATCGGTTCTAATAGGATGGATATTCTTTTCATAGACATTATGGAAACTTTGCACACGCTTTTATGACTTATGATGACTCTAGAATGGCATTGAAAGAGGTAGATGTGAGTTTGATTGAGCAAGTATTTATCCATTTGTTAAAGCCTCATACTTCTCAATTGGTTGAATAAGGTGTAATGTAGGCTCTTAGCAGTCTTTATGATAACATTGTCTTACAAAGATATATATGTAATGTGGATACTAAAAGAATGTTATTGGGATTGCTAACCATGGAGGAACTAGAGGTTCAAGATGATTTGTGGGCATCAATGAAATATTGTCACAGTAGTGGTACCACTCTTCTACAATCTCTTCAAGACAAGGATGTATTACATTGGGTAATATCATTGCTTAATCGGACATCTCAACAGTAGTTAGAATATTTATTGGTATTTCTTTCCACTCTCTTTGCTAAGATTTGTAATGAAAAAAGCTGAGAGGAGAGAGAAGAAGAGCTGGAGAGAGAGAGAGTGAGCAAGAAGAAGAGAGAGAAAGAGAGAAAATAGGAGAGAAGGAAGGAGGAAGGCATGGAAGCTGGAGATGAAGGTGAAGAATATGATCTTGATAATAACTAGTTGCCCTAATCTGGGGCTCTTTGTAATATTTCCGTGTAACCGTACCGTAAATATTAACCTTGCGCACGCCGTGTAACCCTGTGCAAAGGGTATCTCTTGCACTGAAATTATTGATAGTGTAATGTGCGACCCGCACGCGTGAAATAGGGTCCTCTGCAAATGGTAAATCAAACCGGGAGTTCAAAACCGCAAGCCGCACGAAAACACCCTCTTGGGAGGGACAATTTTAATTAAATTAAGGCAATTTTTTTTATATTTATCCCTTCCCCCAGCCGATGCATGGCTGGAGGAAAGAGAGTGTGGAGGGGAGGATGGCAAAGTGAGGGTTGCATGAGGAAAGCTCTCCACGTGGGTGGAGACCCTCTTCCTCACCCCCATGCCTATAAGAACACCCCTCATGAAGGGGGTGTGTAGAGAGAGGGAAGGAAGGGAGGAGACTGTGAAGGGAGAAAGGCTGGAGAGAGAGGGAGCGGGCCGTGCTGAGAGGAGGATCGTGAGGTTGCCGTGTTGGCCACCGTGGAGAGGACCATCGACGCCACCGCCAGCTGCCGCAGCTGCCGCTTCATTCCGCCCTGTCCGCCAGCCATTCTGCCGCCCTGTCCACTGGCCAATTCGGGCCGCCGCCACGCTGTCACGACCCCCCCCCCCCACGTGCTTCTCAGAAGCAGAAGCTTCTTAGAAGCTTCTTTGGAAGCTTCTAAGAAGGGCCTCCTTAAAGGGCCTTCCCACCATCCTTCCCAAAGACCCTTTTACCGCCACTTTTCCAAGAAGGTCCATTGATACCCCCTTCCCGGGACTTTGAAAGGGAAAGGTGAAGCCGTAAGAACACCACTAGACATCGGAAAAGGCTTCCTACAATAAGTCCTTAAAGGCCCTTCACACCCTTCCCAGGACTTCTAAGAGGAGACGGTGGAGCCATAAAGACCACCGCAAGATCCATCGAATGATTTCCGCAAGAAGATTTAAGCCGCAAACCGTCCGAGGATAAATACCGTGCCGAATTCGAGTTTCTTGAAGACTCCTAAGCTTTCGTCGCAAGCACCATCCCGAAGAGGAACCCTTCCGCATACAAGGATAAAGGCAGAGGTCGGAAGGCCGTATTCTGAGAGCCGTCACTCCATGGACCACAAAGGCAAATCGGAAGTCGAATTTACGACTACGATGGCCCCAAAACGATCACAAGGTGCGACCGCGGAAGGCTCATCTCCGAACGTGCAAGTGGACATCTCCCTGACTCCTCAAGTCCAGGTTCTTTCGAGTTAATTCCGCATAAGGAAATTGGGAAGAAATACATGTGATAGGACATCTCTTGAACGTTAGGTAAGATTGGAATTGTCATGAATTTGAGCGAGTAGAAGGCTAGTTGCATATAGATTGGTACCTTATCAAGGTAATGAGTCTAAACTTAGGCAAAGAAATGGAATTTATAAATGCATTCTCTTTCGTCCTAGACATGGTAGGAATAAGCGGGTGCCGCACATTAGGCAACATGCTTCTCATAATAACTTCATGAGGCAAGGTTAACACCATAAGGTATTATCCCAAAATGAATAATAGAGAACGAAGATAATCTTATGAACTTGTAAATAGCATGTAAGATGGAATAAGTTAGCACTAGCTTTGGATGAGTTCATTGACTACTTCGTAGCTAGGAGAATGTTATAAATTGCGTAATCGTCATGAGAAAAATGTCATTCATTAAGAGCCGCAATTAGGAGTCAAAGCATAAGATGCCAAAGTGTAGACAACAAGGTTGTAAGTACGACTATTGATGTAAGACCTAGTAGGTCCTAGGCAAAGTTAGTAGCCAAATTATCGTGCACCAAGGAAAGATAAAGTTATCATGAACCATGCGATACGTAGAGGCAATCAATCGCATGTCTACGCGAATTGGAGGAGTTATAACTATTGATCCCGTTAGATTTAGTTATTACCCTTAAAAGGATCATCCTTGTCGCAAGACAAACCTAGTTAAATTGACTAAGTAATCTAAACCACAAGGATTCGTATAGACATGACTGAGTCAATATGATAGGAATCCTAAGTGTTAACTAGGGTTTAGTGCAATAATGATTCGACCTAGCTTTAGACAGGAACCGTGAATCTAAAGATCTTACACACATTCACAAATGTCGAAGCAATTGGATGTTCATGCATGAAATGATCTAAGGTTTTAACCTAAGGATCATGATGAAACTCCGACGGAGTTGCCTATTTCTAGGACCATGGGCCAACATAATTAGCAATGGTTTAGAGGATACCCTAAACCCCTGCTACTCGGCTGGAGGTAAATTCCGTGACCGGAAAACGCTAAACAATGGGTAGAATAATCCCGTGAAATTAGATGCAATACATGTGCAAAAAGCTGCAACATTGTATAGACTTGAGATTTGTCCACAAGAGAGTTTTGTCATCTCTCGAAATGAGGTTGGCAAGTTATTGAAAGAATTTAACTTACAAGAGGATGAGTAATCATCCTGTTACTCACTTTTCTTGGGGAATAATTGCCAAGGAAAAAGGAAGTTAGGTATTTGCGAATGACCCGTCAATAAACTAAAGCGACATGGTCGCTGGATCCTGCCACAACAGAACCTTAAGCATTGGTAGGGTATAACCCTAAACCAAGAATGATAGGAATCTTGCCAAGTTGCAATTGATTCCGGATCGAATGCGGGTTGCATTCGGAGAAAAGGAGTCACTCCTTAACAGTTGCCAGCTAAAAGACCACTGAAATTGATTGTGCTTGTAACAGTTTAGAAAGGACTGTTTGCATTGTTTGCTCAATGAACTAAAGGATGAGAATATATCTAAATACTTCAGGTTGAAGGCCTGACCTGAAGGGAGTGGCAGCTTCAGTTACCCCCGACTGCCTGCCTAACCCTAACCAAGGGGGTTGTGAACCGCGCCGGGAACGTGAACCGAACCCGCCGTGAGAGGTCTCTCCGTTGAGTTCTACTTGGAGCAGGAGGACGCTTGGGTGCCAGGGGGGGCTCTGGCTGTAAATCCCTCGCCTTCCGGGTCCTGCACAAGAGACTAACGTGACTCGGGATTGGATCTCGAGGCCCGCATACTAGTCTACGGGCGGAAACTTGGGATAGTAATCACTGAAGGATTACTGGATAGCCTTCGGGCGGATTATGAATGCGCCTATGGGCGGGAACTCCTTGTATTTCAAAGATAAAAGGATAAAATGATAATAAAGGAGTTGTTTGACATTGTTTTCTTTATGTCCTGTGATAAGATTACGTGAAGGAACCAGTGCATAACAGGGTTAATCAAAGAAGCTGTTTGTATGTGTCAAACTAATGTGGTAGGTAATTACATAACTAAAACAAACCGAGGAAAGTGCGGAGGATGGACCATGGGTTTGTCCTACGGATGGGTGGTCCCGGTTAGCCGGGAACTTTTCTCAAAACCTTCGACGAACAGAAGGAGGATCGTCATCACCAAAACAAGCAAGGAGAACAATGACTTGGAAGTACCGATTACCCGATTCAGGCTGTTTTAGGGGAACGGAATGGGACTATGCCTTTTGGCAGAGAGGTCGAGCCTTGCATCCCTCTCGTTTCCCATTCTCCTTGAACCAAGTGCAGCATGAATCCGCTTCAGACCAGGCGTTCTGCGTAAAGTAGTTCGATCAGGTCTGACGCTAGTTGCTGCTAGTTAATGACCAAACAGGAAAACCCAAATTCAGGTCGATCCTAAGTGGGAACGGCCAGGATACTTCCGCTACGTGGCAGACGCGGGAAGACCTAGATCGCAAGTCCCGTAACATTCCATGGGAGTGCCGGGCGGAGCTTTCTAGACATCCTTCCCAATGGACTGCTAAGACGTGTCCGGAATGATTCTAGCGGACACGTTACACTCTTACACATTAAATACCCCGATCAGTGTGATGGGGTGTCTAAACCCTAGTCGGTGTGTATCCCACTTGTTACAATCCATCCCCATTCGAAAGGTTTTTGCCCTCAAAAACAAGGAGAAATAGAGGGAGTGATGGGTGGGCTAAGGGAGGGTTGCAGAGTACTACTCAGAGCCCTTTGACAATGAAAATTAGGTGTGGAGAGACTAGGGACATCATGCAGTCTAGGATCAGTCTGCTGAAGTAAATTAGTCACAACTTTTGATAAGCTAGTCTTCCAGCCATTGGGGTTCACGGAGGTAGGGAAATTCATTGAGGATGGTTGTTGGGCACCAAGAGGCTTCTTCCAAGGGAAGGCCTTGCCATTTGATGAGGTATTCTTTGATGGATTGGGATCGTAAGTGCTTATCTCATTGCCCAATGATTACTTCAGGGACACATTGAGTGATGCCCTCTTCATCTATGGGGGGAAGTTCTTCCACATAACCCACTAAGGAGCCTACAAAGGGTTTCATCTGGCTAACATGAAACACATTGTGGATTTTGGTGGTAGGGGGGAGTTCTAAGAGGTAGGCCAAGTCACCAACTCTCTTCAGGATCCGATATGGGCCATAGATGTAACGTGTCCACTTGTCCACCTGTGGGACACGTCTTAGCAGCCCATCGGGAAGAGAGTCTAGAAGCGCCACCTGGCACTTGCAAGGAATGTCATAGGGTTTGTGATCTAAGTTTTCCCGAGTCTGACCTAAAGTGGAAGTATCCGGCCATTCCCACTTAGGATTAACCTGAAGTCATGGTTCTTTTTTTCCTATCAGCTAAGTCTCTAGGGAGTGGCTAGCGTCGAGCTCCAGATGAACCACTTTGCGTAGGAACAATACAGTCAAAGGGGATTTATGATGCACTTGGTTCATGGAGAATGGGAAACAAGAGGGATGCGAAGCTCAACCTCTCTGCCCATAAGGCATAGTCCCATTTCACTCCCCTAAAATAGCATAAATCGGGATTCTAACTCTACTGACTCTAGGCCTTCACAGTTTCATTATCACATCTTTTGAGAAAAGTTCCTAGCTAACCGGGACCACCCTTCCGTAGGACGGACCCAAGTCACATCCACCGCACTTTCCTCGGGTTGCTTAGTTATCTAATTACCTACCACATTATGTTTGGCATGAAAAAGCAGCTTCCTTAATTACCCAATTTAAACACAGGTTCCTTTACATAACTTAGGCACTGACATAAAAAAGAACAAAGTCAAGCAAATTCCTTTTTTAAATATCTGATCTTTATTTATCATAGTCTTGGAATACATCAAGTATCTTGCCCGAAAGCTACCCGAGCAATCATCAGGATTACTACTCCAAGTTTCGCCCATAGACTAGTACTCGGGCCTCAAGATCCCATCTCGAGTCACTTCGGCCTCTTGTGTGGGATCTGGAGGCAAGGAATTTATGGCCAAAGCCTCCCCTGCTGGCACCCAAGCTTCCTCCCACTCCAAGCAGCACCCACGGAGAGACCTCTCGTGGCAGGTTCGGTCCATGTACCCGGCACGACTAAACAACCCCCTTGGATAGGGCTAGGCAGGCAGTCGGAGGTAACTGAACCTACCTCTCCCTCCAAGCTATTAACATGAATCATTAAGTGTTTGGCCTTGAATTAGTTCCTTGAGCAAAGAAGTTTCAACAATGTACCTAAGTGTACAATCACGATCATTTCTATGGTCATTCATATGACCAACTGCTAAGGTGTGATTCCTTCTTCACGAATACTCCTTGCATTCGATCCTAGATTGTTCACGACTTGGCGAGATTCCAAGGGCTTGGCAAGCTAGGTTGTTTGTTTTCCCTTTTTCTTTGGGTTAGGGTTTATACCCTATCAATCCCAATTATCATTACCTTAGGTCTCCTTGTACTATAGTCAAGGACAACCCCGTCGTCCTCGGTTGGTCAATTTGCTTCTTGGCAATTCACAATTTCCCTAAGTTTGACAAATTGGTCCCCAAGAGAGAGAGTTGTAGTAGGGCAACTACTCGACTTCTTAACGAATCTAGCTTGTAATTAGATCTCGCCTCCCTTGGCCTAAGATGTAGTAGTAGCATCTTATGATTTAGTTGCAATAGCATATGACCTTGCAGACTAGTTGCACGAGATAGGTAGCAGTGCCTATCTTGAGGAATTACATCCCTTCATTTGTCGACATTACTAGTATTTGTGTCCTAAGGCCTGGTACCCTCGCTTACTCGCAACATAGAATGATCTAAGTACGAGAACATTGGATTAACTCTGCAAGCGCAATATTAAGCAACATTTTAACTTAACCTATCTTTCATATTGAACGTAACTATCATTTCATGCGTATTGCATCCTATATGCTTTTCATCAAATGAAATATGACCCTTTTTCTTTTCATACATGTACTTATGCATGCAAGTTATGCTATGTACATTTATAATGCTATAAAAACATAATCTTTTCTTTTCCCATGCAAGTCACACGAATAAGAATGCAATTGCTTATGCAAATTCTAAATAAAATATAACGCTTTTATTCCTCTCCATAGCAATTATCTACTCTTTAATTAAACATCCTTCTATGAATTAACCTATTTACGGTCGTCACAATGGATTTTTATTGCACAAATGCATTGTATACAACATAATACATTCTTTTCCAACGTAAATTACCCAATGCAGACCTTCCAATGCACAATAACATTGCAACTTATATTTAACCTATATGTGAGATGCAACTAGGACATTATTGCATAAGTGCATCACCATATATCCAAAAATGCAACAACCTTTCATCATGATGGTGGGAGAATTATAAGTACCTTGTCATGCAGTTTAAAACTTTTTAGAATATTCCTATGATCTTTTTAAAACAAAGAGTTCTAAATAATGCAATTAAGTTTTCCCTATGCGAATTTATACTTAATGCACCCATATCATGTGGAAACGAAAAGGGTGAATTTGATGGAACCTGATCATCCACAGGAGGGGTATTATCAATTCTTGCACTTCGGGGGTGGGGACTCCTTCATGTGCTCCTCTTACTCCCGCATGTGCTCCTCTTGTGTGGCACTTTGGGGCCATCACAATTGGGACTTGGAATAAGTCACGGGCAGGTGGAGGGTGTGCTGAAATTTTCTGCAAGTTGGCAGTCCTTCCTTCCTGCAAGGAAACTCCCTTCATAGACAAACTGTGTCCTTTACACAATCCGCAGGTGAAGCACCCTTAAGAAGGCTCTTTGTGGAATCTCCTAGGAAGCTTCTTTAGCTTCTTCTTTTTTGAAAGTCAAGCCCGACATCATCTCCTCCTCCTCAATCACGTTATGATGGCAAAAATGATGGTGGTGAGGGTATGTGGCAGCGTTTGGTAGCCTAACGGAGTGTTGGTGGAGCAAGGGGCATGGCACTCAGGCGGAGCAGGGGGCTGGAGCTGAAGACGAAGCAGGGGGCGATGCCTGAGACCATGGGGCAGGGGGGCTCCCCTTATATAGTGGGGAGGGGGTGGTTCATGGGGGGGGAGACAGTTTAATGGCCGCCACCCCTACACCTAGGGGTGCATTCCCCCTCTCCCTCTCTTACTCCCTCTCTCTCTCTCTCTCCCCGACATGCTGTTGGTAGGGAGAGAGAGAGAGGTAAAAAAATTTGAGTTAATTTTAAAAAAATTTAAAGGGGGGGTTCTTATGCACGGGAAATGCTACATCCTCTCCCTCTTAGAGGAATCGAGATGTCCTCATCTCGAGAAGATTTGGGGGGTATTGCTAGTTGAGAGTATTTTCATCCATCCAGGTGGCATCCTCTTCCGGATGATCTTTCCATTGGATGAGGTATTCTCTCAAGGTCCTTGATCTCAAATGCCTCTCCCTAACATCTAGGATTCTATCAGGCCATAGCTCAAGGACTCCTTGGCTAGGCATTACAATTTTTGATCGTCTAGTACATGATTAAGATTAGGTAGATACTTTTTCAATAGGCTAACATGGAATACATTATGAATCTTTAGAGTTGCCGACAGATGTAGTCTGTAAGCATTAGGCTCTAGGCACTTGATGATCTTATAAGGTCCAAAATACCTCAAACTTAGCTTCTTGTACTCTCCCAAGGACAGTGAACTCTTTTTAGGGCATACACGAATGAAGACCATATCACCTTCGATGAAGGATCTGTCTTGCCATTTCAAGTCAGCATAGGCCTTCTGTCTATCCTTGGCAGCTTGAATGTCTTGTCTTATTGATTTTATTTGATCATCCATGTCTTTTAGCATCTTTCTTGAAGCTTCTACCCTCAAAGTTGGATCCGAGAAGTTTAAAGGGGTACGACAATCATGCCCATACAATGCTTGGAAAGGGGTCATCTGAATACTCTGTTTGGTAAGAAGCATTGTAAGCAAACGCAACCAGTGGTAAGTATTGAATCCACCTTTTGGGTTAGTGACACTAGTATGCCCTATGCATATCTTCAATGACTTGATTAACTCGTTCTATTTGACCATCAGTTTGGGGATGGTAAGCTGTGCTGAAACAGAGTTGAGTTCCAATAGCCTCAAAGATAGCCCTCCAGAAGTGTGATGTGAAAAGAGAGTCATGATCACTAATGATTCTTCTAGGTAACCCATGGAGTTTGAATATCTCCTTGATGAATAATCTTGCGATGTCTGAAGCTTTATATAGTTCATCTTAACAGGGATGAGATGTGCGACCTTGGTGAGCATATCAACTACAACAGAAATAGAGTTATATCCTCCCTGAACTTGGGGTAGGCCAACAATAAAGTCCATAATAATGAACTCCCATTTCATTTGTGGAATGTCAAGTGGTTGCAATTTCCCAGGAATTTTAACATGTTCTGCCTTAATGCATTGAAAAGACAAACATTCCGTGACATATTTGAGTACGTCTTCCTTGAGCCTTTCCCAAAAATAGCTCTTCTTGACCGTGTTAATGGTCTTGGCATGACTAGGATGCCTTGAGAAAGGGGAGTCATGGGCTTCCCAAAGTATCTTCTGCTTGAGAGTTTGGCTTGCAGGGATACATAATCTTGTCCTAAAGTAGACAAGTCCATTACTGATGGAGAATTCTTGATACTTCATCTTTAGCTTCGGGTCTTGATCCTTGATGGGGATCTCCCTTAGCATTTTCTGATAGACTGGTTCATGATATGCCCCCTCTTTTGCTAGCTCAAGAATCGGGTTGTTTGGCATTGATACCTTTGTGGCTAGAGACCTTGCTGTTGATGGATCTTACAAAATGAGAGAATTTAGAAATGCCTTGTGACTGAGTGCATCGGCAACTACATTCTCTTTTCCAGGCCTATATTTGATTTCAAAATCATATTCTTCCAGCACTTCGATCCATCGAGGTTGCCTCATATTGAGCTCACTTTGGGTGAAAATCCATTTAAGACTCTTGTGGTCTATTAATAAGAAAAATTTGTTACCTAGCAAGTAATGTCTCCAAATTTTGAGAGCATGGATGAGAGCCAACAGCTCCAGGTCATGGGTGGGTAGCATAATTCCTTTCATGGCTCTTCAATTTTCTTGAAGAATATGCTACGGGATGACCTTCTTGCATAAGTACATATCCTAAATCAAGTGCACTAGCATCAGTTACCACTTCAAACTCCTTAATAAGATCAGGAAGTTTCAGGATGGGTGTTGATACTAAGCTTTGCCTTAGTTTGTCAAAGCTGATCTGTTCAGCAGGTGACCATACAATTGCTACTTGCTTCTTTAGTAGATCAGTCAGAGGTGCTGCAATCAAAGCATAATCTTTGATGAAAATTCTGTACCACCCTATCAACCCAAGAAAACTACGTATTTCTTTGACAAAAGTTGGTGTTGGACATTCTAGAACATCTCTGACCTTAGCTGGATCTACTAAAATTCCTTCTACTGATACCATGAATCCCATATATTCAATCTGTCGCTTGAAAAATGCACACTTCTTCTTCTTGGCATAAAGCTTGTGTGCTCTCATTATTTCAAGAACAATACGAAGCTGGGGTTCATGATCCTTTCCCTGTTTTGAGTAGACTAGGGTATCGTCAAAAAAGACGAGTATGAAGTCATCAAGATAGGGCCTAAAGATATTCTGCATGAACCTTTTGAAGGTAGTAGGAGCATTTGTCAGCCCGAATGACATCACTAGGAATTTGAAGTGTCCATACCTTGTACTGAATGCAATCCTCGAGATATCTTCTTCTTTGATCCTTATCTGGTAATATCGAGATCTGAGATCTATCTTTGAGAAGATCTTCACCCCTTGAAGACGATCAAGTAATTCATCTATTCTTGTAATGGGGTATTTATTTTTTATGGTTGCTTGATTCAACCCTCTATAGTCAATGCATAGGCGAAGCATTCCATCTTTCTTCTTTTGGAACAACACTAGAGCTCCCCATGGAGAACTACTAGGACAGATGTAGGCTTGGTTTGAGTTGCTCTTTTAGTTTTCGGGATGGACATTTTATATGGCCTCTTTGTGACCAGTGCAGCTCGTGGCACAAGTTTGATTTCGTGGTCGACTTCCCTTGGGGAGGAAGTTGCATCAGATCTTCAGGGAATACGTTTGCGTATTCCTTTAACCATGAAGGTTATTCTCCAAATTCCTGATTCTGATCTAGCTTATTTAGCTTAATCAGATAGATAGGTAGCCCCTTTTGAACACCTTTATTATCCATGTTGCTTTTACCAACTGTATTTTTGGCTTACTAGCCTCACCTTGAGTTGTGACTAGTTCCCCTTCAGAATTTTGGAAGGAGAAACTACAAGGATTTGAGCTAGTAGCAACGCCGATTAGCAACGGCGGATAGCGGCGTCGCTATTGGCGTCGCTAATAGCGTCGTTATTTGCATCGCTATTTGCGTCGCATTTGTGACGCAAATAGCGACGCGCCGCAGGGAAAAAACGTAGCCGAAATCGAGCGCGGTTTTCATTTCGCGTTTGCTCCATTGTGAGTTTTGAGAGCGAGAGCAAGGGAGAGAGCGACCGTCGTGAGAGAAGGAGAGGAAGAAGACTTGCCGCCGCCGCCGCCGTTGTTCGCGAAGGAGAGGAGGAGCCTTCATCGCAAAGAGGAGCCGCCCCACGCTTGCCATATCTCATCGGTGAGTCTCTCTCTCTCTTTCTTTTGCTTGTTTAAGGTTTAAATCACTCTCTTTTGCTTGTTTAGGAGAGGAAATCAAAGAGAAAGAGAGGGAGAGGGAGAGAGAGGGAGAGAAAGAGAAAGAGAGGGAGAGGGAGAGGGAGAGGGAGAGGGAGAGGGAGAGAAAGAGAAAGAGAGGGAGAGGGAAGGAGAGGGAGAGTGCATTCTCTCTCTCTCTCTCCCTTTTGCTTGTTTAATGTTTAAATCACTTTCTTTTCTGCTTGTTTAGGAGAGGAAACGAGAGAGTAAGGGGAAGGGCTAAGGGGGGAAAAGGGGGCTTATGAGGCCCCTTGGAAGCTTCCCCCCAAGGAAGCTTCTGAGGATTCAATGCCACATGGGAGGGGGGAAAAAGACAACGCTGGACGACGGCCTCATCCTCTCCCTCTCATAGCGTTCGGCTCCTCCTCAACGATGGCAGTTCGATGGCTCAGGCGCAGTCCTCCCCTCAAGCATCAATGGAGCGCTCCCCCGTCCCTCTTCGTCCTCCTCGATTTAAATAGGGGAGGGGAGGGAGATGCTTCCTCTCCAACATGTCGCGAGGCATGGCCACAACACCCTGCGAGCTCCCACCGAGGAGCTTCCGCATGGTTTCTATTCCTCCCCCTCCAGCATGACTGTCGGCGGCTGGGGGGAATAAGGAAAACAAATTTTGCATTTATCGTCAAGAAATTAAAAAAAATTGCCTTAACATTATCCCCCCTTTCCTATAAGGGGTAGTTCACACGAGGAAGGAGATTTAGAACTTTACATTCTCTCCCCCTTAGAGGAATCGAGATGTCCTCATCTCGAGATAAACTGGGGATATTGATGGTTGAGAGTGCCTTCATCTACCCAAGTGGCATCCTCTTCGGGATAATCTTTCCACTGGACGAGGCATTCTCTCAGGGTTCTAGATCTTAACTGTCTCTCCCTAACATCTAAGATCCTATCCGGCCTTAGTTCAAGGACTCCTTGACTAGGCATTACAATTTGTTGGTCATCAAGTACATGATTAGGGTTGGGTACATATTTTTTCAATAGGCTGATATGGAATACATTGTGAACCTTTAGGTTCTCAGGGAGTTGCAATCTATAAGCATTGGGTCCTAGGCATTTGAGGATTTTGTACCGCCCACAATACCTTGGACTTAGCTTCTTGCATTCTCCTAGGGATAGAGAACTCTTTTTAGGGCATACACGAATGAAGGCCATGTCTCCTTCTTCGAAGACTCTATCTTGACATTTCAAATCTGTGTATGCCTTTTGTTTATCCTTGGCCGCTTGTATGTCTTGTCTTATTGACTTTATTTGATCATCCATGTCTTCCAACATCTGTCTTGACGCTTCAACTCTTAGGGTTGGATCAGAAAAGTTTAGGGGACTTCGACAATCATGACCATACAATGCCTGGAAAGGAGTCATCATAATGCTCTGTTGGTAAGAAGCATTGTAGGCAAATTCAACTAATGGCAAGTATTGAATCCACCTCTTCAGCTCTCGACAGCAGTATGCCCTAAGCATATCTTTGATGATTTGATTTACTCGCTCTGTTTGTCCATCCGTTTGGGGATGGTAAGCGGTGCTAAAACAGAGTTGAGTCCCAATAGCTTCAAAGATAGCTATCCAGAAGTGTGATGTGAAGAGAGAATCTCGATCACTAATGATTCTTCTAGGTAACCCATGTAGCTTGAATATCTCCTTGATAAACAATCTTGCAATGTCGGAGGCTTTATAGTTTGTCTTTACTGGAATCAGGTGTGCAACCTTGGTAAGCATGTCAACCACAACCATAATGGAATTGTATCCTCCTTGGACTTGGGGTAAGCCCACAACAAAATCCATACTGATGAATTCCCATTTCATTTGGGGAATGTCAAGCGGTTGCAGTTTCCCTGGCATCATGACATGTTCGGCTTTGATACGTTGGCAAGACAAACACTCAGTGACATACTTGAGAACATCACCTTTAAGCCTCTCCCAATGATAGCTCTTCCTAACTGCATTAAGAGTCTTAGCATAGCCAGGATGTCTTGAAAAAGGAGAATCATGAGCTTCCCATAATATCTTCTGCTTAAGTGACTGGCTTGCTGGTATACACAGCCTTGTTCTGTAGTAGACAAGTCCATTATCAATGGAAAATTCCTGATACTTAGCTTGCAACTTTTGATTCTGCTCCTTGGTAGATATTTCCTTTATCATTGTTTGGTAGGCCAAATCATGGCATGCTTCCTCTCTAGCTAGTTCAAGTATAGGGTTATTTGGCGTAGATACTTTTGTAGCCAGAGATCTGGCCATTGATGGATTTTGCAAGATTAGGGAATTTAGGAATGCGTGCATCGACAACTACATTCTCCTTCCCTGGTCGGTACTTGATTTCAAAATCATATTCCTCCAATACTTCAATCCACCGACGTTGTCTCATGTTGAGCTCGTTCTGGGTAAAAATCCATTTGAGACTCTTATGATCGGTTACTAGAGTAAACTTGTTACCCAACAGGTAGTGTCTCCAAAGCTTTAGAGAATGGATGACAGCTAGTAATTCCAGATCATGCGTGGCATAATTCTTTTCATGACTCTTCAATTTCCTTGAAGAGTATGCTACTGTATGACCTTCCTGCATAAGTACACACCCCAAGGCCAGAATGCTAGCATCAGCCTCGAACTCCTTATTGAGGTCAGGAAGTTTTAGAATAGGTGCTGATACCAAACTTTGCTTCAATTTGTCGAAGCTATTTTGTTCGGAAGTTGACCATGTAATGGAAGTCTGCTTCTTTAGTAAGTCTGTAAGAGGTGCTGCAATCAAAGCATAGTTTTTGATGAAGACCCTATACCATCCTGTCAATCCAAGAAAGCTACGTATCTCTTTGACGGATACTGGTATTGGCCATTCAAGCACATCTCTGACCTTCGCTGGGTCTACTGATATTCCTTCTGATGATACTATGAATCGCAGATATTCAATCTGACTCTTGAAGAATGCACACTTCTTCATTTTTGCATACAGCTTATGAGACCTCATTGTCTCAAGGACAATCCGAAGTTGAGGTTCATGATCTTCTTCCTGTTTAGAATATACTAAAGTGTCATCGAAGAAGACAAGTACGAAATCATCAAGATATGGTCTAAAGATATCTTGCATTAATCTATTGAAGGTGGCAGGTGCATTTGTAAGCCCGAATGACATAACCAGGAACTCAAAGTGCCCATATCTTGTATTGAAGGACGTCTTTGGAATATCTTCTTCCTTGATCCTTATCTGATAGTAACCTGACCTGAGATCAATATTGGAGAAGATCTTTGCACCTTGAAGACGATCAATAAGCTCATCTATTCTAGGAATATGATACTTGTTCTTGATTGTTGATTGATTCAACCCTCGGTAATCAATACATAGTCAAAGTGTCCCATCTTTCTTTTTCTGGAATAGTACTGGAGCTCTCCACGGTGAGTTGCTAGGCCGGATGTAACCCTGATCTAACAGTTGCTTGAGTTGTTCCTTCAACTCTTCTGGTATGGACATTCTATAAGGTCTCTTTGCAATTGGTGCAGCTCCAGGCACTAGCCTAATCTCATGATCTACTTCTCTTTGAGGTGGAAGTTCAATCAATTCCTCAGGGAATACGTCAGCGTATTCCTTTAGCCAAGAAGGTCCTTCATGAGACTCTTGCTTTTGATCTAACTTGTTAAGTTTGATCAGGTAAACGGGTAATCCTTTTCTGACTCCTTTTATGATCCGAGATACTTTGGCTAATTGGATTCTTGGCACTCCTGCCTCACCTTGAGTTGTGACAAATTCCCTTTCAGAGTTTCGAAAGGAAACTTGACCCTTTCCATAGTGGATGTGGGCATCGTTGGGCTTAAGCCAATCCATCCCGAGTAGACACTCATGGATACCTAAATTCATGACTCTGAATTTGACTGAAGTCTTCTTTCCTCCCAGAAAGAATTCCACCTTAGCAGTTTGCCTGGTATAAGTTACCTCACGATCGTTTGCCAATTCCACAAGCAGGGTAGGTGCTTCTACTGTGGTTATTTCTAAACTTTTTGCACATGCTGGTGAGATAAAGGAATGTGTACTGCCACAATCAATCAAGGTTTTGAAACCTTTACCTTGATAGTCCGACGGTGTCTGAATCACCAAGAACTGGCGATTTGGCCCTTTCTTGTGTAAAGCGGCATGGACTGTCGCTTTTTCGAATTCAGCTTCCATAGTCGGATCTTCCTCTTCTTCTTCTTCGCATCTTTGCCTATTGGCAATGCAAACGGTTCTTCCTCTTCCACGGGTAATGGCTCCTTGTCTGCGGCCTGCACCTTGGAAAGGCGTTTGATGATGTCCTCTGCTGAGCTTGGGACATTGCCTCTTGAAGTGACCGGGTTCGTTGCAGTGGAAACAATGGAGGTTTCGGCCATTACTATGAGTAGGAACAAAGTTGTTGACGTTATTTGTCCTTGCTTTCTTCCTTTGTCCCTAATTATGACCTTGAACTCTCTTCATTTGAGGTCTGAATGCTCCTCTGTTCGGGTCACTATAGGACCAAGTTTTGTTATCCCTTGGTCTAGCTTGCACCTCCTGAATTATAGGCGCCGCTCGAATGAGTGCATCCTGAAGATCTGATGGACGCATAGATTCGAGACGGGTATTTATGGGTGGATTTAAGCCCGCACAAAATTTGGACACTTGCTGCGTCATGTCCATCTGTGGCGCATACTTTAAAAGTGAGACGAATTTAGAGTAGTATGCGTCAAGAGTGAGTCCTAGCTGTTTTAGCTCATAGAACTCATTCATTTTCTGCGTACGATATGCAGGTGGTAAATATCTTCCCTGCACGGATTTCTTCAACTTCTCCCAGGTGTAACGGACCCCTCTGAAGTCCCTTGATCCCTGCACCATTGCTTCCACCAAAGTCTGGCTTCGTCGGTGAGCTTTAACTTGGCGAGCATGGCCTGATTGGTAGGTGCAGTACCAACTACTTCAAAGTAATCCTCCATGGATTCAATCCAAATTTCAGCATCAGCCTGGACAAATCTGCCTCTCCCGTCAAACTCGGGTGGCTTTATCTGCTTGAGGAGGAACTTCTTCTCCTGGGTCACAGCAGTACTTGATGTAGGAGGCGAATTTGGAACCTGTACCTGGGGTTGTGCCTGGATAAAAGTTTTCTTAACGTTATTATATGATAATCGACGTTAGGTTATCTTTTATTTTAGTTCAGTTATCTCGTAAACAATGTAGCTACTTAACTTTTTAACAACTATTATGCACAGCCAGATATTGAAAAAAAGAAGTCTTTATTTGTATTTACATGGGCATAGCCTTATACAACATTTCATGTGACGATAAGCCAATCATTACATTCAGTTTGGGGAGAACAACATTGTATTCATTTGTCTACAGGAACTGTGTAATAGTAGGGTTTGGGTCATGGATCTTTAGGAATCGATAATTCATTGGAAGTTCAGGATACCCTTTCCGTTGGAATCCATACTTCTCATGGCGGCCCAACACTTTAATCCTGTCGGCTGGGATTACACGGGTTACTTCCTCATATACATATGAGTTTATTTCAACCCTCCGACCTTGAATATGTAAAGTCAAATTTACGTGAGCTTCCACAAAAATGAACAGCTTCACGACTTTCAAGTCTTCCAACCACTTGATCCTCTTTAGGTTGGTCTGTAGATAAGCAAACCGGTGGGCGGCTATATAGTAGATTCCTGAAGACCCTGTCCATCTTCGTTCTATGTATAAAGGTGATGGATTATAAATCTGCTCCAGGATGTTCATCATCCCAATTCTTTGTCTATAAAGGGGAGAATGCATTGCAGTCATAAACATGACCCGAAATACCAAAAACTTGTTCCATGCTTCATAATTCTGCAAGACAGCATTGAAGGTGAGAAAATGTTTGGACAGTAACAATTTCTTTAATTTATTTTATTGAGATCTCGTAAGAACAATTCCGTTGTTGGTCGACTGTGATACCAACTGTAACGTGTCCACTAGTATCATCCAGGACACGTCTTAGCAGTCCATCCGAAAGGATGTCTAGAAAACTCCGCCCGGCACTCCCATGGAATGTTATGGGTTTTGTGATCTAGGTCTTCCCGCGTCTGCCACGTAGCGGAAGTATCCTGGCCATTCCCACTTAGGATCGATCGGAATTAGGGTTTTCCTGATTGGTCATTAGCTAATAGCAACTAGCGTCAGACCCGAGCGAACTACTTTACGCAGAAACGCCAGGTCCGAAGCGGATTCACGCTGCACTTGGTTCAAGGAGAATGGGAAACGAGAGGGATGCAAGGCTCAACCTCTCTGCCAGAAGGCAAAGTCCCATTCCGTTCCCCTAAAATAACGTAAATCGGGTAAGACGTAACTCTAGGTTATCGCTCTCGTTATTCATTTTGATGATGATGATCATCCCGCTGTTCTTCGAGATTTTTGAGAAAATTTCCTGGCTAACCGGGACCACCCAACCGTAGGACGGGCCCATGGCCCATCCTCCGCACTTTCCTCGGTTTGTTTTAGTTATGTAATTATCTAACATATTATTTTGTCATATAACAATCAGCTTCTTTAATTAATCCTGTTAAGCACTGGTTCCTTCATGTAATCTGATCATGTGACATAGAAAAGCAATATCAAGCAAGTTCTTTTTTTAACATTTCATCATTTTATCTTTGAAATACAAGGAGTTCCGCCCGTAGGCTTGTCCATAATCCACCCAAAGGCTATCCAGTAATCCCCAGGGATCACTATTCCAAGCTTTCGCCCGTAAACTACTATGCGGGTCTCGAGATCCAATCCCGAGTCACATTAGCCTCTTGTGCAGGACCCGGAAGGCGAGAGATTTACGGCCAGAGCCCCCCCTGGCACCCAAGCATCCTCCTACTCCAAGTAGAGCTCAACGGAAAGACCTCTCGCGGCAGGTTCGGTCCACGTTCCCGGCGCGGTGAACAACCCCCTTGGTTAGGGTTAGGCAGGTAGTCGGGGGTAATTGAAACTACCTCTTCCTTCAGGCCTTTAACCTGACGTATAGGTACTCATTTAATTTGTATTTCATAATTCAAACAGAGCCCTAAAATCTCTAGCAAGCACAAACATTTCCATTAATCAACCGAGTTGTTTGGCAAACTGCTAAGGAAGTGTTCTTTCCTTTTGAGTGTATCAGCACTCGTTCCCAAGGTGTCTTGTAAATTGGCAAGATCCTTTACATTCCGGTGTAGGGCGTACCTTATTAACCCAACTTGGTCAACCCTAAAGTTCCTTAGATGTGCTAGTTTCCGGTTTACAACTTTCCTTATTTAGGAGGATATGCAAAAATACGTCCTTTTGTAAGATAACTTGCGTAGGGATCTGCCATCCTTGTTGAGGGTTGTTACCCTTACTCCTTGTGAATCAATCACAAGACTAAATGATTTCGTACTTGTTGCGCAAGTCCTGCAATGGAATAGTCCGTTTTAGATCCTTTAAGCTGATGTATGTCGGGCCTAGGGTTTCTTTTTTAAAGAACCTTAGGGACAAACCCTAGTTCTTTATCTTTACGAATTTATTGACCCTACAATAAGGAAAGTAGTCAAGTGCTTAGGGTATGAATATTTCTATGTTTAGATTGGTTTAGTTATCTTTTGGAAGGTAATATTAATCTTCTTGTCACGGATTTGCTATCCTTCTGACAATTTACTTTTCAGTCAATACAGTTCAATTTAAACTTCCGTTTTCCTTACAGATGGACTCATGCCAAATAACAACATTTGCCTTGCTAAAATGTGCAATTAGCAAAGATAACTTTCTAGTAATTTGAGCAACGAAAGAAACTTTCATGAATTTAACCATTTACAATGACTCGTTGCGAAAGGAATAAGGCTAATGGTGCAAGATATTATTTCTACACCTTTAGGACTAAAATATACTACTATAGTAAATGGATAATCTTGCTTGTAATTTATAATGCTTGATGCAACTCGAAGGAAACTAAGTTCTATTCATTATCATTCATTAAAATAAGCTAAAATCCTTCATTACAAATAACTCGGACAAATATATCCTATCCCTAACAATTTCTCTTTGCATGATCGACTTAAAAACCGAATTAAAGACAAAAAGAAAAACCTGGTTTTGGGGTGAGATATCCACATGGATATCGGGAGATGTCCCTCCTGCGGCTACGCCTTGGACTTTCTTAGGAGGCATTGCAATTGTAGTTTTTCAAACATGGAAGTAGCTTTACAACTTCTCCTTAGAATTCCACCATCGCTCCCTTGCACCGTTCGTCAAAAGTAGTTTTTTTGGAAGGCTTCCTCCTTGAATTCGGGAATTCGAAAGGGTGTTTTAGAATCTTTTACAACTAAGACCCATTGAAGCCATGGGGAAGGCTTAATGGCCTTTGTAAGCTCGCACAAATGGGAATAAAAAGGTGTGGAAAAGACACAAGGTGCAGGAGAGCTTTAAGGGAAAATAATAACCGTAAAGGTTATAAGTAAGGGTCTAAGGACCCTTAGGCAATTTAGGAGAAAAGGGGCTTATGAGGGTTTACACACGTAGGGGGGGAAATGATTCCGAGGCCATTGAGGAAGGCTAAATGAAAATTTAAAAAAACACGGGGGTTGGGTTCCAACTATGGGAAGGGGTATATAATGCTTTAAACACGGGGGGTAATAAAAAGGGTTTTGTAAGGCACATGAAGGGGGTGAAACGGTTTTTGAAGCCCGTAAGAAAGGGCTTAAAGGTTAAATCACAGGGGGGGTTAGTAAGACCTCTGAGGCCAACTCTTATTGGGGGGAAAGGGGGCTTATAGAGCTTTAAACACGGGGGGGGGGGGGGGGGGGGGGGGGGGGTAGTCCCAAAGAAGGGCTAAGGGGGGGAAAAGGGGGCTTATGAGGCCCCTTGGAAGCTTCCCCCCAAGGAAGCTTCCCCCCAAGGAAGCTTCCGAGGATTCAACGCCACGTGGGAGGGGGGGAAAAAGACAATGTTGGACGACGGCGTTTGACGGCTGGGCGCGGACTGGGAGCAGAGGTGATGCCGTCCTGGCCTTTGGCAGTGATCAACGCCTCATCCTCTCCCTCTCACAGCGTTCGGCTCCTCCTCAATGATGGCAGTTCGGTGGCTCAGGCGCAGTCCTCCCCTCAAGCATCAATGGAGCGCTCCCCCGTCCCTCTTCATCCTCCTCGATTTAAATAGGGGAGGGGAGGGAGATGCTTCCTCTCCAACGTGTCGCGAGGAATGGCCACAACACCCTGCGAGCTTCCACCGAGGAGCTTCCGCATGGTTTCTATTCCTCCCCCTCCAGGACGACTGTCGACTGGGGGGAATAAGGAAAAAAAAAATTGCATTTATCGTCAAGAAATTAAAAAAAATTGCCTTAACATTATCCCCCCTTTCCTATAAGGGGTAGTTCACACGAGGAAGGAGATTTAGAACTTTACAAAGAATGAGAAGAAGAGAAGAAGGAGAAGAAGAAGAAGAAGAAGAGAGAGAGAGGAGAATATGAGAAGAAGAAGAAGAAGAATTTCTAAAAATACACTCCCTTTCATTATCTTTCCTCCACTTAAGGAAAGGTGACGAGAATTTTGCATAGGAGAGTGCGAGAACTCTATCACTTGTACACGCGTCTTTGAGTATGTTCCCGAAGCGTAGTTCCACAAAGATGGCCAGAAACCTTGCAAGTGCGGATGGAGGTTCGAATCAAGGTGGCACCGCAACCGCGAACGGTTCATGAGGCATCAATACCGCTAGAATCAATGCATCACTCCAAACCCAGGTTGCTCTATTATTAAATCATAGGTTATAATTATCATGGTGAAAAATCATATTCACATGCATCACATTAATTACGTGTTTGATAATTTCCTAGGTACGAACTTAGTTGCGATGAACAATATAATTTCCGTTGTAAGATGACATCATAATAAGTGAAATTGAATTAGATAATTGCATCGTAAATTACCAAAAATGTCTTGCATGAATTCTTGCATAAAGTGCATTGCTCCTTGCACAAGTTCTTGCTTAAAATGCATTTCATAGGACACTGAAAGAAACAAAGTGCATCTCCATATCGCAAGATGGATTCTAAGGTACATATAATAATATGCAGAAAAGATTAAAGTACAGCTAGACTCAGACAATGATCACATAAAGATAGATCATTCAAGAAGGTTATAGATCATGCAAATAATCACATAGAGGATAATGTTAAGATTGCATGCATAGAAAGTACCTTCGCATGTGTGGCATAAAATAATGTATGGATTATTTCAAAATTGTAAGCATTGAAATGAAGGCATGGCATTACGTCATGTGCATTAAAGTTATTGGGAAAATTCAATGTTGTTTGTAATTTACCAAATGGGACTGAGATCCATGAATCCCATGTCGAAGTCCTTGGTGACTTCAAGAGGGATAGGTAAAAGCTTAAGCATCTATGAGCATTATTAAGAGGGCTTAAGAAGATTATACTTAAGACAGAGTAGGAACTATTCTAAACAGAACCATCTTGACCAACCATGATCGAAGGGATAGACAATCTTGATCAATTAAGATCAAAGATAAACCTACATAGGTACTTCAAGGGATCTAGGAGATAACCAACAAGTTGACCAACCAAGGACAACGGGGTTGTCCATGATCTATCTTGCAAGGAGACCTAAGGTAAGGATAATTAGGGTCGGTAGGTACAAACCCTAACCCGAAGAAAAAGGGGAAACAAGCAACCTAGCTTGCCAAGCCCGTGGAATTTCACCAAGTCGCGAACGACCCAGGACTGATGCTGGGAGCATTCGGGAAGAAGGAATCACACCTTAACAGTTAGTCGTACGAATGGTCATTGAAATGATCGTGATTGTACACTTAGGTACATTGTTTGAACTTCTTTGCTCAAGCACCTAATTCAAGGCAAAACACTTAATGCTTCAGGTTAAAATCCTAGAGGGAGAGGCAGGTTCAGTTACCTCCAACTTCCTACCTGGCCCTATCCAAGGGGGTTGTTAGCCGCACTGGGCATATGGATAGAACCCGCCGCGAGAGGTCTCTTTGTGGGTACCACTTGGAGCGGAAGGACGCTTGGGTGCCAGGGGAGGCTCTGGCTATAATTCCTTGCCTCCGGATCCCGCACAAGAGATCGACGTGACTCGAGATGGGATCGTGAGGCCCGTGTACTATTTTATGGGCGGAACTTGGAGTAGCAATCCTGTTGCTTGCTGGGTTAGCCTTCGGGCATGATACTTAATGTACTCCGGGATTATGATAAATAAATATCAGATATTTGAAAAAGGAACTTGCTTAACATTGTTTTTGTGTCAGTGCCTAAGTTACGTGAAGGAACCTATGTTTAAATTGATCAATTAAGGAAGCTACTTTTGCATGTCAAACATAATGTGGTAGGTAATTAGATAACTAAGAAACCCGAGAAAAATGAGGTGGATGAGACTTGGGTCCGTCATATTGAAGGGTGGTCCCGGTTAGCTGGGAACTTTTCTCAAAAGATGAGATAATGAGACTATGAAGACCTAGCATCAGTAGAGTTAGGATCTTGATTTATGCTGTTTTAGGGGAACGGAATGGGACTATGCCTTATGGGCAGAGAGGTTGAGCTTCGCATCCCTCTCGTTTCCCATTCTCCATGAACTAAGTGCAGTATAAATCCACCTCTGTTGTTCCTACGTAAAGTGGTTCATCATCTAGAGCTCGACGCTAGCTACTTCCTAGAGACTTTGCTGATGGGAAAGGAACCCTGACTTCAAGTCGATCCTAAGTGGAAACAGTCGGATACTTCCACTCGGGGCAGACTCGGGAAGACCCAGATCGCAAACCCTATGACATTCCTTGCGCATGCCAAGTGGCGCTTTCTAGACTCTTTTCCCAATGGGCTGCTAAGACGTGTTCCACAAGTGGATGAGTGGACATGTTATAGTTGGTATCAGACCAACAAAATCTAAAGAGTAAAAGGGAACTTAATGGAGGAAAATCAGGGGATAAACAGGGAAAGGTGAGTGCAATAGAGCAGTGCTTTCTATTGAAAACATTTCTTTACTCACTTATAGATGCTGGGTTGTAGTGTCACAAAGCATGGAGCAAGTTCTTGGTGTTCCAGGTCAAGTTCATGACTGCAATGCACGCTTTGAATTATCGCCAAAGGCTTGGCATGATGGATATTCTGGACTGCATCTATAATCCTTCACTCTTGTATGCAGAACGGAGATAGACGGGAGACTCAAGAATATATTACATAGCAGCCCATCGACTCGCGTACCTTCAGACCAACTTGAAGAGAATTAAGTGGATGGAGGATTTAAATATCGTGAATCTGTTTATCTTTGTCAAAGCTCACGTAAACCCAACTTTGCACGTTAGCGGTCGGCAAGTCAAGCAGAACAAGTATGCCTATGAGGAAGTGACCCAGGTAATCTCTGATGACAGAGTCAAAGTATTAGGGTGCTATGAGAAGAACGGGTATCAAAGGAAGGGATACCCCAAGCTTCCTATGACTTACCATTTCGTTAAAATCCATGATCCCACTCCATATTATTATTCCGTCCCTGTAGTCGATTGTAACACAATCCTATTTTCCCCAAATTGATGTATCAATCAGCCTATCCTACTTACCCAAAATAAATGTACTCAAGGGGCTATGCCTTCATGAATAAATAAGAATTTTTACAATTATCTATCTTGATCATAAATGTTAACTAAGGTGTTAAGTGATTAAATCACTTGGCTAAAAAGCTGTGCTAGACATATTAACGTAATATGGGAACGTATGATAAGATGTTAACATAAAGAATCTTATTGTTCAGACTCAACCCCAAGCGCAGGTTCCAAATCTGACTCTTGCACTAAGTCCAGCTGTGGTTCAAGAGAATAAATTCCTTCTCAAACAAATTAAGCCACCTGAGTTTGATGGCAAGGGAAGGACTGTTTAAGCTAATGCCGAGATCTGGATTGAGTCCATCGAGGACTATTTTGAGGTAACAGGAACTGCACCTACTACTAACCAAGCCATGCTCGCCAAACATAAGCTTACAGGTGAAACGAGACTTTGGTGGAAACAGTGGTGTAGAGACCAAGCGATCTCGCCAGGGGACAATCACTTTGGATAAGCTTAAGGAAGCTGTGCGAGGGAGGAGGGAGGTATCTGCCACCTACCTACCACACACACAAAAGATGAATGAATTCTATGACTTGAAGCAGCTAGGATTATCCCTTGAAGCATATTATTCGAAGTTTATTTCACTCCTAAAGTATGCACCCCCAATGGATATGACACAACAGGTGTCAAAATTCTGTGCTGGGTTGAATCCACCTATAAACACTCGATTGGAATCAATGCGCCCAACGGACCTACAAGATGCACTCATTCAAGCTGCTCAAATAATACAAGAGGTGCAGACCAAACCAAGGAATAACAAGATTTGGCCTTACAAAGTTCAGAATAAGGGTATGTCTAAGGCTCAGACCAAGAGAGCGCAGGGTCAGAATCAGGGCCAAAGAAAAAAAGCTAGGGCCAATGCTATCAACAACTTTGTTCCAACACAAAGCAATGATCACAACCCACGTTGCTTCCATTGCAACGAGCCCAGACACTTCAAGAGGGAGTGACCCAAGCTTGGTAGAGGGCATCACCAATGGCAATTCCAAGGTCAAAATAGAGTCGCTCATGGCCAATGAACCACCGTTATGGCCAGAGGGAGAACCTCCAGTGTTTTCAACAAGGAGCTGGACAATGAAGAAGATCCATCCATGGATGTTGACATTGAGAGGGAAACGGTTCACGCCACTCTTCACAAGAAGGGTCCAAATTACCAATTCTCGGTGATTCAAACTCCATCAGAATATCAAGGTAAAAGCTTCAAAACCCTAATTGCCTATGGCAATACACACTCCTTCATTTCACCAATCTGTGCAAAAAGATTAGGGATAGCCACAATAGATGCACCTACATTACTTGTGGAATCAACAAACGGTCATGAGGTTACTTGTACTAGGCAAGCTACTAAGGTGAGATTCCTACTAGGTGGGAAGCCAACTTTTGTGAGATTCAAGGTAATGAACCTAGGTTTCCACAAATGTTTACTCGAAATGGATTGGTTAATAATATACCTAATGATGCCCACATCCACTGTAGGAAGGGCCAACTCTCCTTCCGCAATTCTGAAGGGGAATTAGTCACGACTCAAGGTGAGAGTGGTAAGCCAAAATACAGAGCAACACGGATAATAAAAGGTGTTCAAAAGGGTCTACTTGTCTATTTGATTAAACTGAATAAGTGAGATCAGAATTAGGAATTCGGAGAAGGACCTTCATGGTTAAAAGAATATGCAGACATATTCCCTGAAGATCTGATGGAACTTCCTCCCCAAAGGGAAGTCGACTAAGAAATCAAACTTGTGCGAGGAGCTACACTGGTCGCAAAGAGGCCATACAAGATGTCCAGTCCAAAAACTATCGAACTGAAAGAGAAACTCAAGCAACTATTAGATCAAGGCTACATCCATCCTAGCATTTCACCAATGGGGAGCCCCAGTGTTGTTCCAAAAGAAGAAAGATGGAACGCTTCGCCTATGTATTGACTACAGAGGATTGAATCAAGCACCATAAAAAATAATTACCCCATTCCAAGAATACATGAATTGCTTGACCGTCTTCAAGGAGCGAAGATATTCTCAAAGATAGATCTCAAATTTGGATATTATCAGATAAGGATCAAAGAGGAAGATATTCCGAAGACTGCATTCAGTACAAGGTATGGACACTTTGAATTCCTAGTGATGTCATTTGGGCTGATGAATGCTCCTGCTAACTTCATCAACAGATTAATGCAGGATATCTTTAGGCCCTATCTTGATGACTTCATACTCACCTTCTTTGACGATACCCTAGTCTACTCGAAACAGGAAAAAGATCATGAACCCCATCTTTGCATTGTTCTTGAAGCAATGAGAGCACACAAGCTTTATGCCAAGAAGAGGAAGTGCGCATTTCTCAAGCGTTATATTGAATATCTGGGATTCATTGTATCAGCAGAAGGAATTTTAGTAGATCCAGCTAAGGTCAGACGTTCTGGAATGGCCAACACCAACTTCTGTCAAAGAAATATGTAGTTTTCTTGGGTTGATAGGGTGATATAGAATTTTCATCAAAGATTATGCTTTGATTGCAGCACCTGTGTGACTGATCTACTAAAGAAGCAAGTAGCAATTGTATGGTCACTTGCTAAACAAACCAGCTTTGACAAACTAAAACAAAGCTTAGTATGAGCACCCATCCTGAAACTTCCTGATCTTAATAAGGATTTTGAAGTGGTAACTGACGCTAGCGCACTTGCTTTAGGATGTGTTCTTATGCAAGAAGGTCATCCCGTCGCATATGCTACCCACGATGTGGAGCTGTTGGTTGTCATCCATGCTCTCAAACTTTGGAGACATTACTTGCTAGGTAACAAGTTTTCCTTAGTAATGGACCACAAGAGTCTTAAATGGATATTCACCCAGAATGAGCTCAATATGAGGCAACGTCAATGGATCGAAGTGCTGGAAGAATATGATTTTGAAATCAAATATAGGCCTGGAAAAGAGAATGTAGTTGCCAATACACTGAGTCGCAATGCATTTCTAAATTCTCTCATTTTGCAAGATCCATCAACAGCAAGGTCTCTAGCCACAAAGTTATCAATGCCAAAGAACCCGATTCTTGAGCTAGCAAAAGAAGAGACATATCATGACCTAGTCTATCAAAAAATGCTAAGGGAGATCCCCATCAAGGATCAAGACCCAAAGCTAAAGACGAAGTATCAAGAATTCTCCATCAGTAGTGGACTTGTCTACTTTAGGACAAGATTATGTATCCCTGCAAGACAAACTCTCAAGCAGAAGATACTATGGGAAGCCCATGACTCCCCTTTCTCAGGACATCTTGGTTATGCCAAGACCCTTAATTAATGCGGTCGAAAGAGCTATTATTAGGAAAGGCTCAAAGGAGACGTACTCAAATATGTCACGGAATGTTTGTCTTGTCAACACATTAAGGCAGAACATGTCAAAATGCCTTGGGAATTGCAACCACTTGACATTTCCCAAATGAAATGGGAGTTCATTAGTATGGACTTTATTGTTGGCTTACCCCATCATCAGGGAGGATATAACTCTATTATGGTTGTAGTAGATATGCTCACCAAGGTTGTGTCAAGAATTGCATGGTGGGGGGACTTGCTTGAGATGATGCGTCGAACACACATAGAATGCACAAGGAGAAGCTCACTCAAGAGACAAGAAGAGAGATGGAGGCAAAAGCGTTTTCTTGCTGATTTTTTCTTCTTCTTCTACACACTTTACAATGTACACAAAGTATAGATAAGATACAACATAAAGGAAAGTGGCCTACTAAGTCAAACAATGCATAACCGACTACACTAGTCGACTGGCGCTATAACTATGCCAGCTGTAAATAGGTGTAACAACCTGAATATAATAAGTAATGAGTCAGTGGCCATGTGTAAGTCATAATGACCACCGATGTGCTAAGTGTAGACGTGTGGACCCATCTAACCAGGTGGTCCATCATCAATGTCCGCATGTGTTGAGCTTGTCATCTCAACACTCCCCCTCAAGCTCAATTGCATCTCTGCAACTCCAAGTAAGCTTCAAAACTTTTGAAGCTTCTCTGTACCCAATGCCTTCGTGAAGATATCAGCTATCTAATCTTGTGTGCTGACATACACCAAGTCAATCTCACATGCTAGTACCTTCTCTCTCACAAAGTGGTAGTATACCTCAATAATTTTTGTCTTGGCATGGAACACAGGGTTCCTAGCCAACTGTATACTACTCATGTTGTCACAATAAATGACAACTGGACCTTCCACCTGCACATCCAAATCAGCAAATAACTTTTATACCCATACTACCGCACATGCTACAATAGCAGCACCTCTATACTCAGCCTCTGTACTTGACAAAGCAACTATAGATTGCTTTTTGCTGCTCCAAGCAACTGCTGCACTACCAAGAGAGAACATGTATCCGCTAGTAGATCTTCTATCAGACATACTACCAGCCCAAGCTGCATCTGTGTATCCAAACACATATACATCTATATCTGCCTCATAGAAAAGTCCATAATGTAATGTGGACTTCACATATCTCAATATGCGTCTGACTGCATCCAAATGTGGCTTTCTAGGTACTTGCATAAATTGGCTCACAAGACCAACAACGTAGCTCAAGTCTGGCCTTGTAATGGTCATGTAGATCAAACTCCCCACTATCCTCCTGAACATAGTAGGGTCTTCTATCTCATCCCCAACATCAGCACTCAACTTTACATTCTGCTCCAATGGGACTGAAAGTGGTTTGCATGCTGTCATACCATACTTGGACAACATATCCAAGCCATACTGTCTTTAGGACAGCCATATACCATCATCACATCTGATCACCTCAATGCCAAGGAAGTACCTTAGCTCACCTAAATCCTTCATCTCAAACTTCTTCTTCCAAAAATCCTTGACTTCAGCAATCCCACTATCACTATCACCTGTAATAATCAAGTCATCCACATAGATGACTATAATGACCAAACCTGCATCTCCCTTTCTCACATAAAGTGAGTGATCAGCATTAGACACATAAAAGCCAATATTGAAAAGATACTCTCTAATCTTGTCAGACCATGCTCTAGGTGCTTGCTTGAGCCCATAGAGTGACTTCTTCAACCTGCACACATATGTGGGATGCTCTAAATCTTCATAACCTGCTGGCTGATCCATATACACTTCTTCCTGCAAATCACCATGCAAGAAGGCATTCTTCACATCCATTTGCTGCAACCTCCAAACTTTGGCTGCTGCCAAATCAATCACACATCTGACAGTTGCCATCCTAGCAACTGGACTGAAGGTTTCATCATAATCTATGCCATATGTCTGGGCATAGCCTTTTGCAACCAGCCTAGCTTTGTACCTGCTAATAGAACCATCTGCATTGTGCTTAATCTTATAAACCCACTTACATCCAATAGCTTTCTTTCCCTTCGGCAATGATACTAGATTCCAAGTCTTATTGGCCTCTAATGCAGCCATCTCCTCATCCATTGCTGCATCCCAATGAGCATGACCAACAGTCTCCTCAAAACATGTGGGCTCAACATCCTCAACTAGTTTCACCATATAAGCATAATGGTGAGCTGCATAACCTTCAAAACCAAATCTTTTAACAGGGTATCTGACCCTGCTAGATCTGCGTATCATTGGATCACTCAATGGAGTCTTTGCATTAACGCGTGCTCTCTACACACCTAGAGTCCTCACTGAAGGAATGCCAAGCTCATCATCCAAGCTCTCTAAGCCACTGCAATCTCCATCAAGGACTGTATCAATGCCTTTTGACACTTTATTCTTTCCTTTGTCTTTACCTGTAGTGCTACTAGATGCACTTGAAGATGTAGAGGTACTCCTTAGTCTCCCAGACCAAGGACTACCAGATGATGTCTCTGGTCCACTAAGAGTCTGTGATTCTTGCTTTTCAGCCTGCACATGAGTATCATGATCATCATCATCATCATCCAATGCATCACCACTAGATGCATACCAACTACTCATTTCATCAAAGATAACATCCCTGCTCACTCTGAACTTACATGTGACAGGGTTGTAACAACGATACCCTTTCTGCTCTAAAGAGTATCCAATAAAGACACACTTTTCAGCCTTTGGATCCAGTTTCTTCTGCAACTCATCTGGCACATGAACATATGCAATGCAACCAAACACTTTCAAGTGTGAAACATCAGGCTTCTTACCTGTAAAACATTCTTCAGGAGTCATACCATGAACTGCAACTGTGGGAGTTTTGTTCATAATATAAATAGTAGTATGAACAACCTCAGACTAAAAATGCTTAGGCATATTCTTTTCAGCCATCAAGGCACGTGCAACTTCTGCAATATGCTTGTTTTTCCTTTTTGCAACCCCATTTTGCTGTGGGGTATACCTGCATGTGAACTGTCTCTTTATCCCATGAGACCTCAGAAAATCACTGAACTCATTCGAGAGGTACTCTCCCCCTCCATCTGACCTCAAGCACTTTACTTTCAAGCCTGTTTCTCTTTCAACTGCAGCCTTGAAAGTTCTAAAGTGCTCAAACGCTTCACTCTTTTCCTTCATAAAATATACCCACAGCTTTCTAGAATAATCATCAATGAATGTGACAAAGTATGAACTACCTCCAAGAGATACATTTTGTGTAGGCCCCCAAATGTCTGTATGCACAACATTAAGGATTATTCTGCTTATATCTCTGTCATGTGAAAAGGGTTGTCTTGCCTGCTTACCAAACTGACATGCTTCACATACCTTATGAAATTCTGCAACTCTAAATGTAGGCAAACCTGTAACCAACCCTTTGGACTGCATTAATTTCAGCCTTTGTACATTTGCATGTCCAATGCGTTTGTGCCAAATTTCAATATTTGCAACAAATTTTTCTTTAGCATACATAGGAGCATTCATAGTAGGAATTTTAGCATCCAAAGTAAACATACGTCCAACTCTACTTCCCTTTACTACCAACCTGCACTTTTCATTGAAGTCTTCTACAAAGCAGCTCTTTGCATTAAATTTGACTTGCAGCCCTTGCTCTACCATTTGACCGACTAACACCAAGTTCTTTGTAATAGATGGCACATGTAATACATCTGAAAGACTCTTTGTCTTACCATCATGCAAGGACAAGGAAACTTTTCCAATGTGTGAAATTGGGTGGCATGAATCATCACCCATCTGCACATAACCTGCATTTTGCAAATCCTGCATCTCTCCAAACCATTCTGCATGGTTGGTCATATGATTGGATGCACCTGAATCAACATACCAAACATCGTCATGCGTTCCCTTTCCTGTAACAGCATTCAGCATATGTTGCATAACAAATAGACGTTCATTTTTGTCTTCATTCTGTCGTGAAGACGATGCATAGTTTCCTTGCTGCAACTTACCACTGCGAATATCATCTTTCTTAGCATAACATTGGGCTGCAATATGACTTGTTTTGCCACAGTAGTGACACACAATACCAGAGTTGTTAGAACCTCTCTTCTGCCATCCACCTCTTCCTCTAAAGCTCCCCCTACCTCTAAAGTTACCACGACCGCCTGAAACCTGCATATCGCCAAATTGCTGATTCAATCTGTTTTGCTGGTTGTTCACTACCGCGTCTTGTACCATGGCCTCTTGAAGAGAACCTGCCACGTCCCCTTCCTGAATTGGAGTAGAAAGCCTGGACCTGTTCACCACTTCTTTCAGATGTCTCACTCTGCATGTTGATCTCTTCAGTGATCATAAGGGAGACCAACTCATCGAAATCTGGAAACGGCTTTCTGACATATACGGAAGTTACAAAAGACTTCCAAGCCTTTTCATTGTTAAGTCCACCCAAGGTAGACGACACCAAATCATCATCATCGGGCATTGTATCAATCGTTGCCAATGCATCTGCAATGCTCCTTACCTTCAGTGCATACTCATTAATAGACATCTTCCCTTTCTTCAATGTATTCAACTCTTGCTTGAGTTGAATCTTTCGTGCCTTTGTATTTACAGAAAACATACTTTCAAGTATGGTCCAAGCTACATATGAATTCTCTGCATTTCTAATATATCCCAGTATATTATTGTCAATTACTACAGACAACCAATACATGACCTTTTAATCTTTTGCATTCCATTCCTTCTGTGCCTTTGTCTCTTCTGCAGTTGGGGGATCACTCACCTCTGGCTCCTTTTCTTCACCTGAAACAAACTCGTAGAGGCCTTTTCCAATAAGGAAGTTCGTGACACGGAACTTCCATGAAGGGTAGTTGTTCTTGTCGAGCTTCTCAATGATGGGGCTTCCACTGTTCTCTGCCATTATCACAAAATTAATACCAAACAGCAAGCAAATCTTCTGCAACCCTCGACCTGTAGTGCACAGCAATACACCAGATAGCCTTTTTCACTGTCTGCTCAACAATACATGCAATCTGCAACCTGTTTGCAGATAAACTTTGTGTTTACTCACTGGTAAACACCTTTGAACTTACAGATGTGAAATCTATAACCTGCACACCCACTTTCGATCAATACAGTCGAAGTCACAGTGTATCCTCAAACTGATGTCTGCAACCTTGCGGCTCTAAATCGGGCCTTGAAACGGCCTCAGATGCCCAAAATAACTGTGGGAAAGCCCTAAAGAGCCTATCTGCAGAATACACAACGCTCTTTGCGCACACTAAATCTCACTGCAATCTAAGATTTTTTCTTTGCCCTGCTTCCGGTGCCTCCACAAGCACTATCCAAGAGAAAGAGTGGAAGGATGGGAGAACTTCTTACCCGTGGCTTGCTTGCTCAAACCTTGCTTCTTCTCCTTCACTTCAGCCTTTGAAATCAGCCTCTCTCAATGGCGCGGTTCTGATACCATGTCAAGAATTGCGTGGTGGGGGGACTTGCTCGAGATGATGTGCTGAACACACACAAAATGCACAAGGAGAAGCTCACTCAAGAGACAAGAGATGGAGGCCAAAACGTTTTCTTGCTGATTTCTTCTTCTTCTTCCACATAGTTTACAATGTACACAAAGTATAGATAAGATACAACATAAAGGAAAGTGGCCTACTAAGTCAAACAATGCATAACCGACTACACTAGTCGACTAGCGCTATAACTATGCCAGTTGTAAATAAGTGTAACAACCTGAATATAATAAGTAATGAGTCAGTGGCCATGTGTGAGTCATAATGACCACCGATGTGCTAAGTGTAGATGTGTGGACCCATCTAACCAGGCGGTCCATCATCAATGTCCACATGTGTTGAGCTTGTCATCTCAACAGGTCGCACATCTCATCCCTGTCAAGACGAACTATAAAGCTTTAGACATCGCAAGATTATTCATCAAGGAAATATTCAAACTTCATGGGTTACTCAGAAGAATCATTAGTGATCGTGACTCTCTTTTTATATCACACTTTTGGAGGGCTATCTTTGATGCTATTGTAACTCAACTCTGTTTCAGTACAGCTTACCATCCCCAAACTGATGGTGAAATAGAATGAGTCAATCAAGTCATTGAAGATATGCTTAGGGTATACTACTGTTGCGAACCCAAAAAGTGGATTCAATACTTACCATTGGTTGAGTTTTCCTACAATGCTTCTTACCAACAGAGTATTCAGATGACCCCTTTTCAAGCATCATATAGGCACGATTGTCATATCCCTTTGAACTTCTCGGATCCAACTTTGAGGGTAGAAGCTTCAAGGCAGATGCTGGAAGACATGGACGATCAAATCAAATCAATAAGACAAGACATTCAGGCTGCTAAGGATAGACAGAAGGCCTACACTGACTTGAAATGGCAAGACAGATCCTTCATTGAAGGTGATATGGTCTTCGTTCGTGTATACCCTAAAAAGAGTTCACTATCCTTGGGAGAGTACAAGGAGCTAAGTCCAAGGTATTGTGGACCTTATAAGATTACTCAGTGCCTAGGGCCTAATGCTTACAAACTACAGTTGCCCGCAACTCTAAAGATTCATAATGTATTCCATGTTAGCCTATTGAAAAAGTATCTACCTAATCCAAATCATGTACTTGATGACCAGCAAATTGTAATGCCTAGCCAAGGAGTCCTTGAGCTATGGCCTGATAGAATCCTAGATGTTAGGGAGAGGCATTTGAGATCAAGGACCTTGAGAGAATACCTCATCCAGTGGAAAGATTATCCAGAAGAGGATGCCACCTGGATGGACGAAAATACTCTCGACCAACAATACCCCCAGGTCTTCTCAGGATGAGGACATCTCGATTCCTCTAAGAGGGAGAGGATATAATATCCCCCATGCCCCCCCATGTGCCTCCCCCCATGAGAACCTCCCCTTAATTTTTTTTAAATTTAGGAAAAAAAAATTTACTCTCCCCCCTGTCGACTATATGGCAAGGGGAGAGAGAGAGAGAGAGAGAGAGAGAGAGAGAGAGAGTGTGTGTGTGTGTGTGAGTAAAGTGAGAGAGGGGGGCATGCAGCCCCAGGTGGAAGGGGTGGCGGTTGTTGAACAGTCATCTCCCCCCCTCATACACCACCCCTCCCCACAAAAAACGGGAGCACTTTCCCCCCCTCGTCGTCTACTAGACAACGCCCCTCTCCTCCCTCGTCATAGACAACACAGCCTCCCCCTCGTGGGTTGAAACGAAACCCCCCTTCCTGTGATTAAAAAAAATACCGAGAGAGAGAGAGAGAGACAGAGAGAGAGAGGGAGGGGGAGGGAGGGAGAGAGAGAGAGAGAGAGACGAAGAGAAAGAAGAAGAGGGAGAGAGAGAAGAAGAAGAAGAAGGAGAGAGAGAAGGAGAAGAAGAAGAAGAAGAAGAAGAAGAAGAAGAAGAAGAGGAAGAGAGAAGAAGAAGAAGAAAAGAAGAAGAAGAGGGAGAGAGAGAAGAAGAAGAAGAAAAAGAAGAAGAAGAAGAAGAGAGAAGAAGAAGAAGAAAATAAGAAGAAGAGGGAGAGACAAGGAGAAGAAGAAGAAGAAGAAGAAGAAGAAGAAAAAGAAGAAGAAGAAGAAGAAGAAGAAGAAGAAGAAGAAGAAGAAGAGAGAGAAGGAGAAGAAGAAGAAGAAGAAGAAGAAGAAGAAGAAGAGAGAGAGAGAGAGGAGAAGAAGAAAAGAAGAAGAAGAAGAATTTCTAAAAATACACTCCCCTTCATTATCTTTCCTCCAGTCAAGGAAAGGCGGCAAGAATTTTGCATAGGAGAGTGCAAGAGCTCTATCACTCGTACACATGTCTTCGAGTATGGCCCCGAAGCATAGTTCCACAAAGATGGTTGGAAACCCCACAAGTGTGGATGGAGGTTTGAATCAAGGTGGCACTGCAACCCGAACAGTTCATCAGGCATCAATACCGTTGGAATCAAGGCATCACTCCAAGCCCAGGTTTCTCTATTATTAAATCATAGGTTATAATTATCACGGTGGAAAATCATATTCACATGCATCACACTAATTGCTGTTTGATAATTTCCTAGGTATAATAGTTGTGATGAACAAGATCATTTCCGTTGTAAGATGACATCGTAATAGGTGAAATTGAATTCGATAATTGCATCGTAAATTATCAAAAAAATCTTGCATGAATTCTTGCATAAAGCGCATTGCTCCTTGCACAAGTTCTTGCTTAAAATGCATTTCAGAATACATTGAAAGAAACAAAGTGCATCTCCATATCGCAAGATGGATTCTAAGGTACATGTAATAATTTGCAGAAAAGATTAAAGTGCAGCTAGACTCATACAATGATCACATAAAGTTAGATCATTCAAGAAGGTTATAGATCGTGTAAATAATCACATAGAGGATAATTTTAAGATTGCATGCATAGAAAGTACCTTCGCATGTGTGGCATAAAATAACATACGGATTATTTCAAAATTGTAAGCATTGAAATGAAGGCATGGCATTACGTCGCGTACATTAAAGTTGTTGGGAAAATTTGATGTTTTTTGTAATTTACCAAATGGGACTGAGATCCATGAATCCCATGTCAAAGTCCTTGGTGACTTCAAGAGGGATAGGTAAAAGCTTAAGCGCCTATGATCATTATTAAGAGGGCTTAAGAAGATTATACTTAAGACAGAGTAGGAACTGTTCTAAACAGAACCATCTTGACCAACCATGATCGAAGGGATAGACAATCTTGATCAATTAAGATCAAAGATAAACCTACATAGGTACTTCAAGGGATCTAGGAGATAACCAACAAGTTGACCAACCAAGGACAACGGGGTTTTCCATGATCTATATTGCAATGAGACCTAAGGTAAGGATAATGAGGGTTAGTAGGGTACAAACCCTAACCTGAAGGAAAAGGGAAAACAAGCAACTTAGCTTGCCAAGCCCCTGTAATTTTGCCAAGTCATGAATGACCCAGGACCGAATGCTGGGAGCATTCGGGAAGAAGGAATCACACCTTAGTAGTTGGTCGTACGAACGACCAGTGAAATGATCGTGATTGTACACTTATGTACATTGTTTGAACTTCTTTGCTCAAGGAACTAATTCAAGCCAAAACACTTAATGCTTCAGGTTAAAATCCTGGAGGGAGAGGCAGGTTTAGTTACCTCCAACTGCTTGCCTGGACCTATCCAAGGGGGTTGTTAGCCGCATCAGGTATATGGACCGAACCCATCACGAGAGGTCTCTTCGTGGGTGTTTCTTGGAGTGGGAGGACGCTTGGTGCCAGGGGAGGCTCTGGCTGTAAATTCCTTGCCTCCGGATCCCGCACAAGAGGCCAAGGTGACTCAAGATGGGATCTTGAGGCCCGTGTACTAGTCTATGAGCAGAACTTGGAACAGCAATCCTGTTGCTTGTTGGGTTAGCCTTCGGGCATGATACTTGATGTACTCCGGGATTATGATAACTAAAGATCAGATATTTGAAAAAGGAACTTGCTTGAGATTGTTTTTGTGTCAGTGCCTAAGTTAGGTGAAGGAACCTGTGTTTAAATTGATTAATTAAGGAAGCTTATTTTATGTCAAACATAATGTGGTAGGTAATTAGATAATTAAGCAACCCGAGGAAAGTGGGATGGATGAGACTTGGGTCCATCCTATGGAAGGGTGGTCCCGGTTAGCTAGGAACTTTTCTCAAAAGACGAGATAACAAGACTATGAAGACCTAACATCAGTAGAGTTAGAATCCCGATTTATGTTGTTTTAGGGGAACGGAATAGGACTATGCCGCAGAGAGGTTGAGCTTCGCATCCCTCTTGTTTCCCATTCTCCATGAACCAAGTCCAACATAAATCCACTTCCACTCTGTTATTCCTATGCAAAGTGGTTCATATGGAGCTCAATGCTAGCTACTTCCTAGAGACTTTGCTGATAGGAAAGGAACCCTGACTTCAGGTCGATCCTATGTGGGAACGGCCAGATACTTCCGCTTGGGGCAGACTTGGGAAGACCTAGAGCGCAAACCCAGTGACATTCCTTGCGAGTGCCAAGTGGCACTTTCTAGAATCTCTTCCTAATGGGCTACTAAGAGTGTCCCACAAGTGGATGAGCGGACACATTACACATTCAGAGAGTGGGTGTATCAGCCCAATAAGGACTTGTTGCTTCTGAGTTGTTGTGGGAATTTAAAGAGCGATACAACCAGTTGGATGCACTTGAGCAAAGATCCCTAAACTCGAAGAAAGTGGAGTTATTCTTGCAGGTCACTGATCTTGCACTTCAGGACAAGTTGGGAGAGCTTCTTGAAGACCGTACACAGTCTATGGGATTGAGGATTGATTGGCAGGATGCTATTGATGTGGTTTCCACATTGATGAAGAGGCGGAGAGGGAAGGCTTGCTTGCAGAATGGCATGCAAGCACCTCTAGTGATGTCTTCTCCTACTTCGACTTCTCCTGTTACTCCTTCCACTTCTTCTCCTATTTCTCCTCCTATGTCTATGCCTACTTCCATGCCTATGCCTATTCCTACTGCGGTTGTTAAACCATTTGCCAAATCGGCTGTCAAAGACATGGTGGAAGAAATTTCAAAGAACTTGAAAGATCTTCAAACTAAGATGACCAGAAGAGAACATCAACCACTTAACCCAGCTCCCATTTCTGCCCCATCCTCTTCTACTCCTATAAATTCTTCTAAAAATGATCATGTTTGCCATTGCATGTGGTGTGATAGTCCAGACCATGAGCTAAAAGACTGTCAAGACTTTGAAGAGGAAAAAAGGCTGAAGTTGGTGATCTTGAAGGACATGATGATATGTTTCAGAGATATAGAGCAACCGATTAAACCAAATTTTGGCAAAGGAGATATGAAGAAATTATTGGAGGAGTCTCTTATATGCGCTCTTCTTATGTGAAGGGAGAGGTGGCAAGAGAAGTTGCTGCCTATGGTCTTCAATTGGAGTAGTTGCCGAAAGATAAGTCTCCTTTATGATCCTACGCATTGCATGTAGAAAAGAAAGGTAAAGCTTCATTATCTAAACTTTCATCCATAGGAGATGCAATCAGAAAAGGGACCGGATGGAATGATCATGTAGATGTCTTTTCTATTGATGCTTACATTGCAAAATCTCAAGGATTTGAAGCACTTGTTGAAGAAAAGGGGAAAAGAGGTAATGATCAACCTGAAGGATCAAAGAGGGCGACTAGGAGGAGTGTTCAAATTCTTGAGCCTTCTTCTTTAGGACCAGAACAAAGTATGGCTGATGTATAGAAGCCAAAAGTACAAGAAGATTAGATGGCCCCAAAGATAAAGGAACTGAAGTGGAAAAAGCAACTTGGATTCAAGCTACTATCCGACATTGAGACAACCACAGACTTGAAAAAGGTACTTAAAGATCAAATTCTTAATTGCAAAATTGAATTTACTCTTGGTGAAGTATTAGGGATTGCCAAAATAGAATTTCATGTTGTCATCATCAACATTATAAAAAGAAAACGACAAGTTATTGAAGAGCCAACACAGAATATGATCCATCGAGGGGATTTTGCTATTGTTGAGGCTATTCTCTATGGGTTGCAGATTGAGGAGATTGATTTTGATAAGGACACTATTGAGGGGTCTACAGATGGAGCTCTATGTATGCATTCTAAAAATTCTATTCATCCTTTACTTCATTCTGTATAGTACGATGAGAGCGAAGATGCACCTAGATTGGTGCCTTGAAGCCATTTTTCTCAAAGTCACTAGGCTCATGCGACTACAAAAGCTATAGTCAAGCTTGGAGAGACTGAGACTCCTTGTGTTGCTCTTTTGGATCATGGTTCCAAGATTGTCATAGTGTGAGGTTTATATGATACTGGTAGATGGCTAGTTGATGTGGATCATGGTTGGTGCATGCGTGCAGCCAACAATACTGCAGGAGATTTGTATGCTGCTTGTCCAAACCTGAAGATTTCTATTGGAGATGTGGGTGAGTTTTATCATTTCTTTGTACAGAACTCTTGTTCTTATCCTATTATTTTGAGGCAACCATTTATTTTTGAGTGGAGACTAAGATTCTGGATGATGGGTCTACCTATGCATGGATTCGAAGCAAGGATGGAAAGAGAGCTATCCAGTTCATGACCATTTGTATCAACCATCAGATTTGAAGCTCACAAAGATCCTAATGGTGGTATGAGTTAGGCAAAGCTCTCGCCTCTTGGCAATGACAGTTGTTCCTCATGTGTTTATGGTGTATCCATTGAAAGTACTTTGTGTTTTCAGTATATTTCTGATATGCCTAGAGCTCCCAGCAGGGAGTATGTAAAAAGAAAAGAAAAAGAATTGATGATTGCAGGTGTTTTGCAAGAAGAGGACCAAATAGATGGTCTCTATGATGGCCTTTTATGCTGAGATACCATGGAAGAAATTTTGGTATTGCTAATTGCTAACAATCAAGAGTTGTTATATGTCTTATAGGTCCGTTCTTTGGCGATGTATTGTGAATTTACTGATTTCATACTTCAAAAGAATTTGGGTGCTAAGGATTCTCAGCAAAAAGTATTCTTTGCTGACATATTTAAGCAAGAAGAGTTGGATGTTGCTGTTTATAAACATCAAAATTTGTGTTTACTAGGGTATTTTCAACAAAAGTTAAAATTTGCAGATTAAAATAATGAAGCTAGAGTTTAGAAAAAATATAAGATAGTTGACAAGAAGGTTAGACCAGTTGCATGACCACTACCTTTGAATAGTGATGAGATGATTAGGAGAGCTACTATGCAACCTCCTTTATGTGATCTTGCAGGTATTGGACATAAGTTTTCAGTTGAGACATTGAAAGAGATGAAGATTGGGGTTGAAGATTTTTTTCTTCTCAATGAAGAGGTAAGATGTTTTGAAGATATGTTATGTAGACATGAAAAAGATTTTGCTTTCTTTCCACATGAGATTGGATGCATTGATCCTAGGGTTGTGAAGCCTATGGTTATTTTTACCATTTTGCATGTCCCTTGGAATCTATGGCCTATTCTTGTGCCGAGGGGTCACTTTCCCAAATTGGTAGATATTTTGAATGAGTGGATCAAGATAGGAATTTTAGAGCCATCTTCAGCTCCATATTCCAACACATGGTTCACAGTTCCTAAGAAGAATGGGACACTTAGATTCATACAGGACCTTCAGCTAGTAAACAAGGTTACTATTCAAAATGTTAGTGCATGACCTATTGTGGATGAGTTTGGTGAGGGATTTGACTACAATGAAGACACCTTTAGGCCTTGTCCAAGTGTGTATGGTTCTGCAAGGAGCTACTAATTCGGTGGCCCATATGATGAATGGAATGAACAAGCTTCTACGAAATTTTATTCCTAAGCTTACTATTCCTTTCATTGATGATTTACCTATCAAGGGTTGCTTGGAAGAAGGAAAATATGATTCTTTAGATGACCATGGATGTAGGTTCTTTGTGGCTTCACATATTAGAGATGTTGAGAGGATTCTTTACAGACAGGAGGAAGTGAATTTGACCTTGTCAGGGTTGAAGTCTATTTTTGGTGCCTAAGAGGTTTTTATTGTTGGACATATGTGTGGATATTATGGTAGAAAGCCTTCTCCTGTGAAGATTGATCCCATAGAGAAGATTGCAAAGACTTGCTCTTCCACTTCGGAGGCTCGCATGTTTCTTGGGGCTTTTGTGTTTTATCTTACTTGGATTCCTCATTTTGCTCATATTCAATATGATCTCTACCAGATCTTGAGAAAAGGGCAACGTTTTTTCCTAGGAGATGAGACATGCTAAAGCTATACAGAAACTAAAGAAATTATTGAGAGCTGCTCCAATTCTTTGAAAGGCAGATTATGAGTGTGGGGGACCTATTGTTCTTATTGTTGATACTAGTTCTATCGGCATTGGATGGGCTGTTGGCCAAGACGATGCAGATGGGAATATATATGCTATTCGGTTTGGGGTGAAAGTCCTAAACAAGTGGCAATGTAGGTATTCACAAGTTAAGAGAGAGCTCTTGGGAGTGGTCCCGGCTCTCAAGAATGATAGAGAGTACTTCATTGGAGTTGTTATGGTAGTCGAGACGGATTATTTTCCTCTTCTAGGTGTAATCATGAGTTGTTCTACTCCAAATATTGCCATGCTTAGGTGGATTGGGTACATAAAATCCATGAATCCTGAGTTCAGACACATAGCAGGTAAAGATAATCCAGTAGCCGATATGCTTTCACGAGCAAGGTATGATGGTATGGATTTTTCTTGCATTGATGATGCTCATGATGGGGCTGATCTTTCAACCATGCATGCTGATCATATTTGTCATGTGTCCACCATAAAGAGCTTGCTTCTCTTATTCCATCTCTACTATGTACTTTTGCATATGTAGAATCTTCATCCATCACCTTTCTCTCCATCCATGCTTCTATAATAAATGGTTGACCCACAATAATATCACAAGAATAGGAGTCCTACGTAAAGAAATCAAAATCTTGTTGTATATCACCTATAGACACCTTGATATTCATGCATGCAACATATCGATCTCTTATACTGTTATTGGTGGCTCTCATTGGCTATCCATGTTCCACATCCACTCGCCACTTCTCACTCTCATAAACTCTATGCATATATAATAACATTGATCTTTGATCCATAATTTATTAAAGAAATATATGGAGTAGCCGTTTTACATATCTTAACTACTATCTCAATGGTCGCTTGTGCCCAATGTAGTCTAGAAAAATGACTATGAGGGATCATAATTAGATCATCATCTTCTTCATAACACAGTGGGTAAATATTATTTACAACTTTTGGGCATTCTGCAACATTTACTACATGGTTCTCATCTTTTCCTCTTTATGTAGCTCTTCATAAAGAAGTTCCTCAGTTGTGATACTTTTTCCTTATTCAATCTAGATTATCTACCTTTTTTACAAAATGATATCTATAATCACATCAATAAAATTCTTTCTTAGCAATTCCCAAGGTTTCACCAAGAGTAAGTTCTAGCTCACTATCCAAAATCCATTCTTCAAGTACTTTATTTAGATCAATAATATTCTCAATATCTAAAAGGATTTTATAGCTAGGCTACTTATCAAGACTTGCATCTTGTTTCTTTCTTTTCTTTATATTCGGGGTAAAGGCCCTATGCCTAGCTACTAGTGTATTAGTTACACTTATAGTACCGGCATAGGTGCACACTTGTACATTGTAAGTAGATTGTAAGTAGCAAGTGCCCATCACTATCGCTTTATTCTTTATTCTTTCAGTGACATTTGGATAAGGAAGGCCGATCACACATTGTAATTATTGGAGCTCCCACATTCTCTCTCTCTCTCTCTCTCCTTCCACCATAGCTCTTGCTTCTACTCCATGCTTCCACTTTAGGGCTCATTCCCTTCAACTGGTATCAAAGCCATCTTCTTTGAGAGCTCAATCCCGATCCAGAATTGCTTCACAGTTTCAATGGCAGCAACGAATTCTTCATTGCAAGGTATGTGTTAACCCTCACACGAACGAAGGTGGAAAATTCGGCAAAACTGAAGCAGAAGACAAAGGCCAAGGCAAAGTGAAACGGAAGACAAAGACGCACAAGGAGAAAAGTCCTAAATAAGGGAGAAAGGCGCACAAGGAAAAGTGCAAGTCAATACTTTTGTAAAAGAGTGCAAGCGCATCATGGTTTAATTCAAGGAGCGCCAGGCTCTCACCCGTGCAATTTGTAAATGTAGACGGGTGATGGGAAAGAAGCTAGGAAGATAGAAGGACAATGGGAAAAAGGGCCTAGGCCATGGCCGGCCATGTAAAAAAGGGGATAAGGGGATGACCACCCAAAAGGGATTTAGGGTTTTGTATATAAAGTTGAAAAGTGAATGAGAAGCTCATTCTTGTGTGTGGCCAAAAGTGTCTCTCCTCTTCTTCTTCTTCTTCTTGTTCTTGCTTGCTTGAGCTTATGCTTGAGAGAGGGAGTGTGAGAGTGTGAGGGAGTGAGTGTGTGAGGGTGAGGGACTGGGGAGGAGAAGCTCTCCATCTTCTCTCTTCTTCTCTTCTCTTCTCTTCTCTTCTCTTCTCTTTTCTTTTCTTCTCTTGCTCGCGGCAATGGAGCTTGGAGCATGGAGTTGGAGGATGGAGCTTGCTTGAGGCTTGCACTTGGATCGTGGAGCTACCGGAGTGCGCGGGAGAGGAGGTAACTCAATCGGCATGGAGGTAAGCTCACTACACCCGTAAGATAGGCATTGTGCGTCAGCTATGTGAGAGGTAACCATTAATGCTTGGCTTGGAACGCTTGAACAATAGCGGTCCGTGGGTCTTGGCGGTTGAGCAAAAGCTCCCACATTTTGGTTCTGTTGACCAACGAATTCAAGCCTTGAGTGCTTGCGCGCTTTGAATCGAGCATTGGAGTAGGGTTTTCCCGAACTAGTGCTTAAGGTAGATAGGTAGGAAGTGAGGGAGTTTGAAGAGGTATTCGATCTCCTTAGCAAGTAGGTTTTTGATTTGTTGTTGAATATTAGAGTAGGACCATTCATCTCCATCTTTGGTTTTGATTTTTCTTGCATTATGTTAAGGTTAGGATAGGAAAAAAGAAGGAAAATAGCAGGGTTTTCTGTTGCTGTATAACAGGCTGAAAAAGGGAAATAGGGGCACAGATTCAAATTTTTGACTGGAAGAGTATGAGGAACTAACCTCTGAGGTCACAACAAGCTGGGATGGGGCAATAAGAGGCCCAGAGAACCAAGAAAGGCCACATTTGACATCCTTCTCTCTGAGAAGAGAGTGAGCTTGAGAGCCACGGAGAGAGAGAGAGAGAGAGAGAGCTACGGGGAGATCGTCGACGTGCTGATCGATTCGAGTACCACACTCTTTTCAGGTACGCCAGGCGTTTCTCTCTGTTGCTTTGCATCTAATTAGACGGCACGACATGCTTTGGTGAAGTAGACATCAGCCTAGAGGCGTCACGTACTCGTGGGCCATCGGCCACGCAGTCGGACCAGTTCGTCTGAGTCCCAGAATAGGATTGCCCTATCTTTGGAGTCGGAACATCTGACTCCAAAAATCGGACCTCTCCAAAAACTGTCCGACTCCAAAACTCGGACCACCCTTCCGATCCAATTCCCAGAATTGGACCAGTCCAGAATCGGACCAGTCCCAGAATCGGACCACCCTTGTCTGACTGATTGGAAACTCACCCATCCGATTTTGAAATCAGACACTCGGACCCTGGAAATCCGACACAAGGAATCGGACCACTCAGAATCGGACACCTGTCAAAATCAAACGTCCGATTCCAAAAATTAGACTGATCAAAATCGGACCACTGGGCCGATTGGACCAACCCAAAATCAGACGTCCAATTTTGATAATCGGACTCTTGAAAATCGAACATCTGAGAATCGGACAAAAAACTGTCAAAATCGGACAGGTGTTTAGAACACAAATTTTGACGCATCTAAACCCCGAAATTGACCCCAAAGGCTACGTAGAGCTAAAGGCACATCACAGATCCATCACTGGGCTGAAACTTAGAGCAAGTAGTTCAAATTTTGGCTATAAATAATCCTCCAAATTGCGCATGGTATTTACCATAATGGCCCAGCAGGCTGGGGGGGACTGCCCCCCCGGACCCCCACAAATCGGGCTCTGCCCCCTCCGCACCTCCCCCAAGTAGGTTGGAGGGAAAATGTGCATCATGACAGGCCCTCCAGATTAGGCCCTAGTGTAGTAATGGCTCTACACAAGCATAGATCTTCACTTACAAAGCAGCAAACAGAAGCCCACACCCAAACAAAGACAAAAAGGGACCCTAGAACCTCAATGGGCCAATCTAGCCACCATCAAAGGCAAAAGGGCCACACCACGAGAACACAAAGACATTGTGTTCAGACCGTGTCTAGTCAAAGCAAAATGCAACATCAAGCTACAACAGCAGGAATGACTAGATATGACAATCCTGACGATAGATGCTCCTTGAATAGCACTGCATTGACAATCCAAGACATCAGTGGAGAATCCACATTTAGTCGTGTAGTTGGGGACTCAAGGACATTTATCAGAAGGCTTAAATTTACAAGCCAAGACATGTAAGACGAAGACATAGTACCACCTGCTTATCTTAGGGTCAAACTCACCGCGAAAATAGAGCATACTATCAATGCTCTGATTGATGAAGGAGCTAATTTTAATATCTTGACCTATGAATTGTGGACCCTACTAGGTCAACCAGATCTCACACCGACTAATGCAACTTTTAGCCCTTACGGGGAACACACACAAGCACTCATGGGGAAGTGCAAAATCCTTGCAAAAATTTAAACTAAAAGCTTGCCTATCCTATTTCATGTTCCTTCAAATAGTGCTAATTACGGAAAGGAAACCCTCCTTGGAAGACCCTTCCAAAGGGCAACCAAGTGTGAGGCCGACTACGTAGCACAGAGGATACACCTGACACTACCGGGTGTGAGGATAGTCGCAACCTTTAGCAAGGGTGACCTCATCGAACCTCGAGGGAAAGGAAAGGAAGGTGCTGACATAACAATCAAGCCTACTAATGAGAGCAAGGACCTGTTGGAAGAGTTGATACAAGTACAGGTCGAACAACGAGGACCAATGAGTGAGGCCATGCCTGAAACAAGAAGGTCAAGAGACAATGCCAAGGGCGGGCTTTGGACTTACAAATATCATAGAAGACCCCAAAAGAAGCCCAAGCCTTATAGACAAAGGCATCGATGGAGGGTTAGCACAACTTCGCGATGGATATCCAAAGCGTTGCTACGTGCTCAAGGGTATTACGCAGGTAACCAATGGATTTGGGTACCGAAACCCCCTACTAAACCACCTCTATTAGCTGAAGGCCAGATTGCATCAAAAGCAACAAAGCACAGGAGGAGATCTAAGAGAAACTCCAGGTCTCAAGGCAAGAAACCAAACATGAGTGTTCGAAAGAAAGAGCCTCAACCTAGCATGCTTAATAAGCAGATGTCATATGTAACCATTGAGCGTGCATAAAAGCCATTCCTGCCCAAAAAGACTTTGATTTCCCAAGAGGATAACAGGCATCATAGGCACAACATTTCTCATGGCAAGGATGATCGCTCAACAAAGAAAATGGCACAATCTTCTAATAGCCTCGAGCAAATCATTCAGCCAGTGCCCAGTCCACCTAAGAGTCCTAGATCTCCTACACCCTCTTTTTCCAAACGGACACAAGAAGCACAACAGCAGTCGTCAAGGGCGACTGCTCAATCCTAATCTCTATCTCCATCTAAGCTTCCAAATGTCCAAGAGGTGGGACATGACGCCATCCGTAGCTCTCGGCCCAAGGAAATGCCTTGGCAACCTAATGTGACTAGATCAACTCATGCTCGATCTACACAGAGAAATGCTCAAAGGGCAACAAAAGACATGACCACTTCCTATCACCCTAGGGACTTGACACTGCAATCCACCAAGAGTAGCTAGCCCACTGGACTAGCCACTACTACTTTCAATCAAGGATCACAACAGTCACAGCCCTTTGCCATGACAATGCCCCTTGTGGAACGTGTCCTTAGTAGTTTACCTGTGGAGAAGGTGTCACAACCAACTTCCTTGACAATTCCAGCACTTCCAAAGTGCCTAAAACCTAGGCTGGAGGAGTTAAACACAAGGGAATTGGCTGAAGAGCTAGACTCTCCAAAAAGGGAGGCAGTTGTACCCTCACAACCTAGCAAGGCTATGCAGCAGGCCCCAGCTATGTCCCGTGAGAACACACTAGAGAGAGAGAATGCAAAGGCCCAACCAAGCACATCAACGGTTGACCTAGTCCAGGGTTCTGAGCTATTGAGAGATGCACCTTCACTGACCAAGAAAAAGAGGAGAAAATAGCAAAAACAACAACAGTTAGAGGTGGTTGTGGACACCAAGAGCATTGGAAAGCTGAGGAATAAGGCATCGAGTCCATCCACCGATGACCCCATTGATGCCTCTCCTAATAGCGGTGAAACCTCAGACACATCTGTGTTCTCTGGAAAATAAAAACAGTCGTTGCCATCAATGGCTTCTTGTAACACTCAATCCACCAACAACAGAACTCGCATTGACCAATTAAGAGTGGATAAAACGCTGTCACAATAGGGTGACAAATTTATACCAGTCACATCCAAGGAGAACCGTGATGCAATGACAAAGCCTAAGGAGAAACATGACAACCCCAAGAGCATAAGAAATCCTAGCATTGGCCAAACTTGCTCGTCTAGGCCTGAGCCCCCAGCTACGCTAAAACCCAGGCAACCTCCTAGAACCTTGCATGAGATAGCAACCGAGCAATCCCTCGTTGAACATACAAGTGTCACAGAATGCTTAATTGATTTGGATTCTAAGCTCAAAGTGTTGGCACGTGTCTACGTCTTAGCAAACATGTGCTTATTCCCTAAAGAGTAGCTTGAAGAATACTTGCCATTTTCCTTATCCTGGGAAGAGCAAGAACATCTTGACAAGCACTATAATAGGCTCTTGTATGAACGTATGCAACTCATCTCTGACGAGGAAGCCGACAAACTACGCTTAACTGTAACATTCAATGATGTGCTTTGCCAACCAAATCTCTTACAGATAGAACAACTAAAGCAACTATCAAAGGGTGGAAGTCAATTTAACAACATTGGTGTGAAAACCACGTTGCAATGGTCAAACCAGGAGCCCAGATCATGACAGTCTCAGAGGAGCGATTGGCCAAATGGTGGTCTCAAAGAGACCCAACCTATGTGGGACCAACTTCCTTTCGAGTGCTGACTGCCATTCGAGGTATGGACTTAGCTAAAACTAGCCAAGAGAACTCTCTGTCTGATAAGGTTCTCACTGAGGAGGAGTTACATGTTGCCAGTAGACTCGAACAAGGTTCCATGCTACTTGATGTTGCAAAATATCTATCGGTATTGAGTAAGCTACCACGAGTACTAGATGTGTGTGCCACGCTCCAGTACAATCCAAATTTCTACAATTGGCTTTTATCCTCGTGAAGTGACATGGATTCATAGATATGTATATAAATAAACAATGACTTTTGTGACCCTGTATAGACACTATCAACACACACAAGCAATAATAGTCAAGCACAGGGAGAAAAGTTGGGTTCAACAGGCTAAGCTCCTCAAATCCTCCTCTCACCACACATTTAGAAGTTGTGTGACAATTCCCACCTCCAGGCGGAGGGCATGCAATCCTCATTACCACCATAGGAAGCCCTGACCAACATCTCTGATGGTGTAGATAGGGTACCGTCCGTTTCTATACACCTTTTTCCCTTTCGGGTCTATCCTTCCGAGGATGAGCCCTGCCCCACTCCATAACCAGTCCAAGCAACTTCGCATAAGCCAAGATCTGCTAATGGATGGAGACCAAATGAAAATCATCACAGGGGCCATCCCTCTACTATAACCAGTGCATACCTCACCTCTCCCCTCCTCGTCATATGTGCTTGATAACCCACTGTATAAATTCCTTCCATGCAAATGGTTTTAGCCTATCTCAAGGCCTAATCCTTGGTTCGCATTTTGCAGGTCCTCCTACATGGAAGACATGGAGCACCTAGGGCAGCTGGCTTGCAAAGACACTCTCCGATGTCGAAGGGAACATGCAGCACAAGCTCCTCTGTCAGTGCGCTATGTGCCTACCCTCAAAAGGTATGCAAAGAAACGAGGTCCCAAGAAACATAGCCCCGGACGTAGGCCGAAGAATCCCTAGGCCAAGGGAGTATAAGCTCAAAGAAGCACTGTGGCAACACCGGTTGTGCAAGTGCCCAACAGACGCTCGAGCACCAGGTGCTCAAAGGCAGAAAGGGCAGCTCGAGACAAGGAATAATTCCATGGATTGTTCAAAAGCATTTTGGAAATGGTTGCGGCCAGAGACTACACCATTCACATCCCGGCCGACATCTTTCCTGCCCAACCTCACAGGAGCCCCTCACCAGCAGAGCCTCAGTCGCCTGACCACCTGGACTCACCCCGCCTCGTGCAAATCGAGTAGCCCCTATGATATACAAGCAACTTAACAAGCCATCCTGCCATAACTTTTTGTCTTTTGATGATCAAAGGGGCAGGCTCCCCACTTGTACACACTTCTCTTACCTATCGCTAATATATGCCATGTCTTTAACAAGCACTGGAATAGGCATCGCAATCAGCATCATAGGATTTTGAAAAAGTTATATTTTGACATGATTGCATTTTTTTATTGTACTTGACACATGCGACTTGCATATACTCTCATAAAGTGACAAGTGGATGTAGGATGACACAGGTCTTCATGCAAACGTGTTCAATGCCCAAGACATTGCAAGACCACCAACCTCACCAAGAATTGCGACAAAGCCACGCTGCCGAACGCAAAAATCACCCTTGCGAGTGCCCACATCTCACAAACCAAAGCATAGTCATGGGCTACGCTCTCTTCCCGGATCAAGCTCTACAGTGGACTCACAACGATTGTTCCCTCAATTGTACCAACATCGCGTTTTGCAAAGAGGTTTGCAGTATCTCAAGTGTATCTCCCCTTCTAAACAACTACTTGTCTAACAATGAGGCTAGGGCACAATCATCACTGTAATGTCCATTTCTTGAGCCTTCGAAACTTGACATTTCCCAACCCATTGAAAGGCTGATAGCCTCAACATATTGCAATGATTGTACTGAGGCGAGTCAAAAAAAAAAAGAAAGAAAGAAAGAAAGAAAAAGCATAAGAAAAAGAAACAAAAAAGAACACAAAAAAAAGAAAATAAAATAAAAGGAAGACAAGAAAAGAACGAAACGATAAGAAGCACCCACAATCACAGCACACACCTAGGGATCCTCAAATTAGGTGCGTCCAGTGACCTTGGCCGGCTGGCTCCATCCCTAGTCCCCTAGCCCCTTAGCATCACCCACAATTATTCAGGGCACACCAAGGGCACGACATACCTAGGGAGCTTGTCTCGCCTATGATTAGACCTGTCACCCTGACCCATTCACACAATTCCCTCTTGCACTCTGCCTTAATACCATTGCAATCAATTGTGGTAAGCACCGCACGAATGGCCATGAGAAGTACACTGTCCTCATCACACTGGTCCAATAGCTACCAGCTATTGCTACCAATCGTGCAACGTCCCTGTGTTCCATTATGTTACGTCGTGCAGTCACATTGTAAAGGATGTCGCAGACACCTTCACGTGTACTTCTTCTCAACATGGACAACTTTGCTTCATCCACACATCGTTATGAGAAACCACACTACAAGATATAGACCTTATAGCGACGTTTAAAGCGACGAAAATACAAACAACAAAATTTGCCCCCGTCGTCGCAAAAAGTGTCATTATTGACGACGGCATAGAATCGTCGCTATTTGCATCGCTATATGCGTCGCTATATGCGTCGCATTTGCGACGCATATAGCGATGGTTGCAGAGAATTTGCGACGCTCATAGCGACGCGAGCAGTAAATTTGCGACGCAAATAGCGACGGTAATAGAGAAAAAAAAAATTTGTGGCAGGGCAGCAAGCTGCCCTGCCACATATAGCACTGTGTGCTGTATGAGAGCCATACAAAATAGTTTTTGCACTGCTGCATACAAAGCGTTTGCAAACAAAAAGAATGTATACTGAAATCATAAAACTAATACATGAAATAAATACATGATCGCATAAAATGCGATAGGTACAATCATGAAACGATATCACTAATGTTGAACAGTGCGCAAGGGAGACGAGGAACGGAGGAAAAGAGAGGAGAAGAGAGAGACACGAGACACCGAAAGTGGAACCCCAAAAGTGTGTAAATTGAGTACACATGATAGGAATATATAGAGGGGACCTAGGGCACTATATATAGACAGACTATATATAGCTAACAACTAATACATAGAAAATGTCTACATAGATCAGGCGACTAAAAACTAAAGGTGTGTGAGCTCTAAGGATCCAAGGGCGAGTTACAAATCCTCGTCCCCCGAAAGCTCGTCCCGCTGCAAAGGAGCATCAAACAGATTCTGCAGAAAAAGAAACAACATATCAATCCACCATACAATAATGCATTCAAATATCTCATGGTAACTACGGACAAGAAAGATGAGTGACTTACAGGGCCGCTGGGTCTATACAATCGGTCGATCAATGCCCTGAGACCGTGCCTCTCTGCATATCGAGTCTCAAGGCCTTGCGGATCGCGATTTGTAATGGAGTGCTGCAAAGAAAACAAAATGCTAACTGTTAGAAACATGATTGTCAGTACAAAGAATATCTCAAAAAACCAAATAAGCAAAACAAAAGAGAAACTTACAAAGTCCTCCAAATATGTCCTGTGGCTGCCACTCCCAAGATGATGCACCGATCCAGCCTCAATTCGTGCCCTCGCTGCCTCCTGCTGCTGACTCCAACGTCCTGGCGAATCTATAGCCTTCTCCCTCAGTCGGCGCCAGTCGTCTGCATCTAACCACTCGGGCTTTGGAGCCCCACTCTTGATTGCCTTGCGTACGTCGGATCGTCTATGTGACATGTATGCATGCATGCAATCCATCATCCAGCCCGTAGAGAATCTATCTACTACGGCTGGCACCGAGAACTCCTCGTGCAAGGATGCTACTATGTAGTCCTTGTTCCCCTCCGGTATGTTCCTCCAATGATCCAGGACGTTGTGCCGAAAAACTTGTTGGCACAACTCCCTCATGTGAGCCATCACCCTCCTCCCCTCATCATTCATGATGATGGCTCCTGACCTACTATCCACTAGGTATCCATAGCCCCTAGGAGTCTGCCTAAGATGGGCCCTCTCCCATCTCCGTCCACGCTCCTGGGCATATCCAGGAGACCCCTGTACATCCGATGTACCGACGGGGGTACCCTCTCCCGGAGTGCCACTCAAAGGGGTGCCACCAAAGGGGGTGCCACCAAAAGGCATGACATCTGCGGACGGCTACGCAAAAGCCGGAGTAACTGGAGTGGACGTCCCCACAGGTGTGATAAATCCTAGAGGTGATGCAGCTCCAGCTGAACGACGAGACGGAGACACCACGTCCGTGTCTCCACAGCAGCACCCCCCTGATCCTCCTGCAGTCGCAGTCCCTCCCTCTGGCCCAAGTCGCGAGCGTCGAGATCGTCTGCTCGAAGCTGAAGCATTTGATCGCGCTGAAGCTGATCTAGCTGAAGCTGATCTAGCAGAGCGCCCTGACGAAGAACGAGATAGCTCCTGATCTGCCATCTCTCTGAATCTCACGAGCTGATCTGGAGACATGCGTGCCATCATGTCCTGAAACTCCTCATCGCTCATCCCGTGACTCATCCTGAAAATGTCGATACCTGCACAGATAAAAAATGATGTTAGAATAATCAATTTAAACTATACAAAGCACATTAATATAAATCATTTTTGAAAAATCCCTCTTAAAATGCATATCTTATCTGCCTTTATGCAAGATCTAAACAACGAATTGAGTAATACAATTCTCCAAGAATGAAGTATTCTATGGTCCCATGTTAATCTCCTGACACAACTCTGCATACACTGGAAGGTCGATAGACATGTCACCACAAAAGAACGAGTCTGCCTCGTTCTCAAAAAATTATACGACTTCTGTATTTCCATCATTGTTAGCCGATGCGGGCTCCAAGCTTGCGGTGGCCTCCATCCCTTGTAATATCGATCCCTCTATTTGCATATTTTCTTCATCTATGCCTGGAACATCGCTTTGATCATATACTCTCACACCTCAAGGAGTTGAAGGTATAACATACCACCATCGAGGTTGTCGGGGGTTTGGATAGAAGATTACCTATTCACAAACACTTACAAAGCGAGTTCAAACCATTGTGACATAAACCATATCGTATTACAATTAGCAAGCAAATGACTATTTGTACCTGTTCACAATGGGCCAGCAACACAAAGGTGTCGCGCAAATCCGTCCATTTTTTTTCGGAATCTATTTCGAGAAATCCAGATGGACCTCGTCAAACTGTTGCTCCAGCTCCTCCAAGTACCACTTTGAACCACTACACATCGAATAGTATCATGGAGAAGCTACGGTAATCCACCGTAATAATACTTTGCAAGTTCCCAAAATACTCCATCTCATCCACAACTGTGTTCGGATCCGTTGCTCGTCGTTGGCTCTCTTGCTCAAACCTTGCCATGACACCACAGTCCATTGTGGAGCGCATTTTGTCAATACGCTCCATGCGAAAATGCCGTCCGCGCGACCACGCTGCACTATATATTTTGTACTACACATTTGAAACACTCAAATTAGATATAGCAAGCAAATTTAGATACGACACATTCTAAACCCCTCATCACCTTTGGACTACATCCCCTCGAGAACTCCCACTCCTCCATTGAGACCTCTGTCCCTTCGCTGGATGCTGCGGTCAAGGCTCCATGCAACTATCGTGTTGACATAAACCACGGCATCTCCTCCATGCCTTCGGGATATCAAATTGGTCGGTGACGCATACTGCGTCGGAATTCAGCTCGTGCTTCCTCTCGATCTTGCCTTGCAATCTGGTACTTGCCGAGCCACGTCTCCATGGAGGCATGGTGCAACATACAAAAGCGATTCACCTTCTCTTCCATTGAGGCATCCATTCTTTTTTCTACCCCATTTCCAACCACCACATCTCCAGTCAGCCTATCATTGTCCTTTAGCATCCATAGCATTTCATTGTCTGGTTCCATCGTTGGTAGCCATTGTGAGATATGCACTAATGCCTCTGACACCAACCAACCTTCCACCATGCTACCTTCTGGACGAGCTCGTTGTCGCACAAAGCCTTTCAGGGTTTTCATGAAGCGCTCCAGGAAGAACATCCATCGCGTATGGACAGGTCCAGCAATCTCCACTTCGTCCACAAGATGCACAAGAAGGTGAACTTGTATCGTGAGCATGCTAGTGGGCAGGTATTTCTCAAAGAGACAGACCGTCTCAACTTCTCCCTGCCTTGCGGATTCAATAGAGGACGTCTTAATCTCTTTCTGTGAGATCCATTGCACCAAAGTCGACAACTTGTAAATGGCCTCGCGAATTTCTGGAGTAAGGCATCCCGCAATCGCGATTGGTAGAACAAACTGCCACAAATGAGAAAGCATTATGAATAATGGTCGCTTTTCAAATTTCAAAATGTCCACGCTAATTAAAATCCATTCTATTCACAAACCTGACATATCTTATGCCAATCATGGGATTTTAGCCCAGACATTTGGTCATCTTTAGAAAATGCGGACCTGAGAGAACGCATCATACCCGTCGGAGTGCGGATAGGCTTGATTACTTGCTTCACAATGCGCTCTTCTTTGGTAGAAAAAACCCAGGGAGCGCGAGGAAGCTGCACTCCCCCTTCAGCACTCGACTGCGGCCAAAGCGCCTCCATCTTACCTACCTCCTTTAAATCCATTCGTGACCCTATAGTGTCTCTCTTTCCTGTGATGTGGTCCCAAGCAAGCTGCCCACATTTTTGAAAATATGCATGGGATCCAACAAGTGTTTAACCTGTAAGTGGGTCCAATATGGCAACTCATAGAAAACTGAGAACCGTCGCATTCCATTTGGATGTGATTCCGGGTTTACCATTTTCAGCTCATACCAGCTTGCAGCGTTCATACGTGCTGGAGGTAGTCCAAGAAAACCTTCCCTGAGTTCATGATCCTCCGGCAAGAAAGTGGCGTGTCCTTGATATACCATCTTCTTCATGGTTCGTGACCTTCGGGAGTCTAACTATGGCCCACACAATGGACATGCATGATAACCTGAGGTAACCAGACGTGTAAGGCGATCCACGACCTAGTGAATACTTGATTGAATGAGATAAAATATAGATATTACCAGCGAGAAAAAAGGTCTGCTCACCTGAGCACTCTCCCAATCCCGGAAAGTCATGCATCGTCCACATGAGAATGGCTCGAATGTTGGCTGACCGTTGACCATCACGCCTGCTCATGTCTTGCACCGTGACCCCCTCCTCCCACAAAATCTTAAGCTCATCGACTAATGGACGAAGATACACGTCCATATTTTTTACTTTGTAGCGGTCCGGGACGAGCAAGCTAAGGATGAGATGTCCTTTCTTCATAGAAAGCCATGGAGGGATGTTGTAGTTGACAAGCACTATAGGCCACACACTGTAAGAAGTCGAGTGCAGACCGAATGGGTTCATACCATCCATGGCGAGACCGAGCCGAAGATTCCTTGGCTCTCGTGCAAAGCCTGGGAAGGTAGAGTCAATGTGGCTCCATGCGCATGAATCCGCTGATATTCATTGAACTCCATCCGTGGACCTATTCTGCACATGCCACGTTGTCAAGCTTGCCATGGCAGACGTGCGAAACATGTGGTTTATGCAGGGGATGAGCGGAAAGTGTCTGAGAACTTTTTGAGGGATGGTTTTCCCTTGCAAGTCCTGTCGATACCTGTGAGCATCACACTTTGGACATGTCTCCATAGTCTCGTATTCATCTCGAAACAATATGCAGTCGTTGATACATGCATGGATGTTATTGTAGTCCATGCCAAGCTTCCGTAAAACATGTCGTGCATCATCACAAGACTCAGGCATGGTATTTGCAGGTGGCAATATATGATATTTCAATAACCTGAAAAAAAATCATAAAACACCTTGAAAAAACACAAAGGTTTGCAATAATACTGTTTAAAAAAAAATCAATGAAGCCTGTGTGCAAGGTACCTGAATAACTCAGTCACACTCGTATCGCTCCAACCGTATTTTTCTTGCACACTTAAGAGTGCAAGAAATGTCTTCAACCGAGATACTCGGCACCCATCATATAATGGTATGGATGCTTCCTCTCTAAGCGGGTCAGATGTCTCAACATCCATGGGAATCAATGCATCGATCATTGCCTCCATCTCAAGCTCCAAGATTGTAGGCAGGTCGGGAAGGTTATCTATCTTCTCTAGCATTGACGGTATAGATGGGCCTTGCGAATGGTCGATTGGCTCCTGCAATCCATCCATCGCATGTCCACGAACTCTTCTAATTGGCCGCAAAGGGTGCACTCCCCCTTGGGTCGAGACATCACCCCCCTGGATAGAAAATTTGCCAACAAGACCCAATCTTATTGTGTATGGTTTACAATTAGCTTGAGAGTACAATGCATGATTAATATTAACTTCAAATTACCATTTGCTGAAAATCCGCAATCGCCTGATCAATGATCTCAGATTGAAACTCGCCAAATCGTCGTACGTGTTCTATAGACAATCGGCGTTTTCATCTAATTGCCAACTTGCATTGAGAGCAAGGACATGGGACACGCTGATTAAGATACGTCTCGCGGTCTTGAACAATAAGACCTTCTTCGTTTTCCATCTTATCTACATTACAACAAACGAGGCTTAAATGGATAGCTTTATGGAGATGTACGTCAAGTTGCAAGTTGACCATAAATCTTGCATTGTATATAGTAGTTGAGAGTTTTTCCGATGTTATATCTCGGCCTTGTATCATGCTCAAGGATTTATTTACCCCGGTAGATAATTATTTGTTATATCTCGGCTTTGAGTATAAGTAATCCATTTTAAAATTAATGCGCGCCATCTATGAAGTTTAATAACTATAGTAATAAAATTTATTTCAATCAATTCTACTCATAGTCATAAGACCTGAGAGAAATTATCCTATACTCAATTTAAGGGTTTCTTCTTCTATAACAATACTTTTGGGTTCATCTTGATGAAGTACCTTAATGACCATTAGTAGGGTATCATTTTCTTTTAGTCCTTCCGTTGACTAGTTGGCATGATTTCTAATTTGGCATGCCTATAAAGTTAATACAAAAACAATGAATTATGCATATCACAATTAGATCCCCTACTTGGACATTATGAAGGAATTGACCATTTTTAAGCCATCTTAAAGAGTTACCAATGTACGTGGCCCATGGCAAAGCACATTGCATACCATTATCAATAAGTCTATTATCTTAAATTTCCTTCCCCTCCCTCTCCCTCTCTTTCTCTCCCTCTATCTCCCTCTCCCTCTCTTTCTCTCTTTCTCTCACCCTCTCCCTTTCCCTCTCATTCTCTTTGTCTCCCTCTCTCATTTCCTTCCCCTCCCTCTCCCTCTCCCTCTCTTTCTCTTTTTCTCCCTCTCCCTCTCTATCTCTCTTTCTCTCTCATTTCCTAAACAAGCAAAAAATAAAGTGATTTAAACATCCTCCAAGCAAAAGGGAGAGGGAGAGATACAATGCACTCTCCCTCTCTTTCTCTTTCTATCCCTCTCTCATTTCCTTCCCCTCCCTCTCCCTCTCGCTCTCTTTCTCTCTCATTTCCTCTCCTAAACAAGCAAAAAATAAAGTGATTTAAACATTAAACAAGCAAAAGGGAGAGGGAGAGAGGATGCACTCTCCCTCCTCCCTCTCTTTCTCTTTCTCTCCCTCTCTCATTTCCTCCCCCTCCCTCTCCCTCTCCCTCTCTTTCTCTTTCTCTCCCTCTCCCTCTCCCTCTCCCTCTCCCTCTCCCTCTCCCTCTCCCTCTCCCTCTCTCCTAAACAAGCAAAAAAGAAAGTGATTCAAACAACAAACAACCAAACCCGTCGTGAGAGAGTGAATGCACACTCTCTCTCTCTCCCTCTCCCTCTCCCTCTCGTTCTCTTTCTCTCCCTCTCTCATTTCCTTCCCCTCCCTCTCCCTCTCCCTCTCTTTCTCTTTTTCTCCCTCTCCCTCTCTCTCTCTTTCTCTCTCATTTCCTAAACAAGCAAAAAATAAAGTGATTTAAACATCCTCCAAGCAAAAGGGAGAGGGAGAGATACAATGCACTCTCCCTCACTTTCTCTTTCTATCCCTCTCTCATTTCCTTCCCCTCCCTCTCCCTCTCGCTCTCTTTCTCTCTCATTTCCTCTCCTAAACAAGCAAAAAATAAAGTGATTTAAACATTAAACAAGCAAAAGGGAGAGGGAGAGAGAGAATGCACTCTCCCTCCTTCTCCCTCTCTTTCTCTTTCTCTCTCTCTCTCATTTCCTCCCCCTCCCTGTCCCTGTCCCTCTCTTTCTCTTTCTCTTTCTCTTTCTCTTTCTCTTTCTCTCCCTCTCCCTCTCCCTCTCCCTCTCCCTCTCTCTTACTCTCTCATTTCCTCTCCTAAACAAGCAAAAAAGAAAGTGATTTAAACATTAAACAAGCAAAAGGGAGAGAGAGAGAGAATGCACTCTCCCTCTCTTTCTCTTTCTCTCCCTCTCCCTCTCCCTCTCCCTCTCCCTCTCCCTCTCCCTCTCCCTCTCTCCCTCTCCCTCTCTCTCCCTCTCCTTCTCTTTCATTTCCTCTCCTAAACAAGCAAAAGAGAACGATTTAAATCTTCAACAAGCAAAAGAAAGAGAGAGGGAGACTCACCAATGAGATATGGCGAGCGTGGGGCGGCTTCTCTTTGCAATGAGGGCTCCTCCTCTCTTTCGCGAACAACGGCGGTGGCGGCGGCGGCAGCAAGTCTTCTTCCTCTTCTTCTCTCACAAAGCCTTCCCTCTCTCCCTCGCTCTCGCTCTCAAAAGTCGAAGCAAAAGAAATGAAAACGGCGCTCGGGTTTCGGCCACGTTTTTTTTCCTGCGGCGAAGCATGGCGACGCAAATAGCGACGCCGATATTCGCCGTCGCTAATCGGCGTCGCTAATTGCCCAATTCCTTGTAGTGCCAGCCCGTGGTCTTCTACCCACATAATATCTAAGTATGCATAAGCACTTACATAATATCTGCACTGAAGTATATACACATTTTGGGTCCTCAAGTGCAGGACAATACTCTCAGCTTGCTTAGAGTTTGACCTGCCTCCCAAACTAATTAAACTATGTCTTGTGCATGATAGAGAAGACTAACACTATCCCTTGGGAGAGACCACCTATGAGAGGTTTTCTATTGCAGGTATTGAAGACTCCAACGAATGTGTCGTTCGCTCTTCATCGGTACTCAACTCTCAATTTCTATCCTTTATCATCTTGCAAGCCCGCCAAGCATCATCATGTGTAGAATCCCCAACAAATCGCCACTTATACTCCATCAGTGCAATCCCCACAAAGAATAGCCTTACCACCAACTCCAATAGCCCTACCACCAGCCACCTAAACCACCAACGTGCCCCTAATGACCTTCCTCCCCACCACCACCAATACTTCTCCATGGCAACCACAGACATCCTTGCCACCCACGTCTTTGGTGCATGCTAAAGCCTGCTACCTACGACGGTGAGTGCCATGGGACTGGCACTCGTCTAGGAGGGGGTAATGTTAACCCTCACATGAACAAAGGTCGAAAATTCGGAAAAGCTAAAGTAGAAGACAAAGGCCAAGGCAAAGTGAAACGGAAGACAAAGATGCATAAGGAGAAAAGTCCTAAATAAGGGAGAAAGACGCACAAGGAAAAGCGCAAGTCAATACTTTTGTAAAAGAGCACAAGAGCATCATGGTTTAATTCAAGGAGCGCCAGGCTCTCACCTGTGCAATTTGTAAATGTAGACGGGCGATGGAAAGGAAGCTAGGAAGATAGAAGAACAATGGGAAAAAGGGCCTAGGCCACGGCCGGCCATGTAAAAAAGGGGATAAGGGGATGACCGCCCAAAAGGGATTTAGGGTTTTGTATATAAAGTTGAAAAGTGAATGAGAAGCTCATTCTTGTGTGTGGCCAAAAGTGGCTCTCCTTTTCTTCTTCTTCTTCTTCTTGTTCTTGCTTGCTTGAGCTTATGCTTGAAAGAGGGAGTGTGAGAGTGTGAGGGAGTGAGTGTGTGAGGGTGAGGGACCGGGGAGAAGAAGCTCTCTATCTTCTCCTCTCTTCTTCTCTTCTCTTCTCTTCTCTTCTCTTCTCTTCTCTTCTCTTCTCTTCTCTTCTCTTCTCTTCTCTTCTCTTCTCTTGCTCGTGGCAATGGAGCTTGGAGCATGGAGCTGGAGGATGGAGCTTGCTTGAGGCTTGCACTTGGATTGTGGAGCTACCGAAGTATGTGGGAGTGGAGGTAACTCAATCAGCATGGAGGTAAGCTCACTACACCCATAAGGTAGGCATTGCGCATCGGCTATATGAGAGGTAGCCATTAGTGCTCGGCTTGGAATGCTTGAACAATAAGCAATCCGTGGGTCTTGGCGGTTGAGCGAAAGCTCCCACAGTATGCATTGAGCTCTATCCTTTGCCTAGCTTCTTCTTCCCCTTTGAGGCTTGTTCCAGGGCATTACTCAATCTACTAGAGCACCTTAGAGTTCTTTTGGAGGCTCAATACCATTAGTAGTAGTAGCCACATCAGCACAGACAGTCAACATGATTTGTGCATGGCTGCCCTACTCCTTCTCTAGCTCCATCCCACCTCTTTCGAGTTTGGAGGCATTGCTCCTAGCACCTGGCAACCTTGTGGACTCTTCCTTGACATTGGTCTTGTGATTCTAGGCATCATTTGAAGCTCGTGGGATCAACCATTGATTCATAGTTTGTGACTATTTGCTATCATACCATTCACGATAGCCCTTCACTCATTGTGTGGAGGCCACTTATCCTTCCAAGGATGCCTATTTAATGCTCGATCATCTGGGGATGTTATGCCAATGTATTGGAGTGTTATGGATTTTATTTGAGCATTCTTTTACTCAATTTTACAATGGTTTTTTATTTTTGTAGTAACCAAGCTTGAAGCCTATTTTATCATTATAAATATATGCCTTTGCTAGGTGCTTACCAATGATTCCGGGTGATGTACTGATGCTTATGGTTCATGTTATATACTTGATTATACTCTTGGATTACTTTTGAGCTAAGATTAGAGCTTTGAATCTTGACATTCTACCATTCACTATTATGTATGGATATTTGAGCCTCTAGTAAGATCTTTCCAAGACACTTAGGCCATATGCTTCTAGATATATGCTACTTGGATCTTGGATGTATGGATGCCTTCAACATGATGTTTTGAGTTTTGTTTGCTCGTGTCACATTCCAATTTTGTTTGAGTGGGAGCCACTACTTGACAATTGGATATTACATTGAGCATTTGGCTATATAATTGAGCTTGAGGATCTTTTAGTGAGATCGTGGGACTCATTGACATGTGCATACTCTTGTCATGCTTTTTTATGCAATTGATGCTTAGTGGGCTAATTTAATATTCCTCTTGGGTGAGAACTAATCTTCATCATGATGTTGTTAGTGGAATATGCATCTTGGTTGGTTATGTATTGAGGTTTCGTTACATTGCTCAATCTGTTGTGCCTATAGTTAGTCTCTTTGTTACCCCTGAGACCCACTCTATGCATGATGGTTATACCTATGGGGGATGTATCTCAGTTTGACACAGTGATTGTTTAACACTTCTCGATACCAATTAAATATACACTCACTGCCAGTTGGAGCTATTCCTAGCAGTTGCAATTTGTCTTATATCAGTGATTGCCCCTCTTTCACATTAATTTCTTAGTAATATAATTTATCTTTAGCGTGCTATAATTGTGTAGTTTACTATACTACTTATGCTAGTAGTCACCTACATTTGACAGCTCTTTGCATTGAGCTTATGGTGGATAGTTCATTACTTGGTCAATATCCCTTGTTTCGGCTTGATCTGGGAGTGGTTTAGGGTTGTTTGCAATAATTAGAGTAGCTTATTTGACAGTTTGTGCACTTGTTGGCATTCATTATGGTTGGTGGCTTGAGCAATAGTGCTATCTTAAATATTGACAAGTTGGATGGCACCAACTACAGCTACTAGAAGGCCCAAATCTGGCATGTTTTAGTGTAGAAAATGTAGGTTAGGCCTTTGAAACATAAGGGTGTCAAGTCCAAAATTATTGATCTCGAGGATTGGGCTGAATTAGATTAGCCATATAAGACCACCATGTGTTCTATAATGTTGTCTTTGATGGGCAGTCCGCATGGGAAAAGATTTTCAATGTCTATGACAAACAGAGACTCCATTCTCAAATGTATTAGTTGAAGTAACTCATGGACCTTCACATGAAGGAGGGAACTTCTATGTCAACTCACTTAAATGAGTTTCATTCCATTATGAGTCATTTTTCTTTGTAGGGGATTAAATTCAAGGGCACTCTTCTTTCCTTGTTCCTCTTGGTTACACTATCTGAATTGTGGGATACCTTTCATACTACTATCTGTCCCAACATACCTATTGATGGGTTACAGTTGTAGGATGTAGAGGGTTGCACTCTTGACTGAAGTGATTAACAAAAATAATGTTGATGCTTCTCATATCTCTCATGCTTTGGAAATTAGAGGCAATAATGATAGGAGCTAATGATCGTCATGGGGGAGAGTCTCAACAATCTCACTCTCAGTCATGTGGAGAATCTCACAATAAGTACCGTGTCCATGAGTGTCAAAGAGAGAACTAGAGAGAGAGAAAGAGGAGAGAGAAGATTGCACGAATAGAGAGAAAGAGAGTGATGAGGAGAGAGAAATACTAGAATTGGAGAGAGAAAGACAGGAAAGAGAAAGAAGCCATAGAAGCTGTGAGCAAGATGGGAGAGAAGGACAATAATTGTATTAATGTGTTAAAAGATATGAAAAATTACATGTCCTCTCCTTTTATACTAGTGTCAGTGTGACATGGCATAACATCAATATTATTTTTAGAGTAAATCCTTATTGCCAGCTTCTTACAACCCATCCCTTCCCAAAAGTTTTTGCCCTAAAAAAAAACTTGAAAGACTAGAAAAGGATGGATAGAACATAGTACTACTCTGTTTTTTACAGCTTTACAAATGGAAAAATGAATGAAAAATGACCAACATATGGACTAAAATTGAAGAACAAGAGTAGGCCTCAGCTATATGCATGATCTGGAATACTTTAAGAGTATATGGAGCTGTAAAATCTTCAACAGATAATCTCAAAATGAAGTAGATAGCTTGCTATGTAAACAGACCCTGTTGGACCAAATCTACCATAACTTCTAGTAGAAGTGTCCAAATGAGGCGTGCCATATATCAAAACGTAGCTCTTGAAGAGTATTTTAGGCCCATGTAGATAGCTTAATTCTGAAAATTAGGCACAATAAAAACTATTCTAAAATAGCATGCTATCTTGATCCTGTCTGCACCAAAAATAGCTCCATAATCAATAGGCTTCAACCACTAATATAACCCTTAAGAAAGGAAACTCATCCAATATAGAACCAAGACTCCAAGAATCTTCCTCACGTGCTAATGATCACTATTGTGGTCCTCTCACCAAATGACCCAAACATGCATTTGAACCAATGCTTGATGTTAAGAAAGATGACTTTGTGCTTCTTAGACCTTTAGATCCAATATATCCAATATGGCTTGGTGTTACACAAAGTGAGGTAGATACGAATAGAAATTCCAAAAACTTCAATAGCATATGTAGACAATATTGGGTACCAATTTGTAATCGTCAAAATGCTATAGATGCAAAGGTGTATTTTAATTGTTGGGATAAATATTGGATGTGCAACAAAAAATATCATGAACGATGGGAATCAATAGATAGCATTGTCTTCTATTGGATGAAGAAAGGTACAAAATCTCCCAAAATTTTTAAAATTCCCCCAAAGGTTGTATTGAAGGCCAAAAAAGTCTACAAGAATCCATTGATTGAATATTTTCCTTGAAGATTTTAAAGGATATTAAAACTAAGGTGTTTATTAACACCACCTTTTTGAGTTTTTTTCAATCTCTTGGAATCAACCATAAGCAATAATATGGTCCATTGCATTGTCACGATTGTGGGAGAAAAGGAAGGAGTCTCACTTGTAGCTTTCTTGCTTGCACAATGGGGGAATACACACAAAGGTGGAGGCTGAAAACAATTTTTCTCTTCTTAGTTTATGTAAGCCAAAAAGAACTCTAATACAAAGAAATAGAAGAACCCTATATATGGGTCTCAAACCAAACTCAACTAACTAAGGTGGCATACTAAGTAAGCCATGAACTAAAGTAGATGAGGATAGCTATCATCTAGCTATTATTCATGGGCAGTGTACCAACCACATCTGCAGCTAACAAGTCGGTGACATAAATGCACAACGATCACCTTGGCATATCACGAGTGGAGCTCGATATCTCAACACTCCCCCTCGAGCTCAATCCCAATTCTTGCACACCAAGCAGGTCTCTGAACTTGCGCAGCTTCTCTGCGCCTAATGCCTTCGTAAATATGTCAGCTACCTGATCCTCTGTGCTGACATAAACTAGATCAATAAGACCTAGTAAAACCCTCTCCCGTGCAGAGTGATAATGCACCTCAATGTGCTTTGTTCTAGCATGATAGATTGGGTTATTTGCTAAGTGTATAGTCGTCACAATAAATGACAACTGGCCCATCTGTAGGCTAATGCATATCATAAAGTAGCTTATGCAACCAAGCTACCTCACATGCAACCATTGCTGTGCCCCTGTACTCAGCCTCTGTGCTCGACAAGGCAACTGTAGGCTGTTTCTTGCTGCTCCAAGTGACTGCAGCACTCCCAAAAGAGAACACATATCCATTGGTAGATCGTCTATCAGAAATACTACCAACCCAATCAACATCCGTGTATCCATGCAACTGTATCTGAACCCCAGTCTCATAAAGTAGTCCATACTGCAATGGACTTCACATACCTAAGTATGCGTCTAGCTGCATCCAAATGCGGTTTCCTTGGAGCCTGCATAAACTGACTTACCAATCCAACAGCATAGCTTAAATCCGGCCTGGTAATAGTCATATAAATCAAACTTCCTACTATGTGTCTGTACATAGTAGGGTCTTCCAGAAGCTCACCTGCATCTGCGCTCAACTTCACATTCTGCTCCAAAGGAACTGAAATAGGCTTACAGCCTGTCATCCCATATTTGGACAGCATGTCCAATCCATACTGCCTCTGCAAGAGCCGTATCCCACTTGGTGATCTAATCACCTCAATGCCCAAGAAATAACGCAGCCCTCCCAAATCCTTCCTCTCAAACTTCTGCTTCAATAGCATTTTCACATGAAGGATATCTTCATCACTATCACCTGTGATAATCAAATCATCAACATAAATGACAAGCAGCATAATACCTTTCTCTGTTTTTCTCACATAAAGTGAGAAATCTGCCTTGGAAATCTGAAAGCCAATAGTTACAAAATACTGTCCTATCTTGTCAGACCATGCTCTAGGTGCTTGCTTCAAGCCATACAAGGTTTTCTTCAACCTGCAAACAAACTCAGGATGAACAGCATGCACATAACCTGGTGGCTGCTCTATATAGACCTCTTCTTGCAAATCACCATGCAAGAAGGCATTCTTTACATCCATCTGATGTAAAGACCATCCCTTTGATGCAGCCATAGCAATGACTGCTCTTACAGTTGCCATCCTTGCAACCGAACTGAATGTTTCTTCATAATCAATTCCATATGTTTGTGCATACCCCTTGACTACTAATCTTGCCTTGTATCTATTCACAGAACCATTTGCATTGTGTTTCACCTTATAAACCCACTTACAACCAATTGCATTCTTATCTTTAGGCAAAAGTACCAATTCCCATGTAGCATTTGCTTCCAAGGCATCCATTTCTTCATCCATGGCTTTCTCCCATTTTTCTTTTCCATGGCTTGCTCAAAAGAAGTGGTTTCTGGTTCCTATATCACTTTGACCATATATGCATAGTGAATGGCTGTAAATCCATTATATTTCAGCCTATCCACAGGATACCTAGCTCTTGTAAACCTGCGAAAAGTAGGTTCACTCCCAGATGCTCTCAAAACATCCCTGGTCTTCCTTACTCCAGGTGTAACAATAGAAGGAATACCCAACTCATCATCAATGCTCTATTTTGAGCCACTGGATTCACCATCCACATAAGAGTGACCTGCATTCACATCAAACATGGGCTGATCTACCTTCTCTTTTCCTTTTCGTGATACCTGCATACCACTATCTGCATTGCTTTGAGAAGATTCTCCTGATCTCAATCTGCTTGTCCATGGCAAAGAATGTGAATCATTGCTAGAGGACACTCCAGGTCCACTAATATCTTGTGACTACTGCTATGAATTATGTGCAACATTACCATTTTGTGCATCTACATTCTCAATCACATTTACTGGTTTATACCAGCTACTCATCTCATCAAAAACAACATCTCTGCTCACTATAAACTTACGAGTAGAAGGGTTATAGCATCTATACCCTCTCTGCTCTGCAGAGAGTAACCAATAAAGATGTACTTCTCAGCTTTTGGATCCAACTTGGATCTCAACTCATCTAGCACATGAACGTAGGAAATGCAACCAAAAATTTTCAAATGAGAATATCTGGTTTCCTACCAATATACCTCTCCTCTGGAGTCATCCCATGTATTGCTGCAGTGGGAGTCCTATTCATTATGTAGACTGTTGTAGCAACTGCTTGAGCCCAGTAAAAATCTGGCAAGTCTTTTTCGTTGAGCATGGCACGAGATACCTCTCCAATATGCGTGTTTTTCCTTTCTGCAATTCCATTTTGTTGTGGGGTATGACTGTATGAATATTGCTGCTTTATGCCATGCTCCTGCAGGAACCTTGCAAACTCATTTGAGAGGTACTCTCCCCCTGCATTTGACCTTAGGCATTTTATTTGCAGGCCTGTTTCTTTTTTAACCATAGCTTTAAGAGTTTTGAAATGCCCAAACACTTCACTTTTTTTTTTCATAAAATACATCAAACTTTTCTGCTATAGTCATCAATAAAAGTGACAAAATAATGACAGCCTCTAATAGATGCAGCTTTAGTAGTCCACACATCAGAGTGGATTAATTCCAATGGCATCTTACTCTCTTGAGCATGTCTAGGAAATGGTTTCCTTGCCTGTTTTCCAAATTCACAGGCTTCACATACCTTATGCATTTCTGCAACCTTGAATTTAGGCAATCCTGCAACAATATTTTGGGCTTGCATTGATTTAAGTCGCTGTACATTAACATGACCAATGCGTTTATGCCAGATATTAATATTTGCAACTACTCCGGTCCCATGTGCAAATATTGCTGCACTCAATTCAGGCATGTCTGCTTCCAACGTAAACATTCTGCATTTCTTCTTTCCTTTTGCTATCAAGCGACCTTTATTTTTCATATTCTCAACAAAGCATCCATGAGAATCAAATCTGACCTGTAAGCCGTGCTCAACCATTTGACCAACAGAAACCAGGTTCTTTGGTGATATTGGGGATATGAAATACATCCGACAGGTTTTTTTTTTTCTCATCCTGCATAGACAAAGGAATTTTTCCAATCTGCACAATAGGATGTGCAGTATCATCACCAGTCTCCACAAATCCTGGTTTTTCCATTTTCCTTGCATCCTGCATCCATTCTGCATGTCCTGTCATGTGGTTTGATGCATATGAGTCAACATACCACACATCGTTGCTTTCTTCTGCACTTGTGCAGAATTGGTCATGTGCTGCACCATAAACAAATGCTCATTTTTGTCATCACCCTGTCTACTAGAAGATGCATAATTCCCTTATTGCAATTTTTCATTCATGATGTCATTCTGCGTTTTATAGCAGTCTTTAGCCATATGACCCATTTTACCACAGTAGTAGCATTCAACATTGATGTTTGCATTTTGTCCTCTTTGCCATCCACCACAACCTCTTTGGCTCCCCCTGCCCTAGAGTTACCATGTCCTCCTCCATAGGACTGGTTTTCTTGAGTTTGCTGCATATTCTGATTTTTACCATGGCCTCCAGATCAGCCTCCTCTACCTCTGCCTCTACCTCCTCCAGCATTTGAGTAGAAGACAGCTTCTTTTGAAGTTCCTCTTGAAGAAGATGCACCACCATTTCTTTGCTCCTCAGAAATCAGAAGAGCAATCAACTCCTCAAAATCAAGAAATCTTTCACGGATGGAAATCGATGTTCAGAACTGTGCATAATCCTTTCCTAGACCATTCAAGGTCACAGAAACTAAATCATCATCTTCCTCTGGCGACCCAATGGAAGCAAGTGCATCTGCAATCTTCTTCACCTTCATGTGGTAGTCATTGATGCTCATACTTTCTCTTTGCACATTGTGAAACTCTTGCTTGAGCTGCATTTTCCTGGCTTGCGTATTTGTGCTATACATTTTTTACAAAGTATCCCATGCCTCCTTTGGCGTACTTGCATCCTGAATATGCACAATCATAGAGTCTGAAATACTGATATACAGCCAGTACATAACTTTTCTAGCTCTCTCATACCATCCTTTAAATGCCTGCATTTGTTGTTGATTGGGAACATAAGGAAGAACTGGTTCTTCTTTGTTTCTTGCAACGAATTCCCAATATCCTTTTCCCATAAGGAAATTTGTCATTCTAAACTTCCATGCTTGGAAGTTGTTCTTGTCAAGCTTTTCAGTGACAATCTGTGAAAGAGAATCAGACGCCATTACAGAACACTACAAAGAGTTCTGTCACTACAAAAAACACAGCTTCAGCCTCACAAGGGCAAATCTGCAAAACTGACAAAAGTGGTATTTGACCACACAGCCACTTCCTAGTGACGATTTTGCATCAACAGGAAACAAGGATGATCCTATAACTCCCAATGTCTCTGCACATAAGCATACGATGCAATTTCTACAGTAACTTTTCACCGACCTGCAGAACAATGGTCGCACAGCAAAAAAAAGGCCTTTTCTTGAGTGCATGCGGAAAACTTTCGCCTCCAAAATAGGCCCCGAAATGGCCTCAAATCAAAAAAACAGGGTAAGAGGAGCTAAAGCCCTATCCCGCAGCATATACTGCCCTCTTGCTTCACCGCGAAAGGCATCTCAATCTGAGACAATGCACTCTTGCACTTTCTGGCTGTGCTACCTGTAGAGACTTGCTCCCAAACTCGAAAAATGAAAGCAACACTCGTCCTCTTACCAGAACGCCGCGAACTTGGTTTGCTTTCTTGAGCTCCTCCAAGCTCTAATACCATGTCAAGATTGTGGGAGAGAAGGAAGGAGTCTCACTTGTAGCTTTCTTGCTTGCACAATGGGGGAATACACACAAAGGTGGAGGCTGAAAAAAGTTTTCCTCTTCTTAGTTTGTGTAAGCCAAAAAGAACTCTAGTACAAAGAAATAGAAGAACTCTGAAGGATGGATTTTAGGCCCCGGAACGTGCCTAAAAATAGCAGAAAAATGTGGAAATGCGGGGAAAAATACCAGATCGCGAAGGCGGCGGCTCGAACTAGGACGATTTTAAGCATTAAGTGCTTGACGGGCGCCCGTGTGACACTCCGTGAATTTTCATAATTTTTCCGTGCGCCCGTGCCAGTCAGTGAAGCTGCAGCCTGTCCGGGATGTTGAGACGAGCTCACAGGAATTTTCAGATCGAAGTTCGGAGTCCGGATGTGGAAGATGGCCCGAAACCGGCCGGGGTGCCCAAGAGGGGGCCCAAAATGGAAATCCCAAAAGGTGTAAGAGAGGGGGGGTGACCTTTGGCACCCCCCCCTCCAAAAAAATCATGAATATGGGGGGGGCGGCGGCTGAAAAACAGCCGCCGAAAAAATCGCCCCCCCCCTCCCCATAATCGATTCATGGCTTACATGTAAGCCATAGCTACGAGCACTCAGGCCCGATCAAGACATTGTGCCGATCAAATCGCCGGTCTCCGCTCCCGCAATGGTGGACTGGTTGGAGAGAGAGAAAATCAATCTTTCTCTCTCCTCCCTCTCTCTCCTCTTAGCCCCCGTTCGTGCTTGAAGGAATAGGATGGAGATGGACGGCCGGATGGATGCCGATTCTTGACGGGATGAAAGAGCAATGCAAAACCATTGTAGATTGCTGATTCCAAGCAAAATTCATGGCTGGAAATCAATCATGGGACGTGCCAAATTTAATGAAAAACCCGCAAGATACGGTAATAATTGTTTTTACAAAGAAAATGGTCTTTTGATGCAAATTTGGTTGATAAAAATGTGTTCATATGGATTGAGTTTTGAGTATGTCGTGCTTTGAGTTGTTTTCTAGCTGTTCATCATTTAAAAAATCAGAAAAACATGTGTGGGATAGCAGAAAATAGAAAACCGAGACACGAAAAACCATAAAAATGAAGGAAAATAGGGTTTTTTGGGCTAAAAATGATGCAACAAATTAATCCACACCTACTAAAATTTTTGTTTCTACTGAAATGAACTAAGGGCCACAGCCCATAAACTGAACTTAATTTTTAGCAATTAAAAAATGGGAGAAAATGGGGAAATTTGCAAGAAAATGATGGAAAAACCCTAAAAAATAGGAAAATTTTATATTTTGGGCTTCGGAAAATTGGAAAAATTATGAGTAATGTCCGTGAATGTATAGCAGGGCTGAGGCATGAAGATTTGCTTCAGATCAGCCTTGTTTTTGTGTTTTAGTTCGGTTTTGTCCGCTTTTGATATGAAAAAATAAGGTAAAAAGCCGTAAAATACCACGCAACGAAGCACAATCGTGAGAAAGGAACCATGAAAAGGATGTTTTGCACTTGTGTACGATACTGTTTTACTAAATTCTTGAGCACTAGGCATCCACCAAATGCATCGAGCATGAAAAAGAATTTAAAAGTATCAGTGATCAGCTCCTGGACATGCATTGCAATTGGTTTATGAGGATATGACCTACGTTGAGAGGCAGTGAGATACCCATCCTGTAGACTAGTCGTGGGGTCCTAAAGGGGAAAATAAGTGAGGACAATGGTACATTCCTGGACACGCTTATTTGGTACCTTGAGCGATTTGTGTGCAAAATGTCTATATGTTGAGCGACGCATCGAGGGGCCAATCCCCCAAGTGTAGGAGAGTCGCAGAGGGTTGACGGCATTCAGCCGTAGGAGGAACCCCATGTGTATGTGATTCGAGCCTTTTTGGCTATGTGAAAGGGACTCCCTCTGAGGAGTAGTGGGCTAGGATCAGTTGGACTACAACGTATTACAAACGCAATGTTTAGGAAGGCAGAGATTTTGATAGACGCTCCTGGCCGCGAGGCCGAGGGGTTGTCTTGTGCGTAGTGACGAGGTCCGGCTAGTGCATGAGCCAGTGCCGGCCTGTTTTTAGGTCCATCAAACTCTATATATGGGTCTCAAACCAGACTCAACTAACTAAGGTGGCATACTAACTGAGCCATGAACTAGAGTAGATAAGGATAGCTGTCATCTAGCTATTATTCATGGGCGGTGTACCAATCGCATCTGCAGCTACCAAGTTGGTGACATAAATGCACAACGGTCACCCTGGCATATCATGAGTGGAGCTCGATATCTCAACATGCACCAAGTTCCAAATTAATGAAAAGCCCAAAATTCACAAAATCCATTTTTATTTGGAATAATTTCCATATTGATGGGAAATTCCCAAACTCCCAAATATGGAGTTATATCCTCTTGTATTAAAATTGGGATATCTTTTGATAGGCATATCCAAATCAAGTGTGCTATGATTCAACAGAAAGATCACTCGGGATACTTTTGGCCCATATAGGTGTTGCTCCTCTATAATCAAATCAGAATTGAAATTGAGTCAAAACAATAAGTTGTCCAAAACTATCTATAGGAGAATAAGAGATAAAATTACTAGTTTTCAATGAATAAAACCTCTAAAAGCTAAAGATTTGGACCCCAATATGGATATTGTCATATTGAAGGTGCAAAAGCCATCCCATAATCTCATAGATCAAAAGGTATATCATCATAATGATGATCAAGAGTAAGAAAACTATCATCAAAATCATAATCTTGACCACTCAAATCAAATGGTAAGGAAGAAAGACCCCCATAATCATAATCATAATCTTATCCATCATCCATCACATTATAGTCTTCACAATACTAGTCATCAAAAATCATTATCCAAGTCTTCATAACCATAATTATATGCATACCACTCATCTTTTAGTTTTGATGTAGATCCTAATTAAGTGTGAGCAGATGCATATTCTCAACTAATCTGTCATAAGCATGGTCAAGAACTTTAGATTCTTCATTCTCAACATACTTATATCCTTCTACAAGTGAATGGTCCATAAGGCATATTTGCCTTCTTCTAAATGATCCTCTTCCTGATCATCTTGATCTTCTTCATAATGATAGTCTTTATCTTCTTCATCTTGATCATTAACCTCTTCTTTTTCTTCTTCTTTCTCATCATAAAATCCATTGTCCACTTTAGCATCATCATTACCTTGAAGAAACAAGGAATTCAGCATTGCATTTGGTTGATTTCCATTGACTTGCTATGTAAGATCAATGGAATAATCCTCTTCATCATGCCTTTGTATAAAGTATACTTGATGTACATGGTTTAATTCTAAAAATTTAGAAATATGACGAGCATCAAAAAACCCCAAAGAAGTAACCACATCTTGTAGAGCAGACTCAACACTACCCTTGAAGTGACTCCACCAAGTAGCAATCAATGCAAGGATTTTCTTTTTCCATGCATCATGTTTACTAAAAGATTTATAGCCATCTTCACAAAATTGCAAATATCCTCATGGTAGATACAAAGTTGAATCAAAATGAAGGTAACATATTCATCTATCTTGGTAGAACATTTTCATAGAAGTTTGACTGATGAAAGCATACTAACATAAAAAATTTCCCATGCTAGCTATCCTTTCAATGAAGCCCATGACCACTTCCTAAAATGGAGGTGTACGAACTATCATAATCCAGTGATTAGCACCAATCTTGTAACAAGAGGGATACACATTGACTAGGGTTTAGACACCTCGTCACACTGACCGGGGTATTTAAGGTGTAAAACCCTAGATTAGGGCAACCAGTTATTATCAAGATCATACTCTTCACCTTCATCTTCGGCTTCCATGGCTTCCTCCTTCCTTCTGTCCTCTTTTCTCTCTTTCTCTCTCTTCTTCTAGTCTTCTTCCTTTTTCTTTCTTTCTCTCTCCAGCTCTTCTTCTCTCTCCTCTCAGCTTCTTTCATTACAAGTGGTATCAGAGCTTCAGGCTTTGGTTCTTTTCTCCTTTCCCCTTTTCTTCCTTCTCAAATCCCTAGTTACTCAGATTACAGGTACAAGTACAGCAAGAAGGACTACACTTAACTTCAGCTTTTTGGAGCAAGCAGGAGCTATGGCTAGAGACTCAGACATATCTAGAGGTAAAATGGTTAAAATAGCTCGTCATCACTTATTTTCATGCAAATTTCAAGGGTTCCAGGCCAAGTTTAGGATCCTAGGAGTTGGGAGAGGGAAAAACCTCAGCTACTTTTTGCTCCAGCCCCCTTTCTCTCTCCTCCCAGGCAAGCTGCCATAGCCATACAATAGAGAGAACTTCTCTTTCTCCCTGGAGCAGCCCACAGGAGGGAAAAATTGAAGCCCCAGGAGCCTTCCCCACTTGCCCTTGACCACAGGCCATACCCTTGAGAAGGGTCACAGGTAAGGAGAAACCCTAGGGAACAGCCCACAATTTGCGGCCCATTTTGTGTTGTTGTTCGTTGCTCCTCCTGCCTCCTCCCTCTGCCCCTGTCTTCCTTCCTTGCTACCCTATGCCATTCCAGGCCCTAAAAGCAACCTAGCTTGCCAAGCCCTTGGAATCTCACCAAGTCGCAAACGATCCAAGATCGAATGCTGGGAGAATCACACCTTAGCAATTGGTCATACGAACGACCACAGAAATGATCGTGATTGTACACTTAGGTACATCGTTTGAACTTCTTTGCTCAAGGAAATAATTCAAGGCCAAACACTTAATGCTTTAGGTTAATAGCCTAGAGGGAGAGGCATGTTCGGTTACCTCCGATTGCATGGCTAGCCCTATCCAAGGGGGTTGTTTAGCCGCACCGGCGGGTACATGGACTGAACTCGCTGCGAGAGGTCTCTTCGTGGGTGCTGCTTGGAGCGAAATGACGTTGGGTGCTAGGGGACTGGCCGTAAATTCCTTGCCTCCGGATCCCGCACAAGAGGCTGTCGTGACTCGAGATGGGATCTCGAGGCTCGAGTACTAGTCTACGGGCGAAACTTGGAGTAGCAATCCTAATGATTGCTGGGGTAGCCTTTGGGCAAGATACTTGATGTATTCCAAGGCTATGATAAATAAAGATCAGATATTTGAAAAAGAAACTTGCTTGACTTTGTTCTTTTTTATGTCAGTGTCTAAGTTACGTGAAGGAACCTGTGTATAAATTGGGTAATTAAGGAAGCTACTTTTGCATGTCAAACATAATGTGGTAGGTAATTAGATAACTAAGCAACCCGAGGAAAGTGCAGTGGATGTGACTTGGGCCCGTCCTATGAAAGGATAGTCCCGATTAACTGGGAACTTTTCTCAAAAGACGTGATAACAAGACTGTGAATACCTAGAGTCAATAGAGTTAGAATCCTGATTTATGTTGTTTTAGGGGAGCGGAATGGGACTATGCCTTATGGGCGAAGAGGTTGAGCTTCACAGCCCTCTCCTTTCCCATTCTCCATGAACCAAGTGCAGCATAAATCCGCTTCGACTCTATTGTTCCTACGTAAAGTGGTTCATCTGAAGCTTGACGCTAGCCACTTCCTAGAGACTTGGATGATAGGAAAAAAAAATCCTTGACTTCAGGTCGGTCCTAAGTGGGAACAGCCGGATACTTCTGCTTCGGGGTAGACTCGGGAAGACCTAGATCGCAAACCTTGTGACATTCCTTGCGAGTGCCAGGTGGCACTTCTAAACCTAGATCGCAAACCTTGTGACATTTCTTGTGAGTGCCAGTGGCGCTTCTAGACTCTCTTCCTAATGGGCTGCTAAGACGTGTCAGGTGGACAAGCGGACACATTACAGTTGGTATCAGAGCAAACCAATGAGATCTAAAGATTATAAGGGAACTTAATGGAGGAAAATAAAGGGAATAAGGGGGATAAACAGGGGAGTGTGAGTAGAACAGAGCAGTGTTTTCTATTGAAAACATTTCTTTACTCACTTATGGATGCTGGGTTGCAGAGTCACAAAGCATGGAGCAAGTTCTTCGTGTTCCAGGTCATGTTCATGACTACAATGCATGCTTCGAATTATCATTAGAGGCTTGGCATGATGAATATTTTGGACCACATCTATAATCCTTCGCCCTTGTATGAGGAGAGGAGATGGACGGGAGACCCGGGAATATACTACATATAGCAGCCCACCGACTCGCGTACCTTCAAACCAACTTGAAGAGAATCAAGTGGATGGAGGATTTAAAGATTGTGAAGCTGTTCATCTTTGTCGAAGCTCTCATAAACACAACCTTGCATGTTAGCAGTCGGCAAGTCAAGCAGAACAAGTATGTCTATGAAGAAGGGACCTAGGTGATCTCTATTGATGACAGAATCAAAGTGTTAGGGCGCTATGAGAAGAACGGGTATCAAAGGAAGGGATACCCCAAGCCTCCTATGGATTACCGTTTCCTGAAAATCCATGACTCCACTCCATATTATTATTCCATCCCTGTAGTCGATTGTAACACAATCCTATTTTCCCCAAACTGATGTATCAATCAGCTTGTCCTACTTATCCAAAATAAATGTACTCAAGGGGTTATGCCTTCATGAATAAATAAGACTTTTTACAATTGTCTATCTTGATCATAAATGTTAACTAAGATGTTAAGTGATTAAATCACTTAGCTAAAAATTTTTGCTACTCATATTAACGTAATATGAGAACGTATGATAAGATGTTAACATAAAGAATCTTATTGTTCAAACGCAACCCCAAGCGCAGGTTCCAAATCCGACTCCTGCACTAAGTCCAACTGTGACTCAAGAGAAGAAATTCATTCTCAAATAAATTAAGCCACCCAAGTTTTATGGCAAGGGAAGGAGTGTTCAAGCTGATGCCGAGATTTGGATTGAGTGCATGGAGGACTATTTTGAGGCAGCAAGAGAACTGCACTTGCTAACCAAGCCATGCTCACCAAACTTAAGCTAACAGGCGAAGCGAGACTTTGGTGGAAACAGTGGTGCAGAGACCAAGCGATCTCGGAGGGGACAGTCACTTGGGATAAGCTTAAGGAAGCTGTGCAAGGGAGGTATCTGCCACCTGCCTAGCGCACACAAAAGATGAATGAATTCTATGACTTCAACCAGCTAGGATTATCCCTTGAAGCATATTATTCGAAGTTTGTCTCCTGCACCTCCAATGGATATGATACAACAGGTGTCAAAATTATGTATTGGATTGAATCCACCCATAAACACTCAATTGGAATCAATGCACCCACCGCATCTACAAGATGCACTCATTCGAGCTGCTCCACTAATACAGGAGGTGCAGACCAAACCAAGGAACAATAGGATTTGGCCTTACAAGGATCAAAATAAGGACATGTCTAAGGCTCAGACTAAGAGAGCATAGGGTCAGAATCAAGGCCAAAGAAAGAAAGCTAGAGTCAATGCTGTCAACAACTTTTTTCCAACATAAAGCAATGATCACAACCCACATTGCTTCCATTACAATGAGTCCGGACACTTCAAGAGGGAGTGTCCCAAGCTTGGCAGAGGGCATCGCCAAGGGCAGTTCCAAGGTCAAAATAGAGCCGCTCATGGCCAAGGAACCACCATTATGGCCAGAGAGAGAACCTCCAATGTTTCCACCAAGGAGCTAGACAATGAAGAAGATCCATCCATGGATGCTGACATTGAGAGGGTAACGGTTCACACCACTCTTCACAAGAAGGGTCCAAATCGCCAATTCTTGGTGATTCAAACTCCATTAGAATATCAAGGTAAAAGCTTCAAAACCTTTCTTAACTGTGGCAGTACACATTTCTTCATTTCACCAATCTGTACAAAAAGATTAGGGATAGCCATAATAGATGCACCTACTTTACTTATGGAATTAGCAAATGGTCGTGAGGTCACTTGTAATAGGCAAACTGCTAAGGTGAAATTCCTATTGGTGGATGGGAAGGCAACTTCTGTGAGATTCAGGGTAATGAACCTAGGTATCCACGAATGTTTACTCGAAATGGATTGGCTGATACCCAATGATACCCACATCCACTATGGAAAGGGCCAAGTCTTACTACAAGATATAGACCTTATACCGATGTTTAAAGCGACGAAAATACAAACAACAAAATTTTCCCCCGTCCTCACAAAAAGTGTCATTATTGAGAACGCCATAGAAACGTTGCTATTGGCGTCGCTATATGCATCGCATTTGCGACGCATATAGCGACGCAAATAGTGATGCATATAGCGACACAACCAGTGAATTTGCGACGCTCATAGCGAGGCCAATAGCGATGCGAGCAATAAATTTACGAGGCAAATAGCGACGGTAACAGGGAAAAAAAAATTGTGGATATAGCAGTGTGTGCTGTATGAGAGCCATACAAAATAGTTTCTGCACTACTGCATACAAAGCGCTTGCAAACAAAAAGAATGTATATTGAAATCATAAAACTGATACATGAAATAAATACATGATCGCATAAAATGTGATTGGTACAATCATGAAAGGATATCACTAATACATAGAAAATGTCTACATAGATCAGGCGACTAAAAAATAAAGGTGTGTGAGCTCCAAGGATCCAAGGGCGAGCTAGAAATCCTCGTCCCCCGAAAGCTCGTCCCACCGCAAAGGAGCATCGAACAGATTCTGCAGAAAAAGAAACAACATATCAATCCACCATACAATAATGCATTCAAATATCTCATGGTAACTATGGACAAGAAAGATGAGTGACTTACAGGGCCGCCACGTCTATACAATCAGTCGATCAATGCATTGAGACCGTGCCTCTTTGCATATCGAGTCTCAAGGCCTTGCGGATCGCGAGTTGTAATGGAGTGCTGCAAAGAAAACAAAATGCTAATTGTTAGAAACATGATTGTCAGTACAAAGAATATTTCAAAAAAACAAATAAGAAAAACAAAAGAGAAACTTACAAAGTCCTCCAAATATGTCCTGTGGCCACCACTCCCAAGATGATGCACCACTCCGGCCTCGAGTCGTGCCCTTGCTGCCTCCCGCTCTGCTGACTCCAACGTCTTGGCGAATCTGTAGCCTCCTCCCTCTGTTGGCGCCAGTCGTCTGCATCTAATCACTCGAGCTTTGCAGCCCCACTCTTGATTGCCTTGCGTGCGTGGATTGTCTATGTGACATGTATGCACACTGTCAATGCATGCAATCCATCATCCATCCCATAGAGAATCTATCTACTGCGGCTGGCACCGAAAACTCCTCGTGCAAGGATGCTACTATGTAGTCCTTGCTCCCCTCCGGTATGTTCTTCCAATGATCCAGGACGTTGTGCCGAAAAACTTATTGGCACAACTCCCTCATGCGAGCCATCACCCTCCTCCCCTCATCATTCATGATTATGGCTCCTGACCTACTATCAACTAGGTATCCATAACCCCTAGGAGTCTGTCTAAGATGGGTCCTCTCCCATCTCCGTCCACGCTCCTGGGCATATCCAGGAGACCCCTGTACATCCGGTGTACCGATGGGGATAACCTCTCTCGGAGTGCCACTCAAAGGGGTGCCACCTACTGATGGCTGTGCAAAAGCCGGAGTAATTGGAGTAGACGTCCCCACAGGTGTGACAAATCCTGGAGGTGACGCAGCTCCAGCTGAACGACGAGACGGAGAAACCATGTCCGTGTCTCCACAATAGCACCCCCCGATCCCGATGCAGTCCCTCCCTCTGGCCCAAGTCGTGAGCGTCGCGCGTCTGCTCGAAGTTGAAGCATCTGATCGCGCTAAAGCAGATCTAGCAGAGCGCCCTGATGAAGAACGAGACAGCCCCTGGTCTGCCATCTCTCTGAATCTCGCGAGCTGATCTGGAGACATGCGTGCCATCATGTCCTGAAACTCCTCATCGCTCATCCCTCGACTCATCCTGAAAATGTCACCTGCACAGATAAAAAATGGTGTTAGAATAATCAATTTAAACTATACAAAGCACAGTAATATAAATCATTTTTGAAAAATCCCTCTTAAAATGCATATCTTATGTACCTTTATGGAAGATCTAAACAACAAATTGAGTAATACAATTCTCCAAGAATGAAGTATTCTATGGTCCCATGTTAATCTCCTGACACAACTCTGCATACACTGGAAGGTCGATAGACATGTCACCACAAAAGAACGAGTCTGCCTCGTTCTCAATAAATTCTTGGACTTCTGTATTTCCATCATTGTTAGTCGATGCGGGCTCCAAACTTGCGATGGCCTCCACCCCCTGTAATATCGACCCCTCTATTTGCATATTTTCTTCATCTATGCCTGGAACATCGCTTTGATTATATACTCTCGCACTTAGAGGACTTGAAGGTATAACATACCACCATCGAGGTTGTCGAGGGTTTGGATAGAAGATTACCTGTTCACAAACATGTACAAAGCGAGTTCAAACCATTGTGACATAAACCATGTCGTATTACAATTAGCAAACAAATGACTCTTTGCACCTGTTCAGAATGGGCCGACAACACAAAGGTGTCACGCAAATCCGTCCATTTTTTTTCGGAATCTATTTTGAGAAATCCAGATGGACCTCGTCGAACTGTTGCTCCAGCTCCTCCAAGTACCACTTTGAACCAGTACACATCGAATAGTATCATGGAAAAGCTACGGTAATCCATCGTAATAATACTTTGCAAGTTTCCAAAATACTCCATCTCATCCACAACCGTGTTCGGATCCGTTGCTCGTTGCCAGCTCTCTTGCTCAAACCTTGCCATGACACCACAGTCCATTGTGGAGAGCATTTTGTCAATATGCTCCACGCGAAAATGCCATCCGCGCGACCACGCTGAACTATATATTTTGTACTGTACATTGAAACACTCAAATTAGATGTAGCAAGCAAATTTAGATACGACACATTCTAAACCCTCATCACCTTTGGACTACATCCCCTCGAGAACTCCCACTCCTCCATTGAGACCTCTGTCCCTTCGCTGGATGCTGCGGTCAAGGCTCCATGCAACCATCATGTTGACATAAACCGCGGCATCTCCTCCATGCCTTCGGGATATCGAATCGGTTGGTGACGCGTACTGCATCGGAATTCAGCTCGCGCTTCCTCTCGATCTTGCCTTGCAATCTGGTACTTGGCGAGCCACGTCTCCATGGAGGCATGGTGCAACATACAAAAGCGATTCACCTTCTCTTCCATTGAGGCATCCATTCTTTTTTCTACCCCATTTCCAACCACCACATCTCCAGTCAGTCTATCATCGTCCTTAAGCGTCCATAGCATTTCATTGTCCGGTTCCACCGTTGGTAGCCATTGTGAGATATGCACTAACGTCTCTGACACCAACCAACCTTCCGCCATACTACCTTCTGGACAAGCTCATTGTCGCACAAAGTCTTTCAGGGTTTTCGTGAAGCGCTCTAGGAAGAACATCCATCGCGTATGGATAGGTCTAGCAATCTCCACTTCGTCCATAAGATGCACAAGAAGGTGAACTTGTATCGTGAGCATGCTAGTGGGCAGGTATTTCTCAAAGAGACAGACCGTCTCCACTGCTCTTCGCCTTGCGGATTCAATAGAGGACATCTTAATCTCTTTCTGTGAGATCCATTGCACCAAAGTCGACAACTTGTAAATGGCCCTGCGAATTTCTGGAGTAAGGCATCCTGCGATCGCTATCGGTAGGACAAACTGCCACAAATGAGAAAGCATTATGAATAATGGCCACTTTTCAAATTGCAAAATGCCCATGCTAATTACAATCCATTCTGTTCACAAACCTGACATATCTTATGCCAATCATGGGATTTTAGCCCCGACAATTGGTATCTTTAGAAAATGCGGACCTGAGAGAACGCATCATACCCGTCGGAGTGCAGATAGACTTGATTACTTGCTTCACAATGCGCTCTTCTTTGGTAGACAAAACCCAGGGAGCGCAAGGAAGCTGCACTCCCCCTTCAGCACTCGACTGTGGCCAAAGCGCCTCCATCTTACCTACCTCCTTCAAATCCATTCGTGACCCTATAGTGTCTCTCTTTCCTGTGATGTGGTCCCATAGCAAGCTGCCCACATTCTTGAAAATATACATGGGATCCAACAAGTGGTTGACATGTAAGTGGGTCCAATATGGCAATTCGTAGAAAACTGAGAACCATCGCATTCCATTTGGATGTGATTCCGGGTTTATCATTTTCAGCTCATACCAGCTTGCAGCGTTCATACGTGCTGGAGGTCGTCCAAGAAAACCTTCCCTGAGTTCATGATCCTCCGGCAAGAAAGCGGCGTGTCCTTGATATACCATCTTCTTCATGGTTCGTAACCTTCGAGAGTCTAACTGTGGCCCACACAATGGACATGCATGATAACCTGAGGTAACCAGACCTGTAAGGCGAGCCACGACCTAGTGAATACTTGATTGAATGAAATAAAATATAGATATTACCAGCGAGAACGGAGGTCTGCTCACCTGACCACTCTCCCAATCCCGGAAAGTCATGCATCATCCACATGAGAATGGCTCGAATGTTGGCTGACCGCCGACCATCGCGCCTGCTCATATCTTGCACAGTGACCCCCTCCTCCCACAAAATCTTAAGCTCATCGACTAATGGACGAAGATACACGTCCATATTTTTTACTTTCTAGCAGCCCGGGACGAGCAAGCTAAGGATGAGATGTCCTTTCTTCGTAGAAAGCCATGGAGGGATGTTGTAGTTGACAAGCACTATAGGCCACACACTGTAAGAAGTCGAGCGCAGACCGAATGGGTTTACACTATCCATGGCGAGACCGAGCCGAAGATTCATTGGCTCTCATGCAAAGCCTGGGAAGGTAGAGTCAATGTGGCTCCATGCGCGCGAATCCGCTGATATTCGTTGAACTCCATCCCTGGACCTATTCTGCATATGCCACGTTGTCAAGCTTGCCATGCCAGACGTGCGAAACATGTGGTTTATGCAGGGGATGAGCGAAAAGTGTCTGAGAACTTTTTGAGGGATGGTTTGCCCTTACAAGTCATGTCGATACCTGTGAGCACCACACTTTGGACATGTCTCCATAGTCTCGTATTCATCTCGAAACAATATGCAGTCGTTGATACATGCATGGATGTTATTGTAGTCCATGCCAAGCTTCCGTAAAACATGTGGTGCATCATCACGAGACTCAGGCATGGTATTTGCAGGTGGTAATATATGATATTTCAATAACCTGAAAAAAATCATAAAACACCTTTAAAAAGCACAAATGTTTGCAATAATATTGTTTAAAAAAAATCAATGAAGCCTATGTGCAAGGTACCTGAATAACTCAGTCACACTCGTATCGCTCCAACCGTATTTTTCTTGCACACTTAAGAGTGCAAGCAATGTCTTCAACCGAGATACTCGGCACCCATCATATAATGGTATGGATGCTTCCTCTCTAAGCGGGTCAGATGTCTCAACATCCATGGGAATCAATGCATCGATCATTGCCTCCATCTCAGGCTCCAAGATTGTAGGTAGGTCGGGAAGGTTGTCTGTCTCCTCTGGCATTGACGGTATAGATGGGCCTTGCGAGTGGTGGATTGGCTCTTGCAATCCATCCATCGCATGTCCACGAACTCTTCTAATTAGCCGCAAAGGGTGCACTCCCCCTTGGGTCGAGACATCACCCCCCTGGATACAAAATTTTCCAACAAGACCCAATCTTATTGTGTATGGTTTTCAATTAGCTTGCGAGTACAATGGCTGATTAATATTAACTTCAAATTACCGTTTGCTGAAAATCCGCAATCGCCTGATCAATGATCTTAGATTGAAACTCACCAAATCGTCATACGTTTTCTATAGACAATCGGCGTTTTCGTCTAATTGCCAACTTGCATTGAGAGCAAGGACATGGGACATGCTGATTAAGATACGTCTCGCGGACTTGAACAATAAGACCTTCTTCGTTTTCCATCTTATCTACATTACAGCAAACGAGGCTTAAATGGATAGCTTTATGGAGATGTACGTCAAGTTGCAAGTTGACCATAAATCTTGCATTGTACATAGTAGTTGAGAGATTTTTCAATGTTATATCTCGGCCTTGTATCATGCTCAAGGATTTGTTTGTCCCGGTAGATAATTATTCGTTATTGTAAAAAACTGCACTAGAGGGCTTTGAGTATAAGTAATCCATTTTGAGCATCATTGAGGATCTCTTAGTCTAATAATAAATCAGTCTCAACAAAAAGCATATTAGAAATGTGGTTTTTTTGTCCTAGGATCGCGTATTAAAATTAATGCCATCTATGAAATTTATCAACTATAGTAATAAAATTTATTTCAATCAATTCTACTCATAGTCATAAGACCTGAGAGAAAATATCCTATACTCAATTTAAGGGATTCTTCTTCTATAACAATACTTTTGGGTTCATTTTGATGAAGTACCATAATGACCATTAGCTAGGGTATCATTTTCTTTTAGTCCTTCCGTTGACTAGTTGGCATGATTTCTAATTTGTTATGCCTATAAAGTTAATACAAAAACAATGAATTATGCATATCACAATTAGATCCCCTACTTGGACATTATGAAGGACACGACCAATTTTAAGCCATCTTAAAGAGTCACCAATGTACGTGGTCCATTGCAAAGCACATTGCATACCATTATCGATAAGTCTATTATCTTAAATTTCCATCCCCTCCCTCTCCCTCTCTTTCTCTCCCTCTCTCTCCCTCTCCCTCTCTTTCTCTCTTTCTCTCTTTCTCTCATTTCCTCTCCTAAACAAGCAAAAAAGAAAGTGATTCAAACATTAAACAAGCAAGAGGGAGAGTGAGAGAGAGAATGCACTCTCCCTCCCTCTCCCTCTCCCTATCCCTCTCTTTCTCTCCCTCTCTATCTCTCTTTCTCTATCATTTCCTAAACAAGCAAAAAATAAAGTGATTTAAACATTAAACAAGCAAAAGGGAGAGGGAGAGAGACAATGCACTCTCCCTCTCTTTCTCTTTCTCTCCCTCTCTCATTTCCTTCCCCTCCCTCTCCCTCTCCCTCTCTTTCTCTCCCTCTCTTTCTCTCTCATTTCCTCTCCTAAACAAGCAAAAAATAAAGTGATTTAAACATTAAACAAGCAAAAGGGAGAGGGAGAGAGAGAATGCACTCTCCCTCCCTCTCCCTCTCTTTCTCTCCCTCTCCCTCTCTCATTTCCTCCCCCTCCCTCTCCCTCTCCCTCTCCCTCTCTTTCTCTTTCTATTTCTCTTTCTCTCTCTCCCTCTCCCTCTCCCTCTCCCTCTCCCTCTCTTTCTCTACCCCCCCTTGTGTTTAAAGCTTTATAAGCCCCCTTTCCCCCCAATAAGAGTTGGCCTTAGAGGTCTTACTAACCCCCCCTATGATTTAACCTTTAAGCCCTTTCTTACGGGCTTCAAAAACCTTTTCACCCCCTTCATGTGCCTTACAAAACCCTTTTTATTACCCCCCGTGTTTAAAGCATTATATACCCCTTCCCATAGTTGGAACCCAACCCCCGTGTTTTTTTAAATTTTCCTTTAGCCTTCCTCAATGGCCTCGGAATCATTTCCCCCCCTACGTGTGTAAACCCTCATAAGCCCCTTTTCTCCTAAATTGCCTAAGGGTCCTTAGACCCTTACTTATAACCTTTACGGTTATTATTTTCCCTTAAAGCTCTCCTGCACCTTGTGTCTTTTCCACACCTTTTTATTCCCGTTCGTGCGAGCTTACAAAGGCCATTAAGCCTTCCCCATGGCTTCAATGGGTCTTAGTTGTAAAAGATTCTAAAACACCCTTTCGAATTCCTGAATTCAAGGAGGGAGCCTTCCAAAAAAACTACTTTTGATGAATGGTGCAAGGGAGCGACGGTGGAATTCTAAGGAGAAGTTGTAAAGCTACTTCCACGTTTGAAAAACTATAATTTCAATGCCTCCTAAGAAAGTCCAAGGTGTAGCCGCAGGAGGGTCATCTCCCGGTATCCATGTGGATATCTGACCCCAAAACCAGGTTTTTCTTCTTGGCTTTAATTCGGTTTTTAAGTCGATCATGCAAAGAGAAATTGTTAGGGATAGGATATATTTGTCCGAGTTATTTGTAATGAAGGAGTTTAGCTTATTTGAATGAATGATAATGAATAGAACTTATTTTCCTTCGAGTTTCGTCAAGCATTATAAATTACGAGCAAGATTATCCATTTACTATAGTAGTATATTTTAGTCCTAAAGGTGTAGAAATAATATCTTGCATCATTAGCCTTATTCCTTTCGCAACGAGTCATTGTAAATGGTTAAATTCATGAAAGGTTTCTTTCGTTGCTCAAATTACTAGAAAGTTATCTTTGCTAATTGCACATCTTAGCAAGGCAAATGTTGTTATTTGGCATGAGTCCATCTATAAGGAAAACGGAAGTTTAAATTGAACTGTATTGACTGAAAAGTAAATTGTCACAAGGATAGCAAAACCGTGACAAGACGATTAATATTACCTTCCAAAAGATAACTAAACCAATCTAAACATAGAAATATTCATACCCTAAGCACTTGACTACTTTCCTTATTGTAGGGTCAATAAATTCGTAAAGATAAAGAACTAGGGTTTGTCCCTAAGGTTCTTAAAAAAAGAAACGCTAGGCCCGAGCTTAAAGGATCTAAAACGGATTATTCCATCGCAGGACTTGCGCAGCAAGTACGAAATCATTTAGTCTTGTGATTGATTCACAAGGAGTAAGGGTAAAAACCCTCAACAAGGATGGCAGATCCCTACGCAAGTTATCTTGCAAAAGGACGTATTTTTGCATATCCTCCTAAATAAGGAAAGTTGTAAACCGGAAACTAGCATATCTAAGGAACTTTAGGGTTGACCAAGTTGGGTTAATAAGGTACGCCCTACACCGGAATGTAAAGGATCTTGCCAATTTACAAGACACCTTGGGAACGAGTGCTGATACACTCAAAAGGAAAGAACACTTCCTTAGCAGTTTGCCAAACAACTCGGTTGATTAATGGAAATGTTTGTGCTTGCTAGAGATTTTAGGACTCTGTTTGAATTATGAATTACAAATTAAATGAGTACCTATACTTCAGGTTAAAGGCTTGAAGGAAGAGGCAGTTTCAGTTACCCCCGACTACCTGCCTAACCCTAACCAAGGGGGTTGTTCACCGCGCCCGGAACGTGGACCGAACCCACCGCGAGAGGTCTTTCCGTTGAGCTCTACTTGGAGTAGGAGGACGCTTGGGTGCCAGGGGGGGCTCTGGCCGTAGATCCCTCGCCTTCCGGGTCTTGCACAAGAGGCTAACGTGACTCGGGATTGGATCTCGAGGCCCACATACTAGTTTATGGGCGGAAGCTTGGAATAGTGATCCCTGGGGATTACTGGATAGCCTTCGGGCGGAGTATGGACAAGCCTACGGGCGGAACTCCTTGTATTTCAAAGATAAAATGATGAAATATTAAAAAAAGAACTTGCTTGATATTGTTTTTCTATGTCACGTGATAAGATTACGTGAAGGAACCAGTGCTTAACAGGATTAATTAAAGAAGCTGATTGTTATATGTCAAAATAATGTGTTAGATAATTACATAACTAAAACAAATCGAGGAAAGTGCGGAGGATGGGCCATGGGCCCGTCCTACGGTTGGGTGGTCCCGGTTAGCCGGGAATTTTTCTCAAAAATCTCAAAGAATAGCGGGATGATCATCATCATCAAAATGAATAACGAGAGCGATGACCTAGAGTTACGTCTTACCCGATTTACGCTGTTTTAGGGGAACGGAATGGGACTATGCCTTCTGGCAGAGAGGTTGAGCCTTGCATCCCTCTCGTTTCCCATTTTCCTTGAACCAAGTGCAGCATGAATCCGCTTCGGACCTGGCGTTTCTGCGTAAAGTAGTTCACTCGGGTCTGACGCTAGTTGCTGTTAGCTAATGACCAATTAGGAAAACCCTAATTCCGATCGATCCTAAGTGGGAACGGCCAGGATACTTCCGCTACATGGCAGACGCAGGAAGACCTAGATCACAAAACCCGTAACATTCCATGGGAGTGCCGGGCGGAGTTTTCTAGACATCCTTTCCGATGGACTGCTAAGACGTGTTCTGGATGATACTAGCGGACACGTTACATTCTGTCACTTCTTCTTCTTCTTCTTCTTCTTCTTCTCCTCCTCTCTCTCTCTCTTTTTCTTCTTCTTCTTATTCTTCTTCTCCTTCTCTCTCTTCCTCTTCTTCTTTTCTTCTTCTTCTTCTTCTTCTTCTTCTTCTCCTCTCTCTCTCTCTTCTTCTTCTTCTTCTTCTCCTTCTTCTTCTTCTTCTCCTTCTCTCTCTCCCTCTTCTTCTTCTTCTTCTTCTTCTCTCTCTCCCTCTTCTTCTTTTTCTTCCTCTCTCTCTCTCTCTCTCAGGGCAGCAGGGCGGCATTTTTTTGTTCACGAGGGGGGGTTTCGTTTCAGCCCACGAGGGAGGGGCTCCGCTTTTCCACGAGGGATGGGGGCTACGCTGTCCATGACGAGGGAGGAGAGGGGCGCTATCCAGCACACGACGAGGGGGGGAAGGGCTCCCCTTTATAGTGGGGAGGGGTGGTGTATGAGGGGGGTGGGAGACGGCTGTTCACAGCCGCCACCCCTTCCACCTGGGGCTGCATGCCCCCCTCTCTCACTTTACTCACTCTCTCTGTCTCTCTCTCTCTCTCTCTCTCTCTCTCTCTCTCCCCACCATGCAGTCGGCAAGGGGAGAGAGGGAGAGAGTAAAAAAATTTGTCCTAAATTTAAAATTTTTTAAGGGGGGTTCTCATGGGGGGAGGCACAGAGGGGCAGGGGGGATATTACAGAATGTCTTTCGGGTAACAATACCATAATCCTCTAGAAAATATTCATCTTTGAGTGCCTTCTTGAAGACATTCTTGTTTGAGTCTTGCACAAATAAATCGATCACTCTGACCCGCAAAGCGGGCATGACAAGCCATAGGAAATAGTTTCTCCAGTTGGTAGGAACTCTAAAGAAGCGCATCTAACTTTCAAAAGATCTAAGATAGGCTTAGACATTTTGGGCATCAAATAAATTGTGCTCACTTACCACATCCTCGATCACCTTGGTTGCACCATGCTTATGCTTTTGTTCTTGATGCAGCATTCATTGTTGATCCAATTGTTGCTTATATAACTGATGTTGCTCCTACATAGATAACTGCATTTGTTGTTTCTACATCATAATGACTGAAGAAAGAGTTTGCAAAAAATCATTCATCTCATCGGTCGAAAAGGAAGAAGCACTTGATGATGAAGTGGGTGGAATATTTGAAGAGTCTCCCATATTGACAATCAAAAGTGACGCTTTCACGTCATGTTCGCATGGAATAAAACATGCAGGGGTTCACGGAAGTCACTCGCCACAGGGACGCTTAGCAAGATGGGAGCTTAAGATGATGTTGAGTACTCATCTCAAGATTTATACATGGAGCAAAAAGGAATCCATGGGTTTCATTTTTTATCAATTACATATATTGGCAAAGAATTCAATCTTCTTCAATACATCATAACACAAGTTCTCATACATAGATTTCTTAATTTGATGCACACAAAGGATAGCTTAAAATAAGTTAAATGATTCCATTCACAAGAGATCTTGAAAGTTTGGAAACAAGAGACCATCATGAAAAGAGAAGCCAATTGAAGTGTATTTGACAATGTTGATATGGTACTTTCGAGTAATAAGGATTCAAAGGTTGAGAAAGCCTCTTCCTAAGAGACATATTTACCAAAACCTTTCAAAAGATTGATTACTGCAACAGATTTTTCACTCCTTTCCCATACACCAGAACTGAATAAAATGATCGTCATCAATTATGCTATCATCTCTTATTGATTAGTTGCCATGTACACAGCATGAGTTCTGCAGAACAATAGCATTATTCCTGCGACATATTCTCCTATTTTTCTTTGAAATCCTTCAATGCATTCAGTTTACTCTAGGTGTGGTTATTAAGCACATTTTTTTCCAGGTCCTACCTAACTTTGTCTCCCATTTTGCACTCGGCAAAAATGCCATACATGGAAGGTAAGCCAATGAAGGCCAGTCTACCCAGCATCTTATACACATTAGTCTTGGATGGAACAAGGCTCAAGAGCTCAATGGAAATGATCTGAACTTGACTATGTTGTCTTAGATGACAAAGTATTCATGGAAGACCTTGTCAAAGAGGTTGTTGCTGCCCATCGACTACACGCGTATCAATATAATCCTTCCTTCAAGCAGTGTTTTGTCATGGCATATCCTTACAGGTTGACGGCTTGATGCAAGACACGACTTCCATAATCCTTACTCTGATCTTCCACATGAATCATGATGAACTTCTTTTAATTTTGCATATTGGTAGTTGTGTCGTGCTAAAACGTCATCAATTTGTATCTGCATTGTGGATTGAACTCTTCAAGATCTTACACCAGCGTGATGATGAGCCGTTCACTGTAATATTTCTACCGAAAATATATTATGGGGCCATGAGAATTCTCGAAAAAAGACAATTCCGGCATTGGGTCCCGGACGATACGAACTTAGATACGATGTATCATTATCTCCTTTGGGAAAAAACCAGGACTATGAAACCGCATATGTCGCATAATCCCCTCTTGGGAAGAGGTCATGGGGATAATATTTGAATTGGATAATGGAAAAAAAAATATATTATTCCCCTTACCCCCCAGCCGACTATTGTGCTGGAGGGGACGGGAATAACATGTATGAAGAAGCTCCTTGATGGAGCTTGCACAGCAGGGGTAAAGATCCCATGCGAAATGACATGTGGGGGAGGGAGGATCCCCTCCCCTCACCTATTTAATCTATGGCAGAGGCTACAGAGGATAGGGAGGCTAAGGTGGTAAATGGAAGGGTGGTCAGCTGCTGTGGAGCAAGAAGAAGACGCCGTCGGACAACCGTCGCGAGAGAGAGTCGACACTCTCATGTAGGCCAGCACACTGATGCTGCCGTACTGGAGGGGAAAGTCATCGATGCCGCCCATAGGAGGGCTGTGAGGTTGCGGACATTGCCACTGAGAGTGGAAGGAGGAGTCATCAGACTCCTGGTCACCGCCATGGAGAAGAAGAAGAGCGTGAAGCCGCCAAAATGCCGTTTGTCGCCTGCCACCATCTCATAGCCAAAACCCCATGTGCTTCTTTCTAGAAGCTTTAGAAGCTTTAGAAGCTTCTAAGGGGGCTCTATAAGCCCCCTTTTCCTCCCAAATTTTCCTTGAAGGGTCTTCATGTGGTATCCTTAAGCCCTTCCCCCCCCCCCCCATATACAAAATCCCCTATTTTCTGTGGGTCTTAAAAAGGCCTTTCAAAGTGGGTTGATAAATACCCCTCCCCCGGGACTTAAAACCCTCCTCATTGGTTTACCCCACCCCCGCAATCCAAAGCCCCTTAATCTTTTCTTGTGGGCCTTTCCCAAAAGCCCCTATCATGGTTCTTATACCCCTTGCGCTCCAAGTTTTTTCCACCCATTTCCGTGTGAATTCCACCTAATCCCCTTCCCGTGAGGTTTCCCACAAGTCCTCAAAGCCTTCTTATGGATTTTTCCTCCCCTAGCCGGTTTTAAGGCCTTTGAAAGCCAAATCACAAAGGGAGTTTGCTTAAGAAGGAGACGGACAAGATCGTAACTCGGCGCCCAAGGCAAAAAGGCTGAATTCGCAATGGCTCCTAAGAAAGCACAAGGCGCCGCCGCAAGAGGATCTCGTCTCCTTACATCCACGTAGACATCTCACCACAAGTCCAGGTTTTTCTTTCTAATTTTTATTTTTCATCAATATAATTTAATCGTGCTTGGATGATTTTTGGAGATAGGATGCATTTTTTGTCTTAAATACTTTGGTTAATTTAAAAGAATTAGCTCATGACGGAAGAGTTCAATCATTAGTATTTTCAATAAAACAAACAAAATAAAGTGAGCAGAAGATTGATATGCATTTCTAGCAAGTAGTTTTTGTGCCTTGCAATGATTTGAAATTAGATTAATGTCCATATTTACAAAACGGAATTATGAAAGTACACTCCGATTAAGCATGAAAAAAATAAACCGCATATTGCATTATTGAACATCTTTTTCGGAATAATTCCTAAAGAAAGTTGCTAGCAACCGTAGGAAATTGCTAGGATTGCATGAAGAAGATTTAACTCTAGGCAAGTGGCCTAAAAAACTTAAATCAACGAAAGAGTGTGTAAGTTCAACATACAACAAATTCATTCGGAAAAGAAAGTAGAAAAAGGCTGCATGTTTTAAGCATGAATCTTGTTTGCATGCTATAGGATGATCAATTGGAATTAGCCTTGTAACTAAAACTTGTGAGAAATGCGAGATCTAGAGCATGGCAGTGAGTTACGGTGGACGAAAGGAGAAGTGTGGACTCATGATGAAGAAGATAAAGACACTGTTTGTTACACAAGTGAATTAGGTTTCAAGATTGAGACTTGGACTCATAAACACAATCTTGTGTATGTGGACAATGACATTGACACGTCACTGAAATGAAAAGAGTACTATCATTGCATTAAGAAAAGGAAGCAAGTACAATGCTTTATAGGAAAGTAGGAAACTGCAGTAGGCACCATTGTGCATATGGGATAGGTTAGCCTGCATGTCCTTGACCCTGAAGCTCCATACAAAGAGGCTGTTTAGTGAGTGTGATTGCTGATTCTCAACACCCCTCCTCAATCACAACTAGAAAGGCATAAAGTGTGTAGAGGCTGTAATGAGAACCACCTGCAAAGTGTGAGCACACCACAAACATGGTAGACACCAGAGGCTGTTGCAGAAAAGGCTAAGTGTGGGCACCAAAACATGATGGACATCCAGAGGCTGTAATAGGGGCCTCACAAAGTGTACAGGGACTGTAATGCCAAGTTACATAAGGAGTTTACAAAGATTATGGCAGGAAGCATTAGGGCAAGGAGGTACAAGGCTTTTAAAACAGTCTATCAGAGTTATGAGAGTAGAAGGAATGATGAGTCTTGTCCTTCCGATCCTGATGGTCTTCATCTTCATCTTCTTCTTCCTTTGCTCCATTTTCTTCTTCTTCTTTGACTGTGACTAGATAGGCCTTTTGGGATCTCTTTCTTGCGTGGCAGAACTTCTCGGTGTGTCCGGTCCTTTTGCAGAAGTCACAGAAGAGCTAATCCTTCTTGCCTTTGTACCTGTTGCCAACATATAATGCATGCTCATCTCTAGAGGTACTTGGTTCTTCCTTAGTTTTTAGCTTCTTTTCTTCTTCTAACAGTGATGCCTGGATATCAACAAGTTCAGGATTTGGCATGTTGATTAAAGTTGTTGATACATTATTATATTCAAGAGGCAAACTCTTAAGTAGAACACCGATGCAAACATCTTCATCCATTTTAATGTTGATTCCTGCAAGTTGGGTTAGGAGTCCTTCCATGTAATTGAGATGTGTGGCAAGTGATGTGCTGGACTTCATTTCAAGCCTAAAGAACTCAATCAAGAGACCATACTTTGATGATTTAGATTGTGTACCGAACAGGGTGTCAAGTCTTTTCCATGTATCCTGTGAGGTCTCACAGTTATCCACATGATGGATATAACTGTCGTCTAGCTCCAGTTTGATAATGGCTTGGGCTCTGTCATCATTCTTTTGCCAAGTAGTTGCAAGGTCCGCGTCCTGAGGTTTCTTCTCTTTGCCATTTATGATGGCCCAGAGACCCTTTTTCATCAAGATGAGCTTGATGCGGGTTTGCCAGGTGTGAAACTCGACTCCTTTGAATCGAGCATTTGGAGAGTCTTTTCCCATGTTGAGGTTGCAAGATCAGCAGCAAATCAACACCAGAATTCTGAGATTTTATCAGTAAAAGAGCAGAATGTAGTGTGTCAAGAGACACAGTTAGTGACAGTGTGAAAACACACTATGTCAGTGTTGATGTTGAGCTTGATTCTTCTTGTTCGAGATCGTTCGGTCATTCTTCAATCTTCTCAGGTCCTTCCCCTCCTTGATTTGATGCTGGGTTAATGGATTAGAGTGGGCTTTAGCTTGGTTTAGTGTCAGGAGTGAGAAAATTTGAGGAAAAAAAAGCTTGAGAAATTTTGGCTATGGTGGAATTAGGGTTTCTGAGACAGGGGCCTGGTTTTTCTCAGATTGCAGGAGCTATACTTGATCATTTTCAAAAAATTTTACATGCCTAGGAAGCTGACTTCATGGGCTATCAAAGCCCTATGAAAATCGTCCAGATCGTGGACTGTATGAAGCACGCAGGGCACTCGATGAGATTCGGCGCAGTTCAGGACAGGTTTTCGCGATTTCTGTAATGCCAGGGTTAAGGTGCAGCAATGTGGTCGATTTATGTGCCAGGATGAAGCACCTTGAGTAGAAGAACAATTCCCTAGAAGAAATCAAGAGCTGAAGTGGCCTGATTGAGAAGTTATTGAAGCTCCAAGTGAGGTAGGTCCTGTCTGGCTATGGCAGACACAGAGCAGAGATTGAGAATTTTCACAATGCTAAGCTTCAGATAGCCAAATGTCATGGATTGATGTGATACAGGGAAGGTTTGTGAGTTGGGGAATATTTTCCAGAAGGAAGCTCCAAGAGATTTGACTTGTGGAGTGAGATATAAGCAGCTCAATCTGACAGGGTGCTGCTGGCTATGGCTGCCATGGAAGCTTCAGTGAGAGTAGAGTTGGGAGATGAAGTCATGAGCTGACATTGAGCTAGATTGAGGTTGAGAGGAATCAAGAGAGGCTGGAGAAGCAATGCCATGCCCAATTGGGCTCTGATACCATGTGAGAAATGCGGGATCTAGAGCATGGCAGTGAGTTACGGTGGACGGAAGGAGAAGTGTGGACTCATGATGAAGAAGATAAAGACACTGTTTGTTACACAAGCGAATTAGGTTCCAAGATTGAGACTTGGACTCATAAACACAATCTTGTGTATGTGGACAATGACATTGACACTTCACTGAAATGAAAAGAGTACTATCATTGCATTAAGAAAAGGAAGCAAGTACAATGCTTTATAGGAAAGTAGGAAACTGCAGTAGGCACCATTGTGCATATGGGATAGGTTAGCCTGCATGTCCTTGACCCTGAAGCTCCATACAAAGAGGCTGTTTAGTGAGTGTGATTGCTGATTCTCAACAAAACTATGCTTTGACCCTAAACCGAAAAGTTAGGGATTGTAAATCAACTTACACATAGACAATGAATCATATGGTGACGGAAATGATAGCATAATTATCTTCAAGAATAAACAAGTTAAATTGGTTTTAAACCTAAACACCTAAAACCGCGAAGTACTCATTTAGAAAGGGTTAATTGAATGCAACATATTCCAAAGAGCTGACTAGGTTAGCACGTTGAAGACATTATCTAGTCGCTCATTTTACCAAAGTTGAAACTCCGATACCCTAAAGACTTGCCCACATTCAGGTAACGTAGGGACATTGGAACATACTTGCGAGAAGTGATCTAGGGTTTCTCCTAAGAATCTCTCTCTAAAAAGATGAAACTCGAAACCCTAAGACTAACAATGTAGGCCTAATGCAATCAGGAACGGATTGTTATATTTAATCAATGATACCGTGAGTAGAAGACACCGTTGATGGGTAGAATAGCCCATAGTTTGACGGGACACTTGTGCAACAAGTTGCAGAGTCGCATGATCTTGTGATTGGATCACAAGGGAATGGCCAATTCCTCGAAATGAGATTGACAAATTCTTACGCAAGTTATCTTGCAAGAGGATGAATAATCATCCTAATATAGTATCTTTCTTGGGTAAATATAATTTCTTGGAAGCAAAAGACCAACCAATAAATTGGAATAACATATGAACTTAAGGTATTGATCAAGTTGGGTTAATAGGGTACGGCCCTAACCCAGGATATAGGGGAGCTTGCCAAGTCGAAATTAATCCCAGATCGAGTGCTGGATGCATTCGGAGAGAAGGATTCACTCCTTAGCAGTTGGCCAATAATAACGACCAATGGAAATGATTGTGCTTGTTACAAATTTAACAGCACTGTTTTGCTTTGTTTGATCAAAGAATTAAATGATAAATGGGTATCTAATGCTTCAAGATGAAGTCCTGAAGGGAGAGGCAGCTTCAATTACCCTTGATTGCCTGCTTGACCCTAACCAAGGAGGTTGTTAACTGCGCCGGGAAGGTGGACCGAACCCGCCGCGAGAGGTCTCTTCATTGAGCGCTACTTGGAGTAGGAGGATGCTTGGGTGCCAGGGGGGCTCTGGCCATAAATCCCTCGCCTTCAGGGCCCTACACAAGAGCCAACATGACACGGGATTGGATCTCGAGGCCCGCATACTAGTCTATGGGCGGAATCTTGGATTAGTGATCCCTATGGATTGCTGGATAGCCTTCGGGCAGATTGTGGATAAGCCTACGAGCTGGACTTTATGTATTCCAAAGATAAATATGACAAGCTGTTGAAAATGAACTTGTTTGACATTGTTTTTCTATGTCAAGTGCTATGGTTACGTGAAGGAACCAGTGTCTAACGGGATAATTAAGGAAGCTGATTGACATATGTCCAACTAAATGTGTTAGGTAATTAAATAACTAAAACAATCTGAGGAAAGTGTAGAGGATGTGGCCATAGGTCCATCCTACGGATGGGTGGTCCCAGTCGGCTGAGAACTTTTCTCAATGATGATGGATAGCAAGAAGATCATTCAAAGGATACGAACAGAAAAAGGGCGTTGAGCTAGAGTTTACATTATAAATGATCCCGATTTACGCTGTTTTAGGGGAACGGGATGGGACTATGCCTTATGGCAGAGAGGTTGAGCTTTGCATCCCTCTCGTTTCCCATTCTCCTTGAACCAAGTGCAACGTGAATCCGCTTTGGACCTGGCATTTCTGCATAAAGTAGTCCTCTTGGGTTCAGCGCTAGTTGCCATTAGGAAATGACCAATAGGGAAAATCCTAATTCAGGTCGGTCCTAAGTGGAAACGGCCGGAATACTTCCGCTATATGGGAGATGCGGAGAGTCCTAGATTGCAAACCCCGTAACATTCCATGGGAGTGCCGGGCGGAGCTTTCTAGACATCATTTTTGATGGACTGCTAAGACGTGTCCTAAAGATAACAGGTGGACATGTTACAGTTGGTATCAGAGCCAAGTATCAGAGCCAACCAACAACGGAATTGTTTTTATGAAATCTTAATAATATGAAGTAAAGCAAATGTTGTTGTTCCAAACTATTTCCTTACTTTCGATACTATCCTGCAGAATTATGAAGCATGGAACAGGTTCTTAGTGTTCCGTATCATGTTTATGACTGCGATGCATTCCTGTGATTATCGACAAAGGGTTGAGATGATGAACATCCTAGAGCGTATCTATAATCCATCACCTTTGTACATGGAACAAAGATGGATAGGCACCTTAGGAATCTACTATTTAGCTGCCCACCGGTTTGCATACCTACAAACCAACCTAAAGAGGATCAAGTGGTTGGAAGACCTAAAAGTCATGAAGCTGTTCATTTTTGTGGAGGCTCACATAAACTCAACTTTACATATTTGAGATCGAAGGGTTAAGCTGAACCCATATGTATATGAGGAAGTAAACCGTGTAATCCCCGCCAGCGACAAGATTAAATTGTTGGGGCGCCATGAGAAGAATGGGTTCCAAAGGAAAGGATACCCTGAACTTCCAATGACTTACCGATTCTTGAAGATCCATGATCCAAAACCATACTATTCTCTAGTTCCTGTAGATAAATGTAATACAATATTATTCTCCCCAAACTAAAGGTAAATAGTTTCCTTATCATCCCAAGACATGTTGTATTCCGAAAGGGCTATACCCATATAAATACAATAAGACTTCTTTTTATCAATGTCTGTTCCGTCGTTGAGAATTGATAAGGAGTTAAGTGGTTAGATTACTTGGTTGATTGCTGAAATAGAAGCGAAATATAAATCGCAGCATTTAACGAGTAATAATGATAAGAAATCTTAGTCCAGGCACAACCCCAGGTACAGAATCCCAGTTCGCCTCCTACATCAAGTACTGCTGTAATCCAGGAGAAGAAGTTTCTTCTCAAGTAGATTAAGCCGCCCAAATTTGATGGGAGAGGCAGGTCCGTCCAAGAAGATGCTGAAATTTGGATAGAATCCATGGAGGATTACTTTGAAGCAGCCGGTATTGCACCCACCAACCAGGCTATGCTCACTAAGCTAAAGCTCACCGGCAAAGCCAAGCTTTGGTGGAAGCAATGGTGCAGAGATCAAGGGATCGTGGAGGGATCCGTTACCTGGGAGAAGCTGAAGAAAGCAGTGCAGGGAAGATACTTACCACCTGTGTATCACAAGCAGAAAATGAATGAGTTCTATGAGCTAAAATAGCTGGGACTCACTCTTGACGCATACTACTCCAAATTTGTCTCACTTCTTAGGTATGCGCCACAGATGGACATGACACAGCAGGTGTCAAAATTTTGTGTTGGTTTAAATCCACCAGTGAATACCCATCTGAAATCAATGCGCCCATCAGATCTTCAGGATGCACTCATTCGAGCTGCCCCTATAATTCAAGAGGTGCAGTCTAGACCAAGAGGTAACAAAACTTGGTCTTATAATGACCCGAACAGAGGAACATTCAGGCCTCAAATGAAGAGAGTTCAAGGTTAGAATCAAGGACAAAGAAAGAAAGCAAGAACTAACAATGTGAACTATCAGGAATCGCGTGGTGGGGGGACTTTCTCAAGATGCTGCGCCGAACACGCACAGAATGCACAAGGAGAAGCTCACTCAAGAGACAAGAAGAGAGATGGAGGCCAAAAGGTTTTCTTGTTGATTTCTTCTTCTTCTTCCACACATTTTACAATGTACACAAAGTATAGATAAGATACAACATAAAGGAAAGTGGCCTACTAAGTCAAACAATGCATAACCGACTACACTAGTCGACTGGCGCTATAACTATGCCAGCTGTAAATAGGTGTAACAACCTGAATATAATAAGTAATGAGTTAGTTGCCATGTGTGAGTTATAATGACCATCGACGTGCTAAGTGTAGATGTGTGGATCCATCTAACTAGGCGGTCCATCATCAATGTCTGCATGTGTTGAGCTTGTCATCTCAACACTCCCCCTCAAGCTCAACTACATCTCTACAACTCCAAGTAAGCTTCGAAACTTTTGAAGCTTCTCTGTACCCAATGCCTTCGTGAAGATGTCAGCTATCTGATCCTGTGTGCTAACATACACCAAGTCAATCTCACTTGCTAGTACCTTCTCTCTCACAAAGTGGTAGTGTACCTCAATATGTTTTGTCCTGGCATGGAACACAGGGTTCCTAGCCAACTGTATACTACTCATGTTGTCACAATAAATGACAATTGGACCTTCCACCTGCACATCCAAATCAGCCAATAACTTTTGTAGCCATACTACCTCACATGCTACAACACCAATACCTCTATACTCAGTCTCTATACTCGACAAAGCAACTGTAGATTGCTTTTTGCTACTCCAAGCAACTGATGCACTACCAAGAGAGAACATGTATCCGCTGGTAGATCTTCTATCAGACATACTACCAGCCCAATCTGCATTTGTGTATCCAAACACATGTACATCTATACCTGCCTCATAGAAAAGTCCATAATGTAATGTGGATTTCACATATCTCAATATGCATCTGACTGCATCCAAATGTGGCTTTCTAGGTACTTGCATAAACTGACTCACAAGACCAACAGCGTAGCTCAATTCTGGCCTTGTAATGGTCATGTAGATCAAACTCCCCACTATCCTCCTGAACATAGTAGGGTCTTCTATCTCATCCCCGACATCAGCACTCAACTTTACATTCTGCTCCAACGAAACTGAAAGTGGTTTGCATGTTGTCATGCCATACTTGGACAACATATCCAAGCCATACTGTCTTTGGGGCCATATACCATCATCACATCTGATCACCTCAATGCCAAGGAAGTACCTTAGCTCACCTAAATCCTTCATCTCAAACTTTTTCTTCAAAAAATCCTTGACTTCAACAATCCCACTATCACTATCACCTGTAATAATCAAGTCATCCACATAGATGACTATGATGACCAAACCTACATCTCCCTTTCTCACATAAAGTGAGTGATCAGTATCAGAAACATAAAAGCCAATATTGACAAGATACTCTTTGATCTTGTCAGACCATGCTCTAGGTGCTTGCTTGAGCCCATAGAGCGCCTTCTTCAATCTGCACACATATGTGGGATGCTCTAAATCTTCATAACCTGCTAGTTGATCCATATACACTTCTTCCTGCAAATCACCATGCAAGAAGGCATTCTTCACATCCATTTGCTGCAACCTCCAACCTTTGGCTGTTGCCAAAGCAATCACACATCTAACAGCTGCCATCCTAGCAAGTGGACTGAAGGTTTCTTCATAATCTATGCCATATGTCTGGGCATAGCCTTTTGCAACCAGCCTGGCTTTGTACCTACTAATAGAACCATCTGCATTGTGCTTAATCTTATAAACCCACTTACATCCAATAGATTTCTTGCCCTTTGGCAATGATAGTAGATCCCAAGTCATATTGGCCTCTAATGCAGCCATCTCCTCATCCATTGCTGCATCCCAATGAGCATGACCAACAGCCTCCTCAAAACATGTGGGCTCAACATCCTCAACTAGTTTCACCATATAAGCATAATGGTGAGCTTCATAACCTTCAAAACCAAATCTTTTAACAGGGTATCTGACCCTGCTAGATCTGTGTATCACTGGATCACTCAATGGAGTCTTTGCATTAATGCGTGCTCTCTGCACACCTGGAGTCCTCATTGAAGGAATGCCAAGCTCATCATCCAAGCTCTCTGAGCCACTGGATTTTCCATTAAGAACTGCATCAATGCCCTCTGACACTTTATTTTTTTCTTTGTCTTTACCTGTAGTGCTACTAGATGCACCCGAAGATGTAGAGGTACTTCTTAGTCTCCCAGACCAAGGACTACCAGATGATGTCTCTGGTCCACTAAGAGTCTATGATTCTTGCTTTTCAGCCTGCACATGAGTGTCATGATCATCATCATCATCATCCAATGCATCACCACTAGATGCATACCAACTGCTCATTTCATCAAAGATGACATCCCTGCTCACTCTAAACTTACATGTGACAGGGTTGTAACAGCGATATCCTTTCTACTCTAAAGAGTATCCAATAAAGACACACTTTTCAGCCTTTGGATCCAGTTTCTTCCACACCTCATCTGGCACATGAACATATGCAATGCAGCCAAACACTTTCAAGTGTGATACATCAGGCTTCTTGCCAGTAAAGTATTCTTCAGGAGTCATCCCATGGACTGTAGCTATGGGAGTTCTGTTCATAATATAAACAGCAGTATGAATAGCCTCAGACCAAAAATGCTTAGGCATATTCTTATGAGCCATCAAGGCGCGTGCAACTTCTGCAATATGCCTGTTTTTCCTTTCTGCAATCCCATTTTGCTGTGGGGTATATCTGCATGTGAACTATCTCTTTATCCCATGAGACCTCAGAAAATCACTAAACTCATTCGAGAGGTACTCTCCCCCTCCATCTGACCTCAAGCACTTTACTTTCAAGCCTGTTTCTCTTTCAACTGCAGCCTTGAAATTTCTAAAGTGCTCAACAGCTTCACTCTTTTCCTTCATAAAATATACCCATAGCTTTCTAGAACAATCATCAATGAATGTGACGAAGTATGAACTGCCTCCAAGAGATACATTTTGTGTAGGCCCCCAAATGTCTATATGCACAACATCAAGGATATTTCTGCTTACATCTCTATCATGTGAAAAGGGTTGTCTTTTCTGCTTACCAAACTGACATGCTTCGCATACCTTATGGAATTCTGCAACTCTAAATGTAGGCAAACCTGTAACCAACCCTTTGGACTGCATTAATTTCAGCCTTTGAACATTTGCATGTCCAATGCGTTTGTGCCAAATTTCAATGTCTGCAACAACACCTTTTCCTTTAGTATACATAACAGCATTCATAGTAGGAATTCCAGCATCCAGAGTAAACATACGTCCAACTCTACTTCCCTTTGCAACTAACCTGCACTTGTCATTGAAGTCTTCTACAAAGTAGTCCTTTGCATTAAATCTGACTTGCAACCCTTGCTCTACCATCTGACCCACTGACACCAAGTTCTTTGTAATAGATGGCACATGTAATACATCTGAAAGACTCTTTGTCTTACCATCATGCAAGGATAAGGGAACTTTTCCAATGTATGAAATTGGGTGGCATGAATCATCACCCGTCTGCACATAACCTGCATTTTGCAAATTTTGCATCTCTCCAAACCATTCTGCATGGCTGGTCATATGATTGGATGCACCTGAATCAACATACCAAACATCATCATGTGTTCCCTTTCCTGTAACAACGTTCAGCATATGCTGCATAACAAACAACCGTTCATTTTTGCCTTCATTCTGTTGTGAAGACGATGCATAGTTTCCTTGCTGCAACTTACCACTGCGAATATCATCTTTCTTAGCATAACATTGGGCTGCAATATGACCTGTTTTGCCACAGTAGTGACACACAATACCAGAGTTGTTAGAACCTCTGTTCTGCCATCCACCTCTTCCTCTAAAGCTCCCCCTGTCTCTAAAGTTATCACGACCTCTTGAAACCTGCCAAATCTCTACATCCCGAATGGCACTCTCATCATGAGCAAACATGGCTACCTTAATTCCCGGAATGGTCGCATCCAATGTAAACATCCTGCCATCCCTTCTGCCCTTGGCAATTAACTTGCAGCCATTTCCATACTCCTCAATGAAACACCCATCTTTGTTAAACCTCACTTGCAAATTCTATTCTACCATTTGACCCACAGACAACACATTCTTTCTTATGGTCGGTACATGTAATACATCATGCAGGCCTTTCTTCTTGCCACCAGGCATCATAAGAGGAACAATCCCTTTATGCTTTATGTCATGTTGGGTGATGGGACCTCAAATGGGCCGGCACTGGCTCATGCACTAGCCGGACCTCTATCATGCACTCAACAACCCCATGGCCTCGCGGCCAGGAGCGTGGATGACACATACATCATCTTCCTAAACATCTTGCGTTTGTATTACATTTTGTAGTCCAACTCTAACCCAACTAACACTCCTCAGAGGGAGTCCCAACACATTGCCAAATAGCACGAAGCACAAACATAGGAGGTTCTCCAACGGCTGAATGCCGCTACTCACTGCGACTCTCCTACACCTTGGGGATTGGCCCCTCGATGCGTCGCTAAACATATATAACACATGCGAACACAAACTTCTCTCTTTTATGATTCGCGTATTTCCAGGAGATATACCATGCTTCCTCACTTTCTTTCCCCTAGACCCCACGCCTAGCCTATAGCTTGGACAACCTTACTGACTCAACGTTGGTCATATTCCTCTAAAAAACAATTGCTATGCATCCAGTAGGTATTGTCTGATACTTTTTAAATTTCATGCTTCATGCAAATTGTGAATGTCCACGTGCTCAAACAGTTAATAAAATCAGCATTGGTGCATATGTGGAAAACATTTCTTTCAATGGATTTCTCTATCACTCGTATGCAGCGTTGCATGAACCTAGCACCGAGAAACCCTCGTGCTACTAGGTTCTTAATCTTTAAATATCGTCCAATCTATATGGTATGCATAAAAAACTAGCAAGCTTTTCATCATTTCATTCAACATTTATACGCTTTTTATACACTGCAACCCCTCACCCGTTTAGGTTGTGCATATTGCATAGGTTTAGGGTTCATTTTCCACATTTTTATTGCATAAAAGCCATAAAAACCCACTAAAACATAGAGGTAGGGCTGAACTGAGGCTAAACCTCATACTTCAGACCCCCCCATACATCCACAAACATGGTTCTTATTTTTCCTTAATTTTCGGCACTCAAAATCTATTTTTCCCCTATTTTTTCCTTATTTTCCCTCTTTTCCTTGTATTTTTTTCATATTTAATGACTGAAAATTCAAAATGAGTTATGGGTTGTGGCCCTTAGGTTCATTTGCAGCAAAAAGACAAGTTTAATTGGTGTGTCTTATGATATTTCCCATTGATATCTCGAAAACACCCAATTTTTCCATATTTTGCATATTTACGGGTTTTTCACTACTAATTTCATCCACAACACTTATGATTTTTTGATTTTCTGATTTCAAATAGTTGGAAGACATTGCAAACAACATTATCATGCATAATCATCTCATGGGAACAAGAATTCATGAAGCAAATTGCATAAAAACACCATTTTCCTTTGTAAAAATGAGATTACCGTTCTTTGTGGGTTGCGGGTTTTTTTTTTGCCATATCTTGGGACTGATTTCCAGCCACCATTACTGCTCATGACAGTCCACAATCAGCAATCTTCCTTCCTCATACACCACGGAGCAATCCGGTCTTCATTGGACAAGCATCCATCATCCATTCTTCTTCTTCTTCTTCACCACATGAATCTGCCTTTAGGGGAGAGAGAGGGAGGAGAGAGAAAGACTAGATTTTTATCTCAGCATTCACGCCACCATTTGACGGGCGAGAGGCGGCGATATGACCAGCAGGGAGAAGGAAGACAAGGCCAATGATCAGTTGGGTGGGTTGCTTGCAGCACCCCATCTCCCTCATCCTCCCACATGGCTCATTTTTCGAGCGCATCTTCTCTTCCTCTTCTTCACTTTTTTGCCTCCTTCTTCTTTATACCACGATTTCTTTTGGGCATAAAATGCCTCCCAAGACTCCAAGGGTCACTTACCATTTTGCCCAACTCATGTCCACCTCTTCAAATCTTGACCAATTCTTGGCCATTTCCCCGTCCGAACTCGGAATTGAGCTCTGAAAAATCCTGGGCGTCTGGCTTGACATCCCGCATTGGCCAGTAACTCTTGTCAACCCGCACGACTATCTAAAAAATTATGAAAAATCAACAAGTGTCGCTCAGGCGTCTTTAAAGCACTTTGGCGCTTAAAATCGTCCTAGATCAAGCCGCCGCCTTTGACGTTGAATATTTTTCCCTTGATATTCATAATTTTTAGCTATTTTTAAGCACTTCTCGACACCAAAATTCCACTCTCATTGGCGACCACGGGATAGGGCGACTCAGTCTGTCGAATCCATGAACAGATTTGCATATAAACAACCAAAGAAGTATCAAGCTGATACAAAGCAAATATACGATAAAACTCAGCACAATGCTCACCCTACCCCCTGACAAACCAAGGCATGACATCCACAAGAAGTAGGCCTAGCATCATCTAAGAGAAGATCCGAAGCGAGTTACTAACCAACTGCTCCAACACAGCCAAACGAAAAATAACTGTCAAAGAGGTTGCCCTAAGTGGTGGTCTGAACTACCTACCAACTAAGGACAACACAACTAGGACCCCCTACTAGGCGAGGACTCCTAACGGCCTCGCAACTAACAAGAGCGCCTAGAACGGCTACCTAGCAAGCTAGCAGCACAGGGTCACGAGAACTCCCTTCTAAAATAGGTCTTTCGATGCCTGACAACATCTTTACAGGAGGCAACGACTACTCAGACCTCCCTCAAACATACTAAACCGAAACCTCGGGACTTCATGCCTTGGCCGTCGGTCCCCAACAAAACGCAAAACCCCTTTAACAAGTACTCAACCACATATAACAAACAACCACAGTACTCAAAAAGGATAGATATCACCTGGATAGGGCCACAAGAAGCTCCCACGCAACAAAAAGGCTCCGTCCAAGCTCGCCTTCAAACCTATCTAGCAGAGAACTCAACCAAGAAACCATTAACTGCACCCGCACTAAATAGACAACTGGCCCTCTTGGCCTAATGAAATAAACCACTTCACTACAAAACTGAATCGGCCCTCTTGGTCTAACGAACTAAAACACAGTAGCACAGATATACAATCATAAGCTCCTTTCCAAGGAGGAAAAACAGGCTTGTAGCCCTAAACTAAATGCATGAGGTTATGACCCATCCCTCCTGCATAGATAGCAAGAGGCGTACGCATAATATGTTGTCTAATCATCCTATGGGTCCCAGATAATAATGGTAGATTGGTCTCGGCTACTGTTTGCATCACCCATATCAACCATCGTCTGCCATATATTGCATGTTCTGATAACATCCCCAACAAGCGGCTGGGTCCTATTTCATCATTGATCACAATATCCAAACTAGGACCACAATTAAAGAAGAGGTCTTCTTCATAAGCAAGATTTGCTAATGAATCCGCAAACTTATTCCAGTAACGTGGAATCAGTTGAAAAGACACTCTCTCAAACTTCTCAAGTAGGGTCATCGCAGTCCGATGATACATACAAAGAATGGGATTCTGCACTGTGTATGTCCCATCTAGCTGATTCAGGATCAACTAGGAATCCCCTTTTACTAACAATCGACGAATACCACCTTGCTTGGCAGTATACAATCCCATAATCAAGGCTTTATACTCCGCCATATTGTTAGTGAATCCTACCCTGAGATAAGCAGCTAACTTCAGCGTAACTCTTCGTCAGGGGTCTCCGATTACTATTCCCACACTTCCTTTTTTATTAGGGCCCCTGGACGCTCCGTCAAAATATAATGTGTACGTCCACAATGGGTTTACACAGCCGGCAATCACGAACTCCTCTATTCGTAGCTATGATAGTCAAAGTTTAACATGTTGAGAGGATGAACTGACGGCTCCATCCCACCTTCTTCATTGAACTCGACAGGGATACTCGTCAACAGTCGCAGACAGTGATGGCAGAAGACTTTAATCTCCCACACAAAAGTTCTGTCCTCTTGCTCAATCACCTTATATCCTTTGCTCCACCAAATGAGTTTCCCCTGATGGTATCTTTGCTCCAGATATGGGTGCTCCAAATAAGGGATTAACCGACCCATCAACCAACTTTTAAGCTCGTCCGCAGGTCTCAAATCATTCCTAGCATGGACCTGCAATGCATTTCCTTTGTATTAGCAGACTTAGAAATAGTAAGGTTTAATCTTATTAAGATTAACCTTATTCTTAAACTCCACTCCCTGTAAATTAGCTAATAGGGCTGTAGACTTATTCTTCCCTAACCTAACGATTTTGTAGGGTCCATCCCATTTAGGCTCCAATTTTCCTGGGAAAATCTCTCTACGTGCATCATAATATAAAACCAGTTGTCCCTTCTTAAAGGTGTACTTCTTCGCTTTTAGATCATGCAACTATTTCATGCGACGTTTAGCCACCTCTTGGTGTAATAGGCTTTGCAACTTAATTTCATCCAGGTGTGCTAAGGTCGTAAATCGCTCTAATAGGGCGTCCTCGTTACCCAAAGAATGGTTTACTGCGAATCTAATAGTCGGTAACTCAATTTCTAAGGGTAAAACACACTCTTCACCATAAACTAGTTTGAACGGCGTGTGGCCAATGGCTCGCTTAAACGTGGTATTATATGCCCATACTGCCACATACAGCTTCTTATCCCAATCGCGTTTCTTTTCAGATACGACTTTTGATAGGATACCCACAAGCTGCTTGTTGGTACTTTCAACCTGCCTATTCGCCTGCGGATTATAAGGAGTCGTTTTGTTGTGCTTGATCTGCCAAGCCTCTGTCAAGCTTTTGATCACCTTATTCAGGAAATGGGTTCCACGGTCCGACACCAATTCTTTCGGTGGACCAAAACGACATATTATCTGCTCTAAAAGGAAACTGGCAGTTTTTTTAGCATCATCTTTCCTTGTTCACGTGATTCTGACCACTTTGTGAAGTAGTCAGTTGCTACAATGATATACCTCTTTTGCGCAGTCGACGACGGAGTAATAGGACCCACAAAGTCTATTCCCCACTTCTCAAATGGAAGTATCGCCATAATAGGGGTGAGTGGTCTTTTCCTATTCTCTTGACTATCATGTCGTTGACAAATATCGCATCTCTTAACATATGCAAACGCATCCTAGAAGATGGCAGGCCACCAGTAACCTGCTCTTAAAGGTTTTGTGCTGTAAGCCGTCCAGCAAAATGACCTCCGCAAGCAGAATCATGGCACTCTTCCAAAATGAATGGCACCTCATCAGGCATCACACATCGGCGATAGATGTCATCAACCCCTTGCCGATATAATGTACCTGCGATCAAGGCAAACTTTAACGCCTGCTGCTTAATTTTCCTTCTCTCAGCTTTAGAAAGTTCGGATCCAACCTCTCCTGTCGATAAATAATGCGTTATTGCAGCATACCAAGAGGGAATAGACGCCGGATCTATTTTAAATAACAACTCCATGTCACTACCTTCAGCACAGATTCTTTTGGCTCCCCAAAGTCCACAAGACATTCCACGATGCCTTGCAACCTTGGTGGCTTACTCCTGATCTCATAATCAAACTCCTGCAAAGTGATTAACCACTTCGCTAGACGATCAGGCGGCTGCAGCTTATTCATCAATAGTCGAAGCCCCTCCGCCTTCGTATAAAGCACGACTTTCTCATAGAGAATATAATGCTTGAATTTCTTGGTCCCAAAGACCATCGCCAAACACAATTTCTCCATGTAGGTATAATTGATCTCTGAAATGCCCAATTTCTGACTAGCAAAGACTATCGGATGATACCATTTTTCTTCCCAAATTTGGGCTAAACAGCAGCTGATACTATGCATAGTGGCTGCTGAAAATATATAGAACACCTCACCTCTTCTAGGTGCTTTTAGAATGGGAGCTTTTACTAGCTCTTGCTTCACATCCTCGAAAGCTACCTTACAAGGGTCGCTCCATACAAACAAACAGCTAAAGGACAATAAATTTGTAAGCGGCAACGTTCTTTCTGCCAAGGCGTTTATAAATCTACGGTAATACCCAACCGAAGAGAGAAAGCTATGAACTTCTTTCGGAGTGCGTGGTGGACCCATGGCAACTATGACTTTGACCTTCTTGGGATCTGTCGCAATTCCTACCGAACTGACCACATGGCCCAGCAAGAGCCCATAAGGTACACCAAAAACACACTTCTGTGGGTTTAGAGTGATGCAAAATTGCCTACACCGCTCAAAGCATTTTCTTAAAATGATCAACTGCCTTTCTCTCATAGTGGCGGCCCCTAAGTCATCGATAAACACCTTCAATTCTTCAGGGGATATGTCACCGAATGTCTTATCTGCTGTTCGTTGCCACGAACCAGGCGCATTGCATAAACCAAAGGCCATCATATGGTATGCAAAAGTACCAAAGACAGTAATAAAAGTTGTTTTCAACTTGTCCTCTTCTGCAATTTCCATCTAGTTATATCCTACAAAGCAATCCATAAACGAATATATCTCCCTACCGGCTAATTGATCCAAAATCTGGTCAATAAATGGCAACGGGTAGTAGTCCTTAACTGTCTTCTTATTCAGCTCCCTAAAGTCTACACATAATCGGATTTGATTATTCTTCTTCTTTCTAATCACAACTGGCAAACACCATTCCGTGTGTTGCACAAGAAAAATCAAACCCGCTTTCCAAAGCTTCTGTAACTCTTCAAACAAATCGTCCCTCAGTTCGAAAGGCATACGCCTTACTTTGTGTCATACAGGACGACTGCCCTCTTTCAACGGAATTGTATGAACAGCAAGACTAGGAGGAATGCCTCTCAGCTCATTATAACTCCAGGCAAAGATATCGCGGAATTCTTGAATCAAGGACACATATTGCTCCCTTTCTTCTGTGCTGAGCATAGAACCTAATTTGGTTGGTTGCGACTCATCAGGCGTACCAAGGTCTAGCTCGATAACGTCTGCATCTCTTATGCGATCTTGGGCCTCTATCGGCTCGTTCAAAGTGATCTCATAGATGTCTTCCGTGGTGGATCCCTCTTTGGACTCATCACTCGATGATGTCTCACTGGCGGATAAATCCTCCAATGTCTCCAATTCTGTAGAAGATAGAGGAGCTCTCTCACTCTGCAGAGACTCAGGGTAGGCATCAACCACCACACGCTAGGCACCTCTGCCGAATATCAGCCGACCGGCGGGTATATCCACTTGGCAGTCCGCTTGCAAGATCCAAGGTCGCCCAAGTAATACTTGGTAACTTGGATGCCCTGCAAAACGAATCACCCTAAATTCCAACATGCATTCTACATTTGCAACAGTGACATGGACCTTAGTAATGCAGCCTTCCGGCTGCCTCAAACTATCATCTGCCATTCTGAGAATTGTGGAGGTATCTTTCTGGATCGCAAGACCCAACCTTTCCACATCAGTTCAGAACTCATAATGTTAACAGATGATCCCGTGTCGACAATGGCATAATCTACTAATATCCCATCGACATACGCTGCAACCCTTGGGCAATGCTTCTCAGCATGCTCAAACCAATCATCACCAACTCGCGCAATACCCAAAGGTTCTATGATATACCCGGTACGCAGGATCTTTCTAAATTCCTTGCGTACTCCTGGAGAAAGCTTAATAAGCTGTAAAAGGTTCACATCCAGCTTGACTTCGCAAAGAGAGCTCGCCAAATCGAATTCATTCACCTTCTTCTTTGGTGGTTCCTTATCCTTCTTAGCATCAGCTTTACTCTCTACGGGCTTCAAAGGTCCCCCTTCCATGGCAAGATCCAAAACTTGCATTCCTTTGTCGCCTTGTTTAGGGTTTCCGTCGACAGGCTTATCCTTGTCGACTTCTCTACCCTTTTGACCTCTTGTAAGGACAGCTCGCAGATTAGAGGTTTCAGCGTCATTAACATGCACAGCCTCAATCAAACTAACCCCACTACCACTAGGTAGCTCCTCTACTGTAGTCTTTGGTCATTGGAGTATTTGTTTAGGTCCGTCTTCTCGCTGGGAATCATTTCCTTGCGCATAATGATTAACAGGCCCCGGTTGCCGACTACCTCGCTGGAGGGAACTAATCTTACTCCAGCAAATGGCTGCTAAATGGCCAGATTTTCCACAGATGTCGCACTTGACATTTGGGCAATTTCGTGGATAATGTTGCCCACCACACCATTTGCAGCTAAACCTCGAAGGTGCACCCTCATCTGGGTATCTACTTCCTATCAAATTTTGTTGTTTTTTAAGAAAGTTGACATCAACGGCTATTTGTCGATACTCCGTAATCATGTCGGTATAATGCTTCATCATGTGCTTAACCTCGCCAAGAACATTGGAAGTGCTCCACTCGTAGCCTTGATCATTACCCTGTCGTTCCATCGGCCTAACAATTCGATTAGGCACTGGTTGTTGAGCCACAGGCATGATATTAGAATTGACTGCCTGGCCTCCACCATTTGGAGCCATTTGACTGCTCGTAGGCATCGACATGCTAGGGGGAGCTGGTAATAAAGGCATGTTCTGCATCATGTTCCCTCTCCCATTAGGATTAGCCATCGCTATCCCTTGGCTACCACTACCATTGGCCATCGCCATATTATTTCCCAATGCTAGACCCATATTCGAATTGCCTCGAAAGGCATAGGCTGCTTGTAGTCGGGATTCCACCTCTTGTGCTCGTGTAATGGCAGTATCTATATCCCCCAAGGGGACACTACTCAACTGCAATTGGATATTAAAGTCCAAACCATGTAGGAAATATTGCAATTGGGCAACTGCGGGGATAGGAATATAGGTGTCCAACTTATGGAAAACCTCTTTTATTTTCTTTGCATAAGCACGAATATCCTCGTGTGGTTCTTGGCAGGTTACGTTGAGTATACACAACCAATATTGCCCACCCCGTTCAGGGGCAAACTCCCTTTGAAAAGCTCCATAAAATGAATAAATATTCAATATCGTTCCGGCTTCTAAACCATGATACCATATGGCAGCTCTTCCTTTGAGAGTCATGTTGAAGAACATCATTAAATGTCCTTCCTCTTGGATGCGACAGTTAAACATCAGCTTTTGAAACTCCCTGATATGGAGTTCCGCATCTTCCTCAACTAGGCCATTAAAAATGGGTAGTGGGTAACCTAGAGCCAGAAAATCCATCGTTCCTGCAAGAATTGCAATAGGCTGCGCCATGACGAGAATTGGATTTGCACTAGGAATAGGGGACGGTGGGGTTACACCACCCACACTTGATGTAGACTGGCTTATGGAAGAAAGGGAGTACTAGAGCTTCCGCCTTCTCCTAACTTACTACTTGTGGCACCAAGACCACTAGATCCACTCCCTCGTAAGGGTTCAGCACCGCTACGCTTAGGGGAATATCTCAAAAATTTCAGCACGTCGCCTAGCTCTTTCGTCTCTCTCTTGCTTTTGGATTTCGGCTAGACGATGCTTATCGATGAATAACGGATCAATCTCAGTATCCTTTGGCATAAACTATTAATTGGTCCCTAGACAACCAAGATTCGCGGACCGCCACTTCTAAGCGGCTCCCGACAGACACACCACTGATGGGACCTAAAATGGGCCGGCACTGGCTCATGCACTAGCCGGACCGCTATCATGCGCTCAACAACCCCACGGCCTTACGGCTAGGAGCGTGGATGGCACATACATCATCTTCTTAAACATCTTGCGTTTGTATTACATTTTGTAGTCCAACTCTAACCCAACTAACACTCCTCAGAGGGAGTCCCAGCACATTGCCAAATAGCATGAAGCACAAACATAGGAGGTCTTTCAACGGCTGAATGCCGCTACCTCACTGGGACTCTCCTACACCTTGGGGATTGGCCCCTCGATGCGTCGCTAAACATATATAACACATGCGAAAACAAACTTCTCTCTTTTATGATTCACGTATTTCCAAGAGATATACCATGCTTCCTCACTTTGTTTCCCCTAGACCCCACGCCTAGCCTACAGCTTGGACAACCTTACTCACTCAACGTTGGTCATATTCCTCTAAAAAACAATTGCTATGCATCCAGGAGGTATTGTCTGATACTTTTTAAATTTCATGCTTCATGCAAATTGTGAATGTCCACGTGCTCAAACAATTAATAAAATCAGCATTGCTGCACGTGTGGAAAACATTTCTTTCAATGGATTTCTCTATCACTCGTATGCAGCGTTGCATGAACCTAGCACTGAGAAACCCTCGTGCTACTAGGTTCTTAATCTTTAAATATCGTCCAATCTATATGGTATGCATAAAAAACCAGCAAGCTTTTCATCATTTCATTCAACATTTACACGCTTTTTATACACTCCAACCCCTCACCCGTTTAGGTTGTGCATATTACATAGGTTTAGGGATCATTTTTCACATTTTTATTGCATAAAAGCCATAAAAACCCACTAAAACATAGAGGTAGGTCTGAAGTGAGGCTAAACCTCATACTTCAGACCCCCCATACATCCACAAACATGGTTCTTATTTTTCCTTAATTTTCGGCACTCAAAATCCATTTTTCCCCTATTTTTCTCTTATTTTCCCTATTTTCCTTGTATTGTTTTTCATATTTAATGACTAAAAATTCAAAATGAGTTATGGGCTGTGGCCCTTAGGTTCATTTGCAGCAAAAAGACAAGTTTAGTTGGTGTGTCTTATGATATTTCCCATTGATATCTCAAAAACACCCAATTTTTCTATATTTTGCATATTTACGGGTTTTTCACTACTAATTTCATCCACAACACTTATGATTTTCTGATTTTCTGATTTCAAATAGTTGGAAGACATTGCAAACCACATTATCATGCATAATCATCTCATGGAAACAAGAATTCATGAAGCAAATTGCATAAAAACACCATTTTCCTTTGTAAAAATGAGATTACCGTTCTTTGTGGGTTGCGGGTTTTTTTTTTGCCATATCTTGGGACTGATTTCCAGCCATCATTACTGCTCATGACAGTCCACAATCAGCAATCTTCCTTCCTCTTACACCACGGAGCTATCCGATCTTCGTTGGACAAGCATCCATCATCCATTCTTCTTCTTCTTCTTCACCACATGAATCTGCCTTTAGGGGAGAGAGAGGGAGGAGAGAGAAAGACTAGATTTCTATCTCAGTATTCAGGCCACCATTTAAGGGGCGAGAGGTGGCAATATGACCAGCAGGGAGAAGGAAGACAAGGCCAATGATAAGTTGGGTGGGTTGCTTGCAGCCCCCCATCTCCCTCATCCTCCCACATGGTGCATTTTTCGGGCGCATCTTCTCTTTCTCTTCTTCACATTTTTTGCCTCCTTCTTCTTTATGCCACGATTTTTTTTGGGCATAAAATGCCTCCCAAGACCCCAAGGGTCACTTACCATTTGGCCCAACTCATGTCCACCTCTTCAAATCTTGACCAATTCTTGGCCATTTCCCCGTCCGGACTCGTAATTGAGCTCTGAAAAATCCTGCACATCCGGCTCGGCATCCCGCATTGGCTAGTAACTCTTGTCAATCCGCACGACTGTCTGAAAAATTATGAAAAATCAACAAGTGTCGCTCGGGCGTCTTTAAAGTACTTTGGAGCTTAAAATTGTCCTAGATCGAGTCGCCGCCTTTGACGTTGAATATTTTTCCCTTGATATTCATAATTTTTAGCTCTTTTTAAGCGCTTCTCGGCACCAAAATTCCGCTCTCATTGGGTGTCATCCCCAATACATACATGACCATGTGTACCTGCAACCATCTCATCAAACCACTCTCCATGCGGTGTCATGTGGTTTGTGTCAAGATTGTGGGAGAGAAGAAAGGAGTCTCACTTGTAGCTTTCTTGCTTGCACAATGGGGGAATACACACACAGGTGGAGGCTGAAAACAGTTTTCCTCTTCTTAGTTGTGTAAGCCAAAATAACTTTAGTACAAGAGAAATAGAAGAATCCTATATGTGGGTCTCAAACCAAACTCAACTAACTAAGGTGGCATACTAACTGAGCCACGAACTAGATTAGATAAGGATAGTTGTCATCTAGCTATTATTCATGGGCGGTGTACCAACTGCATTTGCAGCTAACAAGTCAGTGATATAAATGCACAACAGTCACCCTAGCGTATCACGAGTGGAGCTCGATATCTCAACTCTCCCCCTCGAGCTCAATCCCAATTCCTGCACACCAAGCAGGTCTCTGAACTTGCACAGCTTCTCTGTGCCCAATGATTTCATGAATATGTTAGCTACCTGATCCTCTGTGCTGACATAAACTAGATCAATAAGACCTAGTAAAACCCTCTCCTGCACATAGTGATAATGCACCTCAATGTGCTTTGTTCTAGCATGATAGACTAGGTTATTTTCCAAGTGTATACTACTCATGTTGTCACAATAAATGACAAATGGCCCATATGTAGGCTAATGCATATCATAAAGTAGCTTATGCAACCAAGCTACCTCACATGCAGCCATTGTTGTACCCCTGTACTCAACCTCTGTGCTCGACAAGGCAACTGTAGGCTATTTCTTGCTGCTCCAAGTGACTGCAGCACTCCCAAAAGAGAACACATATCCACTGGTAGATCGTCTATCAGAAATACTACCAGCCCAATTAGCATCAGTGTATCCATGCAACTGTATCTGAACCCCAGTCTCATAAAATAGTCCATATTACAACGTGGACTTCACATACCTGAGTATGCGTCTAGCCACATCCAAATGTGGTTTCCTTGGAGCCTGCATAAACTGACTTACCAATCCAACAGCATAGCTCAAATCTGGCCTGGTAATAGTCATATAAATCAAACTTCCTACTATGCGTCTATACATAGTAGGGTCTTCGAGAAGTTCACCTGCATCTGCACTCAACTTCACATTCTGCTCCAAAGGAACTGAAATAAGCTTACAGCCTGTCATCCCATATTTGGACAACATGTCCAATCCATACTACCTCTGCAAGAGCCATATCCCACTTGGTGATCTAATCACCTCAACGCCCAAGAAATAACGCAACTCTCCCAAATCCTTCATCTCAAACTTCTACTTCAATAGCATTTTCACATGAAGGATATCTTCATCACTATCACTTGTGATAATCAAATCATCAACATAAATGACAAGCAGCATAATACCTTTCTCTGTTTTTCTCACATAAAGTGAGAAATCTGCCTTGGAAATCTGAAAACCAATAGTGACAAGATACTGTCCTATCTTGTCAGACCATGCTCTAGGTGCTTGCTTCAAGCCATACAAGGCTTTCTTCAACCTGCAAACAAACTCAGGATGAACAGCATGCACATAACCTGGTGGCTGCTCCATATAGACCTCTTCTTGCAAATCACCATGCAAGAAGGTATTCTTTACATCCATTTGATGTAAAGACCATCCCGTTGATGCAGCCATAGCAATGACTGCTCTTACGGTTGCCATCCTTGCAACCGGACTGAATGTTTCTTCATAATCAATGCCATATGTTTGTGCATACCCCTTGACTACTAATCTTGCCTTGTATCTGTTCACAGAACCATCTGCATTCTGCTTCACCTTATAAACCCACTTACAACCCATTGCATTCTTACCTTTAGGCAAAGGTACCAATTCCCATGTAGCATTTGCTTCCAAGGCATCCATTTCTTCATCCATGGCTTTCTCCCATTTTTCTTTTCCCATGGCTTGCTCAAAAGAAGTGGGTTCTGGTTCCTGTATCACTTTGACCATATAGGCATAGTGAATGGCTGTAAATCCATCATATTTCAGCCTGTCCACAAGATACCTAGCTCTAGTAGACCTGCGCAAAGTAGGTTCACTCCTAGGTGCTCTCAAAACATCCCTGGTCTTCCTTACTCCAGGTGTAACAATAGAAGGAATACCCAACTCATCATCAATGCTCTGTTCTGAGCCACTGGATTCACCATCCACATAAGAGTGACCTGCATTCACATCAAACATGGGCTGATCTACCTTCTCTTTTCCTTTTCATGAAACCTGCATACCACTATCTGCATTGAGGAGATTCTCCTGATCTCAATCTGCCTGTCCGTGGCAAAGAATGTGAACCACTGCTAGAGGACACTCCAGGTCCACTAATATTTTGTGACTGCTGCTGTGAATTCTGTGCAGCATTACCATTTTGTGCATCTACATCATCAATCACATTTACTGGTTTATACCAGCTACTCATCTCATCAAAAACAACATCTCTGCTCATTGTAAACTTACGAGTAGAAGGGTTATAGCATCTATACACTTTTTCTACAGAGAGTAACCAATAAAGATGCACTTCTCAGCTTTTGGATCCAACTTAGATCTCAACTCATCTGGCACATGAACATAGGCAATGCAACCAAAAATCTTCAAATGAAAAATATCTGGTTTCCTACCAGTATACCTCTCCTTTGGAGTCATCCCATGTATTGCTACAGTGGGAGTCCTGTTCATTATGTAGACTGCTGTAGCAATTGCTTCATTCCAGTAAAAATCTGGCAAGTCTTTTTCGTTGAGCATGGCACGAGATACCTCTCCAATATGCCTGTTTTTTCTTTTTGCAATTCCATTTTGTTGTGGGGTATGACTGCATGAATATTGCTGCTTTATGCCATGCTCCTGCAGGAACCTTGCAAACTCATTTGAGAGCTACTCTCCCCCTCCATATGACCTTAGGCATTTTATTTGCAGGCCTATTTCTTTTTCAACCATAGCTTGAAGAGTTTTGAAATGCCCAAAAACTTCACTTTTCTTTTTCATAAAATACACCCAAACTTTTCTGCTATAGTCATCAATAAAAGTGACAAAATAATGACACCCTCCAAGAGATGCACCTTTAGTAGTCCACACATCACAGTGGATTACTTCCAATGGCTTCTTACTCTCTTGAACATGTCTAGGAAATGGTTTCCTTGCCTGTTTTCCAAATTGACAGGCTTCACATACCTTATGCATTTCTGCAACCTTGAATTTAGGTAGTTCTGCAACAATATTTTGGGCTTGCATTGATTTAAGTCGTTGTACATTAACATGACCAATGTGTTTATGCCAGATATCAATATCTACAACTACACCGGTCCCATGTGCAAACATTTCTGCACTCAATTCAGGCATGTCTGCATCCAACATAAACATTCTGCCCTTCTTCTTTCCTTTTGCTATCAAGCGACCTTTATTTTTCATATCCTCAACAAAGCATCCATGAGAATTAAATCTGACCTGCAAGTCCTGCTCAACCATTTGACAAACAGAAACCAGGTTCTTGGTGACATTCGGGACATGAAATACATCTGACAGGTATTTCTTTTTCCCATCCTGCATAGACAAAGGAATTTTTCCAATCTGCACAATAGGATGTGTAGTATCATCACCAGTCTCCACAAATCCTGGTTTTTCCATTTTCCTTGCATCCTGCATCCATTCTGCGTGACCTGTCATGTGGTTTGATGCACTTGAGTCAACATACCACACATCCTTGCTTTCTTCTGCACTTGTCACAGAATTGGTCATGTGCTGCACCATAAACAAATGCTCATTTCTGTCATCACCCTGTCTACTAGAAGATGCATAATTCCCTTGTTGCAATTTTCCATTCATGATTTCATTTTTTTTTTATAGCAGTCTTTAGCCACCCATTTTACCACAGTAGTAGCATTCAACATTGCTGTTTGCATTTTTGCCCCTTTGCCATCCACCATGACCTCTTTGGCTCCCCCTACCTCTAGAGTTACCACGTCCTCCTCCATAGGACTGGTTTTCTTGAGTTTGCTGCATATTTTGATTTCTACCACGGCCTCTAGATCGGCCTCCTCTACCTCTGTCTCTACCTCTTCTAGCATTTGAGTAGAAGACAGCTTCTTTTGAAGTTCCTCCTGAAGAAGATGTACTACCATTTCTATGCTCCTCAGAAATTAGAAGAGCAATCAACTCCTCAAAATCAGGAAATCTTTCACGGACGGAAATGGATGTTTGGAACTATGCATAATCCTTTCCTAGACCATTCAAGGTCACAGAAACTAAATCATCATCTTCCACTGGCGACCCAATGGAAGCAAGTGCATCTGCAATCTTCTTCACCTTCATGTGGTAGTCATTGATGCTCATACTTTCTCTTTGCACATTGTGTAACTCTTGCTTGAGCTGCATTTTTCTGGCTTGTGTATTTGTGCTATACATTTTTGACAGAGTATCCCATGCCTCCTTTAGCGTACTTGCATCCTGAATATGCACAATCATAGAGTCTGAAATGCTAATAGACAGCCAGTACATAACTTTTGTGGCTCTCTCATGACATCCTTTAAATGCCTACATTTGCTGTTGATTAGGAACATTAGGAAGAACTGGTTCTTCTTCATTTCCTGCAACAAATTCCCAATAACCTTTTCCCATAAGGAAATTCGTCATTCTAAACTTCCATGCTTGGAAGTTGTTCTTGTCAAGATTTTTAGTGACAATCTGTGAAAGAGAATCAGACGCCATTATAGAACACTGCAAAGAATTCTGTCACTGTAGAACAGTGGTCGCACAGCAAAAAATAGGGCCTTTTCCTGAGTGCTTGCGGAAAACTTCCACCTCCAAAACAGGCCCCGAAATGGCCTCAAATCAGAAAAATAGGGCAACCATGGGTTAAAGCCCTTTCCCGCAGCATATACTGCCCTCTTGCTACACCGCGAAAGGCGTCTCAATCTGAGACAATGCACTCTTGCATTTTCCGGCTATGCTACCTGTAGAGACTTGCTCCCAAAATAGAAAAATGAAAGCAACACTGTTCCTCTTACTAGAACACTGCGAATTTGATTTTCTTTCTTGAGCTCCTTACCACGAACCAAGCTCTGATACCATGTCAAGATTGTGGGAGAGAAGGAAGGAATCTCACTTGTAGCTTTCTTGCTTGCACAATGGGGGAATACACACATAGGTGGAGGCTGAAAATAGTTTTCCTTTTCTTAGTTGTGTAAGCCAAAAGAACTCTAGTACAAAAGAAATAGAAGAACCCTATATGTGGGTCTCAAACCAAACTCATCTAACTAAAGTGGCATACTAACTGAGCCACGAACTAGAGTAGATAAGGATAGCTGTCATCTAGCTATTATTCATGGGCGGTGTACCAACCGCATCTGCAGCTAACATGTCGGTGACATAAATGCACAATGGTCACCCTGGCATATCACGAGTGGAGCTCGATATCTCAACAGTTTGATCCTCCAGAGTCAATGTACCATCTGTCATCTCTATCATGTCTCGATGCATTTCTGGATACATGCTGCATGGCAAAGAGTCTATCAACTGGCTCATCATGAGCACCACTGGAAGATGCATAGTGCCCATGCTGTCTGCCCTTTGCCTTCATATCTACCTGCTTCTTGTAACAATCCTTTGCAATATGCCCATACCAGCCACAATAATGGCAATCCTTGTCCCTGTTGGACTGATCAGATGACTGCCATGAACCAGATCCACCACCTCTACCTCGGGGTGATCTTCCCCTGCCTCTAAACCCACCAGATCCACGCTGGCCTTGTGTATTTGCACCATGCCAATTACTATGTTGCTGCGCTGTCCATAAGCATTACGAGTGTCACCACGACCTCGAAATGAACCACGACCTCTAGATCCTCTGCCACGCTGGCTAGAGTATAACATAGTGTCTCTACTCTGAGATGCACTGGAACCTGTATTCAAACCAAGTTTGACTTCCTCATGCAGCAACAAAGCAACTAGCTCTTCCCAGCTAGGGGGCTCTTCTCTGATAGAAATGGAAGTGTCAAAAGCTTTGTACTCTTTGCCTAAGCCATTCAAGGCAACAGCAATCATATTATCTTCTGATACACTTGAGCCAATGGTAGCAAGTTGATCAGCTATGGTCTTAATCTTCGTGGTATACACCTAGATGCTCTTGCTATTCCTAGACATGTTGTTGAACTGTTGTTTCAACTGGATCTTCCTTGCATGTGTCATGGTTCCATAATTTTTCATCAGTATGTCCCAAGCATCCTTCGGAGTCGCACATCTAGTGATTTGAATTACCATAGCATCAGATATACATAGAGAAAACCAATGCAACAACTTGCATGCTCTTTCATTCCATAGCCTGTAAGCTCTTTTTTGTTCATTAGTTGGATTCTGTGCAGGCAACTCAAGAGCAGCCTCATCTCCTATACATAGATCCCAATAACCTCTGCCAACCAGAAAGTTTTTCATTCTGAATTTCCATAATGCAAAGTTCTTGTTGTCCAACTTCTCTCCAACTATCTGAGTGATATTGTTAGTCCCATGTGCATTGGCCATGATGCAATAGACTGTCTGACTCCATGCAGACCAATAAGTATGACTGACCAAGTTCAGTCCGTAATAGTTTATGACAGTTTTCTGTACTAAATTGCAGAAAAAAACAGGGTATTTCAGGCCAAATGACACCCCAAAACAACCCACAAACAAGTGGTCTCAACTGTAGGTATAACTGTCAATACATAAGCTATGTGTTTGCTTCAGCTTAAGCTTCTGTAACCTCACTACCAGGGTACATACATGCAGTCTGAAAACTGTAAACTGTGAGTAACCAACAACAATTTCAAGTCCAAAACTGAGTGTTAATCATGTCATACATGTTTCAACACCTCCCAGATAGCTGCTAGTACATTTGGCAGTCAAGACATGAGCATAGAGGCATAGAACAGTGCATAACCAGCACATACAAGTGTCAAAAAATTTAGTTGCAGATTGCAGTCAACCAAAATTAAGCATAACAAGCTCCAAGAAGCTCCAAAAATGTCTTCCAATCATGTCATGCATTTACTTTGTAGTGGCAAGTTCAATACATGAGCATCTGAGTAGGCATAGACAACCTGTCTTCGTTGACCAATGGCATAAACTTCATGAACTGTTTGTAATTAACCAAGACAATGTGACTGCGTTTACTTCAGCTTCAGAATTCAGTTTTCAATGATGCTCATTGCTTGCTGCAATCCTCCATACATTCAGCATGTATAGGTCAGTTCATATAGATGATAGAGCCCCCAAGATGACCTGTATTGCTTTAGTAATACACAATGCTTGTCATTGACTATGTATGACAGTTTGCAGCCACTAACATACTTCAAATCTAAGTGATTTCAGTGAGCAACTTCAGCTCAAATGCATTACATCCGGTACATATGGCTTCTTGACATACATCTTGGCTCCAGTGATGCTTCTGGGTATGTATGAGTGCTTCAAGCTCATGCCAGACAAGTGTATATGCTTTGTAGTGGCTGTATACAGCAGGCAACTATTTATGACAGACCTATGATCTCTATTCTCAGCTCATAAGTGAGCTCTCACATAAGCATTCACACCTTGTACTCTTCAAGTACTTTCCACTAGTCTCTGTCAGGCATTTAGCCACTTCATATCACTTGCATATGATGTTTCCAGCCATGAAGATGTCTGCAAAAACAGGCGCAGTTTGCGCAGATCTGTCCTCTGCTCTAGCAGCTCGATTTGATGATGGTGATGATAATGGAGCACACACTAGTGCTTAATACCCCCTTGACAAGGCTCTAAACAAGCCACAAATTGTAGCTTGAACCATAGAGTAGCAATCACACAATGCCTACCTTCCATCACAATGACAGCTTGTTTGATCTTTGAGAACCCTTGATCTTCCACTCCTGCAAGTCTTCTTGACTTCCTCCTGCTCCATAGAATGCTCTGATACCATGTTCAAAGAGGAGAGAGAGACAGGGAAAAACACCATATCCATGAGCCTTCAGGCTCTCGATATCTTTTCTTTATGTTCACCCAAAACTAAAAAGCACACAATACAATGTAAAGTAACCTAGTCTTAGTGTTGACTAGACTAACTAACTCTAGTCAGGTCACCTACTAACACAAACCCAACTTATTCACTGTAGTCACATGGAGACAGCACACACCTAGCTGTCACAGATGTCGGTTACACACCACGACAAAGTGATGGGTGGATCTTGATTTCTAACACATCTTACATGTCAATTCCGTTGAATTTTTCCTAAATTGATGCTTCCAATTCAGGCTTTAAGTCCTTAGAAGCCTTTAATCCGAGAAAATACATTTTGTTCCAAAATAGGGGTTTGACGAGCATAATAGTTCTTGTCATGTCCTCGTACTTAGACAGCACTTTGGAATATTATTCACCACACTTGCAAGACATGGAACTTGTCTAAGGAAGGATCATCTTGTGGCCTTTTGTCGAGACATCATTTGCACTCTCCTCCTCTTTTTCCTCCCCCATGCTAACCACTTCTACCTTACCCCATATCTTGTTCTCATTGTTCTTTTCTTTTTAGGTTATTAGTCCTATTCGTAGGTACCATCCAAGCCTCGATGTGATAGGCTATACAATAATGCCACCTTCAACCTTGACACTACCATGTATAGAGAAAAAGTGATGAATTTCTTCATGATTAAGGAAGTACAAAGAGTCCTGATTATATAAAGTCCTTGCACAAGTATTGAGAGATGGAGCCATTGTTTATGTTAGCTTAGGTTTTTCTTCCTAAATTGCAGTGGGTAGCTCCAATTTACATGGCTAACTCAAGCTCGTGAAAAACCTTGCCAAGAAGATAATGCCAGGATATATAGGATAGAAGGATAGTAGTCAAGTCTCCACTATCTTGACAAAGAATGCAAGTGTCTGATGTAGCAATATTCCACTTAAGTGTCCTTAATACGAGCGGATAATATCGATCCAATTTTTCTTATGAAGAGTCATATCATCTTCTCTGGCAACATCTGAATTACAATCTTTTCCTCAAGTCCTCAAGACGGAAACCTTCATGTGAACCGATTTTCCATGCATTGTGCCCAATCAAGAATCATGCTTTGGAAAAGAACTTTGTGCCCAATCACTCATGCAGTTTGCAAATTAGAATCTATGCTATGCAATCAATCAAATGATGCTCCCATGCAAAAATTTATGAATGCATTGAAGAAATTGTGCCTAGCCTAACTACATGTGCTCATGCATCATGCAATTGCAAAAAAAGAGTCACATACAACAGAAAATAAATCCCTAATAACCTTGACTAATGTGATCAATTACTTGGCAGAAAACTCCGCCCTCAGAGTTGCAATGGTGGGTGCACAACATCACGACATCCGCCTTCTCCAAACCTGCACATCCTCCGGATGGGCCACAACTAACCACCCTCATCACCGCCAAGCTTGACAGTCAATGCAATCTCTTCATCTTTTGTAAAAGCATCTGCAATGTCCACATCTTCTTCTTCATCATCTCTTGGCTCAAGTCCATCATAAATCACATCATCCAACTCCTTGAGTGCATACGTTGCATCATCTCTTCTTTTGAATAGTTTAATTCTCTTCCGTGCAATCAAAATCAACAAGGTTGTACCATCAATCTCTACTAAAGAATATGTAGCATTGTTATGGATATGCCGCACTAAATAGGGCCCAAACCATCGTCTTGAGGCCTTACAGATAGCACTATACTGGTTTTCTAGACTGTTGTCATAGACCAATGCTCAATCTCCTTCCTTAATCTCTTTAGGCCTCAATCTGTGTCTACTTTCAAAGTGGTCTTTGTTGTGAATCTTGGCCTCTTTGAGCTTTTGAATTTCTCTCTCAATATCTTCAGGACTTCTCTCCAATTGACAAATACAAAGAGCCAAAAGATCTTCTCTAATCATCTCTTCTTACTACCATGGTAAAGCACTCCAAATAAGTGTGCAAGTTTCTGCAAGCATGATTGGCTTTTGCCCATACGTAAACTCAACAGGCATATAACCTGTAGTCACACTGTGAGTAATGCAATCATCCCATAAGGTATAAGGCAACAACCTACACCACCCCTGAACCTGTCCACCGCATGCTTTGGCTTATGCTTTCACAATCAGCAGAAGGCCTCTTTTGCTCTTCTCGTTGCCTTCTAGATTATATGCCAAAGTCAAAGCAAGTTTAAATCCAAGGTGAGAGAAAAACTCCCTACTCATCAGCATCCAACTCACCTCTATCTACATTAACTTTTCCAATACATCCATACCTGCAAATAACATCCTCCAATAGAAACTTACAAACCATTGAAGTAGACTTTGTCTGTAATGCTCTTCCTTTCACTTGATTTGTGAGATCTTCTCATGCCAAAAAAATGTAGTGCATCTGCCATAAACCAACATGCAAGTAATCAAATCAAGAACCCACTTGTAATGAATACATAGTGGGTAAGTAGGATTAAGTTTGTAATATGCCATGCTTTCCCCCTCCGTGCCTTCCCCCCCATAGGAACTCTCCCCCCCCCCTTTTAATGAAAAGAATTATTAACTTTAAGGCAAATTTTTTCACCCCTCTCTCTCTCCCCATCGATAGGGCATCGGGGAGAGAGAGAGAGGGAGTGAAGTGGGTGTTAGGGGGGCATGCAGCCCCCAGGTGGGAGGGGTGGTGGCCATGCCACCCTCCTCCTCACCCTCCTATAAAGGGAGCTTCCCCCCTTCCTGGTACACACAGCGCCCCCTCCCTACTTCATCACCTTCTCCCTCCGTTGCAGCAGCAAGGACCCCCCTCTAGCTCATGGCGGCCAGTAGTGCCCCCCTTGGGGCTTCCGACAGAAACTCCCCTCCCCTCCATGTGGCAACAACAATGCCCCCGCTGGGCGCTTTCGACTAAAACCTCCCCCCCTCCTCGATTTCCTATCAGTTGCGCCCACCCCCCCGCCCGTGAATAGAAAGAGAGGAGAGGGAGAGAGAGAGAGAGAGGAGAGAAGGAGAAGAGGAAGAAGAGAGGGAGAGAAGAAGAGAAGGGGAGGGAGAGAGAGAGAGAGAAGAGAGAAGAAGAAGAAGAAGAGGTAGAAGGAGAGAAGAGAGAAGAAGAAGAAGAAGAAGAAGAGGTAGGAGAGAAGAGAGAAGGAGAAGGAGAAGGAGAGAAGAGAGAAGGAGAAGAAGAAGAAGAAGAGGTAGAAGAGGAAGAGGAGAGGGAGAGAAGGAGAGAAGGAGAGAGAGAAGAGGAAGAGGAGAGGGAGAGAAGAAGAGAAGGAGAGAGAGAAGAGAGAAGGAGAAGAAGAAGAGAAGAAGGAGAAGAAAAGAAAAAGAAGTAGAAGAGGAAGAGGAGAGGGAGAGAAGAAGAGAAGGAGAGAGAGAAGAGAGAGGGAGAAGAAGAAGAGAAGAAGGAGAAGAAGAGAAAAAGAAGTAGAAGAGGAAGAGAAGAAGAGAGAAGAAGAGAAGGAGAAAGAACAGAAAGAAGAAGAGAAAAAGAAGAAGAAGAAGAGAGAGAGAGAGAGAGAGAAAGAGAGGGAGTGAGAGTTGGTGAGTAGAGAAGGTATCGAGGGCCATGCCGAGGAGCCGCATTCGTGAAGCCATATTTTTCAAGCCACCCCCTCGGCGAAGGACACCTTCTCACGACCCTTCCTACCCGAGCCTATCGTCTTGAAGGCCGTTAAGGTTCAGACTATCCAAACTCCATGTGGCAAATGGCTCCCAAAAAGAAAGTCGCGAGAAGCATAGGTGCCAAAGCTACCATTGGTACCGATAATGCGGGAGAGGCGAGCAGAGCGACCAATGCAACAAATGCCCCTACGATCACGAATCAAACCCAAGTTCTTTAGATATCCTAAGCTTTATGATTAATTATGTATTTATTCTCGTGGAAGAAATGAAGGGGTTAGCTACGTGCATGGAACAAGAATGAGTCTTAGGATTTTTGTTTACTCTAAGCGTTAGGTTGTTGTAACGTGTCCACCTGATCCCTTCAGGACACATCTCAGCAGTCCATCGGAAAGAAGGTCTAGAAAGCTCCGCCCGGCACTCCCATGGAATGTCACGGGGTTTGCAATCTAGGACTTTCCGCGTATGCCACGTAGCGGAAGTATTCTAGCCGTTCCCACTTAGGACCGACCTGAATCACAGTTTTTCCTAATGGTCATTTCCTAAACTGCAACTAGCGTCAAACCCCGAGCAAACTACTTTACGCAGAAATGCTAGGGTCGAAGTGGATTCACGCTGCATTTGGTTCAATGAGAATGGAAAACGATAGGGATGCAAAGCTCGACCTCTCTGCCATAAGGCATAGTCCCATTCCGTTACTCTAAAGCAATGTAAACCAGGATTATTATAACCTAGAATCTAGGTCATCACCCTTGCTGTTCATTTCCTTTGAAACCATATTCTTGCTGTCCATTATGATTGAGAAAAGTTCCTGACCAACCAAGACCACCCATTCGTAGGACGGACCCATGGCCACATCCACCGCACTTTTCTCAGGTTGTTTTAGTTGTCTAATTACCTACCACATTTAGTTGGACATGCATCAAGAAGCTTCCTTAATTAGTATGTTAGTCACTAGTTCCTTCATATAATCTTAGCACTTGACATAGAAAAGCAGTGTCAAACAAGTTCCTTTTCAACAGGTTATCATATTTATCTTTGGAATACATTTATAAAGTCCAGCCATAGGCTTATCCATAATCCGCCCGAAGGCTATCCAGCAATCCACAGGGATTACTAATCCAAGATTCCGCTCGTAGACTAGTATGCGGGCCTCGAGATCCAATCTCGAGTCACGTTGGCCTCTTGTGCAGGGCCCAGAAGGCAAGGGATTAATGGCCAGAGCCCCACCTTGCACCCAAGAGTCCTCCTACTCCAAGTAGCGCTCAACAGAGAGACCTCTCGTGGCGGGTTCGGTCTACCTTCCCGGCACGACTAACAGCCCCCTTGGTTAGGGTCGGGCAGACAGTCGGGGGTAACTGAGGCTGCCTCTCCCTTCAGGCCTTCAACCTAAAGCATTAGATATCTTTTCATCCTTTAGTTCATTGAGCAAACAAAGCAAACAGTGCTCTTTAAACTGTTACAAGCACAATCATTTCCAGTGGTCGTTATTTATTTGGCCAACTGCTAAGGAGTGAATCCTTCTCTCTCCGAATGCATCCAGTATTCGATCCGGGATCGATTGCGACTCGGCAAGATCCCCAAGGGTTTGTTTGTTAGCCCTTATGTCCTTGGGTTAGGGCCGTACTCTATTAATGCAGCTTAACCAATACCTTAAGTTCTATTAGCAGTAAATATGTTACTCCAAATTATTGATTGGTCCTTTGCTTCCAAGAAAATATCTAATCCCCTTATCTTGGTCACTTTTCCCAAGAAAGGTGCTATATCAGGATGACTACTCATCCTCTTGCAGGCAAACTTGCGCAAGAATCTGCCAACCTCATCCTGAGGAATTGGCCATTCTCTTGTGATCAATTGACTGCTCTTACGGTTGCCATCCTTGCAACCGGACTGAATGTTTCTTCATAGTCAATGCCATATGTTTGTGCATACCCCTTGACTACTAATCTTGCCTTGTATCTGTTCACAGAACCATCTGCATTCTGCTTCACCTTATAAACCCACTTACAGCCAATTGCATTTTTACCTTTAGGCAAAGGTACCAATTCCCATGTAGCATTTGCTTCCAAGGCATCCATTTCTTCATCCATGGCTTTCTCCCATTTTTCTTTTCCCATGGCTTCCTCAAAAGAAGTGGGTTCTGGTTCCTGTATCACTTTAACCATATATGCATAGTGAATGGCTGTAAATCCATCATATTTCAGCCTATCCACAGGATACCTAACTCTGGTAGACCTGCGCAAAGTGGGTTCACTCCCAGGTGCTCTCAAAACATCCCTGGTCTTCCTTACTCCAGGTGTAACAATAGAAGGAATACCCAACTCATCATCAATGCTCTGTTCTGAGCCACTGGATTCACCATCCACATAAGAGTGACCTGCATTCACATCAACCATGGGCTGATCAACCTTCTCTTTTCCTTTTCGTGATACCTGCATACCACTATCTGCATTACTTTGAGAAGATTCTCCTGATCTCAATCTGCCTGTCCATGGCGAAGAATGTGAACCACTGGTAGAGGACGCTCCAGGTCCACTAATATTTTGTGACTGCTATTGTGAATTCTGTGCAACATTACCATTTTGTGCATCTACATCATCAATCACATTTACTGGTTTATACCAGCTACTCATCTCATCAAAAACAACATCTCTGGTCACTGTAAACTTACAAGTAGAAGGGTTATAGCATCTATACCCTTTTTGCTGCAGAGAGTAACCAATAAAGATGCACTTCTCAGCTTTTGGGTCCAACTTGGATCTCAACTCATCTGGCACATGTACATAGGCAATGCAACAAAAAATTTTCAGATGAGAAATATCTGGTTTCCTACCAGTATACCTCTCCTCTGGAGTCATTCCATGTATTGCTGCAGTGGGAGTCCTGTTCATTATGTAGACTGCTGTAGCAACTGCTTCAGCCCAATAAAAATCTGGCAGGTCTTTTTCATTGAGCATGGCGCGAGACACCTCTCCAATATGTCTGTTTTTTCTTTCTGCAATTCCATTTTGCGGTGGGGTATGACTGCATGAATATTGCTGCTTTATGCCATGCTCCTGCAAGAACCTTGCAAACTCATTTGATAGGTACTCCCCCCCTCCATCTGACCTTAGGCATTTTATTTGTAGACCTGTTTCTTTTTCAACCATAGCTTTAAGAGTTTTGAAATGCCCAAAAACTTCACTTTTCTTTTTCATAAAATACACCCAAACTTTTCTGCTATAGTCATCAATAAAAGTAACAAAATAATGACAGCCTCCTAGAGATGCAGCTTTAGTAGTCCACACATCAGAGTGGATCAATTCCAATGGCATCTTACTCTCTTGAACATGTCTAGGAAATGGTTTCCTCGCTTGTTTTCCAAACTGACAGGCTTCACATACCTTATGCATTTCTGCAACCTTGAATTTAGGCAATCCAGCAACAATATTTTGGGCCTGCATTGATTTAAGTCGCTGTACATTAACATGACCAATGCGTTTATGCCAGATATCAATATCTGCAACTACACCGGTCCCATGTGCAAACATTGATGCACTCAATTCAGACATGTCTGCATCCAACGTAAACATTCTGCCCTTCTTCTTTCCTTTTGCTATCAAGCGACCTTTATTTTTCATATCCTCAACAAAGCATCCATGAGGATTAAATCTGACCTGCAAGCCCTGCTCAACCATTTGACCAACAGAAACCAGATTCTTGGTGATATTCGGGACATGAAATACATCGGACAGGTATTTCTTTTTCCCATCCTGCATAGACAAAGGAATTTTTCCAATCTGCACAATCGGATGTGCAGTATCATCACCAGTCTCCACAAATCCTGGTTTTTCCATTTTCCTTGCATCCTCCATCCATTCTGCATGACCTGTCATGTGGTTTGATGCACCTGAGTCAACATACCACACATCGTTGCTTTCTTCTGCATTTGTCACAGAATTGTTCATGTGCTGCACCATAAACAAATGCTCATTTCTGTCATCACCCTGTCTACTAGAAGATGCATAATTTCCTTGTTGCAGTTTTCCATTCATGATGTCATTCTGCTTTTTATAGCAGTCTTTAGCCATATGACCCATTTTACCACAATAGTAGCATTCAACATTACTGTTTGCATTTTGACCTCTTTGCCATCCACCACGACCTCTTTGGCTCCCCCTGCCTCTAGAGTTACCACGTCCTCCTCCATAGGACTGGTTTTCTTGAGTTTGTTGCATATTCTGATTTCTACCACGGCCTCCAAATCGGCCTCCTCTACCTCTGCCTCTACCTCTTCCAGCATTTGAGTAGAAGACAGCTTCTTTTGAAGTTCCTCCTGAAGAAGATGCACCACCATTTCTCTGCTCCTCAGAAATTAGAAGAGCAATCAACTCCTCAAAATCAGGAAATATTTCACGGACGGAAATGGATGTCCGAAACTGCGTATAATCCTTTCCTAGACCATTCAAGGTCACAGAAACTAAATCATCATCTTCCATTGGCGACCCAATGGAAGCAAGTGCATCTGCAATCTTCTTCACCTTCATGTGGTAGTCATTGATGCTCATACTTTCTCTTTGCACGTTATGCAACTCTTGCTTGAGCTGCATTTTCCTGGCTTGCGTATTTGTGCTATACATTTTTGACAGAGTATCCCATGCCTCCTTTGGCGTACTTGCATCCTGAATATGCACAATCATAGAGTCTGAAATACTGATAGACAGCCAGTACATAACTTTCCTGGCTCTCTCATGCCATGCTTTGAATGCCTGCATTTGCTGTTGATTGGGAACATCAGGAAGAACTGGTTCTTCTTCATTTCCTGCAACAAATTCCCAATATCCTTTTCCCATAAGGAAATTCGTCATTCTAAACTTCCATGCTTGGAAGTTGTTCTTGTCAAGCTTTTCAGTGACAATCTGTGAAAGAGAATCAGATGCCATTACAGAACACTGTAAAAAATTCTGTCACTGCAAAAAACACAGCTTCACCCTCACAAGGGCAAATCTGCAAAACTGGCGAAAGTGGTATTTGACCACACAGTCACTTCCTAGTGACGATTTTGCATCAACAGGCAACAGGGATGATTCTGTAACTCCCAATGTCTCTGCGCACAAGCATACGATGCGATTTCTACAGAAACTTTTCACCGACCTGTAGAACAGTGGCTGCATAGCATAAAACTGGGCCTTTTCCTGAGTGCGTGCAGAAAACTTCCGCGTCCAAAACAGGCCCCGAAATGGCCTCAAATCAAAAAAACAAGGTCGCCAAGGGCTAAAGCCCTTACCCGCAGCATACACTGCCCTTTTGCTTCACCGCGAAGGGCGTCTCAACCTGAGACAATGCACTCCTGCAATTTCCGGCTGTGCTACCTGCAGAGATCTGCTCCCAAAACAGAAAATGAAAGCAACACTGCTCCTCTTACCAGACCATCGCGATCTTGGCTTGCTTTCTTGAGCTCCTTACCACGAACAAGGCTCTGATACCATGTCAAGATTGTGGGAGAGAAAGAAGGAGTCTCACTTGTAGCTTTCTTGCTTGCACAATGGGGGAATACACACAAGGGTGGAGGTTGAAAACAGTTTTCCTCTTCTTAGTTGTGTAAGCCAAAAGAATCTCTTACAAAGAAATAGAAGAACCCTATATATGGGTCTCAAACCAAACTCAACTAACTAAGGTGGCATACTAACCAAGCCACGAACTAGAGTAGATAAGGATAGCTATCATGTAGCTATTATTCATGGGCGGTGTACCAATCGCATCTGCAAACTGACAAGTCGGTGACATAAATACACAACGGTCACCCTGGCGTATCACGAGTGGAGCTCGATATCTCAACAACAGCATGCACATAACCTGGTGGCTGCTCCATATAGACCTCTTCTTGCAAATCACCATGCAAGAAGGCATTCTTTACATCCATCTGATGTAAAGACCATCCCTTTGATGCAGCCATAGCAATGACTGCTCTTACGGTTGCCATCCTTGCAACCGGACTGAATGTTTCTTCATAGTCAATGCCATATGTTTGTGCATACCCCTTGACTACTAATCTTGCCTTGTATCTGTTCACAGAACCATCTGCATTCTGCTTCACCTTATAAACCCACTTACAGCCAATTGCATTCTTACCTTTAGGCAAAGGTACCAATTCCCATGTAGCATTTGCTTCCAAGGCATCCATTTCTTCATCCATGGCTTTCTCCCATTTTTCTTTTCCCATGGCTTGCTCAAAAGAAGTGGGTTCTGGTTCCTGTATCACTTTGACCATATATGCATAGTGAATGGCTGTAAATCCATCATATTTCAGCCTATCCACAGGATACCTAACTCTGGTAGACCTGCGCAAAGTAGGCTCACTTCCAGGTGCTCTCAAAACATCCCTGGTCTTCCTTACTCCAGGTGTAACAATAGAAGGAATACCCAACTCATCATCAATGCTCTGTTCTGAGCCACTAGATTCACCATCCACATATAAGTGACCTGCATTCACATCAAACATGGGCTGATCTACCTTCTCTTTTCCTTTTCGTGATACATGCATACCACTATCTGCATTACTTTGATAAGATTCTCCTGATCTCAATCTGCCTATCCATGGCGAAGAATGTGAACCACTGCTAGAAGACGTTCCAGGCCCACTAATATTTTGTGACTGCTGCTGTGAATTCTGTGCAGCATTACCATTTTGTGCATCTACATCATCAATCACATTTACTGGTTTATACCAGCTACTCATCTCATCAAAAACAACATCTCTGCTCACTGTAAACTTACGAGTAGAAGGGTTATAGCATCTATACCCTTTTTGCTGCAGAGAGTAACCAATAAAGATACACTTCTCAGCTTTTGGATCCAACTTGGATCTCAACTCATCTCGCACATGTACATAGGCAATGCAACCAAAAATTTTCAAATGAGAAATATCTGGTTTCCTACCAGTATACCTCTCCTCTGGAGTCATCCCATGTATTGCTGCAGTGGGAGTCCTGTTCATTATGTAGACTGCTGTAGCAACTACCTCAGTCCAATAAAAATCTGGCAAGTCTTTTTCATTCAGCATGGCACGAGATACCTCTCCAATATGCCTGTTTTTCCTTTCTGCAATTCCATTTTGTTGTGGGGTATGACTGCATGAATATTGCTGCTTTATGCCATGCTCCTACAGGAACCTTGCAAACTCATTTGAGAGGTACTCTCCCCCTCCATGTGACCTTAGGCATTTTATTTGCAGGCCTATTTCTTTTTCAACCATAGCTTTAAGAGTTTTAAAATACCCAAAAACTTCACTTTTCTTTTTCATAAAATACACCCAAACTTTTCTGCTATAGTCATCAATAAAAGTGACAAAATAATGGTAGCCTCCAAGAGATGCAGCTTTAGTAGTCCACACATCAGAGTGGATTAATTCCAATAGCTTTTTACTTTCTTGAACATGTCTAGGAAATGGTTTCCTTGCCTGTTTTCCAAATTGGCAGGCTGCACATACCTTATGCATTTCTGCAACCTTGAATTTAGGCAATCCTGCAACAATATTTTGGGCCTGCATTGATTTAAGTCGCTGTACATTAACATGACCAATGCATTTATGCCAGATATCAATATCTGCAACTACACCGGTCCCATGTGCAAACATTGCTGCACTCAATTCAGACATGTCTGCATCCAACGTAAACATTCTGCCCTTCTTCTTTCCTTTTGCTATCAAGCGACCTTTATTTTTCATATCCTCAACAAAGCATCCATGAGGATTAAATCTGACCTGCAAGCCCTGCTCAACCATTTGACCAACAGAAACCAGATTCTTGGTGATATTCGGGACATGAAATACATCGGACAGGTATTTCTTTTTCCCATCCTGCATAGACAAAGGAATTTTTCCAATCTGCACAATCGGATGTGCAGTATCATCACCAGTCTCCACAAATCCTGGTTTTTCCATTTTCCTTGCATCCTCCATCCATTCTGCATGACCTGTCATGTGGTTTGATGCACCTGAGTCAACATACCACACATCGTTGCTTTCTTCTGCATTTGTCACAGAATTGTTCATGTGCTGCACCATAAACAAATGCTCATTTCTGTCATCACCCTGTCTACTAGAAGATGCATAATTTCCTTGTTGCAGTTTTCCATTCATGATGTCATTCTGCTTTTTATAGCAGTCTTTAGCCATATGACCCATTTTACCACAATAGTTGCATTCAACATTACTGTTTGCATTTTGACCTCTTTGCCATCCACCACGACCTCTTTGGCTCCCCCTGCCTCTAGAGTTACCACGTCCTCCTCCATAGGACTGGTTTTCTTGAGTTTGCTGCATATTCTGATTTCTACCACAGCCTCCAAATCGGCCTCCTCTACCTCTGCCTCTACCTCTTCCAGCATTTGAGTAGAAGACAACTTCTTTTGAAGTTCCTCCTGAAGAAGATGCACCACCATTTCTCTGCTCCTCAGAAATTAGAAGAGCAATCAACTCCTCAAAATCAGGAAATATTTCACGGACGGAAATGCATGTCCGAAACTGCGCATAATCCTTTCCTAGACCATTCAAGGTCACAGAAACTAAATCATCATCTTCCACTGGCGACCCAATGGAAGCAAGTGCATCTGCAATCTTCTTCACCTTCATGTGGTAGTCATTGATGCTCATACTTTCTCTTTGCACGTTATGCAACTCTTGCTTGAGCTGCATTTTCCTGGCTTGCGTATTTGTGCTATACATTTTTGACAGAGTATCCCATGCCTCCTTTGGCGTACTTGCATCCTGAATATGCACAATCATAGAGTCTGAAATACTGATAGACAGCCAGTACATAACTTTCCTGGCTCTCTCATGCCATGCTTTGAATGCCTGCATTTGCTGTTGATTGGGAACATCAGGAAGAACTGGTTCTTCTTCATTTCCTGCAACAGATTCCCAATATCCTTTTCCCATAAGGAAATTCGTCATTCTAAACTTCCATGCTTGGAAGTTGTTCTTGTCAAGCTTTTCAGTGACAATCTGTGAGAGAGAATCAGATGCCATTACAGAACACTGCAAAAAATTATGTCACTGCAAAGAATACAGCTTCAGCCTCACAAGGGCTAATCTGCAAAACTGACGAAAGTGGTATTTGACCACATAGTCACTTCCTAGTGACGATTTTGCATCAACAGGCAACAAGGATGATTCTGTAACTCCCAATGTCTTTGCACACGAGTATACGATGCAATATCTGTGGTAACTTTTCACCGACCTATAGAACAGTGGTCGCACAGCATAAAACAGGGCTTTTTCCTGAGTGCATGCAGAAAACTTCCGCCTCCAAAACAGGCCCCGAAATGGCCTCAAATCAAAAAACAGGGTCGCCAAGGGCTAAAGCCCTATCCCGCAGCATATACTGCCCTCTTGCTTCACCGCGAAGGGCGTCTCAACCTGAGACAATGCACTCTTGCAATTTTCGGCTGTGCTACCTGCAGAGATCTGCTTCCCAAAACAGAAAATGAAAGCAACACTGCTCCTCTTACCAGAACACCGCGAGCTTGGCTTGCTTTCTTGAGCTCCTTACCACGAACAAGGCTCTGATACCATGTCAAGATTGTGGGAGAGAAGGAAGGAGTCTCACTTGTAGCTTTCTTGCTTACACAATGGGGGAATACACACAGAGGTGGAGGCTGAAAACTGTTTTCCTCTTCTTAGTTGTGTAAGCCAAAAAGAACTCACATACAAAGAAATAGAAGAACCCTATATATGGGTCTCAAACCAAACTCAACTAACTAAGGTGGCATACTAACTAAGCCACAAACTAGAGTAGATAAGGATAGCTATCATCTAGCTATTATTCATGGGCGGTGTACCAACCGCATCTACAACTGACAAGTCGGTGACATAAATGCACAACGGTCACCCTGGCATATCACGAGTGGAGCTCGATATCTCAACACCAATTCTCCTCTATCAGCAGTTACTTTAGCAACACATCCATACCTGCAAAATACTTCTTCAAGTAAAAATCTACAAACAGCATGAGTAGACTTTGTTGTCAAGGCTTTTCCTTCCACTTGATTTGTGAGATCTTCTCTAGCAAGTACTAGATATCTCATGTTCCAAATTCCTGTAGGCATGGTTACTAAATCAATAACCCATCTATAGTGAATGGATAAATGATAGGTAGGCTGAAGCCCATCTCTATGCTTTACCATAGAGTACATTTGACAAACATAACAAGACTCAACAAAATGCTCAATGTCTTTATACATGTTTTGCCACCAAAATTTCTCTTTTATTTTGGCAAAAGTGCCCCATATGCCTCTATGACCAGCCCCAATAGGCTTTCATGAAATTCTTGCATGACCTATCTTTGAGTGTTTTTGTCTCCTAAGACATGAACATGTGCCCTTCCTTTCTTTTTCGCATGCCTCCAAAGGTAACCATCTTTAAGGAAAAAACCATAAGCTTTTCTCTTAATTCTCTTGAACTCTTCATTAGTCCAATCTTCCTTCTTTGTTGTAGTGCTCAAAAATTGGCCAATTTTTAGCCAATCATCTGCATAATATTCTTCTTTAAAGTGTGAACAAACCATAACAAAACATTGAACATGCTGTTTACTAGCTATCCATTGTCTTTCTTTGGTTGTTTCATCCTTCCTTATTGATGTAAAAGTTGTTTTAGCAGCTGAACCTATTGTACTTGCTGTAGTTTTTGTTGTACCTACATTTACAGCATCATTTATAAACTCTGATTCTTCTTCATCCATCATTTCTTCTTTATCCCTATATCTGGCACGCGAAAGCATGTCAGCAACTGGATTATCTCTACCTGCAATATGTTTCAAATCAGGATTTAAGGATTTAATATAGGCTATCCATCTTAGCATGGCTATGTCGGGAGTGGAACAGTTGGCGATCATGCCCAAGAGTGGAAGGCAATCTGTTTCAACTATAACGTGTGCGCCCATGAAGTACTCCCTATCACATTTTAATGCAGTTACTACTCCCCAAAGTTCTCTTTTAATTTGAGCATACCTTCTTTGTCGTTCATTAAGAACCTTTGTTCCAAAGCGGATTACATATCTGTTGCCTTCAAGGTCGTCTTGACCAACTACCCATCCTATTCCAATAGGACTTGTGTCCACTGTGAGTATAATGGACTGTCCATTAGAGTAATTAGCCCTCTTTAAAGTGGGGGTTGAAATCAGCATTTTCTTGAGTTTTTGAATAGCCTGATTATGTACTTTTTCCCATATAAACCTTTGGCCCTTTCTTAGCAGCTGATAAAGACTTTCAGCAACATGAGCAAAATGTGGTATCCAAATAAGGTAGAAGACACATGCACCAAGAAATCTTCTCACCTTTGAAACATTTGTACATTCTTCCTGCATTTTGCTAATAGCATCTATTTTGGATGGAGAAGGCTTTTGGCCATATGGACCACACATATGTTCGACCATAAGGACTTCTTCGACTCCAAAAACAGATTTAGCTCCTAAAAGAGTAAGATGGACTTCTTCTAATTTAGTGAAGATTTGAGCACAATCATTAATATGATCAGAAATAAACTTTCGACATCCAAGTTCATTGAGTTCTTCATTTTTCTCATGAACTTCACATCCTTTGATTGGAACATCATCAAGAAAAGGAAGAGTTAATTGAGGAATATAATCCCTCAATACTTTATACATAGCATTCAGCATGTGAGCTACTGAATTCATAGCCCCTTGAGGTAGAGTACACATGCGGACTAGGCCAAGAGGCGTCTTCATTGTGGTAATGTCTCAGCTTTCCAAAGCAAGCTGAAATTGGTCGTAGCCTGAATATAAATCTCCCATGGAATAGATTGCCCTACCTGCAAAAGCTTCAGCAAACTCATCAATAATTGGCCATGATCCAACATTTCTAATAGTGACTTTATTGATGGGTTGTAAATCTTGAATGAATCGCAAAGATCCATTCTTCTTAGGTCTGGTAAACCATCAGTTGGAATATGGAGCTGAAGATGGCTCCAATATTCGCATTTTTATATTTTCATTTAGAAGTACCAATAACTTAGGCAAATGAGCCCTTGGAACCAGAATTGGTTTAAGATTCCAAGGAACATGTGGGACCGTAAAAATCACCATTGGTGCCACAATGCTTGGATCCACATAGCCAATTTCATGTGGCTGAAATATAAAGGCTTTGCCATGATTCTTTAACATCTGCATGAAGATTTGCTTTTCAGCCGGCAATAGGAAAGAGCCTTCACCAATTTTCAGCTTTTGTAGACTTTTTGCTGTAAATTGGTGACCAATATCTTTAGGATCACGAAGGCTTGGCTGTTTGGATACCCTTTCTGCCAGTCCTTCGCTTTCAGGCGGTAGAGGAGTAGCTACCGACTTGACCTTTTTATCAACTGTTTTATACTTTGTTTCTACTCTTACTTCATCCTTGTTTGCCTGTCCAAAAGCTTCATAATCTGCAAATTCTTGAATTATGTCATACATATCCAATGTACATACCTGTATGGACTGATTTTCATCTTGATTTTCTGCATGAACGGCTGTATAAATTTCAGCCATTGTATCATTATAATTCAGCCCATAAAATAGTCCTGAAATTTCTTCATCTTTAGGTAGAACATCAATTTGCTTCAGCTCTTGTTCCATATGACACAAATACTTTCTTTCAGCCCTGTTCATGGCTGAAAACTGTTTATAACAACCCACACTATTGGCTGTAAAAACCTGCAAATCAGCTTTTGGCCTTGCCTCCTTTATATATGGAGGCAATTTTTTGTGACATGATGCACTGCCATAGCCTCCACTTATAGCAGCGCTACCCGAAAACCCTTAAATTCTCGGGCATTAGGAGGAACAGGATGATCTCTCAATCGATCCCTATTCCGGTGGTGATTAACACAGATGGTCAGGAATTGGACAGCTTTGTCATTATCCTTACTTCTTATCCGAGCATATGATGAACCATCGTCAAGAGCCTTTGTCTCTAAACGAGACTCGAAAATAAATGGTTGTCCAAGAATGATAGGATAGCTGCAGGAATATTGAACAAAGAAATGAAATTCATCTTTTACATTACCAATAGTAACTTGTACATAAGGACATGCTGCATAAAGATCGCCAGAAGAGTTGTTGGCTGCCTTCATGCGCCATCCTGGGTCCACATCAATGGGCCATCCGCCATTCTCATAGAGACTTCTTGACATAACATTAATTTCTGAGCCATGGTCTATAAGGGCAATGCATGGAGTTTCTTTTTCACCGATTTTAACAATGGTTTCAGTAGTCGCCCTTGCCCAATGGGTACGGGAGTAGTGACTACTAAGAATAAAGTGAGCTTCACTTTCTTCTTGCATGTTGTGAAGAAGAGTCTCTTTCTTACGCATGGGCTGCACTTTAGATTGAGAAGTCCCCACCATAATGGCTTCTTCAGTTTCTGCTTCATAAATGTCTTCATCTTTGCTTCTATGGCTGCAATCAATTCTTTGATTGCCTCCAATCGAATCCCTTGAGTTTTCAGCTTCTCTTCATCTTGCAAATACACATGAAGTACTTGCAAAAAAGCATGTACAGATTCTTCAATTTCCTCACCAACATATTGTCTTTTTCGTTTAATTACATCAATTATTACATCATGAAATCCTCGTTTTGCAATACCGAGAATTTCACATAATGTAAATTCAATTCTACTTCCAAGAATCCTTACTTCTAGGATCCGTTTAAGATCCGTTGCAGTCTCTATGTCAGACTGCAACTTGTAACTGGGATGTTTGCTTTTTCTTTTCCCTTCTGTCTTCTTTGCTTGAGGGGCATCTCCCATGTCAAACTCTGGCGGTGGTGGATTTTCAGCAACCTTCTGTTGGTCTGGTTTACTTCTTGTTATGCGTTTAGTTGGTCCTGAAGAAGAAGGACCGGCAACATCTTCTTCTCTTTTCTTCTATCATGGCTTCTTGATTATTAATTTTAGCTAACTAGGCAAAAGCTGAAAATGAATCCACAGGCTCGGTCCAACCAGTTCTTCCTCGAATGCATTGACTGGCAGTGGTTAAATCATCTTTAGTTGCCTTGCCTTGCTCCATGCGATCCAAGGCCTGCATCCACACTTTAGATTTTGCATTAGTTTTACATGCTTTAACAATTTCATTAGTTGGCTCAATTTGCAACCCATAGGTTGCAGCATCAACAGCTGCATAGGCCATTCTTGTTGCCAAATCCTCCAATCTTTTCTTCATGCCACCGTTTGCCGAAGTTTGGCTCAAGAGGAAGCCCGGTTTCGGTTGCATGAATTTTAACATCCTTACAAAGGACTAATTTTTGTGCTTCAGCTTCACGGAATGCACCGCACTCCCTCTTGTCATGCTGAAGGCTATCACACCAAATACAATGTCTTTTGAAGCCTTCTCGTACATGCCTTTGGGCAGTTGACCGACCCCTTTCTTCTACTTTTACATCAAGCCTTTCAACTATAGAATTAATCTCCGTTAGATTAAGATGGAGATCCCGCATGCTTTTAATTACCTCGTCCATGAAATCCTTCTTTGGAGATGGAACAACAGAATTTCTTGGTTGCTCGGCCATAGAGACAGGAGGTCGAGAAACTAGAACAGGCTCCTTCATAGATTCAGTTGTTGCAGGGGTTGATCCCCATCTTAGGCGCAATCGCTCTCTTTGAGCAATCATATTAACTGCTTCAGTGACATCACTCCAAGCAGTCTTCAATCCCGTCTCAGAGTCAGGGTTTTCAAGTCGATTAGTTAATTTCTCCTGAAGAGAAGAATCTGCAACCTTTAGAAATAATTCAATCTTTTGACTTTCCATACCTTGTTGGTCGTCAGGATCTAGTTGGGCAAATTTGCTTTCAAATTCTCGATGAAGAGCAGTGGCGCTTAGACCCTTATTGGGCCTTTCGACTCATTCGGTGAAGACTTTCTTTGTCATAAGGCCAAAATCTTTAAGGAAAAATTCTTCTCGAAGAGCCTTCTTGAACACAGTCCATCCCACATCTTTTTGGAAAAGACCATGAATTCGGTCCTGGAGACCATGCACAGCCAGACGGGCAAAATAACGGCTCCAGGCATGTTGAGGGACTCCAAAGAAGACCATCTTGTCAGTAAAAAGGCGAATAAAAGAGAATACATTTTTCCCATTAAATTGCTTGAGCTCTTGTCCAACTGCTTCTAAGGCTTTAATGGCAGCAGCATCAATCCGCTCTTCTTCTTGTCTTTGTTGTTGTTGCAATTATAACTGCTGTTGAAATTGCAATTGTTGTTGTTGACTTTCTTGCATTAGACGAACCAATTGTTGCAAGGCATTTCCTCTCGAACTTGATGATTCTCCCATTGGACTTCTTCTTCCGCAGCAGCGGACCTTCACGTCAGGTTCACCACTGTCGTCGTGTTAAGGGCTGAAGGTCTACCACCGGGGCTTAGTGCAAAAGAGGAGTATGGGATTCAAAGTTCAGGAAGGGGAAATAGATCGGGGTTTAATAAGATTTGGGATTTAAAATGATTTAGATACGGAAGAAGAATTCAAGCTTTTTCTCTATGTATTTAGCATACATGAACGGAAGAAATAACTCTATCTTGATTACATCAAATGCCTCTAGATATATACATCATAATATAAAGGACATTTCCAGATTCTCAATCCAAATACGTATATCAAATGCAAGTTCTAATGGCTTTTATTTCAAGTACATAGAAGGATTTCAACTCTTTGGGACAAGTATTATGTTGATAGACTCAAATACATTCAAGATTTGGGCCAATGATACATGAAATGGATTGAAGAAGCATAATTTTAGCTTCAGCCCTGTTTTAAAACAGAAAATTCCAGCCCATAATCAAGCTCAAAATGAGTGTATAAACTCATGAAGAAGCTCCTCTAATCATTAATGAACAAAGTCCTGATGAAAAGAGGTAATTTCCTTCCATTACAACCACATAAATCTCTTGTTTTCTCATAAAAATGGTCAATAGCAGTGGGCTGCCCTGTTTATGACTGGTTATTCTAGCCCATAACAGCCCGTATACCTTTAAAATCCTCACCCTTTGCTTGCCCCAAAGTCACTCAAGTACTTGGGTACAAGTCGGGCTTCATTAGACCAAGAATGAGGTAGACAAAATGAGAGAAGTCGTGCATAAGAGCAGGCTGAATAATGCTTTTCTCTCAGATTTCCCCCTTTTATAGACTGTTTCAACATGCATTTTCGTCAGACCAAATGGGCAGAGAAGTTGAGCTCTTACCGTGTTTACATCTTCAGCTTGTGGGCATGTTGATCTTCATAGGTTCCCATAGACTTATTTTTCATCAATATTCATGGTATAACTGAAAATTATATGCTAAATACAAAAGAACTTATGTATCTAAGTTGGTTATTGGATAACAATGTCTGAATTTTGTATGCAAATTCCTCATATAACTCCCAGTGAAGTTCTTCTGTGTTCATAAGAATCCCATGATTTATATTATGAACAGTAAACTCTTTGACAACGATGTTTTAGGGGAACGGAATGGGACTATGCCTTATGGCAGAGAGGTCGAGCCTTGCATCCCTCTTGTTTCCCATTCTCCTTGAACCAAGTGCAGCGTGAATCCGCTTCGAATCTGGTGTTTCTGCGTAAAATAGTTCGCTCGGGTTCAACGCTAGTTGCCGTTAGGAAATGACCAATAGGGAAAACCCTAATTCAGGTCGGTCCTAAGTGGGAACGGCCGGAATACTTTCGCTACATGGCAGACGCGGAAATTCCTAGATCGCAAAACCCATAACATTCCATGGAAGTGCTAGGCGGAGCTTTCTAGACATCCTTTCCGATGGACTGCTAAGACGTGTCTTGAAGATAACAGGTGGAAACATTACATATCTCAAATCCGACTTTGTTTGGGCCTCCAATTTTAGCCACTTATCGATGGTGGGAACACAAAGGACATGAACCAGTTATTTTGTAGTTAGTAATTAAAGAGACTTAAGAGCTAAGAAAATCACAATTTGGGGGGGGAGGAGGGGCTTGGCCATAGATTTCTCAATTTCTTTGCTTCAAATTGCTATAGAAATCATTGAGAATGATACATTCTATCAAAATTTCAAATTTTACTCTTTCTCTCTCGCCATAATCATTGTTCATATGGGCTGAGAGGATGAGGAGAAATGGGTGCTAGAACATGGTACGATACAAGCAATGAAGCAAAGGAATGTGAAGGTGGCTGTTAATAGTTGTGTGGAGCATCAATAGTAGCGAGTTGCCTAAGCAACGCCAAAATCATAAAAAATAAATAAATTTTATGGAATATGTCCTAGTAAGTCTTGATTTCAAAGGAAATTTGATTCTATTTCTATTTTCATCATGGAATTGAGGTGCATATGGGTTAAAATTTGATATGAAAGTAACATGTATTATGTATGTGTTGTAATTTTAAATTTTTAGAATATGTGGTTATTATAATGTATAAATTAATTCTTGAAATCACAAAAAAACCAATAAAATTACGAAATATGATGATAGTTGATAAAATTGATGAAAGTAATGGTGCATATGGGGCAAAATAATATATCTTGGTTACCATGGCTATGTTTCTTTGTGTCATAATTAGAAACTAAAAAATTATCAATATTTATATAATAAAAATTTAAAAATCGAGAGAAAATGGTTTTTAAAGCCTTAAAAAATAGACAAAATTAAGGAAATGTTGACAAATGTGTAGTGAGCAATAGGGCATGGGGTTTAGCCTCAACCTATGCTTGCTTTTGTGTTAAAGTAGCTGGATAAGGGTAGGTTCTATGTAAAATGATACATAATATATAAAAATTGATATATACAAGGTATGAACATGAAGTGAATGTTGAAATTTTACATCTTTGCAACAATGAAGAACCATGTTTGTGCATCGTAGTAAGGAAATTAGGCTTTTAGTGAAAATTTAAAGGAGTGGAACTATTGGTTAGCTCAATTCCATTTTTTTCAACACCTCATTACGCTAGAATAAATTATGAAAAGAAATGGTTTTGCATGTCACATGCATGTTTTATTAGTTAGACTTATTTGAGCACCATGTGGCATGACACATTGAATATACATATAAGCATGATATCGAAATGAATTTTTTGGATGCATAGCAATTGTCTGCAAACTCATTGACCCACATGGAGTGAAAGAGGATTCCTACCCATAGGTTAGTACATTTATTTCTTAGAAAACAATTATGTGAGATTATAAACAATTTTCTAAAATGATAAATATCAAGAGAGAAGCATGTTACGATGTTTTATATGTTTTAGATAGTGCATATTAGGGCCAATCCTTGGGGCATAAGAGAGCCATAAGGGCCATACTAGTTGGGTGGGAGGTGCCCTTTATGTATATGATTCGAGGTAACATAGTCACCTACGTGTGGGAAACTCCTTTGCTTGAAGTCAGAAGGGATAATTAGTTGGACTATAATCTGAAATCATATCTATAAATGCAGCAGTTAGAATAGTTATTTATAATACCAAGATGCTCCTAATTGCGAGGCCATGTGGGGCTCTTTGATGTGTTTAGGAGCCCAGCTAGAGTCATTAAAGCACATGTGGCATCATGCCCATTTTAGTCCCCAACAAGTTACATGTTAACTTACTATATTTTTATTGATAGCCATTGTAAAAATCAATTTTGAACCATTTCCTTGAGAGCATACACTTTTCAACACTTTACTAGGTTTCAGTTGTGGACAATGCCATGAAAGTGATGGAGAGAGAGAGAGAGAGAGAGAGAGAGAGAGAGAGAGAGAGAGAGAGAGAGAGAGAGAGAGAGAGAGAGAGAGAGATGGAGAATGAATTGTTGAGATGGCAAGCTGAACATGTGCGGACATTGATAATGGACCGCCTAGCTAGATGGGTCTACACATCTACACTTAGCATGTTGATGGTCATTATGATACTCACATAACCACTGACTTATCACTTATTATATTTAGTCTATTACACCTACCTATAGCTAGCTTAGATATAGCGTCAGTCGATTAGAGTAGTCTGTTATGCACTGTTTGACTTAGTAGGCCACTTTCCTTTATGTGGTATCTTATCTATACTTTGTATACGTTATATAGGGTGTGGAAGAAGAAGAAAAATCAGCAAGAAAACGTTTTGGCGTCCATCTCTCTTCTTGTATTCTTGAGTGAGCTTCCTCTTGTGTATATAGTGTGTGTTTAGCACAGCAACTCAACCAAGTCCCCCCACCACGCAATTCTAGACATGGTATCAGAACCGCGCCACTAAGAGAGGCTGATTTTGAAGGCTGAAGTGAAGGAAAAGAATCAAGGTTCGAGCAAGCAAGCAACACGTAAGAAGCTCTCCCATTCTTCCACTCTTTCTCTTGGACAGTGCCTGTGGAGGCACCGGAAGAAGGGTAGAGTGAAAATCTCAGATTGCTATGAGATTTGGTGTGTGAGTAGAGCACTGTATATTCTGTAGACAAGTCCATAAGGGCTTACCCATAGTTTTTTTTGGCATCTGAGGCCATTTCAAGCGCTGTTTTAGAGCTGCAAGGTTGTGTACAATAGTTTTAGGGTATACTGTGATTTTGACTGTTTTGACCAAAAGTGGATGCACATGTTATAGATTTCGAATCTATAATTTTTGAGGTGTTTTCTAGGAAGAAAACATAAGGTTTATCTACAAGCAGTTGCAGATTATATGTACTATTGAGCAATCAGTGAAAAAGATTGCTTGGTGTATTGGTATGCACTAGTTGTGAAAGGTTGCAAAAGACTAGCTTGTTTTGTTGTATCCTTTTTTGTGATAATGGTAGAGAACAGTGGAAATCCCATTATTGAGAAGCTCGACAAGAATAACTACCTATCATGGAAGTTCTGTGTGATGAACTTCCTCATTGGAAAGGGCCTTTATGAGTTTGTTTCATGTAAAGAAAAGGAGCCAGATCTGGGTATCCCTCCCGACTACATATGAATTAAAAGCATGGAAAGAATGGAATGCAAAAGACAAAAATGTGATGTACTAGCTATCTGCAGTCATTGACACTACAATGTTGGGACATATCAAGAATGTAGAAACTTCACATATAGCTTGGATAATTTTTTAGAACATGTTTTCAGTAAATACAAAGGCATGAAAGATTCAACTCAAGCAAGAGTTGAATACCTTGAAGAAAGGGAAAATGTCTATCAATGAGTATGTTTTGAAGGTGAGGAGCATTGCAGATGCTTTAGCAGTGATTGATACAATGCCTGATAATGATGATATGGTTTCATCCACTTTGAGTGGCCTTAATAATGAGAAGGCATGGAAATCATTTGTTACTTCAGCATACATTAGGGCCAAAAACGTTGTCAGAAAGTTTATTGTTCATAATATAAATCATAGAATTCTTATGATCACAGAAGAACTTTACTAGGATTTATATGAGGAATTTTCAAACATAACTCAGTCATTGTTACCCAACAACCAACTTAGATATCACTTAGTTTCATAAGCTCTTTTGTAACTGTCATACAATTTTTAGTTGTACCATGTATATTGATAAAAATTAAGTCTATGGGAACCCACAACTTGATCAGCTAGAAGTAATTGATAGTTTGCAGGCTAAGTCATATTGGTTCAAGAGGAAAATTTGGTTGGAAATCAAGAAATGTGCCAAAAGTCCACTAGGTTCATGTGGGACCTGAAATAATGGACTAAAATGACTTATAAGTGACCTAAATGGTCAAAATAATAAGTGGGAGCTGAGCAGGATGCAGCCCGTATTTTTCGACGCAAAAAACGGGGCTGCATACCTGTGGCAGATGGAGGATGAGCTGTGGGCTATGGTGCATGCTCCAAAGCATGCAAACTCAAGGCAAACTGGAGCTGAAGAAGGAGATACAAACAAGGAAGGTGAGAGCTCTTCTTACCCGTCCATTTGGTATGACAAAAATAAATGGTATGGCAATCCATAAAAGGGGGAAACCTAAGAAAAAGTATTCAACATGCTCTTATGTATGTCTTCTCTAATTTCTTTTACCATATTCATGGTCCAATGAACGTAGAAGAACTTTACTAGGATTTATATGAGGAATTTTCATACATAACTCAGTTATTGTTACCCAACAACCAACTTAGATATCACTTAGTTTCATAAGTTCTTTTGTAACTGTCATACAATTTTCAGTTGTACCATGTATATTGATAAAAATTAAGTCTATGGGAACCCACAACTTGATCAGCTAGAAGTAATTGATAGTTTGCAGGCTAAGTCACATTGGTTCAAGAAGAAAATTTGGTTGGAAATCAAGAAAAGCGCCAAAAGTCCACTAGGTTCATGTGGGACCTGAAATAATGGACTAAAATGACTTGTAAGTAACCTAAATGGTCAAAATAATAAGTGGGAGCTGAGCAGGATGTAGCCCGCATTTTTCGGCGCGAAAAAGGAGCCTACATACCTGTGGCAGATGGAGGATGAGCTGTTGGCTATGGTGCATGCTCCAAAGCATGCAAACTCAAGGCAAACTGGAGCTGAAGAAGGAGATACAAACAAGGAAGGTGAGAGCTCTTCTTAACCGTCCATTTGGTATGATGAAAATAAATGGTATGACTGTCCATAAAAGGGGGAAACCTAAGAAAAAGTATTCAACCTGCTCTTATGTACATCTTCTCTCATTTCTTTTATCATATTCATGGTCCAATGAAGCCCGTCTTGTACCCAAGTACTTGAGTGACTTTGGGGCAAGCAAAGGGGAGGATTTTGAAGGTGTATGGGCTATTATAGACTGAAAAAACTAGTCATAAATAGGGCAGCCCACTGTTCTTGTCCATTTTGATGAGTAAATAAGTGATCTGTGGTTGTAAGAGAGGAAATTGACCTCTTAACATCAGGGCTTGACTTGTGAATGATTAGAGGAGCTTATTCATGGGATTATGTGCACTTTTGGAGCTTGATTATGGGCTGGAAATTACTGTTTTAAAACAAGGCTGAAGTTAAATTTATGCTTTATCAATGCATTTCATAAGCTTTTGATCTATGTCTTGAATGTATTTGAGTCTACCATCAAAATACTTGTATCTTGGAGTTGTTATCCATTCATGTTCATGAAATGAAAACCATTTGAGCTTGCATTTGGAATATGCATTTGGATTAAATCTGAGATTATCCCTAATGTAATGGCTTATTATTCCCATATGCATTTGATGTGATCAAGACAAAGTCTTTCATTCCATTCATGTATGCTAAATAAAAAGAAAAAGCTTGATATCTTCTTCTTCAACTAAGTCCTTTCTAAAACCCAAATCTTATCAAACCCCAATCTTTTCTCCTTCTCCAAACCTTGAATCCCACACTCCTCTTCTTCTCTAAACCCCGGTGGTAGACCTTCAACCCCCAACACGACGACAACGTTTCAAAATGACACTCATAAGAAAATGATTAAGTTGCTAATTAGAAGAGGTTTCGAAGAGAAAAACCCTCCAAATTTGGCTACCTGAATGTGATTAATGAGAGAATGTATGATTCATTTAAGAGGTCGGGTATTAAATATCATCAATCTTTAATGGATGTTAAGTGTCACCTTTTCAGTCTTATTCTATTGGAATTTGCAAAATCTTGTATTTTTTAATTTTCGCACCAAAAGGCGTCGCTCGTTTATTCCTCGACGTTCATTTTCTGCACCTCTCTTTCATGTGGTTCTATTTCCTTCTCTATGATATTGTTGCCCTGTTTAGGGTTCCCTACCAAAATGTTTACCAGTACCTCTTCTAGCAATACAAGTGTAGCCCCACTACGCAATTATGAACTTACTATTCAGTTAGATCCTGTCTATTCATCTTGGAGGAGTATACACCATCAAGCATTTTTGGACAAGGATGAAGCTAACAGGTTGCGTTTACAAGGAAAGAAGCATGTAGACTTATGGATAGATGGAAATATTTATCCTTCGAACCCTTCTACAGGTAAACATCCTCTTTTTTACAATATTCACGACTACATAAGGTACGTTAGAGATGGTTGTGATGGGATGCTTGGCTATTGCATGAGGTTATATTTTGCATCTTTTACATTTAGAGAACAAATGCATGAAAGTAAGGAAGCATTAACATTGGCACAAAAAACTATTTCTGAGCTAACGGAAAAGGTTGATAATCTAGAAAACTCTAATCAGTCATTGCAAGAAAAATTATTGCTCTTTGAAAGAAACTCCAATAGGATTTAGATAGAGAAAAAGACGACTTAAAAATATAATGGACTTGTGTAGTCATGTGAAGAAAAGGAGACCAAATCTTGCAAAGAGATGTGTCTCTAATATTTCAAGTATTAATATTCGAGAGAATGATGAGAGGATTAAGCTCATTAAAGAAACCATGACAAAGAAGGACATTATAAAGATTCTTAAATCACCTGAAAATGTAGACTTGAGAAGCCAAACTCTAAAAGAGTTAGTGAAAGATTTAAAAGGAATAGTTAAACCAAATGAAATAGTGGAGACATGTGATAGTATGGGTATCAATCGTAGAGGTTATCCTGCTCTCTCTAAATTGTGGTTTACAAATCTTAAATGTCATATAATAAGTGCATTTGGTTTGTCTCGGCCTCTTACAGTTTCAATTGCTAGGATAGCTATGAATCGTAGGATTCCAGATGTTTTTGGAGAGTATATCAATATAGAGGGATCTATGCCTTATGAAAAATATAAAGCAAAGGCCTTTTTTGAATACAACACATTTAATAATATTTGGATTGATCTTAAAAGAGTCCAGAGTGCAATGGTCCATATGTATAAATTTATTGTCCAAGAATGTGGTGGTATTTTGAAGTTCGCACTAAAATTGGATGAAGCACTGATTCAAAAGGGACAAAAGATAGAAAGAGTCAACATCTGTATCATGAACAGGGCATTGGATTATAGTATTGGTAGGGGGCAAGAACAACAGTTTAAGATACAATCCGAGATGGAGCTTTGGTGGACTGGTGCAGCCCAGATACCAACTAAAAGTCATGAAATCTTGAAATGGTTATTCTCTCATACAGGTATTCCTGATATTATAAAGTCTCAGAGTGAAGGTGAAATGTTGATAGTCAATGGAGTTGGTAGTTTTAATGTTGAATGGCATATGAGTGCTGACTTAAAAAGTATCAAATGTATGCTTGGATTACGTAATGGGGCCAATGCAAAATATCCTTGTATTTATTGCATGGAGAGTTTGGGATCCAAAGAATGGAGTACTTTGCGGCCAGCAAGAAGAGCCCCGACTCGAAACTCTATAGATTTGAGCAAGTTCAAAAACATGGATGGCTTGTGGGATCCTATTCTCTCAATCTCTCTAAGGAACGTTCATATTTGTACATTACATGCAGAGATTAGAATAATTGATAAGTTGCTTAGATTGCATCTTGACTATGCATATTCAATAAAACCAGTATCTTTGTCAAATGAATGCATTGATAAATGTGAGGCTTTACTGTCAAAAATGGATTTTCATGGAGGTCAAGTTCACTTGAGAAAGGATCCAATAGCCTCAGGGAAAACAAGAGAGGTCTTAGCAGATGTCTCTATGGGGGGTGCAAAAGCTAGACGCTTTCTAAGAAATCATATTGGTAAACAAATGAAGGCATTGTGGGAGTGCTGAAGAGAGTTGTGTGCAATCACAACAAATGTGGTTAACACACCGCGAATTGCATTCCTACGAATAGAGGTTTGGAGACACCTTGACATATTTTTAAAAATGCTTAGGGAACAAAAGATAACATCTAACTATTCAGAAGAGTACAAACATTCAATTGTGAATCTTGTTCAAGCAATTAAGGAAGCTTGGGGAGAAAATGATATTACTTTCTACTTGGTAAGATAGACATAAATTTGAACCTGTTTGCTTTGAAAACAAGGTTTAATGATTTAAACTGATTATTTCTTGTTGGGTTGTCACAGCATATTCTTCTTGTTCATGGGCCTTATTTTGTGGAAGAGCAAGGGTCCCTAGCAACTTACAGTAGCCAAGGTATAGAGAAATCTCACTACCAAGCACGTATGTGTTTCTTTCAGAGCACCAGACATGGAGGAGGAGCAACAAAAACCAATGCCCTTCAGGAGTTATTCAATTGGTTTTTTCGAAGACAACTTCAAATATCGAGAACACAATAAATGCAGTGGAATCTAAAATACCAATACTATTTTCAAAATATTATATACATGGCTAGATTTTAAGAGCCTTTACATCCTCGTCCTCCTCATGCATTTTTTCCCTATAACGTAAAAACTTTCTTCTCTTGTATCCAGCTATGGATTTTATATTTTTTTTGTTTGTTGCTAAAACATAAGATGAGTATGCCAGGAAGTATCCAGCCCTAGAGACAGAGAAGCTGGGACCATAACCAAATATTTAGATGGCTGTTGTCTTTTCCAAAAACATAACTTTGTGTGCATTGTACTGCGAACCTGAGTATCCAAGAATCCTTGTAAGTGCTTTAACATAGACAATTGGCCATGAGGCCTCCTCTGAGAAAGTGAGACAATTGGCCATGAGGCCTCCTCTGAGAAAGTGCTATGCAAAACCAACAGAATATTGGGATCAATCTTCGATATATAATGCCCAAGTGCAACATCCTTTAGGGAACTACCACCAACTCTCGATCCTTTGGCTCTTTCCAAGAAATTATCCTCATCTGCAATCTCCAATTGTAAAAGCAACAGTCAAAATGAAAAAAATAAAAATATGTATGTGGTTCCACAAAAACAAAAGAATGCATTACCATTTGATTTTCATCACTCTCAAGTTTTATTGGATTCCGTAAGCTAATTGATGTCTCCTTGACATCCTTGAGCTCCTTTACATATTCTGACTCCTCCCTTCCAAAATTGGAGATTCCAAGCTTCTCTTGAAATTAGTCAAACTCTTTGTCAGCAGCTTGTAACTATTTCTCAATATCTTTAACCTTGCTTAAACATAGGGAAAAAGCATTTGATGCATCTATAAACATATCATCAGACATTTGAGTATCTAATTTGAGTAAGTCCTCCGTGAACTCATTTTCAATATCCACTATGCCTTTTGCATCTACAAATGCCTCTACAATAACTGCCAAGCAACAATCTTCTCCCAAATTGAAAAGAGTCTGGAGATCAAACAATAATATGTACTCATTGTCTTTAATTGGGAAAGTAGACAAATATGGAACAATAAGGCTTAAAGGAGTGTTAGATGACTCATCAACCTCTATAGAGGTCTATTCAATTAATGTCTCCGCTCTGAATTCCAGCAACGTCTAGGTCCTTTGTAACTAATGCTTCCATCTACGTGTCTAGTTGCTCCTCAACATCAACTTCATCTACAATCTCTTTAACAAGGCAACAATTAGATAATTTTGAGGTTTCTTTATGCTTTTCATTAGATCTTAAAGGGTACTTCACAAGGGCAAACACAATGAATGTAGCAGACTTAAGCATAATCTTGCATTTTTTTTTGGTGTAAAAAACATAACTCAGGTGCATAAAATCTGTCAAGAGAATGATAACCACATTTCTTGGTAAACAAGGACTTCTCAGTGCCCGACCTTCCAACTGGGGTGTGAACATACTACTTGGAATCCAACTGAACAACAAGATATGCCAACTCTTCAAACTCTACAAAATCTTCCTTGATAAACTCATTTGAGAAATTGAGAACTTGATCAAGGTCCCACCCTGGATTGAAAATCTCCCTAGTTGTTGGATAGAAATCAATGTCAATATTGTTTTCTATGAGAAAATCCAAAAGCTTCTCAGAGGCTGTGACATTTGTAATTTGAGACGCCCTGGGATCTTCACAGGCCTTGAAGCCTTTACCTTCTTTGGATCCTTGCTTGAACCTTCAATTGTCACAGACATATGAGATGCTATCTGAGGCAACTGACTCCTTTGTCATTGTGGGCTCAAGGACTCTTTTCCTCTTCATAGATGTGGAGGCAGACATGTGTGACATATTTGTACCAAACATCTTCTTGAGATTCAAAAGCTCAATACTGCTTCCCTATACAATGCGAATATCAAGGTATAAGCTTTTTGAAGTGGTGCACTCACTCCGTGTTGCAGGATCTAGCAATACGACGTGAATGAGAGCCTTTTAGAATCTCCAAACACCAATATTGCGCTGTTTTTATGAGAATAGGAAAACGAGTACTAGACGATTCAACAATATGACGCGATAGGAAGAAAATCAAAAGCTTTTTATTTAACCTCTTGCAGTGTGTTGGACAATATAGGAATAAGACGAGCTAGGAATATGACACGATCTTGACACAAGGGGGTGGCAGAGTATGGACAGAGGGGGTGACGTGGAGATTGAAGACAAAGGGGGGATAACAAAGTATGGACGGAGGTGGTGATGCATGAGGTGAAGGGTGACAGAGCAGGTGATGTAGGGGGTGACGGAGGGGGTCGTTGATGAACAAGGAGACAGAGGGGGGTGACGGAGGGATGCGGGGGGTGATGGAGGGGGTGATGCAAGAGGTGATGGAGTAGGTGATGTAGGGGGTGATGGAGCAGGTGATGCAAGGGTTGATGGAGGGGGTGATGCAGGGGTTGACAGAGGGGTTGATGGAGGGGGTGATAGAGACAGTCCGACACACGAGGAAACCGGAGAAGAAAGTGTGCAAAAATTTTTAGGTTTCCTTAAATAGGTACAATCGCGGGAACAAGAATATTCCAAAAACCCTAATCAATCAAACAATGAGAACATGACATGTGGAGATCCGAACCTGCAAGTATATAAGAACTTCTCACTTGGCGTGAACGCGATTTCAAACCTTACGTCATGACTGCCATTCGTCAACAGCTCTGACGTATCCGATTGACAGAGGTGCCATATGTCCGACGTCAGTGACGTCAAAAGATAGTGACATTTGAAACATCATGATAGAATACTTGAGCAGCTAAAGCAAGAACCTTCATCGCGTTGCATGGTAATCGAATCTCTAGAACATCGTGATATCATTCATCAGCTCTTATGCAACATCCTTAATCACATTATATGGTCACGGAATCTCTGAAACACCACGATATCATTCATCAGGTCTTTTGCAACATCGTTAATCGCATCGTATTGGACTTCACTATTGCGTGGGGAACTCGTCATTTTGATTGTATTAGAATCTGCCAATACGAAGCGATTAGGACAAAGAAGAAACTCATATTCCCTTAACCGTGTTGTACTGGTTTTGCCTTTATTACCAAGCGAGGAGGAGTTCAAGGCTTTTATCTAGTTGTTGTTACGTCGCAATGGGAGTCAGTTGTCTTCGTGTTTAGGTTCCTTATCGCACCGTGTGGGTCTCTATGGCCAGGACAAAACAAACTGCGAGGAAGGTCTTGGTGAAGAAATCTTTTGAAGAAGGTCCTAAGCTAGCTACTGAGGAGACAATTGAAGAAGTTGGTGTCCTTGTTACACCAGTTGGTAAAGTTTGTTCAGGTGAATCCTCAGAGAACAAGTTATCTGGTGAGTTTGCGCCCTCAGCTTCTCCTCACTCTTAGGTTCCCAAGGAAGCCCCTGTGAGGAAAAAGAGAAAGTCAAGATGGTTTTACATGCAGAGATGTTTTGCAAAGATAAGGAAAGCTCAAAAGTCCACTAGTCACCTCATTCCTAAGGCTACATTTTTTAGACTCGTCAAGGAGATATCTGATAGATTGTCCTCTGTTGCTTTTGTGGATGACCTCAACAAGAGATGGTAGCTGTCTGCCCTACTATGCTTGCAAGAGGCAATAGAGGATTTTCTAATAGATTTTATGAATGATGCTTATATTACAACTGCCCATGCACATCGAATTACATTAATGAATAAAGACTTTAGTATGGTTAGCAGATGCAGATATATGTTTGACAAAGTTTTGAAGCCTCTTCCATTAACTAATCAAAAGGCATTTGAAATCCTCAATGTTCCACCCAAGAGAAAGTAGAAAGAGCCACCAGCACCCAAGATTGAAGAGGTTGCCCATTTTTATCCTACAAGGGTTGCAAGTGAGCAAGAGGTTGTCTTGGAGGAGAAAAGAAAAGAGGTAATAGAAAATGAGGATTTAATCTGTTAGAGAAAGATTTTGTCTCTTGGCCAAGTGAACTATGAAAGGATGGGCAAAGTGTACAGCCAAATGGTCGTGAATGTTTCTGTTAGTCCTGAGAAAGAATACTACCTCAAGGATAAAATCCTATTTGAGAAAAAGGATGCTCAACTAACAGATTCAGCAGTTTATTGTTGTTTGAGGTAAGGTCTTTTGCTTCTCTTTATTTACATTAGTTTTTCCAAGGGTCCTTATATTGCAGTCATTCTCTTATTCATTCTCTACTTTGTATACATGGCATATGTTGCTTCTCTTAGCATTGATATTGCTAAGGGTATATTTGTTCTTGATCCACTTCTGTCTGTGGATTTGTTTTCAAAATCTGATTCAAATATAGCAAGGTTTTTAAGGACTTCGATAGTGTCACAAGCCATCATATTTTTTTTCCATATATTGAAAGGTACTTTCTTCAACCTTCTATCTCTTGATGATTTGTCTTTAGGGTTATTTCTCACTTGTGTTTTGGTTTGTAGAGGACACTGGAGCCTAATCTATATCGACATTCTTGCAAGAGAGGTCATTTTTATGAATTCCTTTTCAGGAATCCATGGCCAATCAAAGATGTATTGTCAATAAACACTCTTTATTTTATCATTTATTGGATAAAGTTTATAGTATTCACTAATAAGTTAATATGTGTAGTGCTGCTAGACTTGTTACTACTCACCTGGACATCAGCTTTCAAATCATTGTTGATCCTCAGAGACCTTTCACATTTCTGCTTCAAGAGGTCTCATTGCAAAATAACGTACATAGTTGTGGCTAGAGAGTGGTTTCAAATGCTTCGAGGATAATAGATTCAAAGTTACTTAATGTAGAGGGGGTGAATGTAAGTTTCCTATGCTTTAGTGAAAGTCTCTTGCTACTTCAAATAGCTTGTGTGCTTTTTTACAGTGCAAAAACTACCCTGAGTCATATATGTGGTGGATACATGAGAGGTGTATTGAACTAGTTTTAGATAGGGCAATTACACCGGTGGACCCAGATTCCCCTCACCCAGCTAAAAATTCCAAAGGGCAGGCAACAACGAAGGACAAAGGCAAGAAAATGGCAACCATCAAGAAAAAGAAGTCTCCAAGGTCCAAACAAAAGGGGCCCAAAATGAAGGGCATGCCTAAGCTTTCTCCATTGAAATTTAGTCCATCCCCTCTAAAGCCCAAGGAGAAAAGAGTACCTGAGGTAATTAAGTTCTTTGAGCAACCAAGGAAGACACCTACTAAGAGGAAACTAGTGATGATGGATGAAAGTATGGAAGATGAAGCAACTTTTCCAAAGAAAGAGAGAAGTCTTAAAAATGGAGAAGCTAAAAAACAGCCTGAGGATGGAAAACTCAAAGATCAAAGAGAAGCTAAAGAATAGCCTTATAATTACCAATTTGTCTATTTGTACTGAAGTAACATTCCCCTTGTGTATACATCTACAGCACAATATTCTAACCCAAAATATAATGATATGTCATTTTGGTTTTACCCATGATATACGATTTTGTTAGAATATCAAGCTCATATAGTGTGTGTTGACCGACATGAGCTGGACACAGCTAGTCTAGCCATAGTAGTTAGATACATTAAATAAGTCGGTGCCTTTGGTGTGAATGGTCTTATGACCGTAGGTTGTATCTTTCACTATTCAGTGTGGTTTGAATATAGTGTGTGAGAGAGGAAGCTGGTTGCTTCACTCTGCCTTTCATCACTCTGCCTCTTTGAATCTGAACATGGTATCAGAGCCATGAATGGGCTCACTGGTGGAATGCACTCAATAAGAAGACTTGAAGAGTGAACTGAAGAGCTGAAAAAAAGAAGAGGACTGACTGCCATCTCCATCACAGGTCACACTAGAGGTATGTACAGTGAAGCATTGGCGTATTCTGGCTTGAAGAAGGGTTGTTGCTTGCTGAGAGGTCCTCCAAGGACTGATTGAGCATCAGTGAGTGTATCATTGTCATGGTAATGAGCAAGATGTGCAGCAGCACAGATCTGCCCAGCCTGCGTGTTTGCGCCTGCTGAAGGCATGGCTTCTGCTGAAGCAAAATTGACATGAGCACTGTACAAGAGGTCATCAAATGCTAGTGAGCAGACACTGGAAGGTATTTCAGGGTTACAAGAAGTCATTGCTTGTGTTGGAGTTCTCTTATGAGCTAAAATCAGAGTACACAGACCTGGAACAGAAGGCTGAACTGCTGTATACAGTGTATATACAGCATATGCAATACTTTGGAAGAGCCTTGAAGCTCTCTGACATGCTTTATGGACCTCATTAGAGCCTAGGAGCATTCTAGAAGACATAAGTATCAGTTCTCAAGACTTTGAGCTGAAGTTCCTTGAAGAAAATACTCAGATTTGGAAGTGTAAACAGGCTGGAAACCTGTCTCAGAACAGTGGGCAGCAAGCATTAGCTTTCACTGAAGCACTACTTGACACTTGGCTGGGAAGATTGCATTGCAGACAATACAAGTCAAGAAGTTATATGTACTTGATGTGAAGTACTTGAGCTAAATTTTCTCAGTAAAATATTCAGATCTGAGAACTATTCACTGCTGAAAACTGTCATGTACTGTCAGTAATAAGCATTAGATACTACTAATGCAATACAGGTCATTTCTAGAGCTCTATCACCTATGAGAGCTGTCACATACATGCTGGATGTATGGAGGCTTGAAACATTCAATGAGTATCATTGAAAACTGAAGTCCAGAGCTCAAGTGAATGCAGACATATTGTCTTGGTCAAGTACAAATGGTTCATGAGGTCTTATGCTTTGGTCAGTGAAAATAGGTTGTCTATGTATACCTAGATGCTCATGTATTGACCTCACCATTACGAAGTAAATGTATGACATGATCGGGAGACAATTTGGGGCTGATTGGAACTTGATATGCTGAACTTTGGTTGATTGTAATCTGCAATTGAATTTGTTGGCACTTGTATGTGCTGGTTATGCACTGTTCTGTGTCTCTATGCTTATGTCTGAAGTGGCATATGTACCAGCAGTCAACTAAGCAGTTTTGGAATATGCATTACGTGTATCCAGTGGGAGTTTGACTTTGGAAAGGCTGCTGTAATTGCAGTTTACAGGTTTGGACTGCATGCTTTTGGAATCTGGTAGTGGATCTACAGGAGTTAAATCTGAACCGAACATCAGACATATGTATTGGCAATTGTCTTTATGAGTTGGATCAACCGATTGGGACGTTGTTTGGGCTGATATTTGACAGAAATTTACTGGTTTTTTTCCTGCAATTAATTGCAGAAAACTGTCATAAACAGTTCCGGGCTGAAGTTGAACTGTTAAGAAAATCTTGGTTTGCAGGTAGTCAGGCAAGGTCTACAACATGGCAAATGCTGATAGAACTGATAATGTAACCCAGATTGTGGGAGAAAAGCTTGATAGCAACAATTATGCAATATGGAAGTTCCGCATGGAGAACTTTCTGATAGGCAAAGGATACTGGGACTTAGTGACAGGTGTTGAGGCTGAACCTGAAGTTCCAGATAGGAATCCTACAGCTGATCAAAGACGAGCACATCGAGCTTGGACGGAAAGAGCTCGCAGAGTTTTACATTGGCTATCATTATGTATCTCGGATGCTATGGTGATGCAGATCATGAACTGTAAATCCCCAGCAGATGCATGGAACATATTGGTCAGGTACTATGGCACAACTACGAGTGCCAGGAAGATACAACTAAAGCAAAAATTCAACAACATAGAGAGGAGGAACAGATCCATACAGGACTATGTCACGGAAATTAAAACCTTAGCAGATCAGCTCGCATCTGTTGGCTCACAGGTAGAAGATGAGGATATGGTTGCAGTGACCTTAAATGGCTTGGGTCCGGAGTATAAGTCTTTTGACACTTCAGTATCTGTGCGGGCTGAGATGCCTGATTTTAATGAGCTGGTTGCATTATTGATTCATGAAGAGGTGAAGCTTGGCTTAGCTACAGGGTCAAGCAGCTCTAAGAATAAGGATGCAGTTTTTTATTCGAATCAGCGTGGTCGTGGTAGCCGTGGTAGAGGCTATGGATCTGGCAGAGGAGGCCAGCAGAATGCATCCTATAGTAATAGCAATCAGCAGTCATCAAATGCAAGAGGTAGTGGCAACTTTCGAGGCAGGGGGAGATCGAACTCCCGTGGCAGAGGCTCATGGCAGCAGCAGCGTCAGTCAGACAATCCAAATAAGGACAAGGATTGTCACTACTGCGGAAAGTATGGGCATATTGCAAAGGATTGCTGGAAGAAGCAGGGAAATCAGAAGGGCAAGCAGCATGGACATTATGCTACGTCCAGTCAGGCAGATGACTCTGGTGATAGACTGTTTGCCATGCAATATGTCAAAGATAAGGCTGCTGAAAAATCATCTGATGATGTAGTGTGGTACATTGACTCGGGGGCGTCGAATCACATGACCCCTCATGGTGATTGGTTCACGGATATGGTGGCTGAAAAGCATGGCTATGTATGCACAGGTGATGACACGCAACATAGCATTGAGCATAAAGGCAAAGTGCCTCTGGTTGTACATGATGGCAGGAAGAAGAATCTTCATGATGTTTTGCATGTTCCTTCGATTACGAAGAACCTATTGTCTGTGGGCCAAATGACAGAGAAGAACTTGCAGGTTCGCTTCAATAAGCATGGCTGCTTTATTGAAGAGTTTGGCAATGGATGCAAGTTGATCGCGAAAGGCCACAGAAATGGAAGAATGTTCACTCTTGATGCTACACTGCCAGAGCTGAATTCCGCTATGTTTGCTCAGGGTTCTGGCACTATCAGGGACTTAGAGATTTGGCACAAGAGAGTGGGGCATGTCAATTTACAGAGGCTGCAGACCATGCAGAAGAAGCAGCTGGTAACAGGGCTACCTAGATTCCAATATTCAGATATTGGTCATGTCTGCGAGGCTTGCCAGTTTGGTAAGCAGTCACGATTGCCGTTTGTTAGGCATGTAAGACAGAGTACACGACCACTGCAGTTAGTGCACTCTGATGTTTGGGGACCAGCTCATAATGCATCTATGGGGGGTTCCAGATACTATGTATCCTTCATTGATGACTACAGTCGATATACCTGGCTTCACATATTGAAAACAAAAGATGAGGTCTTTGCTGTTTTTCAGAAATTTAAGGCACAGGTTGAGAAGGAATTTGAGTGTTACATCTCTTGCTTGAGATCTGATAGCGGTGGGGAGTATGTCTCCAATGAATTTGCTGATTTTTTGGCTGAAAATGGCATTCGTAAGCAGCTAACCTGCAGCTACACTCCGCAGCAAAACGGAGTAGCTGAAAGGAAGAACAGGGTTCTGATGGAAGCTGCTAGGGCCATGATGAATGAGAAGCATATGCCGCTTTACTATTGGGCAGAGGCTGTTGTGACAGCCGCATATATTCTAAACAGGACTCCCACTGCAGGCATTCATGACATGACACCGTTTGAGAGGCTCTATGGCTATAAGCCGGATGTAAGACACATGAAGGTCTTTGGCTGTCTTGCTTATGTGCACATTCCAGATGAGAAAAGGAAAAAGTTGGATCCCAAAGCGCATAAGAGTGTGTTCATTGGATACTCGCAGGAGAAGAAGGCATACAAATGTTATGATCCCTCTACCAGGGAGACTTTGGTAAGCAGGGATGTCATCTTTGATGAGCTGGGCTCTTGGTATGTCTCACCAGTTGCAGTGCCATCCGATTTGCCTTCCACTCATGTCTCTACAGTTGATATGCAGCAGAGCACTGCTATGACAGGACCTATCAGTCAGACAATATCCCCATGGACAGGGAGATTGAGGAGCTCACCGTCCACTGACACGGGTATGTCAGTGAGGGGGAGACATGATGTCTTGGACAGCAAAGGAAAAGAGAAAGTTAGTGAGGATGGTATGATGACACCTGGCAGAATGACTTCGGGCTATGAGTCGAGTGATACTTTAGACAGCGAACTTGGTATTCCGACTGTCTATACGCCTGGCACGAGGCAGAACAGGTACATTCCGCCTCATGAGAGAGGTGAATCAAGTAGTGCACCACAGCCTAGACGATCGCAGAGGGTCAGATACCCTGTTGAAAGGTTGACGTACTCTGGTTATTCTGCAAAGCATTATGCATACATGACAAAAGTGATGGAGATCAAAGAACCAGGTACTTATGCTGAAGCAGCAAAGGATGAAAACTGGTGTATGGCTATGGACGAAGAGATGAAAGCCTTGGCTGAAAATCAGACTTGGGATTTGGTACCACTGCCTGAAGGAAAAAAGCCTGTTGGCTGCAAATGGGTTTATAAAATCAAATGTAAGTCTGATGGCAGTGTAGAAAGGTACAAAGCAAGGCTGGTCGCTAAAGGATATGCTCAGCAGTATGGCTTGGATTATGATGAAACATTCAGCCCGGTTGCAAAAATGGCAACCATACGAACTATTATTGCCTTGGCTGCTGCAAAAGGCTGGAAATTGCAGCAGATGGATGTTAAGAATGCATTCCTCAATGGTGATTTAATAGAGGATGTATACATGGTTCAGCCGGAAGGGTATGAGCACCCTGATTTTCAGCATTATGTGTGCAGGCTGAAAAAGGCACTGTATGGGCTGAAGCAGGCTCCGAGAGCCTGGCATGCTAGGATCAGCAGTTACTTGCAGAGTCTTGGATTTGTTGTTGGCAGGGCTGATCACAGCCTGTTTACAAAGAAGACTGACAGTGGCTTGGTAGTGCTGGTCATATATGTTGATGACCTGATAATCACTGGAAATGATGACTTGGGAATTCAGCATGCTATGAAGATGCTGAAATCTGAATTTGACATGAAAGATCTGGGAGATCTGAAGTATTTCTTGGGTATTGAGGTCGTACCAGCTGAAAATGGCTTATGGCTGATGCAGAAGCACTATGCCATGGAAATGCTTAAGAAGTATGGCATGGCTGAATGCAAACCACTGGATACACCTCTGGACCAGAATGTAAAGCTAGACATGAACACTGGGGCTGAAGTAGAAGATGTGACTATGTACAGGCAGATGGTCGGCAGTCTGATTTACTTGACCATCACTAGGCCTGACTTGAGCTATGCGGTAGGGCTGATAAGCCAGTTTATGCAAAAGCCGAGAAAGCCGCACTTGGATGCAGTTAGACGCATCATGAGGTATGTTAAGTCCACTGTAGACTATGGGCTGTTCTATGTCAGAGATAAGCCCTTGATACTGATTGGATACACAGATGCAGATTGGGCAGGATGCTCAACTGACAGACGATCTACGAGTGGCTATGCCTTTGGCTTTGGTAGCGGCATGATCAGTTGGAGCAGCAAGAAGCAGCCTACGGTTGCTTTATCTAGTACTGAGGCAGAGTACAGGGGGGCTGCATTGGCAGCATGTGAGATTGCTTGGCTGCTCAAGCTTATGGCTGACTTGGATATTCAGGTTGATGCTCCAGTGAAACTGTTATGTGATAATCTGAGTAGTGTACTCCTGGCCATGAATCCAGTTTACCATGCCAGGACAAAACACATAGAGGTACACTACCACTTTATTCGTGAGATGGTCCTTGCAGGAAAGGTTGATCTTATGCATGTGAGGACTGATGAGCAGGTAGCAGATATCTTTACCAAGTCTCTGGGTAAAGATAAGTTCTGTGGTTTTAGACAGCTACTTGGAGTACATATGCTGTCTTGAGCTTGAGGGGGAGTGTTAGAATATCAAGCTCATATAGTGTGTGTTGACCGACATGAGCTGGACACAGCTAGTCTAGCCATAGTAGTTAGATACATTAAATAAGTCGGTGCCTTTGGTGTGAATGGTCTTATGACCGTAGGTTGTATCTTTCACTATTCAGTGTGGTTTGAATATAGTGTGTGAGAGAGGAAGCTGGTTGCTTCACTCTGCCTTTCATCACTCTGCCTCTTTGAATCTGAACAGATTTTTTGTTCATAGAATCATAGAGAATTATAAAGCTTGTACCAAGTCTTTCCTATTAAATTATACTGCAAATTTGTAACTCATGATATAATGAAATCATTTTGGTCCACAAACAACGATTTGTTATTCACAGAATCACTGCAAAGCTTATACCAAGATTTTTTTAAATAGTACTTATCAATGTGTATAATTCCATGTTTCTGGCAGCAATATTTGTGAGCAAAAGAAAGATTCAAAATTATTTATACATGCATATTTATGGTCTGAAACTCACAACACTAGGAGACAAACAACTCATATATGATACAGAGCTCTCAGCTCTTTTTCCAATTACAGCACCATTTACCTTGAACTTATATCCAGGAGTAACATTCTTTAGAAACTCCAAGGTGTCTCTTACATCCTTAAGACTCCACTTTGAAGTAATGTTTGCCTCCTTTACTTCTTGTGCGGTAACTTGTACTATAAGTTTCAATGACTTACAATCAATATCTGAATCTAAAGGAACCCAAGCATCCAATCTAAGTTTGTATCTTCTGTAATCAAAACCTATTATAAGAGATTGTCAAGATATATTATAGGATAAACCCAATGATTGAGGTGCAAATTGAGGGCACACATTGCACCTTATGAAGTCACCTTTGTGGTCGGATTCCTTGACTTTCCAACATAGACCTAAATTTTTTTCCAAATTTTCATCTTAAAATTTTCTATTTAGCCATGAAACCTTCATCTGTTGTAAACATGTTGTTTTAAAGCAAGCTACAAAAACATGTAAAGGTAAAAACCACGATAAGCGTACTCTTCTCGAGATCCTTCCAAGAGTCATAGCCTTTTGAAAATATTGAGCAACCTTGAGTTTAAAACTCTCCATTGTTGCTTCATCAGGAATCTCCCAATCCAAAGATGAGAGGCTTGGTAACTGTAGATCTTCAAGGTATCCATACACACCTACTCTTAAAGGAACCACATATTGTGCATAATACACAAAAATTCCACTTTCATGAAAAAAACTCATGGTCTGATCAGCATAAATAATGTCTGCAAATTCTTTATGAATGGCATGGAATGTTCCGCTGAGGCTCTCCACAGGTTGCCACTCAAAACTTGTTGATGGAAAGATATCTACAACCAACAATCCATTATTTAGCATATGCTTTAAACAAAACCATATACTCACATAAACCTGACAACTCAAACTTACAGTGTACTTGCTGGGAAAAACATTCCTGTGGAGCCAAGTGCATATCTCTAGCCATGTAAACATGTTACACCAAAGCAAACCAACCTTGAGGCATGGTTTTGAAGGCAAAGATATGTCCCTTTCAATGATATTTGATATCCCCTTGTTTTGTTTTTTTCACTCTGTGAGAGCCCCTACAAGATGGTAGCATTGTAACCCAATCATTTATAGTAAATATTTTGGACTCCTAGTCTCCATTTGCGCTCTTGGTATACATGGTGCAAGAGTTTATGGAGTGAGAAGGATGCCTTGTGGACGCCATGTAAAAGACAACGAGTATGCAAACAATGTGTAAAGAAAGAAACCTAAAGAGAGAGGTCAAGGAGACAAATTAAAAGTACTACGAGCGCCAAGAACTTTGAGAATTCTCTCGATTTTCAAAATGGTCTTAAGTAGCTTAACTTTGTCATGTCTTCATCAGAGGTTTTGACAGCTTTTATTAGTTAATAGGGGCTGTTGGGACTACCAAAACTTGTTAGGGTTTGAAGATTTCGGCTAAATAGGAGGGGAGAACCACAAAATGAACTCTACTATCTCAAAAGCAAAGGAGACAAGAATACCATATTTTTTTCCACGTGGCAAAATCTCTTTGGCCCTTTTCTTAATTCACGGATTAACAAAAGTGCCATTTTTAATGTTTTTCGATCCTAATGACATACGGAAGCCATTTCCAGATTTTGATGAGCTTGCCTCTCTTATGATTACCAAAGAGATCAATATGCAGGGTGACTCATCTGAAAGAAATGGTAAACAGGTCCAAGCATTTTACTCAAGTTCAGGAAGGGGACGTGGTAGATCCTCTTCGAGAGGTGGTGGTATGGGATGTGCTGGCGATAACCAGCACAACATGTTCAATCAGCAATTTGGTGAAATGCAGGTTTCAAGAGGCCGAGGAAACTTTAGAGGTAGGGGGAGCTCTAGAGGAAGAGGTGGATGGCAAAACAAAGGTTCTAGAAATTCTACTATTGTTTGCTATTATGGTGGCAAAGCAAGTCATATTGTAGCCCATTTTTATGCTAAGAAGGATGATATTCGCAGTGGTAAATTGCAGCAAGGAAAGTATGCATCATCTTCATGATAGAATGAAGACAAAAATGAGCATTTATTTGTTGCAGCATATGATGAATGTAGCTATAGGAAAGGGGACACATGATGATGTATGGTATGTTGATTTAGGTGCATCTAATTATATGACCAGTTATGTGGAATGTTTGGAAAGATGTAGGACTTACAAAATCCAGGTTATGTGTAGACGGGTGATGATTCATGCCACCCAGTTTTACACATTAGAAAGGCTCCCTTGTCCTTGCATGATGGCTAGACAAAGAGTCTGACAGATGTATTACATGTTCCATCAATCACAAAGAATCTAGTGTCTATTGGCCAAATGGTAGAGCAAGGGTTGCAAGTTCAATTCAATGCAAAAGGTTGTTTTGTAGAAGACTTTAATGATAAGTGCAGGTTGGTCACAAAAGGAAGGAGAGTTAGCTGCATGTTCACTTTAGATGTTGGAATTCGTGCAGTGGATGCTACTATGTATACTAAAGGAAAAGGAGTGGTTGCAGACATTGAAATATGGCATAAACGTATTGGACATGCAAATGTGCAAAAACTGAAATTAATGTAGTCCAAAGGATTGGTTATAGGGTTGCCTTCTTTTAGAGTTGCAGAATTTCATAAAGTGTTTTTGCATGATAGAGAAGTGAGTGGAAATATACTTGATGTAGTGCATATAGATGTTTGGGGGCCTACATAGAATGTATCTCTTGGCGGCAGTAAATACTTTGTCACATTTATTGATGACTGTTCAAGGAAGCTATGGGTATATTTCATGACGAAAAAGAGAGATTTATTTGAGCACTTCAAATCTTTCAAAGAAATTGTTGAAAGAGAAACATGCTTGAAAATTAAGTGCTTGAGATCAGATAGAGGGGGAGAGTACCTCTCTAATGAGTTTAGTGGCTTCTTGAGGACTCATGGGATAAAGAGGCAATTTACTTGCAGGTATATCCCCATAGCAAAATGGGGTTGCGGAAAGAAAAAATAGGCATATTGCAAAAGTTGCACAGGCATTAATGGCTAAAAAGAATATGCCAAAACATTTTTGGTCTGAAGTTGTCCATACTATTGTCTATATTATGAAGAGAACTCCCATAGCTACAGTTCATGGGATGACTCCCGGAGAATGCTTTACTGGCAAGAAGCTTGATGTATCACACTTGAAGGTATTTGGTTGTGTTGTAGATATTCATGTGCTAGATGAGCTACGGAAGAAGCTTGATCCAAAGGCTGAAAAATGTATTTTTATTGGATAATCTTTAGAGCAGAAAGGGTATTGTTGTTATAACCCTGTCACAAGTGAGTTCAAAGTGAGCAGGGATGTTATTTTTTACGAGATGAGTAGTTGGTATGCACCTACTGGTGATGTATTAGATGGTGATAATGATCATGATAGCTATGTGCAGAATGAAAAGCAAGAATCACGAAGTCTTAGTAGACCAGAAACATCATCTGGTACTACACCTACACTGAGCCCTTGGTCTGGGAGACTAAGGAGTAGCCCCACATCTTCAGGTGGATCTATAAGTGTTGCAGGCAAAGACAAAGGAAAGAAGAAAGTGTTGGACGGTAATGATGCATCTACTAGTCATTTGGAATCTGATGGAGATTCTAGTGGTTCAGAGAGTTTGGATGATGAGCTTGGTATTCTGTCAATCAGGACACCAGATGTACAAAGAGCTCATAGTAATGTAACGATTCCATTGAGTGATCCACTGAGACGCAGGTCTAGCAGGGTCAAATAACCTATTAAAAGATTTGGTTTTGAAGGTTATGCAGCTCACCATTATGCTTATATGGTGAAGGTAGTTGAGGATATTGAGCCCACTTGTTTTGAGGATACTGTTGATCATGCTCATTGGGATGCAGCAATGGATGAGGAGATGGCTACATTAGAAGTCAATAAGACTTGGGATTTGGTAACCTTGCCTAAGGGTAAGAAAGCTATTGGCTGTAAGTGGGTTTACAAAGTCAAACATGATGCAGATGGTTCTATTAGTAGGTATAAGGCTAGGTTGGTTGCAAAAGGCTATGCTCAAACATATGGCATAGATTATGAAGAGACATTTAGTCCAATTGCTAGGATGGCAACTGTTAGATGCATGATTGTCTTGGCAGTAGTAGCCAAAGGTTAGATTTTGTAGAAAATGGATGTTAAGAATGCCTTCTTGCATGGTGAATTGCAAGAAGAAGTGTATATGGAGCAACCATTAGGTTATGAGGATTTAGAACATCCCACATATGTGTGCATGTTAAAGAAGGCACTCTATGGGCTAAAGCAAGCACCTAGAGCATGGTCTGACAAGAATGGAGAGTATCTTGTCAATACTAGATTTTGTATTTCCGATGTGCTGATCACTCACTTTATGGAGAAAGGGAGATGCAAGTTTAATCATCATAGTCATTTATGTGGATGACTTGATTATTACAGGTGACAATGACAATAGGATTGTTGAAGTTAAGGACTTCTTGAAGAAGAAGTTTGAGATAAAGGATTTGGGTGAGCTGAGATACTTTCTTGGAATTGATGTAATAAGATGTGATGATGGTATATGGCTATCCCAAAGGCAGTATGTCTTGGATATGTTATCCAAGTATGGTATGATAACATTTAAGCCTCTTTCAGTACCATTAGAGCAAAATGTGAATTTGAATGCTGACATTGGGGATGAGATAGAAGACCCTACTCTGTTTAAGAGGATAGTAGGGAGTTTGATTTACATGACTATCACAAGGCGAGACTTGAGCTATGCTATTGGTCTTGTCAGTCAGTTTATGCAAATGCCTATAAAGCCTCATTTGGATATAGTCAGATGTGCATTGAGGATGTGAAGTCCACTTTACATTATGAACTTTCTTATGAGGTAGGTAAGGATGTACAGGTCTTTGGATACACAGATGCAGATTGGGCTAGTAGCATGTCAGACAGAAGATCTACAAGTGGATTCATGTTTTCCCTTGGTAGTGCAGCAATTACATGGAGCAGCAAAAAGCAACCTATAGTTGCTTTATCGAGTACAGAGGCTGAGTATAGAGGTGCTGCTATGGTAGCATGTGAGGTGGTATGGCTATAAAAGTTATTAGGTGATTTGGATGTGCAAGGAGATGGTCCAATTGGCATTCATTGTGACAACATGAGCAGCATACAGCTAGCTAGGAATCCAATGTTCCATGCTAGGACAAAACACATTGAGGTGCACTATCACTTTGCGAGAGAGAAGGTACTTGCAGGAAAGATTGACTTGGTATATGTCAGCACACAAGATCAGATATCTAACATTTTCACAAAGGCATTGGGTGCAGAGAAGCTTCGAAAGTTCCGAAGCTTACTTGGAGTTGCATAGATAGAGTTGAGCTTGAGGGGAGTGTTGAGATGGCAAGCTCAACACGTGCAGACATTAATGATGGACTCCCTAGCTAGATGGGTCCACATGTCTACACTTAGCACGTTGGTGGTCACTATGATACTCACATGGCCACTCACTTATCACTTATTATATTTAGTTTATTACACCTACCTATAACTGGCAAAGATATAGCGTCAATTGATTGTAGTCTATTATACACTGTTTAACTTAGTAGGCCACTTTCCTTTATGTGATATCTTATCTATACTTTGTGTACATTGTATAGGGTGTGGAAGAATAAGAAAAAATCAGCAAGAAAACGTTTTGGCCTCCATCTCTCTTCTTGTATTCTTGAGTGAGCTTCCTCTTGTATATACAATGTATGTTTGGCACAACAGCTCAAGCAAGTCCCCCTACCACGCAATTCTTGGCATGAATCACATACTTGTAATGTACACTTGGTTACACACTTGCATTGCAATTACTAAGAGTACACATATATATACAATAAAGTTTTCTCAAAGTACAAAAAGAAGTCCAAAGAATTCCAAGAAAACTCCAAATGTAGACAAAAAGGAAGAAGCAGGAAAGGAAATGGCCAAAAGCGCAAAGGAGGTCTCAAAAGCTAAGTCAAAGGCAAAAACACATTTTTAAATGCAAGGCGCCCATAAAAATTTTGTAAAAGAGCGCTGGGCTCCCTCTTGTGCAAATTGTAAAGGGTAGATGGGCATCGGTAAAGAGAAAGGACAACTAGAATAGAAGGGGAAAAGAGGACCTTGCCATAATGGCCGATCATGTAAAAAAGGGGATGGGTGCCCAAAGGGATAAGGCTTTTGTATATAAACTCAAAAAGTGAATGAGAAGCTCATTCTTTGGTGTGTGGCAAAGTGGACTCATCTTCTTCTCTCCTTCTTGCTTGTGTGTGTGTGCTTCAGAGAGGGAGTGTGAGAGTGTGAGGGAGTGAGTGTATGAGAGTGAGGGATCAAGGAGACAAAGCTCTCCGTCATCTCCTCTCTTCTTCTCTTTTTCTCTTCTTTTCTCTTCTCTTCTCTTCTCTTGTCTTGCATGCGACTATGGAGGATGGAGCTTGAAGGTAGAGGCTTGAGGTTGTGTGAGCTCGCATCATGAATCGTGGAGCTACTGGTGTGCTTGAAGGAGGAGGGTACTCAATCGGGCATATACAAGTTAGGTGGTAACCCTAGGGTCCTCTAACATCGATTGCACTAGCATTTGTGTTTACACCCGCCACAGTCAAACTAACCATCGATGTCTAAGTCCCAGAGTCAGACCAATCGGACTGTCCAACTTGTGGAATCGGACCGTCTGACTGATCAGTGTCACGGACTAGGACTATTCAATCGGACCAGTGCCATTCGAATGACTTTCTATCCAATCGAACAACCCCAATTAGACATGCCATTCAAACCACTTTGTGTCCAGTCAGACATACTCAATCTGATTCAGACCATCCGACACCCACAGTCGGACAATTAGACCACCAAAGTTGATGGACCACTGTCCGACTTTGGGAATCGGACCAACAAGGCTGAACAAAAACAGGGGAAAATTACCCAGCCCCTAACCAGTACCAACTAAATCAGACCCTAGAACCCCCTGAGATAAACGACCCGGCTTACAAAAGCCAAGAACACGCAAAATCGTGATCTACAGCCATGAGGTAGCCTCTAGTGCCCTAGTCGAGAGTCCAATCCCATTTAGAGCCAAAACCAACTCATAGACCCCAATTCCACCCTGAACAACTAGAGAGGAGCAGTAGAGATCCTAGAAAATTCTTAGGAGCAGTTAGAGAACATGCCTAGAGCCACATTATATTGCAAACAAAAAGGGGAATAGCGTGAGTTGCATTTTCCATTCTACGTTTGCACCCCACATTGATTTTATCACTTGAAGTACACTAAAAAGCCAAGAGCCTAATTTCACACAGTGTTGCATGCAAGAGAGCACGCACACATACATCGAGTGAGTTTAAGCTGAGGAGTGTCTATAAATAATAAGGAACTCACTCAGAACTAACCATTAGAATGAACCCACTAGTAGGAGAAGACCCTAAAACAAAGTCGGGTAATCGAGAACCCCAAGCATATGACCAAGCAAGAACTGACACCATTGGAGGACTGGATCTACTTGACTTGATCAATCTCATCGATACCCTGGTGGAACAAGAGACTGCAAACATGGCAGAGTCAAGCACTAACTACGGACGAGACGAAGAGCTTAACCTAGGTGTATTCTCAATAGAAATCCAGCGGCTAGTTGCCAACAACAATCTACATATTGGGATTGACCACCACAATAGGACATGTGAGGATATCATAGCGGATCTCAAAGAGGAGAGGAGACTAGTGCAAGAAGCCTTGCAGGGCATAGTGACTTACAATCAACAGCAACGAGCCAAGAGCTTGCAACACAATATAGAAATGTGTGAGATTCAACGAGTGCTAGCCCTAGCAAGCCGAAATAGGACAGGACCTGACGCAAAAAGGGAAAGAGTGCTAGAAGGAAATCTCATGCTAAGCGAGCTTCTTATGAAGCCACTACTCAACAACGCTTCTGTAGAGTAGAGCACCGCTACAATGGCAACCTCGTTGCTTGCACGATTAGGAGTCAACCAGGGCTCTAAGAGCCAATCAAGAATCCCTATTGTGGCTAAGCAGCTAGACAAGTACCAGCCAAACGATGACCCATATAGCTTTGTGGAGCAATTCAAGCAAGTCTGTGAGGCCAACACCCTCACTGATCTTACTTTACACTCACAAGATTTTGGTCTATGCTTAGGAGATAAGGATAGAACCTAGTACACGAGTTTGGACACTACTGAGCAGACTAACTTCAACAACCTCAAGAGTCTCTTCATTAAGAGATTCTTTGAGCATGGGTACTCCGATAACCTCCCGGTGTGACTGATGAACGTCAAAAGCAGAAAGACAAGGAGGACATTAGAGACTACATCACCCACATATAGAGTCTCTTCAAGAGGATCCCAACTGGTGAGTGACCTACTGAACGAGTGGTCTCCATAGTCTTCATCAATGGGATGCGAAGTGAGGAACTCTACAAGACCTTGGTAGGCAATTCAAGCTTGCAGCGAGACGCACTAGCTAGGGTCTTTGAGAAAGAAATCAAAGTGGACAACCAGCTCCAAGAGAGAAGCTCCAAGAGCTCGACCTGAGAGGAGACAAATGCTAGAAACTCCGAGAGAATTTCAATGTCAAGTGAAAGATCAAGCCCAAGCTCTCAGGATAAAGGAAAGGACACAAACGCAAGCTAGGAGCTAGTGAAGATGAAGACAGAGCTAGCCAAATTACAAGAAATGATGAGACAACCTACATGCCCTCACATCCAATGCGTGTATTGTGGTGGCAGAAACCACCTGCCAATGGAGTGTCGAGACTTGAGGTTCTAACCTTGCACCAATTGTGGTAGGTTTGGTCACAATCTCATGCATTGCTGACTATCGAGGAGACTCCCATACTCACAATCATACGGTCAGCCTTACCTAGCAAATAGGCCACAAAACTTCTTTGGAAGGGGAGTCCCATTGGCTCTCCTGGCACCTAATGATGCCAAACTAGCAATTCCAAGGATGGAGATAAACCCCACATGCATATCTAGACCACCTAGATCCTACATAACCCATCCACCAAGCGACACTCCAGTCCACTATGTGGAGGAGCCAAACAATGAGGAGCCTTATGTGCATCGTATGATGAAGAGGGCAATGCAGTCCTTATGGATTACCAACTTGTACTAGTGATGGCATTAGGAAGAGGTGGAGGTAGAGGCTTTGGAGGGCAGACCCAAGAACCAATCTCATGTTGGACTTGTGGACACCCATGACATATCTCCTCACGTTTCCCCAAATGAGAGCAGGCTAATCAAGAAAAGGCCGAACTTAGATGCCCAAAGTGTGGAATCACTCACCTGTTTTCCGAATGCCCTAGATGAAGACCACCCTCTAGTGTGGCAAATGAGCCATCTATACCATCGGGGCTATTTGGATTTGAGACATTTAACGGAGAGGACACACCCATCCCACTACATGTCATGACCCGCGTGCAGACAAAGTAGGCTGGCATATTACTGCATGGACCCAACAACTTAGAGGCAGCCTCAATCGAAAAGAAAAGTTGAAGGCAAAGGAGAAAGAAAGCTGATGCAAGGGTCACGCTAAAAACCGAGAGTGCTATGATGCTACCTATTGGAAAAAAAGTGACAGACGCAGAGGCAGAAACATCAACTCCAAAAATGGCTGAGAAGGGGAGTGCAAAGGTTGAGGAGTACCCCAACTCAAAGTGCCAACTCGAGGCCATCAAAAATGTCAAGGATTGGGTAAAAGAATCCCATGAGCACCTAAAGGATGATGAGCCCATATTGGAAGATGAGCTAGATGATCTCTCAAGTGTAAGTACATTTTTCTTACCTCCATAACCAAAGTTGAGGCACGCGGTTGTACCACAAGCAGTGCTACTTAAACACAACCTACATGCTACGGGCCAGCAAACCAGTCAGGGCTATTGGCCAAGAAACATAGAGTTAGAAGAGAGGCAAGCGGCTAACGGCCTCCTCATCATGCTAGTAACTACCCTGGTGACTCTAGGCCTAGGAGAATTGCTTAGCAAGCATCCAAGACTATGGCAAGAAATAAAGCAATGGGTTGAAGGATCAATGGAGCAAGGGGTAGAAGATCTACACAATCATGGCACAGTAACTGAGATATCCAACCTAAAGTTGCACTCAATGCCAAAGTCCTTACACGTGAATGATTTTTGGGAAGGCACCAAAATGCATGCAGTCTTACAAGTCCTAGCACTAGGAGACACCATGAGAAAGGGATTTGTGGATACGAGAGCAGGAGTTAGTGTGCTGAGCCATGCAGTACTCCAAGACTGGGGATAACCTGCCTGTTGAGAATGCTAGGTTCAATGTCACCCTAGCCAATGAAATTTAAGTGCAGTCGAGCTGGCCCTTGAAGATTGTGAGAATCCAATTCTCTGTTGACTTTGTAGTCATGAAGAGAGTGGATTATGACATCATGTTAGGCCGGCCCTAGATGTGCAATGCATGGGTCATAGAAGACTAGGGCAATGGTTTAATCTTCTTGGGCAATCAAACAGAGGCAGCAAGAGTAGAGATGGATACATGGAAGACCACACTAGTCGACATGGATGTTGTCTCCAACATACTGAAAGGTGCCATGCAGATTATAAACTCTTACGGGCTACTCACAAAGTATATCCCTTGCCCAGAGGATGAGTGAGATTGGATGCATGTACTTGCTACAATCGATCTACCATTGTCAGATGAGGAAGAGGAGTACAAGCAAGCCACAGAGAGAGAGAGAGAGAGTGCCCAAGAAGGAGCCTACAATGCTACTTTGCATGATGGCTAGAAGCCCTTGTGGCCAATCCAAACCTGTGACGTTCCATGTCCCTAGCAATAGGCCAAAACTCCAAGAGGTCTTGGAGTACCTAACGGGCAAGTTAGCCGGCAACCCTCCCGCTAACTTGAAACATCTCAACAATCTCTTGGATGAACCCAAGTGGCGGTGGACTAAGGTACACAACCTAAACTTATGTACAATCGAGCCTTAGTCACCAATAAAAAGGAAACGTTGCATCAAGACTTAGGAGATGATGAGCAATCGGATGAGGTTGGTTCTCACAATGAATAAAAGAACTGCTACTCCTTTAATGATGAGAGTGAATACAAGGACTGCCACTCCTTCAGCGATGAGGATTGCTACCCACTACACAAGCTTCCATTGTAAGAATCCCCTATCAAGGTATGAGTGGCCACTATCACAAAAGTTGAAGATGAGGATGAGGAAGCTATAGCTCCAACTTACCTATGCATGACCATTACAGCCCAACAAACATATGCCATTGATTCATTGATCAATGAGGGTGCTAACTTTAATGTCTTGACTTACAATCATTGGACTCAAATTGGCAAACCACAGTTACATGCCACTAACACCAAACTCAGCCCATTTGGTGGCCGTGCATTTGGACTTTTGAGAAAGTGCAAGGTTATAGTCTCTATCGAGTCTGAAAGCATACCAATTATATTTTATGTGTTGTCCAATGAGAGGGATGCAAGTACGAAATCATTGTTAGGACGTACATATAAAAAGTAGACACTCTCCAACGTCAATTATGACTCACAGTGTATTCAGCTTGCTATCGGCAATGTACAAATAGTCACTGCTTTCAACAAGGGTAGCGCAGCTCCATCAAAACCTACAAAGCCACCAATAAAGAAACCCACTACCAAGGCTAAGGATAGGGGTCGTGACTTGTCACAACCCACCAAATCCCAAAGCTAGCAAACCACTAAAATCATATCCAAGGCCCATGCACCACAGTTCAAATGGGTACCGAAACATCCAAGACCAGCACCTAGGAGCACCCAATCATGGCCTCGCAAGGCTATGAACTCATATTTGAAACCTAGGAGGCAGAGAAGGAACTATAGGCATCGAGAATAGTTAAGCAATGATGGATCCCCAAGATCTTATTGTAGGTGCAAAGTTATTACCAGGGTAACGCCTAGATATGGATACCTAAAACCAAAATGGCCAAGGGCACTACTCAAATGATGCCCGCCGTCGCAACCTTAACCACATGACAAAAAACACCCCAGTGCCACAAACGACTCAAGCTGTGAGGCCCGTAGAGCCTCAAATGCAGAAGCCGATAGAGGCTAAAGGAGTCTATCGACCAAAAACAAACCTTGCTACTCATGCTCTAGCTCAACCCGGCCCTACTAGTGTCCCTACAACCTCACTGTTGAGATATCGAGCTCCACTCGTGATATGCCAGGGTGACCGTTGTGCATTTATGTCACCGACTTGTCAGTTGCAGATGCGGTTGGTACACCGCCCATGAATAATAGCTAGATGACAGCTATCCTTATCTACTCTAGTTCGTGGCTCAGTTAGTATGCCACCTTAGTTATTTGAGTTTGGTTTGAGACCCATATATAGGGTTCTTCTATTTCTTTGTATGAGAGTTCTTTTGGCTTACGCAACTAAGAAGAGGAAAACTGTTTTCAGCCTCCACCTCTGTGTGTATTCCCCCATTGTGCAAGCAAGAAAGCTACAAGTGAGACTCCTTCCTTCTCTCCCACAATCTTGACATGGTATCAGAGCCTTGTTCGTGGTAAGGAGCTCAAGAAAGCAAGCCAAGCTCGCGGTGTTCTGGTAAGAGGAGCAGTGTTGCTTTCATTTTCTGTTTTGGGAGCAAATCTCTGCAGGTAGCACAGCCGAAAATTGCAAGAGTGCATTGTCTCAGGTTGAGACGCCCTTCGCGGTGAAGCAAGAGGGCAGTATATGCTGCGAGATAGGGCTTTAGCCCTTGGCGACCCTGTTTTTTTGATTTGAGGCCATTTCGGGGCCTGTTTTGGAGGCGGAAGTTTTCTGCACGCACTTAGCAAGAGGCCCAGTTTTATGCTGTGCAGCCACTGTTCTACAGGTCGGTGAAAAGTTACTGTAGAAATTGCATCATATGCCTGTGCGCAAAGAGATTGGGAGTTACAGAATCATCCTTATTTCCTGTTGATGCAAAATCATCACTAGGAAGTGACTGTGTGGTTAAATACCACTTTCGTCAGTTTTGCAGATTTGCCCTTGTGAGGTTGAAGCTGTGTTCTTTGCAGTGACAGAATTTTTTGCAGTGTTCTGTAATGGCATCTGATTCTCTTTCACAGATTGCCACTGAAAATCTTGACAAGAACAACTTCCAAGCATGGAAGTTTAGAATGACGAATTTCCTTATGGGAAAAGGATATTGGAAATTTGTTGCAGGAAATAAAGAAGAACCAGTTCTTCCTGATGTTCCCAATCAACAGCAAATGCAAGCATTCAAAGCATGGCATGAGAGAGCCAGGAAAGTTATGTACTGGCTGTCTATCAGTATTTCAGACTCTATGATTGTGCATATTCAGGATGCAAGTACGCCAAAGGAGGCATGGGATACTTTGTCAAAAATGTATAGCACAAATACGCAGGCCAGGAAAATGCAGCTCAAGCAAGAGTTGCATAATGTGCAAAGAGAAAGTATGAGCATCAATGACTACCACATGAAGGTGAAGAAGATTGCAGATGCACTTTTTTCCATTGGGTCGCCAGTGGAAGATGATGATTTAGTTTCTGTGACCTTGAATGGTCTAGGAAAGGATTATACACAGTTCTAAACATCCATTTCCGTCCGTGAAAGATTTCCTGATTTTGAGGAGTTGATTGCTCTTCTAATTTCTGAGGAGCAGAGAAATGGTGGTGCATCTTCTTCAGGAGGAACTTCAAAAGAAGTTGTCTTCTACTCAAATACTGGAAGAGGTAGAGGCAGAGGTAGAGGAGGCCGATTTGGAGGCCGTGGTAGAAATCAGAATATGCAGCAAACTCAAGAAAACCAGTCCTATGGAGGAGGACGTGGTAACTCTAGAGGCAGGGGGAGCCAAAGAGGTCGTGGTGGATGGCAAAGAGGCCAAAATGCAAACAACAATGTTGAATGCTACTACTGTGGTAAAATGGGTCATATGGCTAAGAAATGCTATAAAAAGCAGAATGACATAATGAATGGTAAATTGCAACAAGGGAATTATGCATCTTCGACAGGGTGATGACAGAAATGAGCATTTGTTTATGGTGCAGCACATGAACAATTCTGTGACAAGTGCAGAAGAAAGCAACGATGTATGGTATGTTGACTCAGGTGCATCAAACCACATGACAGGTCATGCAGAATGGATGGAGGATGCAAGGAAAATGGAAAAACCAGGATTTGTGGAGACTGGTGATGATACTGCACATCCTATTGTGCAGATTGGAAAAATTCATTTGTCTATGCAGGATGGGAAAAAGAAATACCTGTCCGATGTATTTCATGTCCCGAATATCACCAAGAATCTAGTTTCTATTGGTCAAATGGTTGAACAGGGCTTGCAGGTCAGATTTAATCCTCATGGAGGCTTTGTTGAGGATGCTTTGTTGAGGATATGAAAAATAAAGGTTGCTTGATAGCAAAAGGAAAGAAGAAGGGCAGAATGTTTACATTGGATGCAGACATGTCTGAATTGAGTGCAGCAATGTTTGCACATGGGACCGGTGTAGTTGCAGATATTGATATCTGGCATAAACGCATTGGTCATGTTAATGTACATCGACTTAAATCAATGGAGGCCCAAAATATTGTTGCAGGATTGCCTAGATTCAAGGTTGCAGAAATGCATAAGGTATGTGAAGCCTGTCAGTTTGGAAAACAGGCAAGGAAACCATTTCCTAGACATGTTCAAGAGAGTAAGAAGCCATTGGAATTAATCCACTCTGATGTGTAGACTACTAAAGCTGCATCTCTTGGAGGCTGTCATTATTTTGTCACTTTTATTGATGACTATAGCAGAAAAGTTTGGGTGTATTTTATGAAAAAGAAAAGTGAAGTTTTTGGGCATTTCAAAACTCTTAAAGCTATGGTTGAAAAAGAAACAGGCCTGCAAATAAAATGCCTAAGGTCAGATGGAGGGGGAGAGTACCTCTCAAATGAGTTTGCAAGGTTCTTGCTGGAGCATGGCATAAAGCAGTAATATTCATGCAGTCATACCCCACAACAAAATGGAATTGCAGAAAGGAAAAACAAGCATATTGGAGAGGTATCTCGTGCCATACTCAATGAAAAAGACCTACCAGATTTTTATTGGGCTGAGGCAGTTGCTACAGCAGTCTACATAATGAACAGGACTCCCACTGCAGCAATACATGGGATGACTCCAGAGGAGAGGTATACTGGTAGGAAACCAGATATTTCTCATTTAAAAATTTTTGGTTGCATTGCCTATGTACATGTGCCAGATGAGTTGAGATCCAAGTTGGATCCAAAAGCTGAGAAGTGCATCTTTATTGGTTACTCTCTGTAGCAAAAAGGGTATAGATGTTATAACCCTTCTACTCGTAAGTTTACAGTGAGAAGAGATGTTGTTTTTTATGAGATGAGTAGCTGGTATAAACCAGTAAATGTGATTGATGATGTAGATGCACAAAATGGTAATGCTGCATAGAATTCACAGCAGCAGTCACAAAATATTAGTGGACCTGGAGCGTCCTCTAGCAGTGGTTCACATTCTTTGCCATGGACAGGCAGATTGAGATCAGGAGAATCTTCTCAAAGCAATGCAGATAGTGGTATGCAGGTATTACGAAAGGGAAAATAGAAGGTTGATCAGCCCATGTTTGATGTGAATGCAGGTCAGTCTTATGTGGATGGTGAATCCAGTGGCTCAGAACAGAGCATTGATGATGAGTTGGGTATTCCTTCTATTGTTACACCAGGAGTAAGGAAGACCAGGGATGTTTTGAGAGCACCTGGGAGTGAACCTACTTTGCGTAGGTCTACCAGAGTTAGGTATCCTGTGGATAGGCTGAAATATGATGGATTTACAGCCATTCACTACGCATATATGGTCAAAGTGATACATGAACTAGAACCCACTTCTTTTGAGCAAGCCATCGGAAAAGAAAAATGGGAGAAAGCCATGGATGAAGAAATGGATGCCTTGGAAGTAAATGCTACATGGGAATTGGTACCTTTGCCTAAAGGTAAGAATGCAATTGGCTGTAAGTGGGTTTATAAGGTGAAGCACAATGCAGATGATTCTATGAACAGATACAAGGCAAGATTAGTAGTCAAGGGGTATGCACAAACATATGGCATTGACTATGAAGAAACATTCAGTCCGGTTGCAAGGATGGCAACCGTAAGAGCAGTCATTGCTATGGCTGCATCAAAGGGATGGTCTTTACATCAGATGGATGTAAAGAATGCCTTCTTGCATGGTGATTTGCAAGAAGAGGTCTATATGGAGTAGCCACCAGGTTATGTGCATGTTGTTCATCCTGAGTTTGTTTGCAGGTTGAAGAAAGCTTTGTATGGTTTGAAGCAAGCACCTAGAGCATGGTCTGACAAGATAGGACAGTATCTTGTCACTATTGGCTTTCAGATTTCCAAGGCAGATTTCTCACTTTATGTGAGAAAAACAGAGAAAGGTATTATGCTACTTGTCATTTATGTTGATGATTTGATTATGACAGGTGACAGTGATGAAGATATCCTTCATGTGAAAATGCTATTGAAGCAGAAGTTTGAGATGAAGGATTTGGGAGAACTGCGTTATTTCTTGGGCATTGAGGTGATTAGATCACCAAGTGGGATACAGCTCTTGCAGAGGCAGTATGGATTGGACATGCTATCCAAATATGGAATGACAAGCTGTAAGCCTATTTCAGTTCCTTTGGAGCAGAATGTGACGCTGAGTGCAGATGCAGGTGAGCTTCTGGAAGACCCTACTATGTACAGACGCATATTAGGAAGCTTGATTTATATGACTATTACCAGGCCAGATTTGAGCTATGCTGTTGGATTGGTAAGTCAGTTTATGCAGGCTCCAAGGAAACCGCATTTGGATGTGGCTAGACGCATACTCAGGTATGTGAATTCCACATTGCAGTATGGACTATTTTATGAGACTGGGGTTCAGATACAGTTGCATGGATACACTGATGCTGATTGGGTTGGTAGCATTTCTGATAGACGATCTACCAGTGGATATGTGTTCTCTTTTGGGAGTGCTGCAGTCACTTGGAGCAGCAAGAAACAGCCTACAGTTGCCTTATCCAGCACAGAGGCTGAGTACAGGGGTGCAGCAATGGCTGCATGTGAGGTAGCTTGGTTGCATAAGCTACTTTATGATATGCATCAGCCTACAGATGGGCCAGTTGTCATTTATTGTGACAATATGAGCAGTATACACTTGGCAAATAACCCAGTCTATCATGCTAGAACAAAGCACATTGAGGTGCATTATCACTATGTGCGGGAGAGGGTTTTACTAGGTCTTATTGATCTAGTTTATGTCAGCACAGAAGATCAGGTAGCTGACATATTTACGAAGGCATTGGGCGCAGAGAAGCTGCGCAAGTTCAGAGACCTGCTTGGTGTGCAGGAATTGGGATTGAGCTTGAGGGGGAGTGTTGAGATATCGAGCTCCACTCGTGATATGCCAGGGTGACCGTTGTGCATTTATGTCACCGACTTGTCAGTTGCAGATGCGGTTGGTACACCGCCCATGAATAATAGCTAGATGACAGCTATCCTTATCTACTCTAGTTCGTGGCTCAGTTAGTATGCCACCTTAGTTATTTGAGTTTGGTTTGAGACCCATATATAGGGTTCTTCTATTTCTTTGTATGAGAGTTCTTTTGGCTTACGCAACTAAGAAGAGGAAAACTGTTTTCAGCCTCCACCTCTGTGTGTATTCCCCCATTGTGCAAGCAAGAAAGCTACAAGTGAGACTCCTTCCTTCTCTCCCACAATCTTGACACTCACTAGCGTCTAGTAGCACAACATCCCTGACTCTAACCAAGCCCATCACACAAGAAGCCCAACCACACTCTCAGGAGCAACCAAAGATGCAACCATTAACTGCCAAATTGTCTAGCCCGTCTCGACCCTACCCGCTAGTAGGTCTTAAACCATCCTACGAATGCCGATCAATCCTCACGTTGACTAAAGACCTAGATGAAAACGCAGGAGATGACCTGGCCACCTACATCAAGTGCTTAGATGCCACTTTCACTCTACTTGCTAAGAGCTATGAATGCTTGGACCTAGGTCTACTAGATCCATCCTTAACATTGGAAGTCAGTGCCATACCATGTATCTGGGAAGAATATGAATTCATGATGGTAACTCCCACGGTCATAGAGGAATTGATCGTTGATGCCAAGATATCTCGAGTTCAAGCCCTCAAACAACGACTGATCGCCTCCTACAACAAGAGCAAAGTTACTACCACAAGCAGAAGCTTGGACAAACTTTGCAAGCTAGCTAATAATGACTCATCCTTCTTATGCAAGTGATATGCTCTCAGACTCAAGTGGGAACAAGAAGGCTACCAAATCATGACTAATGCTGAGCACACCTCTCATGCTTTGATAGTCAGAGACAATAATGGTAGCAATTGTAATGACCACCCTAGGAGAGACTCTCAAAAGTCTTATTCTCAATCATGTAGCTAGTCTTGTACTAAGTCCTATGTCTATAAGTCCACATTGACTTGCCACTATTCTAGAAAGTAGGCTCATATTCGGTCACAATGCAATAAAATACATGATGACGAGTGCAAGAAAAAGAGAAAGGATAAAGTGTAAGAAAAGAATGATGATCATAGCATTGCCCCTAGCAAGTCCAGTGTCAAAATGGAAGAGATTAATGTCATATAGATTGATTTAAATAATGACTACATACTTGTAGCTTCTTCTCTTAATGTTTCATAGTTGAGTGATGCCTTGTCTACTTATGCTCAGTGTTGGGGCTACTTGATTTAGGGGCTTCATTTTATGTCACCCCTCATCGAGAGTGGTTCCACTTCTATCACAACATGACAAGATATGTTAAATTGAGTAATGACCTGTCATTGGATATTGTTGGTATTGGAGATGTCCAGCATCAATTTTCTTCAAGCAATATGTTACTTTGCATGATGTATGCCATGTTTTAGTTTTGGAAAAAACTCCTACTTTTGGTTGGATAATTTGATGATGTAGATTATGTTGTATTTTTTGGTAATTCCTCATGGAAGCTTACCCATGGGAATCTTGTCTCGGCATGAGGTGCTAATTGTGGCACTCTATATCCCTTACTTATATCTGTTGAGAATCAGCAATCACACTCAAACAGCCTCTTTGTATGGAATCTCAGGGTCAAGGATATGCAGGTGAAATTATCCCATATGCACAATAGTGCCTACTGCAGTTTCCTACTTTCCTATAAAGCATTGTACTTGCTTCCTTTCTTAATGCAATGATAGTACTCTTTTCATTTCAGTAAAGCGTCAATGTCATTGTCCACATACACAAGATTGTGTTTATGAGTCCAAGTCTCAATCTTGGAACCTAATTCACTTGTGTAACAAACAGTGTCCATTCCATCATGAGTCTACACTTCTCCTTCCATCCTCCATAGCTTCCGGTTATGTCATGCTCTAGATCCCGCATTTCTAACATGGTATCAGAGCCCAGTTGGGCATGGCATTGCTTCTCTAGCCTCTCTTGATTCTTCTGAACCTCCATCCAGCTCAATGTCAGCTCATGACTTCATCTCCCAACTCTACTCTCACTGAAGCTTCCATGGCAGCCATAGCCAGCAGCACCCTATCAGATTGAACTGCTTATATCTCACTCCACAGGTCAAATCTCTTACAGCTTCCTTCTGGAAAAGTATTCCCCAACTCATAAAGCTTCTCTGTATCACATCAATCCAGGACATTGGACCATCTGGAGCTCAGCATTGTGAAAATCCCAAATCTCTGTTCTGTGTCTGCCATAGCCAGACAGGACCTACCTTGCTTGGAGCTTCCATAACTCTTCAACCAGGCCATTTCAGCCCACGATTTCTTCTGGAGAGTTGTTCCTCTGCTCAAGGCGTTTCATCTTGGCACAACAATCAATGACATTGATGCTCCCTGGCTCCAGCATTGCAGAAATTCGACCACGCTGTCCAGATCTGCGCCGAATCTGTTCGCGGCACCTGCGCGCCTCATACTGACCACGATCTGCACAATCTTCATGGGGCTTTGGTAGCCCATGACATAAGCTTCCTAGATATGTAAAAAGTTTTAAAAATGATGCACTGTAGCTCCTGCAATAAGCAAAAAACCAGGCCCCTGTCTCAGAAACCCTAAATCCACCATAGCCAAAAGCTTCAAAATCTTGACATTTTTCACTGTTTCTCTCACTGAAGTTATCAACAGTGATTTTAATCACTGAGCAATACTCTCTGAAGTTCGTTAAAGTACTGTCACTCAGATCTGACGACATCAGCATCAAATCAAGAAGGGGAAGATCACTTGGAGTAAAAGACTTTTGCAGATTTGGTATTCATTGACACTCAGTTAGTGCTTTTTAGCACTTGTGTCTCTCAATCAATTCTTCTGTTGCTCAAATCTAATAAAGTCTGAAGTTGATTTGCTACTGTTCCCGTAAATCTAACATGGGCAAAGACTCGCCAAATGCTCGATTCAAAGGAGTCGGATTCCACACTTGGCAAACCCGCATCAAGCTCATCCTGATGAAGAAGGGTCTCTGGGCCATCACAAATGGCAAAGAGAAGAAACCTCGGGACGCGGACCTTGCAACTACTTGGCAAAAGAATGATGACAGAGCCCAGGCCATTATCAAATTGGAGCTAGATGACAGTTATATCCATCACGTGGATAACTGTGAGACCTCACAGGATACATGGAAAAGACTTGACACCCTGTTCGGTGCACAATCTAAATCATCAAAGTATGGTCTCCTAATTGAATTCTTCAGGCTTGAAATGAAGTCCAGCACATCACTTGCCACACATCTTAATTACATGGAAGGACTCCTAACCCAACTTGCAGGAATCAACATTAAAATGGATGAAGATGTTTGCATCGGTGTTCTACTTAAGAGCTTGCCTCCTGAATATAATAACGTATCAACAACTTTAATCAACATGCCAAATCCTGAACTTGTTGATATCCAGGCATCACTGTTAGAAGAAGAAAAGAAGCTAAAAACCAAAGAAGAACCAAGTACCTCTAGAGATGAGCATGCATTATATGTTGGCAACAGGTACAAAGGCAAGAAGGATCAGCTCTTTTGTGACTTCTGCAAAAGGACCGGACACACCGAGAAGTTCTGCCACGCAAGAAAGAGATCCCAAAAGGCCTATCTAGTCGCAGTCAAAGAAGAAGAAGAAAATGAAGCAAAGGAGGAAGATGAAGATGAAGACCACCAGGATCGGAAGGACAAGACTCATCAGTCCTTGTACTCTCATAATTCTGATAGACTGTTTTAATAGCCTTGTATTTTCCTTGCCCTAATGTTTCCTGCCATAAGCTTTGTAAACTCCTTATGTAACTTGGCATTACAGTCCCTGTACACTTTGTGAGGCCCCTGTTACAGCCTCTGGATGTCCACCATGTTTATGGTACCCACACTTAGCTTTTTCTGCAACAGCCTCTGGTGTTTTGCCATGTCTGTGGTATACCCACACTTTGCAGGTGGTTCTCATTACAGCCTCTACACACTTTGTGCCTTTCCTAGTTGTGATTGAGGAGGGGTGTTGAGAATCAGCAATCACACTCAAACAGCCTCTTTGTATGGAATCTCAGGGTCAAGGATATGCAGGTGAAATTATCCCATATGCACAATAGTGCCTACTGCAGTTTCCTACTTTCCTATAAAGCATTGTACTTGCTTCCTTTCTTAATGCAATGATAGTACTCTTTTCATTTCAGTAAAGCGTCAATGTCATTGTCCACATACACAAGATTGTGTTTATGAGTCGAAGTCTCAATCTTGGAACCTAATTCACTTGTGTAACAAACAGTGTCCATTCCATCATGAGTCTACACTTCTCCTTCCATCCTCCATAGCTTCCGGTTATGTCATGCTCTAGATCCCGCATTTCTAACAATATCTTGGTCTATCAAGCATGTTTTGGCAGTTGCCTGCAGTACCACATATATTGTTTTGGCATGGCCTCCTTGAGCACATGTTATTAAAGGGAATAGAAATACTTATCTATTTTTAATATCTGTTGCCCCTTGGATATAAGTGTTTTAATTCTTGTGATCATTGTCTTTATGGTAGAAAAACTAATATTTCACATAAGAAGACTAGAATTACATGTATGGGTGAGTCTCTGGCTCTTGTTCATTTTGATTTTTGTGGACCTATAACTTGTAACTTTAGGTGAAACAAAGTATTTTATTACTTTCATTGATGATTACTCGCACAAGGTCTAGGCATATCCCATAAAGTAAAAATTGGAAGTCTTGGCTATGTTTCAACATTGACTTGATTTTGTTGAGAACAAGTCTGGGTGTAGGCTGAGATGCCTATGATTTGATACTAGGGGATGTATGTATCTAAATCCGTTGAGTAGTTTTGTGATGAGAGGAGTGTTATGCATTAGTTGATTGCCCTATACACCCACCCCAAAATTGTAAGGTTGAGTGCATGAATAAGATAACTCAAGAGCGAGTTCGTAGTATGCTTAGCCAAGCAGACTTATTACAACACTTTTGGGCTAAGGAAATTACTAATACCATGCATTTGATTAATGGATCTCCATGCACTACTCTTGACTATTAGGTTGTGGAGGAGATGCGGTTTGGAAAATCTCCATCATATGCTCATTTGTGTATCTTTGGTTGTGAGGCTTTCAACCATGTTCCCAAGGACAAGCACAATAAGGTGGATCCTAAGTCCATGAAATGCATCTTTCTTGGTTATGGGAATGCAAGTGAGATGGGCTATTGCCTATGGGATTTGCAAGCTCAGAAGGTCATTTGCAACCATCATGCTATTTTCCATCAGGAGAATTACATAAGTAGGTTGAGTAGGTATTGAGATATGCAAGGTGATATTTCATAAGGATCCTCCTATTACCATACAACTAGTTAGACAACCTACATTAGCTGATTCTCTAGTTTCCTAGGACTCTAATGTTAGATAGGATGTACAACCGGCCCCATAGCCTACTTTGTGGTGGTTTACTAGATAGACATTATCCTAATCAGTTTGCACCCTCTATGGATTATGTTATGGTGATAGATGCTAGTGAGCCTCTTACTTATGATAAGGCCATGTGCAAAGGTGATAGTCACTCTTGGGAGAGAGCCATGCAATCAGAGTATAACTCATAGCTAAAAAATCATACATGGGATTTGGTTCCTTTGCCTAGTGAAAAGTGTGTTTTGCCATGCAAGTTTGTATACAAGTTGAAAAGTACCCCTAGACATCCCAAGCCAACAGCCTATAAGGCCATAACCAAGTATTCTTCAGCCTATTTCTAGATAACCCTTGTGTTTTCTTCTTGATAAATACATTAGAACTTACATATTTAAAATCTATAACCTATGTACCTGGAAATGACCAACACAACCAAAATTACAATATGCCTTGAAATTGTTGTTCACAACCTTGTGAAGTTGAAGGGGGACTTGAAATGTTCTCAGATGGCCAAAAACACTGTGGCATAGCCCCAATGGGATTATCTGTAGAATACACACAATTCTGATTGCAACAAAATCTCAGAGCAATCTGAGATTTTTGCTCTACCTTGCTTCCAGTGCCTCTACAACACTATCCAAGGGAAAGAGAGAGAGAACGGGAGAGCTTCTTACTTATTTCTTACTTCCTTGAATTCTTTCTCCTTGTCCTTTAATTAAATCTTCAAATCCATCCTTTCTTAATAGCACCATTCTAATACTATCTCACAAATTGTGTGGTGGGGGAAACTTGCTTGAGCTATTGTGCTGAGCACACATAAGAGGAAGTTTATTCAGGAATACACGAAGAGAGATGGAGACCAAAATATTCTCTTGATTTTTTTCTTTCCTCTTTCTCTCACAATACAATGTACACAAAGTATAGATAATACACGCTATAAATGAAAGTGACCTACTAAGTCAAATAGTGCATAATTGACTAAACTAATCGACTAGTGGTATAACTATGCCACTTGTAGATCGGTATAACAAAACAAATATAATAAGTGATAAGTGATAATTCAGTGGGCATGTGAGGACCATAACGACCATTGATGTGCTAAGTGTAGAATGCAAACCCATATAACCAAGTGGCCCATCATCAATGTCCACACACGTTGAGCTTGCCATCTCAACACCCTTGGCTACCCAAAGCCAACATATGGGGCTAGATTGGTTGTTAAGGATTTTAAGGAGGAGAAAGGAGTTGATTTTAATGAGATCTTCTCTCATGTGGCCAAGATAACTACCCTACTCTTGGTACTATCCTTGATTTCTCAATTCAATTTGGATCTTTATTAGATGTATGTTAATATGGATTTTCTAGATGAGAACTCACATGAGGACATCTATATGCAACCACCTAAGGACTTTGTGAAAAGATGCAAGAAACACCTAGTGTGAAAATTGAAGAAGAGTCTTTATGGGCTTAAGTAGGCATGTGAGAAGTGGTGTCATAAGTTTGATGCTTTCATATATTCATAGGGATATTTTCATAGTGATATAGATCTGTGTTTATACATGAAGAAGACTTGTGATGGTAGCCGTATTATATTGATGCTTTATGTTGACGATATTATTATTGTTAGGAGTGCTCATGCTGATTTGGATGCCTTAAAGACTCAACTCAAGAAGAGCCTTGTTTATGTGAGAAAGAATGATGCAAGTTTGGTCATCATAGTCATCTATGTGGATGACTTGATTATTACAAGTAATAGCAATAGTGGGATTGCTAATGTCAAGGGCCTTTTGAAGCAAAAATTTGAGATGAAGAATTTGGGTGAGCTAAGATACTTCCTTGGTATTGACATGATCAAATGTGTTGATGGTATATGGCTATCTCAAATTGCTTGGATATGTCATGCAAGTATGGTATGATGGCATGTAAGCCTCTTTTAGTGCCATTGAAGAAAAATATAAAGTTAAGTGCTAATGTTGGGGATGAGATAGAAGGCCCTACTATGTTTAGAAAGATAGTAGGGTCTTCTATGTTTAGGAAAGTAGAAGACTCCTATGTTCAGGAAGTTAGTAGGGAGTTTGATCTACCTGACCATCAAAAGGCTAAACTAGAGCTATGTTGTTAGACTTGTGAGTTAGTTTATGAAAGTACCTAGAAAACCTCATTTGGATGGAATCAAATGCATATAAGGTATGTGAAGTCCACCTTGCATTATGGACTTGTTTATGAGGTAGGTAAGGATGTGGAGGTGTTTGGATATATAGTCTAGCAGTTACTTGGAGCAATAAAAAGCAATCAAAGGTTGCTTTATCAAGTAGAAAGGAGGCTAATATAGAGGTGCTATTATGGCAACATGTAAGGTGGTATGGCTATAAAAGTTAATGGCTGATTTGTGTGCAAGGAGATAGTCCAGTTGCATTCATTGTGACAACATGAGCAATATATAGTTAGCTAGGAATCCAATGTTCCATTCTAGGACAAAACACATTGAGGTGCATTAGCATTTGTGAGAGAGAATGTACTTTAGGAGATATTATCTTGGCATATATCAATACAAAGGATCAGATAGCTAACATGTTCACAAAGGCATTGGATGTAGAGAAACTTTGAAATTTTTGAAGTTTACTTGGAGATACAAAGATGTAGTTGAGGTTGAGGGGGAGTATTGAGACATCAAGCTCAAACATGTAGACATTAATGATGGACCACTTGGTTAGATGCGTCTACATGCCTACACTTAGCATGTTAGTAGTCATTATAATCCTCACATGGAAACTAACTTATTACTTATTATATTTGGCTTATTACACCTACCTACAGATGGCATAGTCATAACACCAATTGATTAGTATAAACAATTTTGCACTATCTAACTTAGTAGGTCACTTTTCTTTTTGTGTACAATGTATTGTGAAGGAAAAAAGAAAGAAAAACTAGTAAGAAAATATTTTGGCTTCCATCTCTCTTCTTATATTCTTAAGTGAGCTTCCTCTTACATGTTTTGCGTATGTTTGGTGCACTAGCTCAAGCAAGTTCCTCCACCATGTGATTTTTTCTAAGGGATACTCTTCAACTTGTATACCTACTTGTATGGCAATGCATGCTTTTCATTAGGCAAGAAAACTAGGTCCTATGTATGGTTCTTCTATAGTGAATCAAACTTAGGCTGCATAGCCCTCTCCCAAGAATGAGAATTATCTCTACATATAGCCTCCTCATAGGTAAATGGCTTAGCAGAGTTTGTCACCATAACATAATCCATAGAGGGCTCATGGTGATAATGACATAAAGCTCTAGCAACTCCTCTCAAAACTAGGTGTGGGTCCTATATTGCCTTTTCTCTCTATCCAACATCATGATCCTATAACATGCAGATTCTGGGCCACTACATCATCAACAACTATAGTAGGCTATCTCACTAGGTCTAGCTATACTATAACAAGAGGCTTCTCTTGAAAGATCACCTTGCATATCTCAACAATCATATGCTTTTGTATCATATCCATCTTTTTCTCATGGAAAATAATATGATGGCTCTATAAATAACCTTTTGAGATCATGTATCCCAAAGATGATAGATCTATATCCAAGATGATAACATTATGGATATGAATCACCTTCCAAGCCTATGGATCCAAAGATGATAGTACATGTCACCTACATCCCCATATCCAAGAAAGTTGCATTTGATAGACTTTGAATCCACCTTATTGTGCTTTATCTTTGGAAATATGGCAAAAAGTCTCACATCCAAAGACTCGCAAGTGTGCATATGAGGGAGGTTTATTAGACCATATCTCCTCTACAACTCTACTACCAAGAGCAATGCATGGGATCTATTAATGAGAGTCATGGCAATAGTAATTCCCTCAGCATAAATGTGTTGCGGTAAGCCTGTGTAACTAAGCACACTATAGACTCTTTCATGAATAGTCACCCCTATTGTCAGGCCATAGGCATTTCAACCTCTACCCAAACTAGTTCTCAACCATGGTGAGAAAGCAGTGAAACATATACAAAACATTTGATTTTTGCTTAATGGGATAGGCCCAAACCTTATGCGAATAATCATCTATGAATGTAACAAAATACTTTATGCCACCCAAGGAATGTCAAGGAATAATGGCACAAACATTTGAATGCACAAGAGCCAAAGGCTCATGTGCATATGTAGAACTAGACTTCTTATGCGAATTACGAGTTTGCTTGCCATATAAACAATGACTACATGAATAAAAATAAGAATAATCAAAGGGTGGGAGATATTGCAAATAGGTTAATACTTTCATTCTTGTCAAAAACATGTGCCCAGGGTGATACATGTGGAAGATTGGACACATTGGAGCCCCAAGAAAGACACCAAGGAAAAGGGGTTTCTACTGCAAGAAAATCTATCTTGAAACATCAACAAGCTTTTGTTTCATCCTTTAGAGAACCACAACAAGGAAAAGAATGAATCTTCACGCAGCATCATAGTAGATATTTCCCACGGATTTGATAGAATCAACCATAATCTTCGACATCTTCACAGAATCCATCAATAGAACATTTTTTATTTATTATGGTTTTTTTTTAAATTAATAACTAGCTTTTGGAAATCAACCCTCAGTGAGAATTGAACCATCATGCTTCAACAATGGATCTATAGTTTTCAATAAAATTTCAGCCTATTTTTGGAATTTAAATGAAATTTCTATGAATCTAAGTAAAAATTTAACATTTTGGCCTTAAAATAATAGGGTGATCATGTGTCAAGCATTTTTTTAGCTTTATGAAATATTCCAAAAGTAGTCAAATGCATTGATGGAAAGTTCTATGATTTCTTTGAATTTAATTCTGATTTTAATTTATTTTTTTCTCAATTTCAATCAATTTTGAAGGATTTAAATTTTTTGCAATTAAACTATATTATAACCAACAAGATAACCAAAAAAATTTCCAATCTAGTAAGCAATATTTCAGTTATTTTTCTATTTTTAATTAAATTTCTATGAATTTTTAAGGGTGTTAGGTGTTTGTTTTCGAGTGTTAATGGGTTTTTTTAAAAAATATTTTTTTTTAAAAAGAAGGTACCCAAGCTGCGTGTGAACAACAGCGTGTGCTCGGATGACACGCACCACTGCACGGACAAGTTGAGACGCGCGTCCTCACGCGTGAATACGTATGGACGACTCCCGAACACAATACAAATGCACCTGCGGCGCACGTGAACAATTGTGAATACAAATAGATAGAAAAGATTCGGCACACCCACACACACGAACAAGCATGGGAATACCACCACACGGACGGGTGGCGAGATGCAGGCATACCTTGCACATGACTAGGGGTGTACAAGGGGGTGTGGTTATAACAGGGTGGGAAAGGGGGCATGTGAAGAGGGTTGATGGGGGTGGTGTGTGAATAGGACTTGTTTTTTAAAAAATATGGTGGGAGGGGCCTACGATGCCCATTGATGGCGGCGGGAGGAAGGTGGGGAAGGGTAGGAGGAGGGTGGAAAGGAGGAGGAGGAGGAGAATGATGATGAAGAGGAAGGGGCGGAGGAGGTGGGAGGGTGTTGAGAGGAGACGAGGGAGGCAGGTGGGGCAGGCAGCAATAGCCAGGGGCGGGCGAGGAGGCAGCGAGGGAAGGAGAAGGGGGAGGAGAATAAGGAGGAAGAAGAAGGAGAAGAAGAAGGAGGAGGAGGAGGAGGAGGAGGAGGAGGAGGAGGAGGAGGAAGAAAAGAAGGAGGAGGAGGAAGAAGAAAAGGAGGAGGAGGAGGAAGAAAGAGGTGGAAGGGAGAGAGAAGATGGGAAGAGAAGAAGAAGAAGAAGAAGAAGCAGGTAGAGGGTAGAGAGAGAGAAGGGTCGGGGAGAGAGAAGAAGAAGAAGAGAGAGAGAAAGAAAAGGAGAGAGAGAGGAGAAGGGAAGGGGGGAACCGTCGGGGGGGGTAGTTTGAATTTTTTTAAAAAAATAAAATAAATAAGAAATAATTTAAAAAAAGATAAAAATGAAAAAAAAAACCCCTCGTCCCATGCTTATGCGTGAGGCAAGGTAAAAAAATTTGCAGTGGCGGGAAGTAACAGGACCAAGATGGCGATGGGGAAGGCGCGGACGCCACGGGGGCATCGCGAGGTGCGTAAAAGCAAAAACACACACGTTCACGTGCGAGGCGAGGCGCGCTAAGGCACGACAAAACAAAGAAAATTTAAAAACAGACAAACCGTGAGGCAGAACATAATGCGCTAAAAAGAAAAAATGTGCCAGAAGGCGACGGGAAGATTGCAGAAAAGTACAATAGGGTGTCTGGGATCAAGTCAGGGAAACATGGGAAAAAGGCAAAAATCAGGCCTAAGAACGCATACGATAATTAATATCGAAAAATCAGTTTGCCGAATTGAAACACAAGAAAAAGAAAAGTTGTGAGAAAAGGTAGGCCAAACAGGCCTAACATGTCAGAATACTATTCCGACGGAGATAAGACCCAGTCACTTGGAAAAAACCAAAAAAGGACCCCCGAAACGGGACACAAAAATTAATATAAAAATATCATAGCACCGGAACGAAGGGTAGTAAAAAGGAAAAATGTCCGCGGGAAGGGGATTCACATAGTGAGCACAATAAAATGCATATCCAAAGGAATAAGGAGGGGTTCCCATGCGAAAAAGGCAAAAATCGACCTTGAAAACACAAACGGAAATTAATATTGAAAACTCCATTAGCCGGAATGAAGTGAGGGAAGAAAGAAAAATGTGTAGAAAATTATGCCCAACAATCCTATCACATTAGAACACAATGTTGAGTAAGGAAAACCCTATTTGCATGGAAAAAAACCCAAAAATTGTATTTAAAACGGGGTTCGAAAATTAATAGCGAATGATCCGTGCACCGGAATGAAGGGAAGGAAAAAGAAAAAATGACATGACATATGTAATGTTTAGGGTTGTCACATCAAATCTCAGTTCGGAAGGGGTTAGGAGGCGTTCACATGAAAGAAACCAGAAAATGGAGCTCGAAAACACCAATAAAAATTAATAACAAAAAATCTAGAGGGAAAAATAGGGCGGAGGGAAAAGGAGAATTGTGCAAGAAGGATGGCCAGACAAGGCTATCTAGTTAGAATTGAATTCTAAGGAGAATAGGGCAAGTTCACATGGAAAAATGCCAAAAACGTATGCGAAAAAGGCATGAAACTACACAAAAATTAATTACACACAAACCGTATGCTAGAATGACAAGTGATTAAAATAAAAAATATCCAAGGAAAAGCAGAAAAGAGGTTTGATATGTTAGATCACTGTTTCGAAGCGATAAGGGCGCATTCGCATGAAAATACATCCAATTGTGCGAGAAAAGCTTCAAAAATTAATAACGCAAAAATGGTAAGTCAGTATAGGGGAATGTAAAAAGGAAAAGTGTGTTATTCAAAGGGATGAACATGGCTATAAGGTTGGATTGGGAGTTTGGTGAATGGAGGGTATGTTCACATAGAAAAGAGAAAAATTGCGCAAATAAAAGCAACCACAAGGGAAATGGCGCCCTCGACGATAGGGGATACAAGGGTGGGTGGGTGAGCAAAGGGACCCCATCAGGGCAGAACTAGTATGTGGTAGATACACATGATTCGGTAATGATATATGCAGGGGATATGTACATCAGAGGCACAGGGACGCGTCCCCACACTTACGACCTTACGGGTTAGGGTAGATTGATTGACACGGCCATGGACTTGTCAACTGACTGGACGCTGGCGTCCCCACACTTAAGACATAACATGCACTTGCAAACAAAAAAGTAGGGTTAGGAACACTTGGCCCATTTCGTAGATGATTGAAGGGAACCATCATTGTTAATGCAAAAATATCAAAGCCGTCATTGGGCGCCAAGAGGGACCAGGGTGCACCACAGAACACATCCAATATGGTAGGAATCATGCAACAACACCTAAGGAGATAGCATTGCTGATGAATTCTATTGATTCAAGTGCCGATGACGAAGAATAAAGCTCTCAGCTCACGGGCACTCAAGAGGATGATAGAACAGTCGCTCACCCCATGATGCACATCGCTCAATGAATAAGCATGAAATCCCATAACTCACGACCGGTGTAGAACTAAACAAGGGGAAAGTGATTAGGAGGGAGTATGCCAATGTGCACAATTGATGGTGTATTTGTGCGTTCCACCCATCTGGCATAGGTGCAACTAGGAAGGGCAGGGAGCCTTATCATACAATGTACAAAATAGGGTGGCATGGCTTATGATGGTGGCAGAGACCCATCCCGTATATATGTAGAGGGAAACAAAAACATACCTGACTTCAATTGTCGTAATATCCCTCAATTGCACCTCTCGGAGTTGATTGAGGAGAAACACCAATCACACTTTGCCCACCCTTTGTCTCACACTCTGTTGAAAGATACAAAGGGCAGCCCATTCTTGAAACCCATTGAGGTAATCCTCACATTCACTTGTGCAAAGGTTGTATGCCTTGTGCGCATTTGATGGTGCAAATGTGCATCCCACCCTATGCCGGCATACGGTGCGAGAAGGAAGGCCATGGAGCCTTATAGTGCAGTCAACAGGAACATATTGTGCTTTGTGCATTGAGAGGCCCGACCCATGCGTGCAACACTCCATTCACACATTGCAGCTCTCAAGTGAATTGAAGGGAAAGGACTGGTCACTCACGCCACCCTCTATCTCATGCTCTATTGAAAGATATAGAGAGCAGACCATACTCACGTCCCTATCCGGTTAGGATGAAAACTCACATCACTCAGGGGGTTGTTGATGAATATCGCTTCGTCTGTTGATGAAAAGGCATACCCAAGGAGGTAGCCAACAGATCGAAACTATGTATCAGATATAGAACATGTCGTCTACTTGAAGACTGTCAGATGCTCTGGAGAGAGGCATAGGACACAGCGTACCAAGGGAGGCAGCATCAAAGGGATGGTCTTTACATCAGATGGATGTAAAGAATGCCTTCTTGCATGGTGATTTGCAAGAAGAGGTCTATATGGAGCAGCCACCAGGTTATGTGCATGCTGTTCATCCTGAGTTTGTTTGCAGGTTGAAGAAAGCCTTGTATGGCTTGAAGCAAGCACCTAGAGCATGGTCTGACAAGATAGGACAGTATCTTGTCACTATTGGCTTTCAGATTTCCAAGGCAGATTTCTCACTTTATGTGAGAAAAACAGAGAAAGGTATTATGCTACTTGTCATTTATGTTGATGATTTGATTATGACAGGTGACAGTGATGAAGATATCCTTCATGTGAAAATGCTATTGAAGCAGAAGTTTGAGATGAAGGATTTGGGAGAGCTGCGTTATTTCTTGGGCATTGAGGTGATTAGATCACCAAGTGGGATACAGCTCTTGCAGAGGCAGTATGGATTGGACATGCTGTCCAAATATGGGATGACAGGCTGTAAGCCTATTTCAGTTCCTTTGGAGCAGAATGTGAAGCTGAGCGCAGATGCAGGTGAGCTTCTGGAAGACCCTACTATGTACAGACGCATAGTAGGAAGCTTGATTTATATGACTATTACCAGGCCAGATTTGAGCTATGCTGTTGGATTGGTAAGTCAGTTTATGCAGGCTCCAAGGAAATAGCATTTGGATGTGGCTAGACGCATACTCAGGTATGTGAACTCCACATTGCAGCATGGACTATTTTATGAGACTGGAGTTCAGATACAGTTGCATGGATACACTGATGCTGACTGGGCTGGTAGTATTTCTGATAGACGATCTACCAGTGGATATGTGTTCTCTTTTGGGAGTGCTGTAGTCACTTGGAGCAGCAAGAAACAGCCTACAGTTGCCTTGTCGAGCACAGAGGCTGAGTACAGGGGTGCAGCAATGGCTGCATGTGAGGTAGCTTGGTTGCATAAGCTACTTTATGATATGCATCAGTCTACAGATGGGCCAGTTGTCATTTATTGTGACAACATGAGTAGTATACACTTGGCAAATAACCCAGTCTATCATGCTAGAACAAAGCACATTGAGGTGCATTATCACTATGTGCGAGAGAGGGTTTTACTAGGTCTTATTGATCTAGTTTATGTCAGCACAGAGGATCAGGTAGCTGACATATTTACGAAGGCATTGGGCGCAGAGAAGCTGCGCAAGTTCAGAGACCTACTTGGTGTGCAGGAATTGGGATTGAGCTCGAGGGGGAGTGTTGAGATATCGAGCTCCACTCGTGATACGCCAGGGTGACTGTTGTGTATTTATGTCACCGACTTGTCAGTTGCGGATGCGGTTGGTACACCGCCCATGAATAATAGCTACATGATAGCTATCCTTATCTACTCTAGTTCGTGGCTTGGTTAGTATGCCACCTTAGTTAGTTGAGTTTGGTTTGAGACCCATATATAGGGTTCTTCTATTTCTTTGTAAGAGAGTTCTTTTGGCTTACACAACTAAGAAGAGGAAAACTGTTTTTAGCCTCCACCCTTGTGTGTATTCCCCCATTGTGCAAGCAAGAAAGCTACAAGTGAGACTCCTTCTTTCTCTCCCACAATCTTGACAGCTGTTCATCCTGAGTTTGTTTGCAGGTTGAAGAAAGCCTTGTATGGCTTGAAGCAAGCACCTAGAGCATGGTCTGACAAGATAGGACAGTATCTTGTCACTATTGGCTTTCAGATTTCCAAGGCATATTTCTCACTTTATGTGAGAAAAACAGAGAAAGGTATTATGCTACTTGTCATTTATGTTGATGATTTGATTATGACAGGTGACAGTGATGAAGATATCCTTCATGTGAAAATGCTATTGAAGCAGAAGTTTGAGATGAAGGATTTGGGAGAGCTGCGTTATTTCTTGGGCATTGAGGTGATTAGATCACCCAGTGGGATACAGCTCTTGCAGAGGCAGTATGGATTGGACATGCTGTCCAAATATGGGATGACAGGCTGTAAGCCTATTTCAGTTCCTTTGGAGCAGAATGTGAAGCTGAGCGCAGATGCAGGTGAGCTTCTGGAAGACCCTACTATGTACAGACGCATAGTAGGAAGCTTGATTTATATGACTATTACCAGGCCAGATTTGAGCTATGCTGTTGGATTGGTAAGTCAGTTTATGCAAGCTCCAAGGAAACCGCATTTGGATGCGGCTAGACGCATACTCAGGTATGTGAAGTCCACATTGCAGTATGGACTATTTTATGAGACTGGGGTTCAGATACAGTTGCATGGATACACTGATGCTGATTGGGCTGGTAGCATTACTGATAAACGATCTACCAGTGGATATGTATTCTCTTTTGGGAGTGCTGCAGTCACTTGGAGCAGCAAGAAACAGCCTAGTTGCCTTGTCCAGCATAGAGGCTGAGTACAGGGGTGCAGCAATGGCTGCATGTGAGGTAGCTTGGTTGCATAAGCTACTTTATGATATGCATCAGCCTATAGATGGGCCAGTTGTCATTTATTGTGACAACATGAGCAATATACACTTGGCAAATAACCCAGTCTATCATGCTAGAACAAAGCACATTGAGGTGCATTATCACTATGTGTGGGAGAGGGTTTTACTAGGTCTTATTGATCTAGTTTATGTCAGCACAGAGGATCAGGTAGCTGACATATTTACGAAGGCATTGGGCGTAGAGAAGCTGCGCAAGTTCAGAGACCTGCTTGGTGTGCAGGAATTGGGATTGAGCTCGAGGGGGAGTGTTGAGATATCGAGCTCCACTCGTGATATGCCAGGGTGACCATTGTGCATTTATGTCACCGACTTGTCAGTTGTAGATGCGGTTGGTACACTGCCCATGAATAATAGCTAGATGACAGCTATCCTTATCTACTCTAGTTCGTTGCTCAGTTAGTATGCCACCTTAGTTAGTTGAGTTTGGTTTGAGACCCATATATAGGGTTCTTCTATTTCTTTGTATGTGAGTTCTTTTTGGCTTACACAACTAAGAAGAGGAAAACAGTTTTCAGCCTCCACCTCTGTGTGTATTCCCCCATTGTGCAAGCAAGAAAGCTACAAGTGAGACTCCTTCCTTCTCTCCCACAATCTTGACAATTGGATGCTGATGAGGCTCGCCATTTCTTTGCTCAATTGGGAATTAAGCTATCACTTACTTCAGCCTACAACCCTGAAGGCAATGGTAAGAGTGAAAGAGGTCATCAACCAATTCTTGAAGCTTTAGCAAAATCATGCAAAGGAAAGATGAGGGAATGGCCTAAAATGCTACCATTCGCATTATGGGCTGATAGAACTACCCATAGTGCAGTGACAGGATATATGCCGACTGAACTTATATATGGACATCCACCTGTTATGCCTATTGAGGAATCCATTGTCACATGGAGTATCTTACCTTGGGATGAAGGCATGAATAGAAAAGAGTTGATATCTCTGCGCATAAGGCAACTCGAAAGAAGGCCAGAAGATGTCAAAACAGCCATTGAAAGGCTGAAAACAACAAGATTAAAGAATAAGAAGAGGTTTGACAAGCATCATTGACTCTGTCCAAAATCTATTCAAGAGAATGATTGGGTACTTGTCTATGATAGCAGCATGGACAATCAATATAGTGCTCATAGGATGTTAGCCAAGCGATGGTTTGGACCATATATTGTAAAAGTAGTACATAATAATGCTACTTACTCTTTGGCTGAAATGGATGAGACCATGATTAAGATACCAATAGCTGGGAAACGACTCAAACTCTTCAAACGAAGAGAATCTTCAACTTATGAACTTGATGACTTAGATATGAGCCCTCTACTTGAAGACATGCAGGAAGAAAAAGACTTAGAGAATGAAGATGAAGATATATCAGAAGAAGACCCTCCTTGACCTGTAATCTTATGAAATGGCACATGCTGGAGGATGTGCAGGTTAGGAGGGGGTGAATGTCAAAGAGTTTACTATTCATAATTTAAATCATGGGATTCTTATGAACACAGAAGAACTTCACTGGGAGTTATATGAGGAATTTGCATACAAAACTCAGACATTGTTATCCAATAACCAACTTAGATACATAAGTTCTTTTGTATTTAGCATATAATTTTTAGTTATACCATGAATATTGATGAAAAATAAGTCTATGGGAACCTACAACTTGGTCAACTGGAAGTAATTGACAGTCTGCAGGATAAATCACATTGATTCAGGTGCAAAAATATGGTTAGAACTCAAGAAAAATACTAAAAGTTGCCAAAAGTCCACTAAGTTCACGGGGGACCTGAAATAATAGACTTAAGTGACCAGCAAGTGACCTGGGTAGGTCAAAAAGTGACTTGGGCCTGAGCAGGGAGCAGCCCACATTTTTCAGTGCAAAATGCGGGTTGCACAGTCTGAGCACAACTGGAGAAAGCTGAAGCTATGGTGCATGCTTTGGAGCATGCAAACTAAAGATCAACATGCCCAAAAGCTGAAGATGTAAACATGGTAAGAGCTCCACTTCTCTGCCCATTTGGTCTAACGAAAATACATGTTGAAACAGTCTATAAAAGGGGAAAATCTGAGAGAAAAGCATTTAGCCTGCTCTTATGCACGACTTCTCTCATTTTGTCTACCTCATTCTTGGTCCAGTGAAGCCCGACTTGTACCCAAGTACTTGAGTGACTTTGGGGCAAGCAAAGGGTGAGGATTTTAAAGGTATATGGGCTGTTATGGGCTGAAATAACCAGTCATAAACAGGGCAGCCCACTGTTATTGACCATATTTATGAGCAAATAAGAGATTTATGTGGTTGTAATGGAAGGAAATGACCTCTTTTCATCAGGACTTTGTTCATTAATGATTAGAGGAGCTTCTTCATGAGTTTATGCACTCATTTTGAGCTTGATTATAGGCTGGAATTTTCTGTTTTCAAACAGGGCTGAAGCTAAATTTATGCTTCTTCAATCCATTTCATGTATCATTGGCCCAAATCTTGAATGTATTTGAGTCTATCAACATAATACTTGTCCCAAAGAGTTGAAATCCTTCTATGTACTTGAAATAAAAGCCACTAGAACTTGCATTTGATATACATATTTGGATTGAGAATCTAGAAATATCCTTTATGTTATGATGTATGTATCTAGAGGCATTTGATTAATCAAGATAGAGTTATTTCTTCCGTTCATATATGCTAATCATAGAGAAAAAGCTTGAATTCTTCTTCCGTATCTAAATCATTTTAAATCACGAATCTTATTAAACCCGATCTATTTCCCCTTCCTGAACTTTGAATCCCATACTCCTCTTCTGCACTAAGCCCCGGTGTTAGACCTTCAGCCCTTAACACGACGACAGCGTAAATCGGGATTATTTATAACTTAGACTCTAGGTCAGCGCCCTTGCTGTTCGTGTCCTTTGAACGACCTTCTTGCTGTCCATCATGATTGAGAAAAGTTTCCGGCCAACCGGGACCACCCATCCATAGGACGGACCCATGGCCACATCCACTGCACTTTTCTCAGGTTGTTTTAGTTATTTAATTACCTAACACATTTAGTTGGACATGTATCAATCAGCTTCCTGGATTAGCCCATTAGGCACTGGTTCCTTCACGTAATCATAGTACTTGACATAGAAAAGCAATGTCAAACAAGTTCCTTTTCAAGAGACTATAATTTTTATCTTTGAAATACATAAAGTGCAGCGTACTATAGGCTTATCCATAATCCGCTCGAAGGCTATCCAGCAATCCCCATGGATTACTAATCCAAGATTCCGCCCGTAGACTAGTATGCGGGCCTCGAGATCCAATCCTGAGACACATTGGCCTCTTGTGCAGGGCCCGGAAGGCGAGGGATTTACGGCCAGAGCCCCCTCTGGCACCCAAGCATCCTCTTGCTCCAAGTAGCGCTCAACGGAGAGACCTCTTGCGGCGGGTTTGGTCCACCTTCCCGGCGCGATTAACAACCCCCTTGGTTAGGGTTAGGTAGGCAGTCGGGGGTAACTGAAGCTGCCTCTCCCTTCAGGCCTTCAACCTGAAGCATTGGATATCTTTTCATCCTTTAATTCTTTGAGCAAACAAAGCAAAACAGTGCTCTTAAAACTGTTACAAGCACAATCATTTCCATTGGTCGTTATTTTTGGCCATGCTTTATTTCGAAAGATGCATCCTATCTCCAAAAATGATCCATGCACGATTGGATTATAACGACGTAAATCAAAATTAGGAAGAAAAAACCTGGACTTGTGGTGAAATGTCCACATGGATGTTAGGAGACGATCCTCCTACGGTTGCACTTTGTGCTTTCTTAGGAGCCATTGCGAATTCGGGCTTTCCACCCCGGACGCCGATTTATGATGTTGGCCGTCTCCTTTGCATGCGAAACTCCCTTTGTGATTCCACCGTCCTTCAGAATCGAACCTTAGAAATGGAACTTAATAATTTCTCCTTCCTTTTGTAGAAGCTCCGGGGTGCAAATTGTCTACACATGAAGGGGTTTAGCACTTGGGCTAATTGGGAGATTGTAGGAAATCGAAGGGAGAAAGAAGGGCTTAACTACGGGGTTAGATGAGTTTGTAAAGGGCCCTAGGTGGAATAAAAAAGGAAAAAAAATAAAAGGTGTTTGTGAAGGCCAATAAAAGGGGTTCTAAGGGACCTGAGATTAAGATAAGCCTTTGAGGGACTTTGTAAAAAAGGGCTTAAAGGACCCTAAAATGATATGCGGGGGAAAAACCTACGGGGAGGGTTTTAAATTCTGGGAAGGGGTTTTAAAATCTTTTGTGGGTAAGGCTTAGTAAAGCCAGGGGAAAGGGCTTAATGGCCTTTTTCAAGATCAGCTGAGACCCCATGGGGAAGAAGGGGGAAAGCAAGGGGTGTGAAAGACCTCCTAAGGAAGGCTTTAAAGAGGCCACCTGAAAAAGGGGAATCATGAGCTTCCCACAATATGTTCTGCTTAAGTGACTGGCTTGCTGGTATACATAGCCTCGTTCTATAGTAGACAAGTCCACATTGATAGAGAATTCATGATACTTAGCCTGCAGCTTTTGCTCTTGATCCTTGATAGAGATCTCCCTTAGCATCTTTTGATAGGCTGGATCATGGCATGCTTCCTCTTCAGCTAACTCAAGTATTGGATTTTTTGGCATAGATATCTTTGTAGCTAGAGATCTCGCTGTTGATGGATTTTGCAAGATTAGAGAATTAAGGAATGCCTTGCGACTGAGTGCATCGGCAACTACATTCTCTTTTCTTGGTCGGTACTTGATTTCAAAGTCATACTCCTCCAGCACTTCAATCCACCGACGTTGCCTCATATTGAGCTCGTTCTGGGTAAAGATCCACTTGAGACTCTTATGATCAGTCACTAGAGTAAACTTGTTACCCAATAGGTAGTGTCTCCAAAGCTTTAGAGCATGGATGACAGCTAACAATTCCAAATCATGGGTAGCATAATTCTTCTAATGACTCTTGAGTTTCCTTGAGAAGTATGCTACAGGATGACCTTCCTGCATGAGCACACATCCTAAGGCAAGCGTGCTAGCATCTGTTACTACCTCAAACTCCTTATTGAGGTCTGGAAGTTTTAGGATAGGTGCTAATACCAAAATTTGCTTCAATCTATCAAAGCTGGTTTGATTGGGAGTTGACCATGCAATGGATGTTTGCTTCCTCAATAAGTCCGTCAGAGGTGCTACTATCAAAGCATAGTTTTTGATGAAGACCCTATACCATCCTGTCAATCCAAAAAAAATGCGTATTTCTTTGACAGTTGTTGGTATTGGCCATTCTAGCACATCTCTCACCTTGGCTGGGTCCACTGAGATTCCTTCCGCTGATATGATGAATCCCAGATATTCAATCTGACATTTGAAGAATGCACACTTCTTCATCTTAGCATACAGCTTATGTGCCCTCATTGTCTCAAGGACAATCCGAAGTTAGAACTCATGATCTTCCTTCTGTTTGGAATAGACTAAAGTGTCATCAAAGAAAACGAGTACAAAGTCATCAAGATATGGCCTAAAGATATCCTGCATTTACCTGTTGAAGGTGGCAGGTGCATTCATAAGCCCGAATGACATAACTAGGAACTCAAAGTGCCCATATCTTGTGTTGAAGGCCGTCTTTGGGATATCTTCTTCCTTGATTCTTATCTGATAGTAACCAGACCTGATATCAATTTTGGAGAAGATCTTCGCACCCTGAAGATGATCAAGAGGCTCATCTATTCTAGGAATAGGATACTTGTTCTTGACAGTTGATTGATTCAACCCTCTGTAATCAATACATAGTCGAAGTGTTCCATCTTTCTTTTTTTGGAACAGTACTGGAGCTCCCCATGGTGAACTGCTAGGATGGATGTAGCCCTGATCTAGCAGTTGCTTGAGTTATTCCTTCAGCTCAATTGCTTCCAGTATAGGCATTCTATAAGGTCTCTTTGCAATTGGCGCAGCTCCTGGTACTAGCTTGATCTCATGATCCACTTATCTTTGAGGCGGAAGTTCTATTAACTCTTCAGAAAATACATCCGCGTATTCCTTTAGCCATGAAGGTCCTTCACTAGACTCCTGCTCCTGATCTAACTTGTTGAGCTTAATCAAGTAGACAGCTAGTCCTTTTTTGACTCCCTTTATGATCCGAGATGCTTTGTCCAATTGGATTTTTGGATTTCTAGATTCCCCTTGAGTTGTGACCAATTCCCCTTCAGAGTTTTGGAAGGAAATTTGGCCCTTTCCACAATGAATGTGGACTTTCATTAGGTTTAAGCCAATCCATTCCGAGTAGACACTCATGGATGCCTAAATTCATGACTCTAAATTTGACCAAAGTCTTCTTTCCTCCCAGAAAGAATTCCACCTTAGTAGTTTGCCTGGTACAAGTAATCTCACGACCATTTGCCAATTCCACAAGCAAGATAGGTACACCTGCTTGGCTACTCCTAATCTTTTTGCACAAGCTGGTGAGATAAAGGAATGTGTACTGCCACAATCAATCAAGGTCTTGAAACCTTTACCTTGATAGTCTGATAGTGTCTGAATCACCGAGAACTAGCGATTCGGCCCTTTCTTGTGAAGAGCGGCATGGACTGTCGCCCTTTCAAATTCTGCTTCCATGGTCAGATCTTCTTCTTCTTCTCACATTTCCCTATTGGCCACACAGGCGGTTCTTCCTCGGTCTCGAGTAGCGGCTCCCTGTCCACGGCCAGTTCCTTAGAAAGGTGCTTGGCAATGTCCTCCTCCAAGCTTGGGACATTGCCTCTTAAAATGATTGGGCTCGTTGCAATGGAAACAACGGAGGTTTTGACCATTGCTTTGAGTAGGAACAAATTTGTTGACATTATTAGTCCTTGCTTTCTTTCTTTGCCCCTGATTCTGACCTTGAACTTGCTTCATTTGAGGCCTATATGCCATTCCCACTTAGGACCGACCTGAATTAGGGTTTTCCCTATTGGTCATTTCCTAATGGCAACTAGCGTCGAACCTGAGCGAACTGCTTTACACAGAAACACCAAATCTGAAGCGGATTCACGCTGCACTTGGTTCAAGGAGAATGGGAAACGAGAGGGATGCAAGGCTCGACCTCTCTGCCATAAGGCATAGTCCCATTCCGTTCCCCTAAAATAGCATAAATCGGGATTATTTATAACTTAGACTCTAAGTCAATGCCCTTGCTATTCGTGTCCTTTGAACGACCTTCTTGCTGTCCATCATGATTGAGAAAAGTTCCCGGCCAACCGGGACCACCCACCTATAGGACAGACCCATGGCCACATCCACTGCACTTTCCTCACGTTTTTTTAGTTATTTAATTACCTAACACATTTAGTTGGACATGTATCAATCAGCTTCCTTAATTAGCCCGTTAGGCACTGGTTCCTTCACGTAATCATAGCACTTGACATAGAAAAGCAATGCTAAACAAGTTCCTTTTCAACAGGTTATAATTTTTATCTTTGAAATACATAAAGTCCAGCATACTGTAGGTTTATCCATAATCCACCCGAAGGCTATCCAGCAATCCCCAGGGATTACTAATCCAAGATTTCGCCTGTAGACTAGTATGCGGGCCTCGAGATTCAATCCCGAGTCACGTTGGCCTCTTGTGCAGGACCCGAAAGGCGAGGGATTTACGGCCAGAGCCCCCTCTGGCACCCAAGCGTCCTCTTGCTCCAAGTAGCGCTCAACGGAGAGACCTCTCATGGTGGGTTCGGTCCACCTTCCCGGCGTGGTTAACAACCCCTTTGGTCAGGCAGGCAGTCGGGGGTAACTGAAGCTGCCTCTCCCTTCAGGCCTTCAACCTGAAGCATTAGATATCTTTTCATCCTTTAATTCTTTGAGCAAACAAAGCAAAACAGTGCTCTTAAAACTGTTACAAGCACAATCATTTCCATTGGTTGTTATTTTTGGCCAACTGCTAAGGAGTGAATCCTTCTTTCCGAATGCATCCAACACTCGATCCGGGATCAATTACGACTTGGCAAGATCCCCAAGAGTTTGACTGTTAACCCTTGTATCCTTGGGTTAGGGCCGTACCCTATTAACCCAACTTAACCAAAACCTTAAGTGCTATTAGCAGTAAATATATCATTTCAATTTATTGATTGGTCTTAAGAAAATATCTAATTCCCGTATCTTGGTCTTTTTACCCAAGAAAGGTACTATATCAGGACAATTATTCATCCTCTTGCAAGATAAACTTGCATAAGAATCTGCCAATTTCATTCCGAGGAATTGGCCATTCCCTTGTGATCAAATCACAAGATCATGCAACTCTGCAACTTGTTGCCAAGTGTCGCATCAAATTATGGGACTATTTACCCATCGAATGGAGTCTTATAATCATGAAATCATGATTAGGTATAAAAATCCGTTCCTGATTGCATTAAGACGTCATTGTCGATCCTAGGGTTCCAAGTTCAAACCAAGTTTCAACCTTTTAGCGAGCAAATCCTAGAGCAAAAACCCTAGCTCGTTTCTCGCAAGTACGTCCTAATGTCCCTACATTTCGTGAATGTGGGCAAGTCTTTAGGGTATATGTGTTTCAGTTCTGGTAATAAGAGCGACTGGGTCATGTCCTCAACATGTTAAATCCTAGTTAGCTCTTTAGGATATGTTGTATTGAATTAACCCTTCCTAAACGAGTACCTCGTGGTTTTAGGTGTTTAGGTTTAAACCAATTTAACTTGTCTGGTCTTGAAGATAATTACGCTATCATTTTCATAACCACATGATTCATTGTCTACGTGTAAGTTGATTTACAAACCCTAAATTTTCGTGTTAAGATCAAAGTATAGGTTAAGTTAGAGCATAATTCTAATTGATCATCCTATAACATGTAAACAAGATTCATGCTACTAAGCTTTTAGGATTTTATGTTTAAGCATGCAGCCTTTTTCTACTTTCTTTTCCGAATGAATTTGTCGTATGCTGAACTTACACACCCTTTTGTTGATTTAAGTTTTTTAGGCCACTTGCCTAGAGTTAAATGCAGCCCTAGCAATTTCCTACGGTTGCTAGCAACTTTCTATAACGAATCATTTCGAAGGAAATATGTTCAATAATGTGATATGTGGTTTATTCCTTCCATGCTGAACTGTACTATCATAATTCCGTTTTGTAAAGATGGGCATTAATTAATCTAATTAATGCATAAAACCCACTTGCATAGAAATCTTATGCTTGCTTTATTTTGTTCGTTTTATTGAAAAATACTAATGACCGAATTCTTCCATCGTGAGCTCTTTCCTTTAAATTAGTCAAAGTATTTAAATCGAAAGATGCATCCTATCTCCAAAAATGATCCATGCATGATTGGATTATAATGACGTAAATCAAAATTAGGAAGAAAAAACTTGGACTTGTGGTGAAATGTCCACATGGACGTTAGGAGACGATCCTCCTGTGGTTGCGCTTGTGCTTTCTTAGGAGCCATCGCGAATTCAACCTTTACACCCTGGACGCCGATTTATGATGTTGGCCGTCTCCTTTGCACACGCGAAACTCCCTTTGTGATTCCACCGTCCTTCAGAATCGAACCTTAGAAATGGAACTTAATAATTTCTCCTTCCTTTTGTAGAAGCTCCGGGGTGCAAATTGTCTACGCGGGAAGGGGTTTAGCACTTGGGCTAATTGGGAGATTGTAGGAAATCCAAGGGAGAAAGAAGGGCTTAACTACGGGGTTAGATGAGTTCGTAAAGCGCCTTAGGTGGAATGAAAAAGGGGAAAAAATTAAAGGTGTTTGTGAAGGCCAATAAAAGGAGTTCTAAAGGACCCAAGATTAAGATAAGCCTTTGAGGGACTTTGTAAAAAAGGGCTTAAAGGACCCTAAAACGATATGTGGGGGAAAAACCTACGGGGAGGGTTTTAAATTCCGGGGAGGGGTTTTAAAATCTTTCAAGGGTAAGGCTTGGTAAAGCCATGGGAAAGGGCTTAATGGCCTTTTTCAAGTTTGGCTGAGACCCCACGAGGAAGATGTTGAGATATCGAGCTCCACTCGTGATATGCCAGGGTGACCGTTGTGCATTTATGTCACCGACGTGTCAGTTGCAGATGCGGTTGGTACACCGCCCATGAATAATAGCTAGATGACAGCTATCCTTATCTACTCTAGTTCGTGGCTCAGTTAGTATGCCACCTTAGTTAGTTGAGTTTGGTTTGAGACCCATATATAGGGTTCTTCTATTTCTTTGTATGAGATTTTTCTTTTGGCTTACACAACTAAGAAGAGGAAAACAGTTTTCAGCTTCCACCTCTGTGTGTATTCCCCCATTGTGCAAGCAAGAAAGCTACAAGTGAGACTCCTTCCTTCTCTCCCACAATCTTGACATGGTATCAGAGCCTTGTTCGTGGTAAGGAGCTCAAGAAAGCAAGCCAAGCTCGCGGTGTTCTGGTAAGAGGAGCAGTGTTGCTTTCATTTTCTATTGTGGGAGCAGATCTCTGCAGGTAGCACAGCCGAAAATTGCAAGAGTACATTGTCTCAGGTTGAGATGCCCTTCGCGGTGAAGCAAGAGGGTAGTATATGTTGCGGGAGATGGGCTTTAGCCCTTGGCGACCCTTTTTTTTTTAATTTGAGGCCATTTCGTGGCCTGTTTTGAAGGCGGAAGTTTTCTGCATGCACTTAGGAAAAGGCCCAGTTTTATGCTGTGCAACCACTGTTCTACAGGTCGGTGAAAAGTTACTGTAGAAATTCCATTGTATGCTTGTGTGCAGAGACATTGGGAGTTACAGAATCATCCTTGTTGCCTGTTGATGCAAAATCGTCACTAGGGAGTGACTGTGTGGTCAAATACCACTTTCGTCAGTTTTGCAGATTAGCCCTTGTGAGGCTGAAGCTGTGTTCTTTGCAGTGACAGAACTTTTTGCAGTGTTCTGTAATGGCGTCTGATTCTCTCTCACAGATTGTCACAGAAAAGCTTGACAAGAACAACTTCCAAGCATGGAAGTTTAGAATGACGAATTTCCTTATGGGAAAAGGATATTGGGAATTTGTTGCAGGAAATGAAGAAGAACCAGTTCTTCCTGATGTTCCCAATCAATAGCAAATGCAGGCATTTAAAGCATGGCATGAGAGAGCCAGGAAAGTTATGTACTGGCTGTCTATCAGTATTTCAAACTCTATGATTGTGCATATTCAGGATGCAAGTACGCCAAAGGAGGCATGGGATACTTTGTCAAAAATGTATAGCACAAATACGCAAGCCAGGAAAATGCAACTCAAGCAAGAGTTGCATAATGTGCAAAGAGAAAATATGAGCATCAATGACTACCACATGAAGGTGAAGAAGATTGCAGATGCACTTGCTTCCATTGGGTCGCCAGTGAAAGATGATGATTTAGTTTCTGTGACCTTGAATGGTCTAGGAAAGGATTATGCACAGTTTCGGACATCCATTTCAGTTCGTGAAAGATTTCCTAATTTTGAGGAGTTGATTGCTCTTCTAATTTCTGAGGAGCAGAGAAATGGTGGTGCATCTTCTTCAGGAGGAACTTCAAAAGAAGCTGTCTTCTACTCAAATGCTGGAAGAGGTAGAGGCAGAGGTAGAGGAGGCCGATTTGGAGGCCGTGGTAGAAATCAGAATATGCAGCAAACTCAAGAAAACCAGTCCTATGGAGGAGGACGTGGTAACTCTAGAGGCAGGGGGAGCCAAAGAGGTCATGGTTGATGGCAAAGAGGCCAAAATGCAAACAGTAATGTTGAATGCTACTACTGTGGTAAAATGGGTCATATGGCTAAAGACTGCTATAAAAAGCAGAATGACATCATGAATGGAAAACTGTAACAAGAAAATTATGCATCTTCTAGTAGACAGGGTGATGAGAGAAATGAACATTTGTTTATGGTGCAACACATAAACAATTCTGTGACAAGTGCAGAAGAAAGCAACAATGTGTGGTATGTTGACTCAGGTGCATCAAACCACATGACAGGTTATGCAGAATGGATGGAGGATGCAAGGAAAATGGAAAAACTAGGATTTGTGGAAACTAGTGATGATACTGCACATCCTATTGTGAAGATTGGAAAAATTCCTTTGTCTATGCAGGATGGGAAAAAGAAATACATGTCCGATGTATTTCATGTCCCGAATATCACCAAGAATCTGGTTTCTGTTGATCAAATGGTTGAGCAGGGCTTGCAGGTCAGATTTAATCCTCATGGATGCTTTGTTGAGGATATGAAAAATAAAGGTCGCTTGATAGCAAAAGGAAATAAGAAGGGCAGAATGTTTACATTGGATGCAGACATGCCTGAATTGAGTGCAGCAATGTTTGCACATGGGACCGGTGTAGTTGCAGATATTGATATCTGGCATAAACGCATTGGTCATGTTAATGTACAGCGACTTAAATCAATGCAGGCCCAAAACATTGTTGCAGGATTGCCTAAATTCAAGGTTGCAGAAATGCATAAGGTATGTGAAGCCTGTCAGTTTGGAAAACAGGCAAGGAAACCATTTCCTAGATATGTTCAAGAGAGTAAGAAGCCATTGGAATTAATCCACTCTGATGTGTGGACTACTAAAGCTGCATCTCTTGGAGGGTGTCATTATTTTGTCACTTTTATTGATGACTATAGCAGAAAAGTTTGGGTGTATTTTATGAAAAAGAAAAGTGAAGTTTTTGGGCATTTCAAAACTCTTAAAGCTATGGTTGAAAAAGAAACAGGCCTGCAAATAAAATGCCTAAGGTCAGATGGAGGGGGAGAGTACCTCTCAAATGATTTTGCAAGGTTCTTGCAGGAGCATGGCATAAAGCAGCAATATTCATGTAGTCATACCCCACAGCAAAATGGAATTGCAGAAAGAAAAAACAGGCATATTGGAGAGGTATCTCCTGCCATGCTCAATGAAAAAGACCTGCCAGATTTTTATTGGGCTGAAGCAGTTGCTACAGCAGTCTATATAATGAACAGGACTCCCACTGCAGCAATACATGGGATGACTCCAGAGGAGAGGTATACTGGTAGGAAACCAGATATTTCTCATTAGAAAATTTTTGGTTGCATTGCCTATGTACATGTGCCAGATGAGTTGAGATCCAAGTTGGATCCAAAAGCTGAGAAGTGCATCTTTATTGGTTACTCTTTGCAGCAGAAAGGGTATAGATGCTATAACCCTTCTACTCGTAAGTTTACAGTGAGCAGAGATATTGTTTTTGATGAGATGAGTAGCTGGTATAAACCAGTAAATGTGATTGATGATGTAGATGCACAAAATGGTAATGCTGCACAGAATTCACAGTAGCAGTCACAAAATATTAGTGGACCTGGAACGTCTTCTAGCAGTGGTTCACATTCTTTGCCATGGACAGGCAGATTGAGATCAGGAGAATCTTCTCAAAGCAATGCAGATAGTGGTATGCAGGTATCACGAAAAGGAAAAGAGAAGGTTGATCAGCCCATGTTTGATGTGAATGCAGGTCACTCTTATGTGGATGGTGAATCCAGTGGCTCAGAACAGAGCATTGATGATGAATTGGGTATTCCTTCTATTATTACACCTGGAGTAAGGAAGACCAGGGATGTTTTGAGAGCACCTGGGAGTGAACCTACTTTGCGCAGGCCTACGAGAGCTAGATATCCTGTGGATAGGCTGAAATATGATGGATTTACAGCCATTCACTATGTATATATGGTCAAAGTGATACAGGAACCAGAACCCACTTCTTTTGAGCAAGCCATGGGAAAAGAAAAATGGGAGAAAGCCATGGATGAAGAAATGGATGCCTTGGAAGCAAATGCTACATGGGAGTTAGTACCTTTGCCTAAAGGTAAGACTGCAATTGGTTGTAAGTGGGTTTATAAGGTGAAGCACAATGCAGATGGTTCTGTGAATAGATACAAGGAAAGATTAGTAGTCAAGGGGTATGCACAAACATATGGCATTGATTATGAAGAAACATTCAGTCCGGTTGCAAGGATAGCAACCGTAAGAGCAGTCATTGCTATGGCTGCATCAAAGGGATGGTCTTTACATCAGATGGATGTAAAGAATGCCTTCTTGCATGGTGATTTGCAAGAAGAGGTCTATATGGAGCAGCCACCAGGTTATGTGCATGCTGTTCATCCTGAGTTTGTTTGCAGGTTGAAGAAAGCATTGTATGGCTTGAAGCAAGCACCTAGAGCATGGTCTGACAAGATAGGACAGTATCTTGTCACTATTGGATTTCAGATTTCCAAGGCAGATTTCTCACTTTATGTGAGAAAAACAGAGAAAGGTATTATGCTACTTGTCATTTATGTTGATGATTTGATTATGACAGGTGACAGTGATGAAGATATCCTTCATGTGAAAATGCTATTGAAGTAAAAGTTTGAGATGAAGGATTTGGGAGAGCTGCATTATTTCTTGGGCATTGAGGTGATTAGATCACCAAGTGGGATACAGCTCTTGCAGAGGCAGTATGGATTGGACATGCTGTCCAAATATGGGATGACAGGCTGTAAGCCTATTTCAGTTCCTTTGGAGCAGAATGTGAAGCTGAGCGCAGATGCAGGTGAGCTTCTGGAAGACCCTACTATGTACAGACGCATAGTAGGAAGTTTGATTTATATGACTATTACCAGGCCAAATTTGAGCTATGCTGTTGGATTGGTAAGTCAGTTTATGCAGGCTCCAAGGAAATCGCATTTGGATGCGGCTAGACGCATACTCAAGTATGTGAAGTCCACATTGCAGTATGGACTATTTTATGAGACTGGGGTTCAGATACAGTTGCATGGATACACTGATGCTAATTAGGCTGGTAGTATTTCTGATAGACGATCTACCAGTGGATATGTGTTCTCTTTTGGGAGTGCTGCAGTCACTTGGAGCAGCAAGAAACAGCCTACAGTTGCCTTGTCGAGCACAGAGGCCGAGTACAGGGGTGTAGCAATGGCTGCATGTGAGGTAGCTTGGTTGCATAAGCTACTTTATGATATGCATCAGCCTACAGATGGGTCAGTTGTCATTTATTGTGACAACATGAGCAGTATACACTTGGCAAATAACCCAGTCTATCATGCTAGAACAAAGCACATTGAGGTGCATTATCACTATGTGCGGGAGAGAGTTTTACTAGGTCTTATTGATCTAGTTTATGTCAGCACAGAGGATCAGGTAGCTGACATATTTACGAAGGCATTGGGCGCAGAGAAGCTGCGCAAGTTCAGAGACCTGCTTGGTGTGCAGGAATTGGGATTGAGCTCGAGGGGGAGTGTTGAGATATCGAGCTCCACTCGTGATATGCCAGGGTGACCGTTGTGCATTTATGTCACCGACGTGTCAGTTGCAGATGCGGTTGGTACACCGCCCATGAATAATAGCTAGATGACAACTATCCTTATCTACTCTAGTTCGTGGCTCAGTTAGTATGCCACCTTAGTTAGTTGAGTTTGGTTTGAGACCCATATATAGGGTTCTTCTATTTCTTTGTATGAGATTTTTCTTTTGGCTTACACAACTAAGAAGAGGAAAACTGTTTTCAGCCTCCACCTCTGTGTGTATTCCCCCATTGTGCAAGCAAGAAAGCTACAAGTGAGACTCCTTCCTTCTCTCCCACAATCTTGACAGAAGAAGGGGGAAAGCAAGGGGTGTGAAAGACCTCCTAAGGAAGGCTTTAAAGAGGCCACATGAAGGGGTGCTTCTTAGGAGGCTTTAGAAGCTTCCTAAGAAGCTTCTAGAGCTTCTAAAAAATGTGGAAGCCCACGTGGATTGGAGATGGTGGCGTATTGGTTCCAGCTCCGCGAGCAGTGTCCCGTCTCCTTCTTTTTGGCCAGGTGGTGTTATGCAACACCTCCCTCCTCCCTCACACTCTCGGCAGTAGCGTGATGGCCTTTCTCCTCCAGCTCGGCAGCGACGCGATGCAGCAGAGTGACGGCTTCTTTCTCTCCTCTCACGACCACCCTCTCCCCCTCCCCTTCCCCACAGGGGGTTTATATGGGAGAGGGGGAGGTACCTCCCTCCCTCCACATGCGATTTTCCATGGCGTCCAACCGGGCAAGCTCCAGCAAGGAGCTTGATGGCCCTTGCTATTCCCTTCTCCTCCAGCACAACAGTCGGCTAGAGGAGAGAGGGATTATAAAAAAAAATTTCCATTATTCAATTAATTATCCTCATGACCTCCTTTTAAGAGGAGGTTCATACGAAGAATGCGTTTATTTAGGAATTGGAGTTATTACAAGATATGAAAACATGGCCATGTTCCTGGTTTCGTTTTCTATTGGCTTGGCCTCCTAGACACTATTTTGGGCTTTTCTATCAAGTAGATACTTTATCATGCCAAAGTTCCACCTCTTTAAATGGGCATCTAATGAACTCCAATTGACAGTCAAATGCTTTGAATACATTCTTGGCCACCCGTTTTTGCATAGAAAACTCTAGCACCTCTTCATTTTTACTAAAAATGCTTCATTTTCTGCTTCAATTTTAGCATCTATTCACACTTCTCATTGGTGACCATGGGATAGGGCGACTTCGGCTGTCAAATCCACGGATTCATCTACACACAAATAAAACATAACAAGCATTAAGTTGCTTCAAATGAAATACACAACATAATGTGCAAAGACCATCCCCAGCCACAAATTTTCCACATATATAATTAATTTTAGACACGTCCAATTTGCAATTGGCGAATGTAATCAAGTGGTAGCATTTCTCATCCCATATTTGAGCTAAGTTGTAGTTGATACTATGCATGGTGTCTATCAAAAACACATAAAACGTCTCATCTCTGTTATGTGCTTTGGCACTTTAGCCGATATCCAGCTTCACATCCTTGAAGGATGATTTGCACGTACACTCCAACAAATGAATAGTTGAAGGATAATTAAATTTTCAATGGAAATGTCCTTTAAGCTAGTTCATTGAATCTTTAATCTTTTCTAGATTAGTTGCAATTCTAGCCAAAATAACTACATGGCCCAATAGTAATCCGTAGGGCACTCCAAAGACACATTTCCTCGCATTTAGAGCAATGCAAAATTACTCAAGCACTCAAAATATTTCCTCAAAATTATTAATTGTCTATCTCTATAGTAGTTGTCCCCAAATCATCAATGAAAACTTTTAGCTCCTTTAGGAAAACATCATCAAGGGTTTTGTCAGTGTGCATTTCCAATAACATTGTGCATTACATAATTCAAATGCTATGGCATGATACACAAAGTTTCCAAACATAGTTTATGGATGTCATTTTTAATTTTTTTTCCTTTGTGATAGCCATTCAATTATAGCCGGCTAAACAACCCATACGAGAGTATATATTCCTACCTACTAGTTGATCTCAGATTTGATCAATGAATTATAGCCAATAAAATAGTCCATAAAGGAGTATATATCCCTACTTGCTAATTCATCTAAGATTTGATCAATGAATAGCAATAGATAATAATTCTTAACTGTTTGTGTTACACGAGAAATATCATGCAAGCCTTTGTGATTTTTGTAACTCTTGGAATAGCCCATCCCTTAACTCAAAAGACATGCGCATCGCTTTCTCTTTGGACAGGTTGATTGCCCTCTTTCAGGGGAATAGTATGCATGGCTAAACTAGGGGGAATACCCCTCAATTCATCATAACTCTAGGCAAATATGTTGCAGAATTCTTGGGTTAAGGACACATAGACCTTCCTTTCTTCTATGTTAAGCATAGACCCTAATTTGATCGATTGTGAATCATTCAACAAACCAAGGTCTTTCTCTATCACATTCGTATCTCTTATTCTATCCTAAGCTTCTATAGGCTCATTTAGAGCTACTTGGTAAACATCTTACATAGGAGTCTCCTCTCTTAATTCATTACTTGATGAAGTCTCACTACTAAAAGTCCCCTCTAGCGCATCCAATTCCATTGATGATATGGGTGCTCTCTTGCTTTGAGGTGATTCTGGGTAAGCATCAATTATAACTTGTTTGGCACCTCTATCAAAGAGCAAATGACCAGTTGATATGTCAACTTATTAGATTGCAAGATGCATGGCCTTCCTAATGGCACTTGGGTAGCTTGGTTGCATTGTAAACCTAATGATCCTAAAGTTTAGGATACATTCAATGTTAGCAATGGTTACTTTGACTATAGTAATATAAACCTTTGGTTGTCTCAAACTATCATCAACCATCCTTAGAATTGTGGAGGCATCTTTTTGAATCTCTAATCCTAGCCTCTCCATTAATTCGGAGCACATAATGTTAACAAAGACATGAAATAAATGGATAAATTTTATATATTTGCAATGAAGAACTAAATGTTTGTGCATTGTAGTAAGGCATTTAGAGTCTTAGCAAATATTTAAAGGAGTGGAAGCATGGATTAGCCCTGTTCCATTTCTTCAACACTGCACTACGCTATAATAAATCACGAAAAGAATGGTTTCACACATCACTTAGCTGTTTTATTAGTAAATTGTTTGGGCACCATGTGGCACGACACTTTGCAATGCATATAAGTATGATATTGGAATGAATTTCTTGGATGCATAACAATTTTTTGCAAACCTATTGACCCACATAGAGTGAAAGAGGATCCCTAGCCATAGGTTAGTATGTTTATTTCTTGGGGAGCAATTATATGAGGTTATAAACAAATTCCTAGAATGACAAATATCAAGAGAGAAGCATGTTATGATGTGTTATATGTTTTAGATGGTGCATCTTAGGGCTGATCCTTGGGGTGTAGCAGAGCCATAGGGACCATAGAAATTGACTGAGGGATTCCCTTTATGTGTGTGATTTGATCAGACGAGATAATCATCTACACATGGAAAACTCCTTTGCTTGGAATTGAGTGGGGTAGTCAGTTGGATTACAATTTGAAATTGTATCTACAAACACATCAGTTAGAACATTTATTTATAGTACCAAGATGCTCCTGACTGTGAGGTTGTGTAGGGTTATTTGATGTGTTTAGGAGCCTTGGTTAGAGTTATTAGACCTAGTGTCAGGCCCGTTTTAGCTCCTGACTAGTGGTGCATTTGCAGGGAGTCCTTAGGATTTGTGTAAGGGCCTAAGACTAAGTTCTTAAGTGTATCTTTGCTTAGAAGTGGAGAAAGAGCTATTAAGGCAAGAACATGAGCGCAAGTTAGAGATCTCTCAAATTCAATGAGAGCAATGTGAACATTGGATAAGGAAACACACTTTTTTTTTGTTTGCAAATACTTCTTGGATCGTACCAGTCCAGTATCCCTTAAAGTTAGGATTCGTATAGCTTCTTATAGTAAGAGTAAATCTAATACATGCACAAGTGGAAGCTTACCCTAAACACCTAAAGCTTGGTGGTGGTCATGTTAGCCATGGTGGTTTCACACTTCATGTATTATGCCCTTAGCATGGTTTTACCTTGGTCATGTTAGTTCTATGTGTGAGGCAACCCTTAGATGCCTCATTAAATGAATGCCTCATGAAGTTTTGGTTATGGTAGGTAGTTTTCAACGTGGCCTACTGAGGCATTTGTGTGTCATTCTCATTTCTAGGTTATGTCTGATGCTCATGATCTATGTATGTAGTATATATCAAATATTTATTTTTTTTCCCTCTCTCGGTGGCGCGTCATGCTGGAAGGGGGGAAGGGGATGGAGGAGCCAGCAAGCTCCTCGCTGGAGCTTGCTCGGCTTCACGGGCATGCGCAATGACACATAGGAGGGGAAGGATTCCCTCCCCTCCCCTATATAATTAGGGAGGGCCGCAGGCTACTGGGGAGGAAGGTGAGAACGACCGTGGAAGCCAGCATACTGCCGGACTGACAAAGAGGAGGAGAGGGAGCCGTCGTGGAGTCGCCGCTGGGCTGAGAGCGCCACCACCTGCAATGCCGCTGTTGTCGCTGCCGCCATCATCTGCCGCCTCCATCCTCTCTCCCCATGTGAGCCATCATTTGCCACCTCCATCCTCTCTCCCCACGTGGCCTTCGAGCCACAGAAGCTTCAAGAAGCTTGTTGAAGCTTCTAAGGGGGGGCTCCTCTAAGCCCCCCTTCCTGTGGAGCCACTAAACCCCCCAGCCCGTGCTTAAGCCACCTTAGCCCCACTCCCCATGGCCTCAAAAACCACTACCCCCCCCTTCCCGGTTTTAAACCCTTAAGCCCCCTTCCCATGGATGGAAACCCCCCCTGAAAAGAACTAAGGCTTGAAAAGCCTTATTACCTTCCCCCCCCCCCCCCCCCCGTGCTTAAATTTATAAGGCCCTTCTTGTGTTTTTTTGAAACCCCGTGTTTCACCCCCCCCTCGTGCCCTTTTCTTTTTACACACCTTTTACCCCCTGGTGTTAAAATTTCCCCCTCTCACCCCCGTGTTTGACCTTTATAAAGCCCTTTCACCCTTCACCTTTCCCTTGGTTTGGAACTTACCCCCGTGTCCAAAAAAATCCCTTCAAGTTCCCCCTTCCCATACCCCTTTCATTCCCGTGCCCAAAGATCTCCCAAGGTCCCTTCATATATGTTTGTGAAACCACACTCACACACACCCTTTTCACTGTGATTATACCCTATAGACCCTTTTCTTTAGGCCTTGTAAGCCTTTCCCTCTTAAATGAATTAAGGTCTTAAAGGTCTTACTACCCCCTTCTCGTGGTCAATCCCTTAACGACTCCTTGCCTCGAAAGAGAGAAGAAGAGTATTGAAGCGACGGTGGAATTCCAAAAAGGAGTGTAAAAGCTACCTTCACGTTCAAAGGATTACAACTGCGATGCCGCCTAAGAAAGTCCAAGGAATAGCTGCGGGAGGGTCACTCCCGGTATCCATGTGGATATCTCACCCCAAAACCAGGTTTTCCTTCTTCGTTTTATATCGGTTTTAATTCAATCATGCAAGATAAATTGTTAGGGATAAGATATATTTTGTCCTAGTTATTTATGATGAAGGAATTAGTTTAATTGAACATGCAAAATGGATAAAGTATAAAACATAGTTTCCCTTCAAATAACATTATGCATTGAAACGAATTACGAGCAATATTATCTACCCACTATAGTAGTATATTTCAATTAAATCTTGAAGGTATAAAAACTACATCTTGCACAATTAACCCCTATTCTTTTACAACAAATCATTATAAAAGGTGCAATTCATGAAAAGTTTCTTACGTTGCTTAAACTCTAGGAAGTTATCATTGCTAACTGCATAACTTAGCAAGGGAAAGATTGCTTATTTGGCATGAGTTTTGTTCGCAAGGAAAAAGGAAGATTAATTGAATTTACCTAACCGCAAATTGATAATGTTTAGGATTGAAAAATCAATTGACACATAGATAGAAAATCGTGCAGAAGTGATCTCGATATTACCTTTTAAAAGTTAACCGAATTAATATAAACTTAGAAATACCTATGCTGTGAAATATGCATTGGGAATGATTTAAAATCCAAGAAACGTTTATACCTTAAATACTTGCCCACCTTCCCTGATTGTAGGGTCAATAAATCGTTAACGTAAAAGAACTAGGGTTTGTCCCCAAGGTTCTTAAAGAAAATAATAAAAGGAGACCCTAGATCTGACAAACGTCAGCTTAAAGAAATTGAAACAGATTGTTTCATCGCATATTACGATGCAGGACTTACGCAACAAGTACGAAGTCATATGGTCTTGTGATTGATTCACAAGAAGAAAGGTTAAATACCCTCAACAAGGATGGCGGATCCTTACGCAAGTTATCTTGCAAAAGGATGTATTCTTTGATATCCTTCTAAGTAAGGAAAGTTAAAAACCGGAAACTAAAGTATCCAATGAACTTTAGGGTTGATCAAGTTGGGTTAATAGGGTACGCCCTAACCGAGAATATAAAGGATCTTGCCAAGTTGCAAGGTACCCCGGATCGAGTGCTAGATGCATTCAAAAGGAAAGATTCCTTCCTTAGCAGTTTGCCAACAACAAGATCGATTAATGGCAATGTTTGTGCTTGCTAGAGATTTTAGAGCACTGTTTGATTTATGAATTACAAATTAGATGAATATCTATACTTCATGTTGAAGGCCTGAAGGGAGAGGCAGCTTCAGTTACCCCCGACTGCCTGCCTGACCCTAACCAAGGGGGTTGTTGACCGGGCTGGGAATGTGGACCGAACCCACCGCGAGAGGTCTCTCCGTTGAGCTCTACTTGGAGCAGGAGGACGCTTGGGTGCCAGGGGGGGCTCTAGCTATAAATCCCTCGCCTTCCGGGTCCTGCATAAGAGGCTAACGTGACTCGGGATTGGATCTCGAGGCCCGCATACTAGTCTACGAGCGGAAGCTTGGAATAGTGATCCCTGTGGATTACTGGATAGCCTTCGAGCGGATTATGGACAAGCTTACGGGCGGAACTCCTTGTATTTCAAAGATAAATATAATGATATGTTAATAAAGAACTTGTTTGATATTGTTTTTCTATGTCACGTGATAAGATTACGTGAAGGAACCAGTGCTTAACAGTTTAATTAAAGAAGCTGATTGTTACATGTCCAACTAACGTGTTAGATAATTACCTAACTAAAACAAACCGAGGAAAGTGCAGAGGATGGGCCATGGGTCCGTCCTACGGTTGGGTGGTCCCGGTTGGCCGGGAACTTTTCTCAAATCTCGAAGTACAGCGGGATGATCGTCAAAGGACACGAACAACAAAAGCGTTGACCTAGAGTTATGTCTTAACGGATTTACGCTGTTTTAGGGGAACGAAATGGGACTATGCCTTATGGTAGAGAGATTGAGCTTTGCATCCCTCTCGTTTCCCATTCTCCTTGAACCAAGTGCAGTGTGAATCCGCTTCGGACCTAGCGTTTCTGCGTAAAGTAGTTCTCTTGGGTCCGACGCTAGTTGCTGTTAGAAAATGACCAATTAGGAAAACCCTAATTCCGATCGATCCTAAGTGGGGAACGGCCAGAATACTTCCACTACGTGGCAGACGCCAAAAACCCTAGATCGCAAACCCCGTAGCATTCCATGGGAGTGCCGGGCGGAGCTTTCTAGATATCCTTTCTGATGGACTGCTGAGACGTGTCCTAGATGATACTAGTGGACACGTTACAATGTATGATGGATTTTCATTATTATACAGTAGATCTGACAGTTGGCACCATCATTTATTGTGTTCTTGTACTATTCTCAGCACGTTCTTTGTGCTCTACTTCTCATTATTTGATTATGAGTGTTGAAGTCTGCGTTCTTATGTCTCTATGTGATTATCTTTGAGTTTCTATGAGTTCCTAATATAAGATTACGTATTTTCCCCATGAGGCATTGCCCGTCCTATTATGTATTCTGCATAGATAGGGCAACAACACTTTGATGATCTTGCCATTTCTTCCTTGTTTCTTTGTGTTAAAACATCATCAAAAGTGGCAAAGATTGAGGCCAAAAATTTGAATTTACTATATGGAGCAGAATTCCTATATGGAGCACAATTCTTGCATGAAGCAGAATTTCTAAATCTGAAAATCTTCTTGATTCCTAAAGTAGTGGCAGACTGCTTGAAGCAACATGATGTAGTTTAAAGGATTAATTTTGCATTTCTGTATATATGTCAGAGAATTACCGTACCCATAAAATGTTATTCTAACTCAAAGTAGATCTAGAGAATTAAGAGAGTTATTGGTAGGATAACAACAATGGTTATTGCAGAATGATGGTGGTGAAGCAAGAGGAATTGACACCTTGGATGAAGAGGAGTTTCCACAGTTTGGAGAGGAGTGCTAGGATGTTGGTACCTCTATTGTATGGCTACTGTGTATCATTCCCTTGCCACATCTACCAAATCTCCTTCAAGTTCTCCTGATGAAGCAAATGGAGTGCCTAACTTGGAAGATCTCTAAACTCGTCTAGATTGTGCATTGGAAAGATTACAAAATCTAGTGTTAGGAAGTGCAGTCCTATTATGGAGACAAGTGGTTAAGAAGACCCAGACTGTCATGTTGCACAATTTCAGGCAAGATGGGTGGCTAGCAGTTTCAACAATATGTTAAGAGAATGGGGTCAAAGTACAACAGTTTGCAGCAACCTTCAAAGATAAGGCCATGGATTGGTATAGTACTTGTAATGTTGGACACTTTACCACATATGATGGCCTTAAAACTACTCTCTTAAGCAGATTTAGAAAACATAAGACAACTACAGATGTGTTAAAGGAACCCAAGCAAATCAAGTAGAAGACAATGCTAGTGCAGGATTATGCACAAAAATTTAAGAACCTATTAAACAGGTTGAATGAAGAAGATAATCCTTCTTTGGATTTACAATGTTCGTACTTTGTTAAGGGATTGGATAAAGCTATTGTGGGAGCAATTGCTAATGTGGAAGTTGGAAATAATAATACCATAGATGTGCTAGTTGAAGTAGCACAACATGTGGAAAAAAGACTTGGCAAGAGTAGATCCAAGAAGAAAAGTAAGTAGGACTCCTCAAACTCTGATTCTGATGATTCTGATTCAAAGGACATCGGTGATGAAGAGGATGCCTCATGAGGTTCTGAGTCGGATACTGAATCAAGTGACTCACATAATGACCAGAGTAGATGGCAGCAGAAGAGGTATCAAAAGAATTTTGGGAAGTATAAGAGACCTTCTAAGGATAAGAAGAAGGGGAAAGAAAAAATGTGAAAAAAGCAGCCTTGGGAAAACGATTGGAGAAGAAAATTAAAAAATAGTTGTTGGAAATGGGAGTTATGATTACTCCCAGGAATGTGAAGTCATGTAACATATTCCAGAAGGTGGGCCATGAGGCTAGAGAATACTGGTACAACCAAATGGTGTGGAGCGCAAGATAGCAAACAACACCTCCAATGGCACTAGAAACCGAATTGCACGTGAGATGGCACAACAGAGCAATGATTCAAAGGCTTTGGTAGAAAGGGTCAACCACAGAATCAATGGGATGATGATTAGCCAAGGTAGTAATGAGGGCCTTGCTACTACTATGGCAGGTAGGGACACATGTCAAGACCTAATTGTGAGTTATTGGTACACCATAGGGCTAAAAGGGGAATGCAGACCTGAGAGTAGTAAGAAATGCAATCGGCAGGACTACCCAGTGGAAATCAACCATCGACACCTGTAGTAGTTGTCCTTGTTGAGATACATGCAGAAGTCACAGAGGGCTAGACAATAGGTCATCAACTAGAGCACCAAGTTAAAGAAGTTTTTGAGAAAGAGGTGCCATGTTAGGGTGTTTTAAATGTAATTAACCATGGGTTAGAGCCATAGCTAGGTTGTGATTGCTCAAATTGTATAGTTGTGGAAGATTGTTTAGAAGAAATAGCAATTTTAGCCATCACTAGGGCTAAAGCTAGGCAAAAGATCAAACGGGAGGACTAGGAAAAGGCTCAGAGGTGACCTCCAAAGAAATTTTGAAGTTATAGAAGAAGAAGTAGCTTAAACAATCTGATTCCACAGAATTAGCCCATGACGTTTAGGAGAGCCAATTTTTATATGAGGAAAAACAACAGGATGTGCCGCTGTTAGGAATGCAATCTAGTGATCAGCACCAAAGTTTGGATTCATATGATCAGTTTCAAGGTTCTCATGAATTATTTGTTGCAATAGCTAAATCTTCGTTACAAATAACTTTGGAATAAATCCTTGATTTGATTCCAAGATCTAAGGAAAAGTGCAAAGCAAAGATTATGTTAAATCAAGATAAAATGTGGAAACATTATGCTATGGACAGTGGATAGATCTTAGAATGTCAAGTGGTGGTCCCCACACAACTGGAGGTGGTAGATTACAAAGTTCCAACTATTCAAGTTGAATACTTGGGTAGTAAGTTTGATGATGTACTACTAGATGGAGGTTCAAGAGTTAATATTCTACATGAAGAGTTGTATTTGGCACATAAATTGCAAGGATTTATAGTAGTAATGTTTCAAGTTAAAATGGCATATCAATAGAGACTTTAGCCATTGGGGATACTAAAGAATCAACTTATTCAAGTGGCAAGGCTAAAGTTCAAGGTAAGATTTATCGTTCTCCATATGGAAGGTTTAGGGGATTCATATAACATGCTGCTGGGAAGACCTTGGTTTGGATAATCCAAGTTGATGCAAGATTGGGGTTCAAACACATCAATCATTCCTCATGCTGGTAAGGAGGTTAAGTTATCTACCATTAATCAAGTGGTATTGAAACCCAAGTACCATCCATTAGTTGCTCTCAAACAGTTAATGTTGCATGAGATTGAAGATGATGAAGAGGAACTCTTTTTGTAGGCTAATCCTACTGTTGTACTAGTGTTTGCGGTGCATGTTGAAAAGATTTTGTCTCAATATAATGTGTTTCCAGGAATATCACTATCAAAAGTGGTTTTACCCATGCAAAAAAATAGTAACCCCATGTAGCAACACAATAACCCTATGTAGCAAAGTAGTGACCTCATACATCAAGACATAAATTTGGTTGCAAAAAGAAATGATAACCCTAAGGGAAGTAAGGGAACTAATATGGAAACTCTTAAAGAGTAAAAAAGCATTCATTAGAGACAAAGGAGGATCTAGATCAAGCAAGTTAGTAAGCTATTATTGATGCAGAGTTGAAATATGAACACACTATGAGTACATCAACTAGAGTGTTTGAAGATGATGTTTAGGAAGCATATTTGGATGCTGAAGCAAGTTCTAAAGCAATAAAGGTGATATTTTTGTTGAGAAAGATTTCAAGCAGCAATTGATCAATCTATGTAAAGAATTTTAGGATATATTTGCTTGGGTGTATACTAACATGAAAGATTTGATCCAACAGTATGTTAGCATAGAATCAACTTAAAGGTAGATGTTAAACCTATTATGCAGAAGTGGTATCATATGAATTTGAATTATGCTAAATAGGTGAAAGAAGAGATAGACAAACTTCTTAGAGTTAGCTTTATCAAACTTGTGAATGAATTGACTTGGTTGTCACCTATTGTGGTGGTGCCCAAAAAGAATGGCAAGATATGGATTTGTGTGGATAATAGAAAATTGAATGTAGTAACAATAACTAATCCATTTCCTCTTCCATTTACGGAATATTTATTGGATGATGTAGGAGGACATGAGATCTATAGTTTTCTAGATGGTTTCTCTGGATATAATCAAATTCGAATGCACCCGGATGATATGGATAAGACAGCCTTTATAATGGAATGGGGAGCATTTGTAAGTATTGTTATGAATTTTGGTTTAAAGAATGGATCACCAGAATTTCAAGGTGAAGCTCATAGAATATTTGATCCATATCTTACAAAATAATTCATCACTTTGGGATGTCACTTAACCTATTTAATTCTATTTTTTTTGCTAAAAGAGGAGTCCTTTTGGGTCATATTATCTTAGAGGAAGGCATGGCTATGGAAAATTCAAGCGCTTCAGAAGGCTATTGTACCTACAACAGTTCAAGAAGTGATGTGATTTGTGGGGCAAGTGAAATGGCACAGTAGGTATTTGCGATATTTAGCTCATATTTGTGCTTTGCTTACATTGCTTATTGAGAAGGGAGTTTAGTTTTTCTAGAAGCATGACCATGATAAAGCTTTTGATATATTGAATAAGATGTTGGTAGTATCACAATTTTACAACCTCCACGGTGGGATATTCCATTCCATGTATTTTTTTATGCATTTGACATTGCGGTGGGTGCAGTTCTGATGTAGAAAAGAGTTGCAGGTTGGTTTAGACCTATCTACTATGAAATTAGAAGGCTTACAACAACTGAGAATAATTATACAATAACTAAAAAGGAAGCTCTCAGAATGATATTTGCATTGCAGAAGTTTAGAAATTACCTATTTGGGGAATCAAGTAAATTTTCATGTGGATCATCAAGTTTTATTATATCTCATCAATAAACTATAGTCTACAAAAAGATTGGCAAGGTGAAAGCTTCTTTTGCAAGAGTTTGACTACAAAATAGTGCATACACTAGGTAAAGAGCATGCAATAGTTGATTTTTTGAGTAGACTTGAGTCAGTGGACCCTGCACGTGGGGTAAATGATCAGCTACCTGATGGAGAGCTATTCAGTGTTCATGTGAATAAATTCAATTCCTTTTATGATCAAATATTGAATTTTTTGCTTCATGGAGTGATGCCTATAGAATTGTCAAGAGATCATTGTAGAAGGTTGGCATTGCAAAGCAGACACTTTCAGGTTGCATGGTAAACCGACACATGAAGAAGAAGGTAATTAAGGAGAGAGATCTTGTCATGGTCTATAATTCAAAGCTTGGAAAGCATTTGGGAAAGTTGAAATTGCAGTATGCTGGTCCTTATGAGGCTGTTAAAAATGTGGGTCAAGGGACTTTTGTGTTGGCTACTTTGCAGGGTGAAATAATCAAGTTAGCAGTAAATGGGTTTAGACTAAGGAGGTTGGTACAACATGATTATGATGTTTTACCTCAAGAAGTTCAGGATAAATCCACAATTGTAGTCAATTTGGTTCAACCTTTTGTAGTGTTGCTTCATAGAGTAGGTAGTGGGGTTTTGCCTCATAGAGCAGTTTATGATTCTCTCACTCTTATGGTTGTCTATAAGTTTGCATTGATTGATTTCTTAAACGAAGCTCCATCATGTCATTGTGATATGTTTGCTGATGTTATTATCCTTCAAATTGTTTTTGGTCCTCATAAGGAAGCTACTCAAACTTTCATGGTGCTCTATGAGGTGTCAGGTATTGTGGAAGCATTAAGAATCTTGCTGCAAGCACTATGCAACCTCATGAAGTGGAGGTATTATTTAAAACTAAGGCTTGGCCATAAGAATTTTCCTTATGGTGGATATATAGTCAAAGTTTTTCCACAAGTAATCATGACTTGGAAAAGTATCATCATAGAATTGATGGATTGTGCTTTGAAAGGACTTTCAACCTTTAACTATGGACTTGTGCATGATGGATTAAAAGGGGAATTGACTTCAAATGCAGTTCTTTTGGTACCGAAACTATGTGAGGTCATCAAATTTTAGTTGCATGAGGCTAAATTGAAGAGACACAAGACCAGGGCCAAACTCATAGTGAGTACATGTTGTAATCGGTATGTTATACACTCTTTGTTTTCTAGGAGATTCACTCATTGTGAAGTAGGAAAAGGGAAAGGCATGGCAAAGAAGCCACAATCCTTGATGCCTACCTTTGAAGCATCTATTTAGCAATGCCATCCTTTGAATCCACACCTTCATCTTCTTTCCTATTCTTCATCTCTCTTCTTACCTAATTCTCAGTAGGTTGTTGCTGGAGCTATGATGGTGAAAACAAGGCAAAAGAAGGTGCCCAAACTCCTTGTTAAGAGGGGCCGATAATAGTCAAGAGGGGTTCTTGAGAAAGAGGAGGATTGGAGCAATAGCCCTCCTGACACAACTCCTTCCAAAGCAAAGGATTCTACATTAAAAGCATCTTCCACTATGTCTAGTGATGATGATGGTGAGATGGTCAGATCGGTGATAGATTGCTCTATATTCATGGATGTATTTGAGCCCAATACCAGGGGTTGGCTTAAGAAGATTGGCTTGCTTTATTTTTCTAAATTTCCATGGGATTCTTGTGGCAATAATGTACATGCCCAACAACAAATTTTGATGATTAGAGAGAGTGGAAAATTTGGTGGTAAATTGGAACTCACACCTTCTCTTCTATCTCAAGTATTCTCTCTTGGTCTTAATGATAGAACTAAGCATTAGAGATGTATAGATGAAGTAATGCAGCAGGAGTTTGGCAATGTTACTAGTTCCAAAAATCAATATGTTTTGAGGCATGCTAACCCCAAAAGGAGATTTTTCATCAAGTGGTTTATGCAAAGGTTACTTCTCTTCATTAAGGCCTATGTTATTACTAAGGATACATTTGGCATTCTTTGATATGCCCAAAATGTTGCAATTCCTAATTGGCTTGGTACTTTGTATGATAAGTTCATGCAAGAGGTGCATGTACCCACAATTTAGAAGTAGCAACAGAAGAGTAGAATTGAACCAATGTTGGTAGGTTTGTATGCTCACTTGCAGGTGGTGTGCCCAACTTTGCATGTATCTCTTTGGGAATCACCAAAAGTGGATAAGGTTAGTGCATTCAAAAAGTAGAAATTGGTAGATGAATTCTTGTAGATCTTTATGACAAGGATTTTTCTCATTCTCATCCTTCAATTGATGCTGAAAATGGTAAAGGAAAAGAGCTTGTATATCCATTGTTTATGGGCTTTTCTTCTCATGATGTGTCAAATGCTAATGCTTTGAGTGGTGCTATGTCTTTGGATATTTCGGAATGGTTGAAAGATGATGCAAAAAATGATGATGTTCATGAGGATGTAGTTATTATAGGGGTGAAAAAGAAGATTAGATTCTCTAAAGACAAAATGGAGAATATGTCTATGCCTAAGCAATCTGATTCGGGGATTTTATTTTTGCGGGCTTTCATTTTCGTTCTTTTCTAATCAATCTCTTTTTTTCGAGCTTTTTCGTGCAACATATCCATTCTGCATATAAATAGTCTTACTTAAGGAGTACGACACGTTGCATTTACATGAACACACATCAAGAAAACAAAACCAACGGAAAACTAGTAAAATATATTCGTGTCAAATAGTCACAAGGTACACTCTTCCTAAAAACAAATCAAAGATCCCAATGCATGTAATCTCTTAGACAAAATCGGGCATAGTCACATGACGAAGTGTATAATAAACATATAAAGTTAGTAACAAAATGAAATGTCTAGAGTCTCTCGAAAAAAAAAACACACTCTCTCTCAACATGGTACCGGTCCACACACTATGGTGGACAAACACTCCCCATAGAGCACATCATCTATTTCTAGACACATGCAATGTCTCATCTCCTCTCCACTGGCCCACGCCAAACCACCACACCCCGCAAACACATCCAAAACATAGTCGTAGCGTTTCGTAAATGTAGCTAGTAACCACCTAACCGTATCACCAATCACATATCACCAATCAAGATATAGAATCTTTGCGGCCATGCAAGTAGAAACAATGAAAATACCATACAAGGTAACCTGAGAGCAAAAACATGCAAGACTACTTACTGAAAGAAAATATGAGACCTCTCTGCTCCGCCTCTAACAATGACACCATCAACGTCCATGGGAAAGACACAATCATCCATCATGTAGCTATGATACGCTGGAAACAATCTCTCTGAAATCTTCTCCCCAGCCTCTCTGTCGTAGCAAGGCACAACATGACCAGCACAATGCCAAAGACACACAGTAAGATCAAGTACCTATTCACGAGTGGAAATAGAATAAGTGATCCATGTTTTTTTTAAAAGCATGTAACACAAACTTTATTTAGAACATAAAACCATACGTTCAACGTATCCAACTTTGTTATCTTACCGCCTCTCTAGTAATGGGATGTCGATAAGCCTTGGAGTCACACATGAGTGTCCAAGTGCGGTGAAGCACAAGCCCCACTCTTGCCGCATCTGTAATAAACTCACCTATATGCTCTGCTAAGCACATAGTAACTAAGAATCCCTGGTCGGCCAAATACTCGCAAGCAAGGTCCATACAACCCATAACTAGACCCTTTGAGAACGTGTTCCACTTGGGAATAGTCATGCCCTCTACAAACAACATTGGCATTATGATATATGAGAAGTGAGTTTGATGTAAACCTTGTGTGATAGAAAGCATAACTTACCCAATGGGATGGGACCTAGAGCATCCACAAGCAAGCTCGTAGGAAAATCCGCAAATATCAATCGAGCCACCTCTTGACATGGAACTCCATCTTTGCTATAAAGATGCATCTTTTGTGTTGCAAAAAACTTGTTGATACTATACACAAAACAACATAGTCATTAATGCAAAGTAAATGATGATGCAATGCTATATGCAACATGTAAATTGATGTTCTTGCAATATGTAGTTGTCATGTCTACCTATCAAGGGAAAATCTATCAATTTGGGTCACATCCACTAATAGAGCATCGACATATGTTTGATACTAGAACCCTGCAACAATTATTTCAAAGTAATTTATTTTTAATAATCATACACGAATTTCAAGTTAATATAAGACTTCTCACCTACTAAACGGGTCATAGGTCGCCTCTCCCAATTCTCTCGACCAAGAGATGAATCTGCAACAAAGGAGGTGGTGGGCGCCATAGAGGACTCTGGCACATTTTTTCTCCCTGGATTACCTTGAGTACCTTGGGTGGCACCTTTGGTAGCCTTGGTTGCTTGCTCCTCTACAGTGGTGGGTGCGGTAAGCGGTTCATGAGTATCAACTCCCTCCTTGAATCCTACATAGTATCATTCACCCTTAGATTCCCATGCATGAGCACAAAAACTATTGCTACAAAAGCGACGAGATGTTTACATAGATTGAAGTACTTACTCTCATGCAGATCTTTCTCTTGCTTAGGGATAACCCCCACAGGGTAATCCAGCCACCAAGGGCAAACACTTGCCTCCCATGCCGTCAATTTTCTCTCACGTAATGATGGAGAATACATAGTGTTCTCGTCACGAACATCAATCCACTCTCTTGTGAATTGCGGAGCTGAATCCAGCCTCTTCTCTTCTACACATTGTAGTATCCACCTGCAACATTCTTGCCAATTACGCAAGCAAATGCATGCAATCTAATATGAAAATCAGACACACAATCTAATATGAAAATGCATGCTAACCTATAAATCACACGTTTGGCTGAAAACGTAAGCTCTGGCATCTTCTCTGCAACATCTGAAGATTTCACTCCATCCAAGAGGTGTAAAAAAGCCTACACAAGTTTCACAAGCGCTTAACATTAGCACATATACATTTTAAGAAAGAACTTAAGAAAGCAATATGAATGCACTGCATTGAGTCAACCTGCATGACATGATTCTTCATGTTAAGCTTAAAGAACTCCTCAAATGAATCTAGTAGTTGTGGACCTTCTACTTGTATCCTATCAATCTGAAGTAGTGCCTCTGAATGCAAGTGAGCCCAATATGTCTCTTTCTTTGTGTAAACCCGAAAGAGCTTATAATCACCAAAATGCGAGTATTGGGGGTCTTTGGCCTTTGTGAGACTCATAAGATGCAACAATATTTTTTTCCTGCGATGCACAACAATATACGCAAATAGAAAGCATTGAAGAAAAAAGCATCACATACACACACCTTGCGTTATATATACAAATTACCTTTCCGCACGGATTTTTGAGCTTGTGAGACAATACAGCTTGTCTCTTGTGATCTTGAGCATGCTTGCATCATCCCACTTTAGCCCAAATAACAACTTAAAGAACTCATCACCATTTTGGGGATTAGCAATGGATAGGTATTTGTAACCCCTATCCTTAAGGCGCTCCTCTTCCACCCTTGTAGCCTTCTCCAAATGTTTCTTCCTCTCTACCTCATCTAGACCAAGAGCCTCAAGCTTCACAGTTTCTTTTGAGATGAAGACATGAAATTCATCCTATCATTCCAAAAAAAAAACTAAATTAGAGATAGAAAAGCACATCTCATACAAGTGAGCCATAGAAAGAAAATCACCTTCCATACAAGCTGAGATATTAAACCGCAAGGAGAGTTATACCATGGAGCAACACCATGATAATACCTTGCCTCTATACTCATCTCAACCTCAGCCCACTTCCTCATGGCCGGACTCAATCTATCTAGAATGGATTCTTTGTTTGCAATACCAAACTTTTGAAACATATACACCTCATGCGCAATATTTGGAGTAACATGAGCTCTGGAAATACTATTGAAAACAAACAAAAGCATAATATGAGAATGTAAGTGTAACATATTACAAAGAGGAGCATAGTTAAAGGAAGAAGACTTACGCGTTGGTGGTGTCTAGTGCGAGTAGTAGCTCTGCTTCCTTCGCCTTTGGCACCTCAATGAATTGGCACCGTACATTAACATGGTAGTGAGCACAGTCGGAGTACTCTGTAATTGAAAACAACAAACATAAGAATGGGATACAAACATTCAATACTTGCATGTATAGTGGACAACTTACTTTCTTTGATGTGTTTCCACCACGTTTTAAGCCTCTGGTTTCCATCCCAAACCAAGAACTTTTTACCCTTAAGGTCTTGCCACTCTCTTCCAAGAGCCCTCTCAAAATCCTCATTTCTTTGACGCCATATTGGACCCCATTCATCTCCCCTCTCGGACCTTCAACTGACACAAGGAAGTGTCCCATAGTCTCAAGATAACCAGTGGAATCAAAGGAAGGAATCAACCACTGGGCATCATCCGTAGCAAATCTGACTGCCTCATGAGCCACTAATCTACAAAGAGGCACAAGAGGAGGCAGCGTCCTCTTTTTTATATAAAATTGACTCAGCACATCCTTCATCAGTCCTAGAGAGACTTGCTTGCCTAAGTTCCTTGAGTGCTTCTTTTCTTTTTCATCATCATTCTCCCCTTGATCACTATCACCACTCACCTCTTCTTTGTCATCTAGGCTATCATGCTGCACATTAGTCTCTGTAGGAGCAGATATTAATAAGTAACATTAAAAAATAGTAGCATTAAACCAATCATATTTAATACATAACACTGAACAAAGAGTCATATGTAAATGAAATGGACACATAAGTGACTACCTGTGTGCTCCGCAACCCCATCAATTGTATTGGAGTCCCCATCCACTTGTGCTTCGTCATCAATGTAGACACATCTTTTTGGACCACATCCTTTCGTTGAGGAAGGAGTGTCCACTGATCTCAAACGCGATGATGCTTCTTGCTCTAAGATCCGCCCAGGAACACATCCTGAACGTAGCTTCATACAGAGTTCACGGCTACTATGAGGTGACACACATTTCTTTCTCTTTCTAAGCACTCTTTTAGGTGCCATAACTTTCTCTACACACTTACAAATAGATACACAATCAACCTCTTTAAGATTAGCAACACAATCAATCTCTTTAAGGTTAAAGATTAACAACACAATCAATCTCTTTAAGATTAATAACACAATCAACCTCTTTAGGCCACGGGACGAAGCCACACGCTTGTGCATAAGCCCACGGATCGTCCGTGCGGACGCGGACAATTGGGGGGCTTCAATCTCTTACCTTGTTCTGACGAAGCATACGGGACGAAGCCACACGCTTGTAGCCACGGGACGAAGCATAAGCCCACCCAACGGTTGCGCGGACGCGACCATAAGCCCACCCATCGTCCACGCGGACGCGGACGATCGGGGGGCTTCAATCTCTTACCTTGGAGGCCCGTCGGACGGCATACGGGACGGTTGCCACAAGATGAAGCATAAGCCACGGGACGGCATATGGGATGAAGCATAAGTCCCGTATGTACATGTGCCTGATGAGGCAGTTGCAGATGAGAATTGGCGTGCTGCTATGGATGAGGAATATTCAGCTTTGGCTGAAAATGGTACATGGGATTTGGCACAGTTGCCTGAGGGAAAAACACCTATTGGATGCAAGTGGGTGTATAAGGTAAAATGTAAATCAGATGGATCATTGGAAAGATATAAGGCCATGCTGGTTGCAAAAGGGTATGCGCAGCAGTATGGTCTTGATTATGAGGAGACTTTCAGCCCTGTAGCAAAGATGGCTACAGTTAGAATTGTGATTGCTTTGGCAGCAGCTAGAGGCTGGAAACTATGGCAGATGGATGTAAAGAATGCATTTCTCAATGGAGAATTACAGGAAGAGATTTATATGGAACAGCCTGAAGGCTATATACATCCAAAATTTCCAGCACATGTATGTCGGCTGAAAAAGGCATTATATAGACTGAAACAGGCACCCAGAGCATGGAATGCTCGCATTAGCAGTTATTTACAGCAACATGGTTTCCAATTAGGAGATGCTGATCATAGTCTGTTTGTGAAGAAGACAGATAATGGCTATGTTTACCTAGTTGTCTATGTTGATGACTTAATCATTACAGGAGATGATGAAAATGGGATTGCAGGAATAAAGACATGTTTACAGGCTGAGTTTAAGGTCAAGGATCTTGGAGAGCTGAAATATTTTTTGGGGATTGAGGTTGTCTCTACACCTCAAGGCATATGGCTGCTACAGAACCAGTATGCTCATGACATGTTACAGAAATATGGTATGGCTGATTGCAAGCCTATGGATACGCCTTTGGAGCAGAATATCAAGCTGTAGATTGATATTGGGACAGAGATTGAGAATGTTACTATGTACAGACAGATGGTAGGCAGCTTGATCTATCTTACGATCACTAGACCTGACTTGAGTTATGCTGTGGGGCTGATCAGTCAGTTCATGCAGAAGCCTCGCAAACCACACTTGGATGCAGTCAAAAGAATTCTGAGATATGTAAAGAGTGCCACAGATCATGGGCTATTTTATACATATGGGAAACCCCTTGACTTGATGGGGTACACTGATGCTGACTGGGCTGGTTGCACGTATGACAGGAGTTCAACCAGCGGCTATGCATTTGGATTGGGAAGTAGCATAATCAATTGACAGAGTAAGAAACAACCTACAGTTGCATTGTCTAGTACGGAAGCAGAGTATCATGGTGCGGCCGTAGCGGCTTATGAAGCTAAGTGGTTACAGAAGTTGCTGAATGACTTGGGAGTACACTTGGACAGCAAAGTCAAGCTGTACTGTGACAATTTGAGCAGTGTTATGTTAGCAAGCAATCTTGTTTATCATGCAAGATCAAAACACATTGAGGTTCACTACCATTTCATCAAGGAAATGGTTTTAGCAGATCAGATTGACTTGGAGCATGTGAAGACTGAAGACCAGGTAGCAGATATCTTTACCAAATCACTTGGTAAAGATAAGTTCATTCACTTTAGACAGCTACTTGGAGTGATGCAGATGATTTGAGTTTTGTTTTTGAGCTTGAGGGGGAGTGTTAGAAATCAAGCTCACTGTCAGTGTGTCTTCATCTATGACCGACATCTATGACAGCTAGTGTGTACAGCTGTCTACATGTGACTACATTAAATAAGTCGGGTTAGTAGTCAGTTAGTGACCTGACTAGAGTTAGCCTGTCTGGTCTACATTTACACTAGGTCACTTTATCTAGTAGTGTGTGTGCTTTTCAGTTTAGTTTTTGGAACATGAAGAAATGAGCTTGAGAGCCTGAAGGCTCATGGATATGGTGTTTTCCCTGTCTCTCTCTCCTCTTTGAACAGAACTTAGAGGCGTCTATGCGTACATGAAACGTTATGTTCTAGTCTGGGGCTCGTGAGATTAGTGTAGTAGTAAGAGCCTTTTTCAACTCCTCATATGCGCGTTGGCATTCCTCATTCCACTTGAACACTATCAACAGCTTGTACAACCTATGTGGCACCAACTTCCCTACGAGTGCTGACTGCCATTCGGGGTAGGGACTTGGCTGAACCACCTAGCCAAGAAAACCCTCTGTTTGATAAGGTTCTCACAGAGGAGGAGTTACATGTTGCCAGTAGACTCGGACAAGTGTCCATGATGCTTGATGTGGCAAAATATCTATTGGTACTAAATAAGCTGCCACGAGTGCTAGATGCGTGTGCCACGCTCCAGTACAACCCCGAGTTCTACAATTGGTTCTTATCCTCGTTAAGTGACATGGATTCATAAGTATGTATATAAATAAACACTGATTTTTGTGTCACCGTGTATAAACAATATCAACACACACAAGTAATGATAGTCAAGCGTAGGGAGAAGAGTTGGGTCTGACAGGATAAGCTCCTCAAGTCCTCCTCTCATCACCCATTTAAAAGCCGTGTGACCATCCCCACCTCCAAGTGAAGGGCATGCAACCCACGTTCCCACCATAGGAAGCCTTGACCAACAACACTGATGGTGTAGACAGGGTGCAGCCCCTTTCTATACACCTTCTTCCCTTTTTGTTCTATCCTTCCGAGGATGTACCCTATCCCACTCCATGACAACCAGTCCACACAACTTAGCATAAGCCAATATTGGCTAACGGCTGGAGGCAAAACAAACATCATCATGGGGGCCATCCCTTTACGAAAAAACACTGCATGCCTCACCCCTCCCCTTCTTGTCACATGCGCTTGATAAACCACACTAAAATCCCTTCCATGCGAACAGTTGTATCCTGTATCAAGGTCTAACCCTTTGATTGCATCTTGCAGACTTCCAGACAGAACACATGGAGAACCATGGACATCTGGCATGCAAAGACGCTCTTCACAGATGACGGGAGCACGTGGCATGCGCGCCTCCACCGGAGCGCTATGTGCCCACCATCAAGAGGTATGCCAAGAAGCGAGGCCCTAAGCACCATTGTCCAGGGCGAAGGCCGAAGAATTCTCGAGTCAAGAAAGCCAAGACTCAAAACTTGCAACAAGTGGCAGCACTAGTGGCACGAATCCCCAACTCACGCCCGAGCCCCAGATGCTCAAGGGCACAAAGGGCAGCTTGGGAAAGGGAAGAATTCAATGAATTGTTTAAAGACATTCTGGAAATGGTAGCGGCTCGAGACTACACCATTCATGTCCCGGCCGACATGTTCCCTACCCGACCCCACAGGAGCTCCACGCCAGCAGAGCCCCAATCAACCGGCCACCCAGACTCGCCCCGCTTCGTACAAATAGAGTAGCCCCACATCGTATAAAGGGCTCGTCAAATGCTACCTGGCCATAACTTTTTGTCTTTAAATGGTTAAGTGTTGACATTCCCCGAATTGTACGAAACTTTCATATCTGCATTTAATGTATTTCACGTCTTTTGCAAAGAAAAAGCTAATTAAGCGCAGGTGATAAATGTCCAAATCAACACCATAGAATTAAGGTAAGTGGTGTCTCCTTGCATTGCACTGGTTTATTATAGTTGCGGCATATACCATGCATGTACTCTCATAAAGTGACAAGTGGATACAGGATCCGACAGGTCTTTTGGGCGAAAGTGCTCAATGTCCGATCCCCGCAAGACCATCAACCCCACAAGGAGCCGCGGCAAAGCCACGCTGCCGAAAGCACCCTTGCCAATCGCCCCCATCACACGGTCCAAAGCACATTCATGGGCCACGCTCTCTTTCTGGGTCAAGTTCTATAGTTGGCTCATGGTAGTCGTCACCTCAATCATACCAACATCGCGTGTGTCGCAAGGGAGGTTTGCAATATCTCAAGGGTAGCTCCCCATCTCGGCAACTGCTTCTCTAACAACGACGCTAGGGCACAATCATCACTATAATATCAATTTTCTGAGCCCTTGAAACTTGACATTTCCCACCCATTGGGAGGCTGATAGCCTCAACATGTTGTAATGGTTGTATTCAGGCAAGTCCCAAAAAAAAAAGAAGAATAAGAAAAGCAAAGAAGAAAAGAAAAGAAAAGAAAAAGAAACAAATGAAAAGATAAGAAGCACCCACGATCACAGCACAGCACCTAGGGGTCCTCAAATAAGGTACGTCTAGCGACCTTGGTCGACTAGCTCCGTCCCTAGTCCCCTAGCCCTTTAGCATCACTCACAATTGTTCAGGGCAAATCAAGGGCAGGACATACCTAGGGAGCTTGTCTCGCCTATGGTTAGACTTGTCACCCTGACCCACTTGCACAATTCCCTTTTGCACTACTGCCTTAATACCATTGCGATCCATTGGGGTGCGCACCGCGCGATTGGCCATGAAATGTACACCATCCTCATCAAGCAAGTCCAATAGCTTCTAGCTATCGAAAGCGCGGTGTCCCTGTATTCAATTATGCTCCATCATGCAGTCACAATGCAAAGGATGTCTCCTATACCTTCACATGTACTTCTTCTCAACATGGACAACTTTGCTTCATCCACACATTGTTCTGAGAAACTAGCCCACGATCTTCTAACTACGTAATATCTAAGTATGCACGAATACTTACATAATACCTGCACTGAAGTATATACATAGTTTGGGTCCTCAAGTGCAGGACAATACTCTCAGCTTGCTTAGAGTTCGACCTGTCTCCCAAACTAATCAAATATGTCTTGTGCACAATAGAGAAGACTAGCACTACCCTTAGGGAGAGACCACAGGAGAGGTTTTCAATTGCAGGTGTTGAAGACTCCAACGAAAGTGTCGTTCGATCTTCATCAACACCCAACTCTGAATGCTTATCCCTTACCATCCGACAAGCCCGCAAAGGATCATCATGTGCAGAATCCCCAACAAACCAACACTTGTGCTGGCCATCAATGCAATCCCCAACACAAAATAGCCCTACCGCCAACTCCAATAACCTTCCACCAGCTACCTTGGCCACCAACAGGCCCCCAGGACCTTCTACCACACCACCACTAACACTCCTCCACGGAAACCACAGGCGTCCTTGTCACCCACGTCTTCGGTGCATGCTACAGCCTGCTACCTACGACGGTGAGTGCCATGGGACTGGCACTCGTCTAGGACCTCAGAGACTGTCATGATCTGAGCCCCTAGTTTGGCCATTGCAACATGGCGTTCACACCAACGCTGTTCAAATTGAACCAACGCTGTTCAAATTGACTTTGGCCCTCTGTTAATCGCTTTAGTTGCTCTATGTCTATGAGATTCGGTCGGCAGAGCACTTCATTGAACGTGACAGTTAAGCGCAATTTGTTAGCCTCCTTGTCAGAGATGAGTTGCATGCGTTCATGTAAGAGCTTGTTATAGTGCTCGTCAAGATGTTCTTGCTCTTCCCAAGATAAGGGGAATGGCAAGTATTCTTCAAGCTGCTCCTTAGGGCATGCACCCATGTCTGCAAGGATGTAGATACGTGCAAACGCTTTGAGCTTAGCATCCAACTTAGTTAAGCATTCTGTGACACTTCTATGTTCAACGAAGGCTTGCTCGGTTGCTATCTCATGCAAGGTTCTAGGAGTTTGCCTAGGCTTTAGCATAGCTGGGGGCCCAGGCCTTGATGAGCAAGATTGGTCAACGTTGGAATTGCTCATGCCCTTGGGGTTTCTACGTTTTTCCTGAGGTTTTGCTGCTATTTTGTCATGGTTCTCCTTGGATGTGGCTGGTATAGGTTTGTCACCCTGTTGTGACAGCGTTGTATCCACTCTTAATTGGTCGATGTGAGTTCTATTGTCGGTGGATTGAGTTTTGAAAGCAACTGTTGATGGCAACGATTGCTTTGATTTTTCAGAGCACACGGATGTGTCTGAGGTTTCACCGCTATCAAGAGAGATGTCAATGGGTTCATTGGTGGATGGACTTGATGCTTTATTCCCCCGCTCTCCCTCGCTCTTGGTCTCAATGCTCTTGGGGTCCACAACCACCTGTAGCTGCCATTGTTTTCGATGTTTTCTCCTCTTTTTCTTGGTCAATGCAGGTGCATCTAACGTCTCAGGACCCTGGGCTACATCGACCGTTGCTGTGCTTGGTCGGGCCTTAGTATTTTCCTTCTCTAGAGGGTCCTCATGGGACCTAGTCGTGGCCTGCGGAGTAGCCTTGCCAGGTTGAGTGGTCAGATGTGCCGTCTCCTTGGCCACATCTTTGGGAGGTCTCTCCTCAAGCCTAGGCTCTAGGTGCTTTGGAAGTGCTGGAGTTATCAAGGACACTGGTTGCGGCACCTCCTTCACAGGTGTACTACTAAGGACACACTCCGCCAGGGGCGTAGTCATGGCCAAGGGCTGTGACTGCTGTGATCCCTGATTGGAAGTAGTAGTGGCTAGTCCAGTGGGTTGGCTACCCTTGGTGGATTACAGTGTCAAGTCCCTAGGGTGATCGGAAGTGGTCCTGTCTTTTGTTGCCCTTTGAGCACTCAGCTGTGTAGATCGAGCATGAGCTGATCTAGTCACATTGGGTTGCACAGGCATATCCTTGGGCCGAGAGCTACAGATGGCGTCATGTCCCACCTCTTGGACATTTGGAAGCTTAGATGGAGATGGAGATTGGGATTGAGTAGCCGCCCTTGACGACTGCTGTTGTGCTTCCTGTGTCCGTTTGGCAAAAGAGGGCATAGGAGATCTAGGACTCTTAGGTAGTCTTGGCACTGGCTGAATGATTTGCTCAAGGCTATTAGACGATTGTGCCATTTGCTTTGTTGAGCGATCAGCCTTGCCTTGAGCAATGTTGTGCCTATGATGCTTGCTCTCCCCTTGGGAAATCAAAGGCTCCTTGGGCACTAATGATTTTTGTGCATGCTTAATGGCTACATCTGATGTCCGCTTGTCAAGCACACTAGGCTGAGGATCTACTTTTTGATAGGCCATGTTTGGTTTCTTGATTTCAGTAGTGAGGGGCTCGATCACTCCAATATTTTTGGTTCAAAACTTGGCCTTTCGTTTAGTTTTCCTCCTATGCCTCTTTGCTTTGGACATGATTTGGGCTTCGGATAGAGGTGGCTTAGCAGGGAGTTTGGGTACCCAAATCCAATGATTGCCTGCATAATACCCTTGAGCATGAAGCAACGCCTTGGATATCCATTGTGGTGTTGTATTGGCCTTCCATCGATGCATGCGTCTATAAGGCTTGGGCTTCTTTTGGGGTCTTCTACGATATTTGTAAGTCCAGAGCCCGTCTTTGGCATTGTCTCTTGACCTCTTTTCAGGTCTGGCCTCACTCACTGGTTCTTGTTCTTCGACCTGTGCTTGTATCAGTTTTTCCAACAAGTCCTTGCTCTTGTTCGTAGGCTTGACTATTACGTCAGCACCTTGCTTGCCTTTCCCTCGAGGTTTGATGAGGTCACCCTTGCTAAAGGTTGTGACTATCCTCACACCTGGTAGTATCAGGTGTATCCTCTGTGCCACATAGTCAGCCTCACACTTGGTCGCCCTTTTGAAGGGTCTTCCTAGGAGGGTTTCTTTCCCATAGCTAGCACTATTTGGAGGAACATGAAATAGGATAGGCAAGCTTTCCGTTTCAATTGTCACAAGGATTTTGCACTTCCCTATGAGTGCTTGTGGGTGTCCCCCATAAGAGCTAAGAGTTGCACTAGTCAGAGTGAGCTCTGGTTGGCCTAGTAGGGTCCATGATTCATAGGTCAAGATATTAAAATCTGCTCCTTCATCAATTAGAGCATCAATAGTATGCTCTCTTTTCGCGGTGAGTTTGACCCTAAGATAAGCAAGTGGTACTGTGTCTTCATCTTCCGGGTCTTGGCTTGTAAATTTAAGCCTTCTAACAAATTCCCTTGAGTTCTCAACTGCACGACCAGATGTGGATTCTCCAATGGTGTCTTGGGTCGTCTGTGCAGTGTTGCTCAAGGTACATCTCTCATCAAGAGTGTCATGTCTAGTCATCTTGGCATTTGTAGCTTGCTGATATTGCATTTCACTCTGACTAAACATGGTATGAACACAATGTCTTTGTGTTCTCATGGTGTGGCCTCTTTGCCTTGGATGGCTAGATTGGCCCATTGAGGTTCTAGGGTCTCTGTTTCTCTCTGTTCGGGTATGGGCTTTTGGTTGCTCTTTTACAAGTGAGGATCCGTGCTCGTGTAGAGCCATTATTTCACTAGGGTCCAATTTGGAGGGCTTGTCACGGTGCGCGCTTTCCCTCCAATCTACTTGGGGGAGGTGCGGAGGGGGCAGAGCCCCCTCTGCGGGGGTCCGGGGGGCAGTCCCCACGGCCCATAGGGCCGTTACGGTAGACGCCATATGCAATTTGAAGGACCGTTTATAGCCAAATTTTGAACTACGTGCTCTAAATTTTAGCCCGGTTATGGATCTGTGATGTGCCTTTAGCTCTACGTAGCCTTTGGCGTCAATCTCGGGGTTTAGATGTATCAAAATTTGTGTTCTAGACACATGTCCAATTTTGACAGTTTTCTGTCCGATTCTCAAATGTCCGATTTTCAGGAGTCCGATTATCAGAATCGGACATCCGATTTTGGGTTGGTCCGATCGGCCTAGTGGTCCGATTTTGGTCACGTCCGATTCTAGGGGTCGGATCAAAAAGTGGTCCGATTTTCAAAGTGGTCCGATTCTGGGAATCGGATCGGACAGGGTGATCCGATTCTGGCTGGTCCGATTCTGAGCTGATCTGATTCTGGGACTCAGACAGCCTGGTCCGATTCTGGTTGGTTCGAGTGCCACGTGGCACGTCCGAACGGACTGTCCGATTTTGGAAATCGGACAGGGCTGGTTCGACTCACTCTCAGTCGGATGGTCCGATTCTGGAAGTCGGACAGTCCCGACTCCAGAACTCGGGTGGTCCGATTCTGGGAATTGGAACCACTGCGAGTTGGTCCGACTGCGTTGGCGGCGGGCGCGATTCCCGCGCATTTGAGCCGCGATTTCGGCACATTTGACCCCTCCTTACTGTCTGCTACACACAATCACCACAGACTTCCTAGATCTGATTAGAGAACTTATTTGAAAACACCAGACTCACCTGGAGCAGCACGAATCGCTGGCGCCTAGAAATCGAGGTAGCACTTCCTCGTCCTGTGAACCAGAATCTCTCTCTCTCTCTCTCACAAGGCCAACCAAGGAACTGAGGTCTGTCCTGGCCTCCCACACCTCTTAAGGTCCTTTCCCAGTGCTACAGAACCTTACAGCTAGTTCCCTGTCCTTGTCTCACCCAGAAACTTGAATCTGGTCCCCTATTTCCCTGTTTTAGCCTGTTATACAGCAACAGAAAACCCTACTGTTTGCTTGTTTTTTTCTTTGTTTTTTCCTATCCTAAATGCATCCAAATCACAAAATAAATACCTACACTACTCCATTCCACAACATAAATCTCAAGAAAGCAAAAAACCTACTTGCCAAGGAGATCGAATACCCTCTTCAACCCCCTCGCTTCCTACCTATCTACCTCAAGCACCGGTTCGGGGAAAACCCTACTCCAATGCTTGATTCGAAGTGCGCAAGCGCTCAAGGCTTGAATCCGTTTGTCCCGGCAACGGAACCAAAATGTGGGAGCTTTCACTCAACTGCCGAAACCCTCGGACCGCTTATTGTTTCAAGCGTTCCAAGCCGAGCACTAATGGCTACCTCTCACATAGCCAACGCGCAATGCCTACCTTACAGGTGTAGTGGGCTTACCTTGATGCCATTCGAGTTACCTCCTCTCCTGCGCACTCCAGTAGCTCCACGATCCAAGTGCAAGCTTCAAGCAAGTTCCATCCTCAAGCTCCATGTCTACGAGCAAGACAAGAGAAGAGAAGAGAAGAGAAGAAGAGAGGAGAAGATGGAGAGCTTCTCCTCCTCGGTCCCTCACCCTCACACACTCACTCCCTCACACTCTCACACTCCCTCTCTCAAGCACAAGCTCAAGCAAGCAAGAAGAAGAAGAAGAAGAAGAAGAAGAGGCGAGCTACTTTTGGCCACACACAAGAATGAGCTTCTCATTCACTTTTCAACTTTATATACAAAACCCTAAATCCCTTTTGGGCGGTCATCCCCTTTTCCCCTTTTTTACATGGTCGGCCGTAGCCTAGGCCCTTTTTTCCATTGTCCTTCTATCTTCCTAGATTCCTTTCCACTGCCCGTCTATATTTACAAATTGCACGGGTGAGAGCCCGGCGCTCCTTGAATTAAACCATGATGCGTTTGCGCTCTTTTACAAAAGTTTTGACTTGCGCTTTTCCTTGTGCACCTTTCTCCCTTATTTAGGACTCTTCTCCTTACGTGTCTTTGTCTTCCATTTCTCTTTGCCTTGGCCTTTGTCTTTGTCTTCTGCTTTAGCTTTACCAGATTTTCCACCTTCGTTCGTTTGAGGGTTAACAACCAACCACAATACGGAAAGCATATGACATTTTTCATAAGAGCATACAGTATTCCGCCATGAAATCAGCCCATAACCATACACATACGCATAGCTCTACAGTACCTCATGCCACCTAGGAACATCCAAGTCAAGTAAAGACCGACAAGTGGCAACCGACAAGTGGCAAAGCATCCTGCAAGAGTCAAGATCCAGGAGAAGCCCAAACACCTGTAAAACATCATCCATGCAAGTGGATTTGTAAGATATACAATAGTAGACCATGTGCATAGACGGGTAAGCATACATAGCATCTACTCTCTAACATGGATGGGCAGCAAGAGCCCAACTAGCATAGAAGCTAGACAACACAAAAGCAACAAAGCCATAACTACTAAACCCAAGCACTGTCAAGAATTCCACTGATAAAGGAGTAACCCAGAAATAACCAAGTGTCAATGAGCAATGAAATCTCAATAACCAACTGCCAAGACAATGGAGCAAGCACTGCTCAAACATGTATATGCATCCAAGTAAATCCAAGATCCATAATTGGGGCATTAATGGCCAAATAGCATGCAAGCTGCATAAGTGATAAGCCAACCAAATGCAAACTACTCCACAAAATTCTCAAATGCTAGTCGATTCAAGCCCAAACACCTGCCATACTGCAGCCGAACCCAAAAGCATCCACATCAGTCATCAGTCCCATAATGGGTAGCACATGGCATAAACCTTGTCAAATGAAATGCCAACTGCAAAGAAAATGACAGTGAACCAAGAATTGAGCTCTACTCTTTGGTCAAGAAGCATCTGGGAGCATACACATCAAAATGACATCATCCAAATACATCAGCATATCATCCTGAGTAGTCGGGAGCACCCATAGACCATAGGCATAACCAAATTGGAGGTAAAATAACCTGTCAACCAAGGTAGCATAAATCCCAACCAAGAACAAAGTGTCCACATCCAAATCAAGGCTCAATAGCTCTCCAGTAGCATATTCGGGCATAAACCATGATGGCCAAGCATCAATACATCCAACAAGACACTTGAATGTCAACAAAAAGCATTATGCATAAGCCGTCCCTAATAAAACCTTGCTGTGCCCAAACAATGTACAATAGTAAATCCCTACATAAATCGAGCTATAGAAGCTCAAACCAAGTCCCAAAGCATCTCAAAACATTGGGCAAACATTCCCAAAGCATCTGGGCATCAAATACCAAGCCTCAGAAGCATCACATAAGCTAAGAGCATGACATTTTATTGCTGTAAATCAACTTAGATCTATTGCAAAATATTATGTGATCAAAATTTGGCAGATCTAACATTGCCATTGCGTTCGAAGCATGCCGAAACCCCAAGTTAGACTCTTACCTTACCTAAATCGGGTTTCGGATGCCCGAGATATGAGAAAAAATGGGATTTTTGAGCCAGATTTTAAAACATGTGCAAAAAACGTGAGCCGCTACTGTGGGACATGCTGGTTATGCTAAGGATAAGGGGAAAAATGGGGGCATACAAGGTGCCCAATGAAGCCAAGGAACGCCTACAAAGAGCCTATGAGGACCGGGGAGAGGCGGGAGATGAATCCTTACCTCGGGGGAAGAAGCTCTAGGTCTTCAATCCGGGCTGAAGTAATGCTGGGCCAAGCTCCACAATCAAGCTCTGATCCAAAGCTGTGATACCAGTTGAAGGGGATGCAATGGTAGTGGAAAAGGAGAAGAGGAAGATGCGGGAGAGAAGAGTAAACAGAATGTTGGTGCTGTCCAACCGAACCGAAAACCTTATTGCACTATCATATTGTATATGAATAAAGAATGGGCAGTCACAATGTACATGAGCACGCCCAGAGGCCTTTTACCCCAACAAGAGCAACACTACTTGATGTTGTGAGTGCATGGTAATCCCCTAAAATTATGTTGCAATTTTTAGGGATGCTATCTTGAGGGTTTCCTTGCTACACTTGATCTTGCTAGGTGAATTGGAAGCTCAAATATCTCCAAGGAGGGGCTTGATCAATGGTGGAAGGATTGGAGCTAAGCGAGAGGCAACATGACTGATACATACCTTGGTGTGTGGTTGTGAAAGCTTCAGGTTAAGATTCTCTTTTTGAGTTTAATGCAATGCTAAAGGAGCTCCTCGAATGCTCACTCTGATACTAGTTGAAAGGTGGAGTAAGAGTGGAAGCATGAGTAGAAGCAAGAGAGAAGTAAGAGCTATGGAGGTTCAAGTAAGAAAGAGCAAAGATAGTATGTGGTGGAAATTCCAATGGTCACAATGTGTGATATGCCTTCCCTTATTCTATTGTCATGTTAAGAATAAATAATAAAGTGATAGTGATAGATAGTGGACCACTTGTAGTGTGCGAGTGTGCAGATAATAAGTACAAGTAAATGTAGGTGGCTAGCACAGGCAACCTTTAATGCCCAACAGGTTCTTGAGGTGTTTCATGTCAATCACATTGAAATATTTACAAAGATGCGTTTTTTTTTTCCTTGACTCCTACTACATTTTCAAGGAATCAATGCATTTTGCAAGAGACTACCAATAAGCTAATTTTGGATTTTAAAGGAAGGAGATGAGTGCTAGACCATCCTAAGAAAGTTGAAGCCTCTAATAATTTCAAAAAGTTAAGTGAAAATCTAAGTAAAACCCCTTTGCAACTGGATGGAAACAATGGAGGAATGTATTACTAGCAAAGGAGTGAAAAATATCAATCTCTCTAAAGGGGTATATGCAACACTATGGGAAATAACATTTTGCTCAAGACCCTTGCTTGATGATCTCTTCTGATAGTGCATAATGGTGTCAATGGATTTGAACATCCTCATAGTTTAATCAAGAGTAAACCATCAAGGAAGGTAGCATGCATGTCATGGAATGTAAGATGGTTTACTCTTAACAATTTCCATGACATGCGAGAGGACCACGTTTTAAAAAGAGAAAGGAAGTGTGCTATGGTTTACTCTTAATGGAAGGGATGACTTGCATGCTAACACAAAGCCATCTAGAGTGGCTAAGGAGGTATATTGTCATTTATCAATAAGTTTGTTTAGAGGATGATACCATGATCTTTATGTTTCACAAGAGGCATATGGATGAAACTTGGAGAGGAGCTAGCCTTGATAAAATATGTTCTTGATTTTGACTAGTCCTCATTTCTTTCAGCTTATTTTTTTAAATGAGAAAGTGTCAACAAGCTTTTGCACTTGAGCACAAGTAACACAACTATCTTGTCTTTCTTTCTTCTTCTTACTTTGGGTTTTCTTTATCCTTGGGAAATTGGAAAAGGAGGGAGAGAGCATAGAGTAGGGAGTGGAAGTCAAAAGTCGAGGCAAGTGTATGAGAGACACTCGACTAGAGTAGAGAAAGTGCTTAGAGCCCTTACAAGAATAAGGGTTCTCCCATATAGTCTTGGTTATGCCAATCAAAGTCTCAATTCTATTGCTAGATAGGTTTAAGAGTAGGAATCATATTCTCTTAGCCACTCAACTTCCTATCTCTTTCTCATCATTGCTAGCTTTCAATCACTATTGCTTTGCTTTTTCACTCTCCTCTAGCCTCAAAAAATGTCACGAAGGTGCAAAGGTGTTCACTAGGCGTTTTTTGCAATACCAGCCATTATTGCACATTGTTTTTTTCTCTCAACCTTCATCTTATTACCACCCAACTCTCTTAAATCATTGTTGTAGTAAGCCATCCTTCACTCTATTGCATTGGGTATCTATTTCCCTTCTCTTTGGAGCTATTGTATGTGATAGTGTTGCAATTACTCCCAAAATATCCACATCATATTTCAACATTGAGCATCGGTAGTTTAGTATAGTTGAGATATGTTCCCAAGGATAACACTCACTCCACTAGCATAAGAGACACTAGTTGTTGGATATCATTTACTCATCGAGCATTTATTGTATCACACCTTGCATACTTGGATTTCAACCTTCCCTTATTCTATTGTCATAGTTAATAATAAAGAATAAAGTGACAATGATGACTGGCCACCGCTTACAATGTATAGTTGTGTGGGTAGTCACAATGTGTGACCAACCTTCCCTTATTCTTTTATACACATAGGAGTATTCCTTATTCATAGTAAAGAATAAAAAATAAAGTGATAGTGACGATGGCTGCCACCTACAATGTATAGGTGTGTGGGTAGTCACAATGCATAACTAGCATTTCCTTATTTTATTCTCATAGTAAATAATAAATAATAGAGTGATAGTGATGGGTAGCCACCCACTTGTAGTGTATAAGTGTATGGGAAGAAATGACAAAATAAATATAGGTGGCTTTTAGCCCTCGACAACCTCCCACTTAATGATGAATGTGCATGAATGAGGAGAAAATAAGGAAAAAGTGATAAAGTACAATGTGTATATATAAGTACAACTAATGAAGAATAGACATCATATTATCCCATGCCCATCATCTTCCTAAAAAAGGCACAACATTCCATTGGGAGACTTTCATTGAGTAGACTAATAGGATTCTCATCTATAGAGAGCTTGACAAGATGTATCTACTTATCCTCAACTACCTCTCTAATCAAGTGGTAATAAACCTCATTGTATTAGTCTTTACACATAAGATTGGATTACATGTAATTAAATGACACTCATAGAATTTGAATGCAATGTAAAAGTTATATCTATGATACCGAGTTCTACAACCAAGAAACCTAAACATAGGGCCTCTTCGCAAACCTCAATGGTTGCAATATGCTCACCTTTGGTAGTAGACAAGGTAGTGCATTTTTGCACCCTAAACATCCAAGAAATAGTAGCTAACCATAGTGCATTTTTGCACCCTAAACATCCAAGAAATAGCACCTCTAGCAAATGTGAAGACATAGTGAGAGGTGGACTTTCTACTATTTGCATGTCCAATATAATTTGAGTCCATGTAACACATGACTCTAGTATCCTAGCTGCCATAGCAAAGCCACAAATGTGTAGTGTCCTTAGGGTATTGCACGATACCCTTCACAACATCTAAATGTCACTTACCATGTATTTCCATATAATGAGCCATAACTTCCAATGCAAATGTTGTATTGAGTCTAGTGGTGGCTATCGTGGCATACATAGAGCTACCCACTATGGATGCATACGATATCTTGGCCATATTGGTCCTCTTATTATTTGACTGAGGATAATTTTCCTAACTCACCTTCACATAAGAAGGTAAAGAGTTGCCAATTATCTTACCACCCTATATATGGAACTGCTCAAGGACTTTGTAAATGTACTCCTTATGTGAAAAGTAGAGTCCCTTAGAGCAACTGCATGTAATGCACATACCAAGTATGTGAGAAGCATGCGCCATATCCTTCATCTCAAAGCTATTCTTGAGCTGAGTCTTCAAAGCATCCAACTCATCATGAGCACTCCCAGCAATCAATATGTCATCAATATATATAGTACCAAAATGATAAGGCTACCATCACAAACCTTCTTCATGTAAAGACATAGATCCATACCAGTACAAGAATAGGACTATGAATGCATGAAAGCATAAAACTTGTGATACTATTTCTTGAAAAGATGGGGGAGAGAGAGGGGGCTTGAGCTCTTGCAAGGCACACAACATACTAAGAATACACACAAGATATGAAGCTCAAAACCCTAGTTTTTTTAATTTTTTTCCACTATAATAGTCTACAAAAAATAATAGAAAGTACAACACATAATATATACAAGTGGTCCATAGTGTGAACATGCTAAAAGATGACTACATAGATATCATGTAACTCGGGGTATGTGGACTGCTAACTAATGTCTAGCTGTAAAGTATCTCTAGAATGATATGCCAATGCAAGTACCATGCAAAAATGGTCATCCATGTAAAGTATCATTGGAATGATATGCCAATGCAAGTACCAACCATGTCAATGATGTGAATGTGAAAACAATAAGTAATATATGTGAGTGCTAGCTCAACCTTGACATGCCCACACTCCCTCTCAAGCTCAACTTTATGACTTGTACTCTAAGTAAGCTTTGAAAATATTAAAGCTTTTCTACTCCTAGAGCCTTGGTGAATATCTACAACTTGCTCCTTTGTGCTCACATAAATGAGATCAATGTCACCTACCAAGACCCATTCTTTAATGAAATAGTAATGAACCTCAATGTGTTCTATGTATGCATGAAACACAGGGTTCTTAGCCAACTGTATGCCTTGTGCTAGCATAGTATCATCCCCATACTTGACCTCTAAACTTGATAATGCTATAGTGGGCGGTTTCTTAATGATCCAAGTCAAAGCTCCACACCTAAAGGGAAATGTATAGCTTCTGGTGGGCTTCTTGTCAGATACACTACTTGCCTAATTTGCAATACCATAACCAAATAACTACACCATCGAGTCAACCTCATAAAAGAAACCATAATCCAAAGTGACCTTAAGGTACTGAAAGGTACATCTCATACTACCTAAATGAGGCTTACAAGCCACCCACATAAACAAGCTCTCCAAGCCACCTATGTAGTTACAATACCTCCTGCTGATAGTGGTCAAGATCAAACTTCCCACCATCTTCCTATACATAATGGGATCCTCCAATGTCTCACACACATTAACACTTAGCTTAACATTTTGACCCAATGGCATTGAGATTGGTTTATAATTAGCCATAGCATACTTCGTTAACATATCCAAGATATAGTGACTTTGTGAGAGCCATATCCCCTTAGATGTTCTTATTACCCCAATGCCAAGAAAGTACTTCAGCTCTCCTAAATCTTATATGTCAAATTTTTGTTTGAGAAGACTCTTGACATGCTCCATCTCTTGCACATTATCACCCCCAATAATCAAATCATCCACATACAAGGCAATCACAACAATGTCCCTATCACTCTGATGTCCATAAAGTGAATTATTTGCATTTTTCAACATGAAAACCAATAGAGACAATGTACTGTGTTACCTTGTCATGCCATTCTTTCGGTACCTATTTTAGCCCATATAAGGCTTTGTGTAGCCCACATATATAATTGGGGTGAACCATGCTCTCATAACCTAGTGGCTACTCCATGTACACTTCTTCTTGTAACTCACCATGTAAGAATGCATTCTTTACATCCATTTGATATAAAACCCGATCTTGTGCTGTAGCCATTGCGATGATAGCTCTCACAGTTTTATGATCTTTGCCACTATAGCAAATATCTCCTTATAATCAATCCTATAAGTCTATGCATAACCTTTAGCAACTCATCTTACTTTTACATACTCATACTTCCATCTAGATTATGTTTTACTTTATAAACCCACTTGCAACAATTTCTTCACCCATGACTTTCTCCCAATGCACATGACCAATAGCTTTCTCAAAACAAGTGGGCTCAATTGATTTTATAACATTTTTAACACGACCACCATATATCGACATATTTATGTAATATCTTACTCTCATTGACTTGTGCATTTGTGGAGTACTTTATGATCTCTTTACATTAGCCTTGGTTTTCATTACACTAGGTGTAGAAACAACTAGAATACCTCATCCATACTCTCATTGAACCATCAGGTTCACCATCTACATGTGAATAACATACATAAACATTTGGAATACCAAGTGCTTCAACCATTTTTTCTTTTTCCTTGTGTGATACATTTTTTGCACTTGTAGGATTTCTATTTGCATACAACTTTCTACTCCATGGTCTCTCAATAGACCTACTAGAAGAGGACTCTTCTAGCCCACTTAATGTATGCGATTGTGGACCTATGTTTTCTACAAGCACCTTTTCTTTTAAATCATCTACAATAATCTATTTTTAGGTAGTATATCAACTACTCATCTCATCAAACACAACTTCTTTGCTCACTTGCAACTTGCATGCAATTGGATTATAACACATTGGTGCACAGATCGGATGTCGTAAGCGCACATAGTGAGCATCAGAAGGTCCCCAAGAACAAAAGAACTCTACTTTTTGCACAAAAATCAATGTAGAAAGCATGCACGACATGAACAAGAGACCAATTGGGTGCGATCTCCCCCCATGCCTTGTGTGAGCGCTCCACAAAGCATGTATTTTATGTATTAATCATCTTCAAGCTCAAATAATAGCCCCAAATTACAAAATAGCACGCTTTTGGCTTTTGAGTTTGCTTTAGTGCCAAATAGAAATAAAGCTAATGGGTGGGTGCCCAAGAAGTTAGGCATACCCAATACAATGTCCAAATACAAATATCTAAATCGTGCACCCATGCGCATACAAAAATAATAAATAAATATCCAACTCCTTAATAAATAGGTGCGACAAAATATAGGCGCCATGCCTAAGGTATGCACCCATCAAAATATAGATGATAACTCGAATACACTCTATCCTCCAATGCTTTCCACCGCCACTGCTGCTATCTCTACACATCAACTGAAGCATTCACAATCATTAGTAAAATAATACAATTAAACCAACAAAAGTGAATATCTAGTAGTCTTCAGCTACATAAATAAATCAATTGGTTAGAAATCAATCCTAACCTTAATTTATCATGAGTGCGCACTCTAAACTCATAAACGTTTATTAATTTAATATGTATTTTGCGGAATCACCCGCTATGGAATCACCCATGCACACACTAAATTAACAAAATGCCCGAAAAGGATAGGCGTCCCCATCAACTTCTCGCACAAAGAATCCACTTTGTGTATGAGCCCCGATAATAAAAGTTTACGGAATCCAACGTAAAACCTCACGGAATCCACCGTGGCACGGAATCCACCGTGAAATATGCCTCCTGGCATCATACCCCCAGGGTGGGATAGCAATTGTCCTCAATTGCTATTAGCTCAATGTGGAGCTAACAGAGTAGGAAAAACATTTAAGTCTCTAGCGTGTATCCATTGGGCCTCTTCAACAGGATGGTTTTTAAACTTGACCAAATATCTAGAATATCTACAGCCAGTTCTAGTAGTCACAAAGTCAGTATCTACAATAGCTTCAGGCTCAAGGATTTCAGTCTCTTCATCTAATAAAGGTGGGTTTTCATAGACAGGGTGTACATGTAATTGGCCTCTAAAGGGTCGTAGTAAACTAATATGAAGGATGTTGTGAATTTTCCAATGTGGTGGTAGTTCTAACTTAAATGCTTTGTCATTGATTTTGTGTATGATTTTGAATGGTCCATAGAATCTAGGTGCTAATTTCACAACTGGGTGTTTATCTACACTTTGTAATCTACGTTTTTCTATTCGTAACCAAACATAGTCATCAACTTTGAAATTCATGGCATGTCTTTTCTTATTGGCTTGTTTTGTATATGATTGCTGGGCTTTGGCAATCATATCTTTAACTTCATCAAAAATAGTAGCGTGCATGTTAGCAATATCATCAGCAATTTGAATTTTATTTGATAATGATGCAACTGGTGTAGACAATCTATAACCATAAATCACTTCAAATGGTGCTTTCTTTGTAGCTGTGTGTGGTGTATTGTTATATGCAAACTAAAGTAAATGTAGATGTGTATCCCATGTGTGTGGTTTAGAAATAGTGGCATGTAAAAGATCTAAAATAGTATTGTTAGTAGCTTTTGTTTGACCATTAGTTTCAGGATGAAATGCAGATGAAAAATCAATGTTTGTTCCTAAGTTAGCAAACAAAGTAATCCAAAAATTATTACAGAATATAGAATCACGATCAGAAATAATAACTTTTGATAAACCATGATTAGTAAAAACAGTTTTCAAAAATAGCTGAGGTGCCTGAGATGCAATTAAAGTTTTCTTGCATGGAATGAAATATGCTTTTTTACTAAACCTGTCTACAACAGTCCAAATCATATCATGGTTAGCTTTAATGTTAGGTAAACTAGTAATAAAATCCATAGAAATATGTTCCCATGGTCGTGATGGAATAGATAAAGGCATTAGTAAACCATACTGTTTACCATGATGTCTCTTAACTCGTTGACAAACTAAACATTCAGAAACAAAGTTAGATACATCAGTGTCCATATGTGGCCAATAAAAATCTTCAGTCAATGTACGCAAAGTAGATATAATACCTCTATGACCTTGATATGGAGGACAATGAATCTCATGCAAAATAAAGATCTAAATGGAACTGTAACACATAATATCTTTTCATAAAACATGAATCCATCATTGTAAGATAGTGAATCAATAGGAATCCATTTATTTGCAACTAATTTATTCCAATCAGCTTGAAAAGTATTATCCTGATGATAAGTATCTTTCATTAGGTTAAGGGAATCAAATGATATGACAGATATTATGAATGGTCGGTCTTCTACTTAAAGCATCGGCTATTACATTCTCTTTTTCTGGTTGATATTGGATAAGGGGATGAAAACTCTGAATGAAAGCTGCCCATTTGACATGTTTATCAGATATTTGGGGTTGACTAAGGAGATGTCTAATACTTTGTTGGTCAGTCTTAATCATAAACTCAGAACCCATTAAGTAATGTTTCCATTGACGTAAGGCTTGTACTACAGCTAACAATTCCTTATCATATGTAGAATATTTAAGTTCGGATGGTTTCAGTTTACAGCTAGAGTAGGCTATTGGATGATTATCTTGCATAAATACAACTCCTATTCCAGATCCGCTAGCATCAGTAACTACTAAAAAGAATGGTCTATTAAAATCAGGTAGTTGTAATACAGGAGCATGGGTTAATGCATGTTTCAATAAATCAAAAGATTTTTGTTGATTATCAGTCCAGTTATACACAATACCTTTCTTTAAAAGTTTAGTCAAAGGCAAGGCAAGGCAAGTAATGAAAAATTTCGCACAAACTTTCTGTAAAAACTAGCAAGACCTAGAAAAGAATGTAACTCATACACATTTTTAGGTATGGGCCAGTTTAAAATTACTTCTATCTTTTTAGGGTCAACTTTAATACCTTCTGATGAAACAATGTGACCTAGATATTCAATTTCTATTTGAAAGAATTCACTCTTTTCTGGATTAGCATACAATTGATTATCTTTCAACAACTTGAAAACTAAAGACTGATGTTCATAATGCTCATTCTCATTTTTACTGAATACCAATATACCATCAAAGAATACTATAACACAATGCTGATATTTCAGAAATATGCGATTCATCATTCGACTAAATGTAGCAAGTGCATTAGTCAATCCAAAAGGCATCACTAGAAATTCATAATGTCCAAATTGTGTTCTAAATGCAGTTTTGAATATATCAGATTTATCTAATCTCACTTGATGATAACCAGATTTAATATCTATCTTTCTGAATATGGCAAAACCTTGTAGTTTATCCATAAGATCATCTACCCTAGGAATTTGATATCTTTTCTTAACAGTAATCTTATTCAGGGCACGATAATCAATGCACATGCGATAAGTATTATTATTCTTCTTTACTAATAAAACAGGTGCGCCAAATGGAGAACTACTAGGTCTAATTAATCCTCTGTTTAACAATTCTTCTACTTGACTTTGAATTTCTTTCTATTCAATTTGATTATGCCTATATGGTGCTTTACATGGTAGTTGTGTACCAGGAATTAAGTCTATTTTGTGATCTTCAGGATGTGAAGGTGGTAGTCCAGGTGGTAAATCATCAGCAAAACAATCTTTAAATTGTGCAAGAAATTGTTTATGCCTAGGATGCATATGTTTTTCTTTAGCTTGAAGTTCATTCACCCAAATTAAATAAGATTTGCTACCTTTACGTAATGCACGTTTAGCTTGAGTATGAGTAAGCAGTGGAAAATTATTGGATGCATGCATACCATGCAATGTAATTTGTTTTCCTTGAAAATGAATTTTAATTGAATCCGTGGAATAATCTATGTCTGGATTATACTGATGGCGCCAAGGCATACCTAGGATAATATCACTAGACTGTAAAGGTACAACTAGGAAATTCCTTCGTTCAGTGGGCCAATCAATGCTCTTGTGAACCACGGTCCACCAAAGAGATGCTCGATCGACTAAATGATTAGTGACACATTTAATTTTTTCTTTTTCAGCGTATGTCTCTTCATGAAAGTAGTCATCAAATTGACTGATAAATGCAAGTACAGTCTTTCCATCTCGAGTTCCATTGAAAGTACAGAATTTGAAATTTCTTTTACTTATCTTTGTTTCTTTGCAGATGGATTGAGCTTCGAGTGTCGCATCGATGGTACATCGGATAAGATCTTCGGGTTGTGGTCCGTCTTTGTTAGTGGTAAATCGTTGCAAATTGGCCAATTGAACTTGCAAAGCTTGTCGAGCTCTTCGTTCTTCATCAAGCTGCATCATAATTAAATCCAATTTTTGTTCCATCGTAGGTTCGAGAAGATCGCCTTCAGCCATTAAATCGTCCATATTTTGTTACGTCATCCTGTAAAAATCCAAAAGACCTCACACTCTCAAAATCTGATTAACGGGATGAGCGTGGCTCAAATTCGGTTATACAAGGCTTATAGATTTTTGTTTAGCTTTTACGGTCTTTTTCTTTTGTGGTTGCGGGATTTGTAGTCTTCGTAGAAACTGCGTATGACCTTCTGCGGGTGCAGAAACTGGTTCAACAAGTCTGCGTATGTGAACGGAGTCTTCCAGGGAACAATTTTATAGTTCTGTGCTTCTACGCAGGAACAGCCTTTATGGGAGTAATTGAGATAAGTCGGTTTTGACTTCTGGGAACTTGCAGGACTTGCGGAGTAAGTAAGTTTGAACTTGCAGTACTTGAGTGATTAAGCTTGTTTAAAGCTTAAGTGACTTAGGCTTAAGCAATAAAACTGCCTGTCGTCGATTTTTAAGGGGGGCCGTTTTTAATGCCAAAATTGACGCTGAACTGCTGCTGAGTTCTAAGCTTTGACTTTAAGCTTATGAAGTTTTAAGCTATGGAGGCTTACTATACTATGGAAGAAAAAAAGACTTGTAGAAGGAGATGTTGACGTGGTCCTCCACCTCCTCAGGCTGGTCCTTCACGATCAGAGGCTGTAGACAAAGGTTCTTGACCTCCAGGAATCCACCTGTATCGACCGTTTGCGATGAAACTGACTGAAGAGCTCGATCGTTCCAGGAGCTCTACCTTCGCACAAGATGGGTAGCGATTGGAAGCTCTCGATCTCAACTTCGCTCTGATACCATTGGTGCACAGATCACATGCTGTAAGCGCGCGTACTGAGCGTTAGAAGGTCCCCAAGAACAAAAGAACTCTACTTTTTGCACAAAACTCAATGTAGAAAGCATGCACGACATGAACAAGAGACCAATTGGGTGCGATCTCCCCCCATGCCTTGTGTGAGCGCTCCACAAAGCATGTATTTTATGTATTAATCATCTTCAAGCTCAAATAATAGCCCCAAATTACAAAATAGCACGCTTTTGGCTTTTGAGTCTACTTTAGTGCCAAATAGAAATAAAGCTAATGGACGGGTGCCCAAGAAGTCACGCATACCCAATACAATGTCCAAATACAAATATCTAAATCGTGCACCCATGAGCATACAAAAATAATAAATAAATATCCAACGCCTTAATAAATAGGCACGACAAAATATAGGCGCCATGCCTAAGGTATGCGCCCATCAAAATATAGATGATAACTCGAATACACGCTATACAATTAAACCGACAAAAGTGAATACCTATTAGTCTTCAGCTACATAAATAAATCAATTGGTTAAAAATCAATCCTAACCTTAATTTATCACGAGTGCGCACTCTAAACTCATAAACGTTTATTAATTTAATATGTATTTTGCAGAATCACCCGCTATGGAATCACCCATGTACACACTAAATTAACAAAACGCCCGAAAAGGATAGGCATCCCCATCAACTTCTCACACAAAGAATCCACTTTGTGTATGAGCCCCGGTAATAAAAGTTTACGGAATCCACCATAAAACCTCACAGAATCCACTATGGCCCGGAATCCACCATGAAATATGCCTCTTGGCATCACACATCTAGCCCTTTTGCTCAAGGAAATAGCAACAAAATACACATTTTTCAGCTTTTGGATTCAACTTCTTTCTAAACTCATGAGGAACAGATACATATGTAATGCATCCAAATACTTTAATATATGAAAAATTTGGTTTCTTGCTAGTAAATTTCTCCTCTAGTGTCACATCATACACTGTAACAATGGAAGTCTTGTTCATGATATACATAGCTATAGAGATAGCTTGAACCGGATAATGATGAGGCACATTCTTTTCAGCCACCATCAAGGCTTGTGTTATTTTTGTAATGTACCTATTCTTCTTTTCAGCGACACCATTCTATTGGGGACCTCTACCTTACTTGTGTTAGAGTAGAGCATATGTTTTGACCTGTTTGCTTTGTGATGAAGATGCAGCAAGACCCAAGTCTTTCTCTACTAATATTAATATAGATATTAGATCTACAAAATCAAGAATAGTGTCTCTTGTGTTGATGGAGGTTCAGAACAACTTATACTTCACACCTAAGCTATCTAAACATGTGGCCACTATATCATCATCATGAACTTGCACTTTAATAGATCCAGGAGCTTCAATAATGCTCTTAATCTTCAATGCATAGTCATTAATACATAGATTGCCACACTTGACATTGTTTAATTCATATTTCAATTGCAACTTTCTAGCTTTGGTATTTCATTAATACATAGATTTGCAACATTGTACCAAATATTTTGATCAGGTTATTCCATGCTTCTATAATACTATCTACATCTTGTATGCACCCAATGATATTATCTGAAACATTGATAAAAGACCAATGCATAACTTTTTGAGCATCCTCATTCCATTCCTCAAATGCCTTGGCATGCTTGGGCATGGCATTTCCCTTTGGTAATATAATGAATGATATCAAAGGATGAAGAAGTGCAATATTAGTTTGGGAAAGAAGATAATAATTAGGGAAGCAAGTGTAAATGTAGAGTATTGTTTTAGGAGTATAAAAGGGGGCCTTAGTGCCATTATATTCACCTTTGATACATTTTTCAAGAATCAAGGAAGAACATTTAGTTTAGAAGCATTAGCATTAGTTGTTACATTTCTATCTTATTCTTTGTACTTACAGTAGTTATGGATTACATGGTGCTTAGATTAATGGAAGTTTATTACTTTCCTGTTACATTTCTTATTTCCTAGACATTAAGTGCTAGTTTAGTTCAACTAAAGCAAGCCTTCATTTCATTATTATCAGAGCTTCATTTAGATCCAAGCAGCAGGTCATTTCAAGCTTTGGATATGGTATCTATGGTTAGAATAGGCAATTGTGGTTACAAATCTTGATTGTTATGTCAAGTCTATAATTGGAAACAATAGTTAACCATGGTTACATTTAAAGTATTTCTTGGAAAAAATGGTAGCCTCCATGCCATTTTAGTAGGTCTTTGACACAATGGAGCCAAAATTAGTGATTCTTTGACAAAAAAAGAGCCTATAGTGACTTGTGGAAGCAAAAAGAAGGGTTTGCTTTTGAGAAACAAGATTTCTCTCTCAACTCCTAAGCTTCTTAGCAAACTTTCATGGAGGATCTCTCTCTCTCTCTCTCTCTCTCTCTCTCTCTCTCTCTCTCTCTCTCTCTCTCTCTCTCTCTCTCTCTCTCTCTCTCTCTCTCTCTCTCTCTCTCTCTCTCTCTCTCTCTCTCTCTCTCTCTCTCCAGCAAGACATAGATCACTAATAATCCATGCTTTGACCCTATTTTGAGCACTTAGTAAATGAAAATGATGTTAATTTTTTTGTGCCAGTAGCAAACTCCTTCATCACACATTGAAAAACTGACCATTGATCTTTATTCTAGGGCTTATACAAGCTCCATCCTATGCTAGCTGTTGAGATATTGAGCTCCACTCCTGATATGCCAGGGTGACCGTTGTGCATTTATGTCAGCGACTTGTTAGCTGCAGATGCGGTTGGTACACCGCCCATGAATAATAGCTAGATGACAGCTATCCTTATCTACTCTAGTTCGTGGCTCAGTTAGTATGCCACCTTAGTTAGTTGAGTTTGGTTTGAGACCCATATATAGGGTTCTTCTATTTCTTTGTACTAGAGTTCTTTTTGGCTTACACAACTAAGAAGAGGAAAACTGTTTTCAGCCTCCACCTGTGTGTGTATTCCCCCATTGTGCAAGCAAGAAAGCTACAAGTGAGACCCCTTCCTTCTCTCCCACAATCCTAATATGGTATCAGAGCCTTCTTCATGGTAAGAAGCTCAAGAAAGCAAACCAAGTTCGCGGTGTTCTGGTAAGAGGACCAGTGTTGCTTTCACTTTTCTATTTTGGGAGCAAGTCTCTACAGGTAGCACAGCCGGAAAGTGCAAGAGTGCATTGTCTCAAATTGAGAGACCCTTCGCGGTGTAGCAAGAGGGAAGTATATGCTGCGGGCAAGGGCTTTAGCCCTTGGTTGCCCTATTTTTTTGATTTGAGGCCATTTCGGTGCCTGTTTTGGAGGCGGAAGTTTTCTGCACGCACTCAAGAAAAGGCCCTGTTTTTTGCTATGCGACCACTGTTCTACAGGTCGGTGAAAAGTTATTGTAGAAATTGCATCGTATGCATGTGCGCAGAGACATTGGGAGTTACAGAATCATCCTTGTTGCCTGTTGATGCAAATTCGTTACTAGAAAGTGACTGTGTAGTCAAATACCACTTTCGTCAGTTTTGCATATTTGCCCTTCTGAGGCTGAAGCTGTGCTTTTTGCAGTGATAGAATTTTTTACAGTGTTCTGTAATGGCGTCTGATTCTCTTTCACGGATTGTCATTGAAAAGCTTGACAAGAACAACTATTTAGAATGACAAATTTCCTTATGGGAAAAGGATATTGGGAATTCGTTGCAGGAAACGAAGAAGAACCAGTTCTTCCTGATGTTCCCAATCAACAACAAATGCAGGCATTTAAAGGATGGCATGAGAGAGCCATAAAAGTTATGTACTGGCTGTCTATCAGTATTTCAGACTCTATGATTGTGCATATTCAGGATGCAAGTATGCCAAAGGAGGCATGGGATACTTCGTCAAAAATGTATAGCACAAATACGCAAGCCAGGAAAATGCAGCTCAAGCAAGAGTTGCACAATGTGCAAAGAGAAAGTATGAGCATCAATGACTACCACATGAAGGTGAAGAAGATTGCAGATGCATTTGCTTCCATTGGGTCACCAATGGAAGATGATGATTTAGTTTCTATGACCTTGAATGGTCTAGGAAAGGATTATGCACAGTTCCGAACATCGATTTCCGTCCGTAAACGGTTTCCTGATTTTGAGGAGTTGATTGCTCTTCTAATTTCTGAGGAGCAAAGAAATGGTGGTGCGTCTTCTTCAGGAGGAACTTCAAAAGAAGCTGTCTTCTACTCAAATGCTGGAAGAGGTAGAGGCAGAGGTAGAGGAGGTTGATCATGAGGCTGTGGTAGAAATCAAAATATACAGCAAACTCAAGAAAACCAGTCCTATGGAGGAGGATGTGGTAACTCTAGAGGCAGGGGGAGCCAAAGAGGTCATGGTGGATGGCAAAGAGGCCAAAATGCAAACAGCAATGTTGAATGCTACTACTGTGGTAAAATGGGTCATATGGCTAAAGACTGCTATAAAAAGCGGAATGACATCATGAATGGAAAATTGCAACAAGGGAATTATGCATCCTCTAGTAGACAGGGTGATGACAGAAATGAGCATTTGTTTATGGTGCAGCACATGACCAATTCTGTGACAAGTGGAGAAGAAAGCAACGATGTGTGGTATGTTGACTCAGGTGCATCAAACCACATGACAGGTCATGCAGAATGGATGCAAGATGCAAGGAAAATGGAAAAACCAGGATTTGTAGAGACTGGTGATGATACTGCACATCCTATTGTGCAGATTGGAAGAATTCCTTTGTCTATGTAGGATGGGAAAAAGAAATACCTGTCGGATGTATTTCATGTCCCGAATATCACCAAGAACCTGGTTTCTGTTGGTCAAATGGTTGAGCAGGGCTTGCAGATCAGATTTAATTCTCATGGATGCTTTGTTGAGGATATGAAAAATAAAGGTCGCTTGATAGCAAAAGGAAATAAGAAGGGCAGAATGTTTATGCTAGATGCAGACATGCCTGAATTGAGTGCAGCAATGTTTGTATATGGAACTGGTGTAGTTGCAGATATTGATATTTGGCATAAACGCATTGGTCATGTTAATGAACAGCGACTTAAATCAATGCAAGCCCAAAATATTATTGCAGGATTGCCTAAATTCAAGGTTGCAGAAATGCATAAGGTATATGAAGCCTGTCAATTTGGAAAACAGGCAAGGAAACCATTTCCTAGACATGTTCAAGAGAGTAAGAAGCCATTGGAATCAATTCACTCTGATGTGTGGACTACTAAAGCTGCATCTATTGGAGGCTGTCATTATTTTGTCACTTTTATTGATGACTATAGCAGAAAAGTTTGGGTATATTTTATGAAAAAGAAAAGTGAAGTTTTTGGGCATTTCAAAACTTTTAAAGCTATGGTTGAAAAAGAAACAAGCCTGCAAATAAAATGCCTAAGGTCAAATGGAGGGGGAGAGTATCTCTCAAATGAGTTTGCAAGGTTCTTGCAGGAGCATGGCATAAAGCATCAATATTCATGTAGTCATACCCCACAGCAAAATGGAATTGCAGAAAGAAAAAACAGGCATATTGGAGAGGTATCTCGTGCCATGCTCAATGAAAAAGACCTGCCAGATTTTTACTGGGCTGAGGCAGTTGCTACAACAGTCTACATAATGAATAGGACTCCCACTGCAGCAATACATGGCATGACTCCAGAGGAGAGGTATACTGGTAGGAAACCAAATATTTCTCATTTGAAAATTTTTGGCCGCATTGCCTATGTTCATGTGCCAGATGAGTTGAGATCCAAGTTGGATCCAAAAGCTGAGAAGTGCATCTTTATTAGTTACTCTCTGCAGAAAAAAGGGTATAGATACTATAACCCTTCTACTCGTAAGTTTACAGTGAGCAGAGATGTTGTTTTTGATGAGATGAGTAGCTGGTATAAACCAGTAAATGTGATTGATAATGTAGATGCACAAAATGGTAATGCTGCACAGAATTCATAGCAGCAGTCACAAGATATTAGTGGACTTGGAGTGTCCTCTAGCAGTGGTTCACATTCTTTGCCATGGACAGGCAGATTGAGATCAGGAGAATATTCTCAAAGCAATGCAGATAGTGGTATGCAGGTTTCATGAAAAGGAAAAGAGAAGGTAGATCAGCCCATGTTTGATGTGAATGCAGGTCACTCTTATGTGGATGGTGAATCCAGTGGCTCAGAACAGAGCATTGATGATGAGTTGGGTATTCCTTCTATTGTTACACCTGGAGTAAGGAAGACCAAGGATGTTTTGAGAGCACCTGGGAGTGAACCTACTTTGCGCAAGTCTACCAGAGCTAGGTATCCTGTGAATAGGCTGAAATATAATGGATTTATAGCCATTCACTATGCCTATATGGTTAAAGTTATACAGGAACTAGAACCCACTTCTTTTGAGCAAGCCATGGGAAAAGAAAAATGGGAGAAAGCCATGGATGAAGAAATGGATGCCTTGGAAGCAAATGCTACATGGGAATTGGTACCTTTGCCTAAAGATAAGAATGCAATTGGTTGTAAGTGGGTTTATAAGGTGAAACACAATGCAGATGGTTCTGTGAATAGATATAAGGCAAGATTAGTAGTCAAGGGGTATGCACAAACATATGGCATTGATTATGAAGAAACATTCAGTCCGGTTGCAAGGATGGCAACCGTAAGAGCAGTCATTGCTATGGCTGCATCAAAGAGATGGTCTTTACATCAGATGGATGTAAAGAATGCCTTCTTGCATGGTGATTTGCAAGAAGAGGTCTATATGGAGCAGCCACCAAGTTATGTGCATGCTGTTCATCCTGAGTTTGTTTGCAGGTTGAAGAAAGACTTGTATGGCTTGAAGCAAGCACGAAGAGCATGGTCTGACAAGATAGGACAGTATCTTGTCACTATTGGCTTTCAGATTTCCAAGGCACATTTCTCACTTTATGTGAGAAAAACAGAGAAAGGTATTATGCTGCTTGTCATTTATGTTGATGATTTGATTATCGCAGGTGATAGTGATGAAGATATCCTTCATGTGAAAATGCTATTAAAGCAGAAGTTTGAGATAAAGGATTTGGGAGAGCTGCGTTATTTCTTGGGCATTGAGGTGATTAGATCACCAAGTGGGATATGGCTCTTGTAGAGGCAGTATGGATTGGACATGCTGTCCAAATATGGGATGACAGGCTGTAAGCCTATTTTAGTTCCTTTGGAGCAGAATGTGAAACTGAGCGCAGATGCAGGTGAGCTTTTGGAAGACCCTACTATGTACAGACGCATAGTAGGAAGTTTGATTTATATGACTATTACCAGGCTAGATTTGAGCTATGCTATTGGATTGGTAAGTCAGTTTATGCAGGCTCCAAGGAAACCGCATTTGGATGCGGCTAGATGCATACTCAGGTATCTGAAGTCCACATTGCAGTATGGACTATTTTATGAGACTGGGGTTCAGATACAGTTGCATGGATACAATGATGCTGATTGGGCTGGTAGTATTTCTGATAGACGATCTACCAGTGGATATGTGTTCTCTTTTGGGAGTGCTGCAGTCACTTGGAGCAGCAAGAAACAGCCTACAGTTGCCTTGTCGAGCACAGAGGCTGAGTACAGGGGCGCATCAATGGCTGCATGTGAGGTAGCTTGGTTGCATAAGCTACTTTATGATATGCATCAGCCTACAGATGGGCCAGTTGTCATTTATTGTGACAACATGAGTAGTATACACTTGGAAAATAACCCAGTCTATCATGCTAGAACAAAGCACATTGAAGTGCATTATCACTATGTGTGGGAGAGGGTTTTACTAGGTCTTATTGATCTAGTTTATATCAGCACAGAGGATCAGGTAGCTGACATATTTACGAAGGCATTGGGCGCAGAGAAGCTGCGCAAGTTCAAAGACCTGCTTGGTGTGTAGGAATTGGGATTGAGCTCGAGGGGGAGTGTTGAGATATCGAGCTCCACTCGTGATATGCCAGGGTGACCGTTGTGCATTTATGTCACCAACTTGTTAGCTGCAGATGCGGTTGGTACACCGCCCATGAATAATAGCTAGATGACAGCTATCCTTATCTACTCTAGTTCATGGCTTAGTTAGTATGCCACCTTAGTTAGTTGAGTTTGGTTTGAGACCCATATATAGGGTTCTTCTATTTCTTTGTACTAGAGTTCTTTTTGGCTTACACAAGTAAGAAGAGGAAAACTGTTTTCAGCCTCCACCTGTGTGTGTATTCCCCCATTGTGCAAGCAAGAAAGCTACAAGTGAGACTCCTTCCTTCTCTCCCACAATCCTGACACTAGCTTGGTTACTCTTTAGCATTGGACAAGATCTTCTCTTCCTTTGAGCTTCCATGGAGTTCCAAAAACCCTAGGTATGGAGTGCAAGACATCAAGCATTATTTAACCAAATCTTTATCATTTGAAGGGTGTCTTTGCTCAATCTTCTCCTGATAATCTTTCTAAAGTTTCAACATCCATCCTTGGACAAAGATTGGAGCCTTGATTTCAACCATTCGAAGTTTCTCACCAAATCTTATTATGACAAAAATAGGGTAGAAAGCTTTCTTGAGAAAACCCATGAAGATTGGAAGGGGCTTTTGGTATTTCCATGCTCCTAGAATTGACCCTAAGCTTCCACATCAAGCACTCTATCAATATTAAACCATATCATCAAGATTTGGAGAAATCTTTCCTTCTTGAGCTCTTGAACAAGAGGGGGTTCTAAATTGAACCTAAGCTTTCACATCAAGCACTCTATCAATATTAAACCATATCATCAAGCTTTGGAGCAATCTTTCCTTCTTGAGCTCTTGAACAATAGGGGGTTCCTCAAGTTGGTTTAATGGTGGTAAAATTGTGAAGAGGAGCACTCTATGCTACCTTGAAAAGCTTCCATAAGCAGTGACTAGACCAAATGCTTGGTGGTTTTATGGCATTGGATGCATCTTTGTTCTTTGGGGAAAAGTTGAAGGAAAGTATTGGAGCTTTGTTATGGAATGTTCAATCTTTTGGTATGGGATTATGTAATAATCTTGAAGGCTATTGCACATTGCATGTGAATCGTGTATTTTTGGCCTCTTGATTGTTATTGAGAAATCCTATTCTTCAAAGCAAGAAAGAGCTACAGTTATTTATTGAAGGTGGCGCCTACTAAGGTCTATTGCTATGCCAAAGGGAACTAGTCAATCTTGGTTCTATTGCAAGGATTTGTAATGTCTCTTTCCCCCCCTTTGCATGAACTCAGGTCTAGGAGGGGTGTGAACTTTAAATATTTAACCTTAGAAATAGTGGTTAAAAAAGAAAAGAAAAAAAACGAACGTGGAAAAAGGAAATAAATTGGTCATCAAACCAATCTGATGTCACCACTAACTCCATTGATCCTAACAATGCCACCCCGCATCAGTCTCATCATCGTGTGGCAAAAATTGGTCATTGGCATCATCACTCCTTGTCATCTCCACTCCTTGAAGTCCTCATAGCCATTTGCCAACTACAATAGAGAGAGAATAGTAAGCCTTAGAGCTTACATGTATCTATGTAGAAATTAGTGACCTAGGGAAAGGTAGAATAGATATTTCTTGATACAATAACGCAATGATTGGGTATAATAAAAATGTTGAAAAGAATGTTACTCCATTATGTGATTAATGTGTATCACTTTGAAATTGCACTTTAATGGAAGGATAATTTGTTATAGATTGCATCCTTAGTGCACAATATTTAAAGAAAAGGGATTGCATCTTCATTTGCACAGGATTGGACAAGGGATGAGTTTTGGGTTATTGACTTGTCTCTAAAGGAAAGACTAGATATTTTGTGCAAGAGATAGTCTTACTATACAAGATAAGTGGTTGATTTTTACAGAGTATTCAAAGTAATTATCAGATTGATATTATAGAAAGGAAGTGTTTTCCTAGCTGTTGATCATAGGTTGATTTCTTGGATAGGTAATTGCATGAAAGTTCTTGTGCCCTCATGGGTGGAATTATCTTATTATGCACTAAACCTCCCCCAAGATTAGTAGTAGAGCCCTTCACCAAGGGGTTATTTGACCGTGTTAGAGGATAAGACTGACCCCAAAGGTGAGAGTTCTCTCCATAGGGAGGACATTAGGAGGCAACAAGGGTTCCATGTGGGCTTTGCATAAATCCCTTAGGTTTGTCAAGGATTAGCCTATGTGACCCAGGATGGACTTCCCAAAAGGCCTTGAGATAAGGGCAAATTGGTGAATCGTATAACTAAAAATTGGACATGAATCCCAAACTAAGGGACAAAATGCTAGATTGACATTTTACCTTGGAGAAGGTGTGAGATAGGTACATTGTTTGATATCTACTTTCAAAAGATTACTTTGATATTATCTTCATGTCAGTGACACAATTTACATGAAGGAACTAGTGTTTAATGGCTATTTAAGGAAGCCATCTTTGCATGTCAAACCTAAATGTGCTAGGATAATTATACACTACAAAAAAATCCCGAGGGAAAGTGAGAGGGCAAGATCCCAGATAGAGATTCGTCTAATGGATGGGTCGTTTGGGTAAATCGAGGCTTTTTCTTCAAAGTGCTAGACTAAGAAATATGGCCAATCTAGTGTGCTATCTTAGACCCCAATCAATGCCATTTTAGGGGAGCAAGGTTGAGGCTATACCCTATGGGTAGAGGGATCAATACACATTACTTCCTCATTTCTTGCTCCCTATAAACCAAGTGTGACATTGATTTGCTTCAATTTGAGCTGACTTGTGAATGCAGCAACTTGAGAACCGATTCTAGCTTAAGTTGTTAGGTGACCTTAGTGTTGAATTAAGAACCTAGATACAAGTCGTGATCCTTATGGATTATGCTCAAAAATATTTCATTGCAAAGTGGACTCGAGAGGACTTGAGAGCAGCTAGGTGACAAACCTCATGTTGTTCTAAGTAGTACTAGGTTGTGTCGCTTGGGAAAAGCCTCTCGAGGGACAACTAATTGTGTCAATGTGAGATCCTTAATTTGGGCATGTCATAGAATTCGTGGGTAAATTTTGAGTTAGTACATACTCATTGTAGGCCGTACAAATGCCTAAGTGACTCTATCAATAGTCTATATGGTTGCCCAACGTTCTTTAGATGAAATACATGGATTTTCATGTCTAAACAATTTCATAATAAGGCAAAATAGGGTGTTGTTGTAGTATGGATAGAAATGATAAATCTACTACCAAAATTGAAACATCCATTAAATGTAATAGAAAACTAATACATCTACTTGAATAGCACATCACAATCTTTGAGAAGAGTGATAAAAAAACAATGTCCAATCAAGATATGAAAGATGCCGAATGGAGGTCACAAATAGTGGAGTTATGGAAAGTGGTTGATAATTTTGGTCATCTGATGGATTAAAAGATTGAGAAGATGATTTCTTTGTCTACATCCCATAGCATCGAGTTAAATCTTGACAGATTGACTAATGGTACATCATATGGACTATCATATGATGGATTTTTCAATGTACCTTCATCTTATGGACAACATCATGATGAGTGTATATACGATGATCATGATTTTGGGAAAGATATATGCTATGTGTCTTGTTATAATGATGGTCAATGCTCAAATGTATATGGATAACAACATTAAGGACATAATCATGGCCATTCTTATGATGCTATTGGCCAGCAATGTGGACATCATTCTTATGCATATCTCTATGCAATGTAAGGTAACTCTTTTGACTCCTATGGATGGCCCTATGTAAGGGATACTTATGCTAATCCTTTGGGGTGTTATCATTATCATGACTATGGGCAACATACTATCAGCAACTCATCTATTACAAAGGTGAATACTTTGATTGCAAAAGACATGGAACATGAAGATGAAGAACAAGAAGCTAAAGAGGAAGAAGAACAAGAAGATGAAGATGAGGAAGACCAAGAAGATGCGGATGGGTCTCATGAGTCTCAAGAGAATTGTGTTGAAAATGAATGTCTTGAAGGCATTGGGACATCACATGATGGTGCATATGATGGTCTACATCAGCCTATGCACACCCATGGTATGCAACAACCAAGAGAAGGAAATCATTTGAATGTGTATGAGGATGAATATGATGCATATGAAGTTCTTGATGGGGATGCCTATGGACATTATGCTTGGAATGCATATGCACATGACATGGTTGACAAGGATACCAATGACACAATGTTTCTTAATTATCTGAGGGATTTTGGATCAGATTATAGGGATGGTGCATTATGCCATATTCTAGATGGCTTGAAACTTGTGTTTGATGACAATTCTACTCTCTTGTATAGCTACTATATTGGAATAGCTTTCAACCTGGGTGAGGATGATCATTTTTAGATGTGCGATGACTATTATGTTGGAACACCTTTTCATCTAGGTGGATTTATTGCCGATTCAAGATGACACAAAACATGTTACAACTTGCTGCAATAATTTCTTTCATTAAAAATAATTGATCTAACTCCATCAAAATTGGGTTTTTATGGTTTTCATGGGTACTATGAAGTGTCTTCTACATTTAGGTACTTCGTTTGACTTATTTGGAGGAGTACATCTCAAGTTATGGCCATTTTTATCTAACAACCCTATTCTGGACATCACTTGGATTTTTATAATTGTCTTATTTGAGACTCTTCTTTCTCATGGGAGACACCATTATTTTCATTTCCAGTTAGTGACTTCCTTGTGCTTAAGTTCTATATGGGAGTACATTGGTTCTATCACTTCCATCATACAAGGTTTAAGGACAAATCTATTTTGGGTGGGGATGGTTTATAATGAAGGACAATAGAGGATGAAGAAGTGCAATTTTAGTTTGGGAAAGAATGAAATAATTAGGGAAGAAAGTGTAAATATAGATTTCAATAACCTTTGACACATTTCTCAAGAATCCAAGAAGAACACTTAGTTTAGCATTGGCATTAGTCACTGCATTTCTATCTTCTTCCTTATAGTTGTAGTAGCCATGGACTCCATGGTGCTTATACTAATGGAATTTTATCACTTTCTTATTACATTTCTTATTTCCTGGACATTAAGTGCTAGTTTAGATCAATTAGAGCAAGCCTTCATTTCACAGAACTCCGGAGCCTCATCATTATCTCCTTAGCATAGTTCAAATAACCTTTATCCATAAGGAAATTGGTCAATCTAACTTTCCAAGCATGGAAGTTATGCTTGTCAATCTTGTGACTGACAATCTAATTAAAACCCTTACACATTGTGTAGAAAAACCCAAAAATATGTTTTTATCAACAACCTAGTAATTCACGTAAACTATCACATGTACTAAACTCAATACATAAGCATACCCTAAGAAACACCTATAATGACTAACAATATCAAAATAATATTTGCCATGCCCAACACATGCAACCTATTAGTGAAATGAAGAGGTTTGTAGAGTTCATGTACCTTAACAAATTTGCACATGAACATTTAACTCCCAAACAGAGATAAAAACATGCCCAAAATGTGATTTTGATCACAAGTTTTAGATTGGAGGTTAGACTAAAGGTCTATTACATTCCCTTAAGCACTCCAAGCTTGTGAAGATAGCTTATCAATCAAAGATTTTATGAGAGATCTCTCCACAATTGTACTTCACAATAGGGCTTCCTTGTAGACTCATGTGCTTGCGGCTTAGAGCTCCTTATTTGAATGCTTCTTTGATACCATGAAAAGATGGGAGAGAGAGAGGGATCTTGAGTTCTTGCAAGACACACAACATGTAGAGAATGAACACAAGATAAGAAGCTTAAAAACCTAGACTTCTTTCTTCTTTTTCCTCTTCTCCACTCTAATAGTCTACCAAAAATAATAGAGACTATAATATACATAATATACAAGCAGTCCATAATGTGAAAATACTAAGTAGAAAGATGATTAGATTGATAACTTGTAACTTGGGTAGGTGGAATAACTAATATTCAATTGTAAAGTATCACTAGAACGATATGCAAATGTAGGTACTAACCATGTTAGTGATACAAATGCAAAAACGATCATCCAAGTATGTGAATGCCAGCTCATGTTGAGCTTGCCATCTCAACATTCCCTAGGTGCCTCCTTAGGTCCATGAAGACTCTTTGTCAACTTGGACACTAGGTGTTCCCTACCCTTTCCTACAAAGCCCTTAGACTATTGCATATAGATGTCCTCATGTAGGTTCCCATGTAAGAAAGCCATTTTCACATCCATTTGGTACAAGTCTAGATCCATCTATGCAACCAAGGCCAAAACTAAGCAAAGATTACTCATCTTGACTAAATGGAGAATATCTTATCAAAGTCAACTTCCTCTTTCAATCTAAAATCCTTAGCAACCAAATGGACCTTATATGCTAGCTTTGGGTGACTAGGGGTGCTCTTCAACTTGTATACCCACTTTTATGGTAACATATGTTTTCCATTGGATAATTGAATCAAATCCCATGTGTAATTCTTCTATAGTGAATCAAAATCAAACTATATGGCCCTCTCCCAAGGGTGACTATCACATCTATATATCCCCCTTATAAGTAAGAGGCTCATTAAAATTTTTCACCATGACATAATGCATTGAGGCCTCATAATAATTAGGAGGATGGAAGACTCCAGTAGATCATCTCAACCATTTGGGGGTGCTTGTACATCCTATTCAATCTATCTAATATCATGATCCTATACAAAAAGTGGATCCTAGGCCACTACATCATCATCAGAGGAGCTACTTCAGGCTATCTATTTGGGGCTGGCTATATGGTAACAAGAGACTCCTCCTAAAAGTTCACCCTACATACCTAAATCATTGGCTCTAGTTTCTTATGCATCTAGCCCTCATGAAAGATAAAAACATCATTGCTATGAATAACCTTCTGATCCTATAGAACCCAAAGGTGATAGCCCATCTCACTTGCATCACCATATCCAAGAAATATGTATTTGGTAGACTTCAAATCCAACTTGTTGCATTTTTCATTGGGAATATGAAAAAATGTGATCCAAAGGCTCTCAAATGAGCATATGAGGGAGGTTTACTAGACCATATCTCCTTTGTAACTCTACCACCAATGGAAATATAGGGGGATCTATTAATTAAGTGAGTAGTCGTAGTAACTGCCTTGACCCAAAATGTATGTGGTAAGTCTACTTGACTAAGCATAATGTAACTCTTTCTTGAATGGTCCTATTCATGCGCTTTGCAACACCATTCTAGGGTGGAGTGTAAGAGGCAGTCAACTAATGTTTAATATCCCTCTCATAAAAAAATCACTCAAAATAACTTGAGACATATTCATGACCATTCTTAGATCATAGGGATTTCAACCTATGCCTCTCAACCATAGCAAGAAAGCACTAAAAAATAGGTGAAACTTCTAACTTCTACTTTATGGAATAGACCTAGACTTTATGAAAATAAGCATCAATTAATGCAATGAAATACTTAATGCCACCCAAGGATTGATAGGGCATGGAACCACAAACATTAGAGAATAAACAAGAGCCAAATGCTCACTTATGCACATAGAGCCAAAGGCTCACTTGTGTGCATAAAGCCAGCCTTTTTATGCATGTTACGAGTTTGCCTGCCATATAAACAATAATCACATGAATCAAAACATGAAAAGTGCAAGTGTAGGAGATATTGCAAATGATTCAATACTTTCATTCCTTTGAGAAGCATATGCCCAAGATGGCGATGCTAAAGAGATATATGTCGAAGATTAGTCATGCTAAAACATGATCATAGTGTCAGATATAAGTAAGGGATAAAGATTGCTAATCTTGGCACCTCTAGCTAAAACGGGGTTACTACAAGAGATTTTTCATGCAAAACCACCAAAAGAAATGTCATGATACCTATCCAACTATCTTGTAGAGATAAGGCTTTTGGTCAAAGCTGGTACATGATTTACATAATAGAGAACAAATAAAGTACTAGTGGAAAATTGCAAACGTACATTACCAATGCCAACAATATTAGAGACATGATAATCTTCAATTCCCATAGAACCTATCATAAGATGATAGGTACTAAGTACAATGTGAGGTCATATAAAAGAAAGCACCCAAATCAAGCAACCAACATTGAGAGAAAGAGAAGTGAGTATCAATCAATTGGATATTACATGAAGAAGTAGCTAGAATGTACTCATCGGAATTGTACTCCAACGTATTTATCTTCTCAATCTTGATAATAGACTTAGTGATGCTACAATCATCCAATGTCTTAGCATTATTTTGCACTTTTTCCTTGCCTTTATCTCACCTATCCTAGCACATTTAATGACACAGTGGCCGAATATGACACTATTCCCCACAATAATAACATGCAAGAGATGACTTGGGGCCACGGGATTTACTATGACCTTGCCCATGAGATTTAGACTTTGACCTACTCTACTTTGCATCTTTGCCATGATGGTCATCACCATATTTGCCATCATTATAGTCTCTAATAGTGAGTGTATGAGAGGCATGGGTTGCTTCATTATTCTTTCTATTTACTTTCTTAGTAAGCAAGGCACTCTCTACATCTTTGATTTTAAAACCATTTATAGGAACATTATTGCTTATGGTAGTGCAAAAAGCATCCCAAGACTTAAGAAGATGTTACAGCCCAAAAGGAAGACCAAGATAGAAAGGCCCCAAAAGGTCAAGAATGGAAGGTAGCCCAAGGCAGCGAGAAAAGTGGAAAAGAAAGGCAAGCTTGAAAAAATGTAGGAAAAGCCTAAATGCAAAAGAAAGTGCACAATAATGGGCACAATGAATATTCTAGTAAAAAAAGTGCCGAGCGCATTGTAATCCATGTTGTACAAGAGCGCCATGCTCCCTCCTATGCAATTTGTAAATGTAGACGAGCACGGGGGTGAAGGAACTATGAAAAGAGGAAAGAAATAAAGAAAGAATACCTTGGCTAAAATGATCAATCATGTAAAAAGGGATGGACACCCAAAGAGGAGGAGGGCATGTATAAAAAGGCAAAAGATAATAGAGAAGATCATTCTTGTGTGTGGCCAAAACTAGCTCGTCTCTTCTTCTCCTTGATCTTGCTTGAGCTTGTGCTTCACAGAGGGAGTGTGAGGAGTGAGAGAGTGAGCATGTGAGGGTGAGGGACCATGGTGGAGAAGCTCTCCATCGTCTTCTCTCTTCCCACGGGGGAAGGGGAGTAATGGATGAAAACTCAAAATAGGAATTGAATTCTAAAAGAAAAGAATGAAGGTGTGGATTGATTGGTATGCCGAATTATTAATCTATGGGTTTTTGTGGGTTATGTTCCTCATTGTATGAGAGTTCTTATTTTCAAACACTAATATTTTTGGTCATCTTACTTTCCATGCAAGAAATACCCTTTAAAGAAAACTAACTGTGGGGTGTTGTGTGGCCATAAGAACCTAAATGGTAGGACAGTAGGATAAAGCCAACAAGCTTCCCTTCTAGGAGGAGGAGCATAGAAGATATGCCATGGAAATCCAAGCATTCAACCAATTGAAATATCATAGCATCCACAATCTGGAAGGGGTGATGATAGCTAAAGGAGGTGGTGGCATAGATGCTGGAGTGATGTAACCTTACAAGTACCTGGAAAAGGTGGGACAAGACATAGACCACAAAAAATGCATTGAATTCCTGAGGACCTTTGACATCCAAAGGAACCTTGGCACGGTGACTATCAGGCAAGATGAGACCTCTAGAAGTGTGGTGGTTCTCCTTAGTCCAGAGATTCATAGAGAAGGCATTGGGGCTTGCAGAGAAGCTGGAAAAGAGATCCAAGAGGTATGTGCATGGAATGCTAGGGATGGACAAAAGAAATACCTACACAATAATGGAATCAACCTAGCCAATATTTTGGAACCCACCATTTGGCTGCAGGCTAAAGTGATCCATATACTTTTTTCAAGCCAGAGTTACAATGCCCTTATGAGTAGAATCGGTATATCCTTGCTGGAAATCCTTATAGGCCAATGCCCTGGATGAGGTGAATTGAAATGTCTATGTCTGAAAAACAATACATGCCTCGACAAAGGTACTAGCTGCAATACCAAGGGTGGTACTCAGGGGGGGGGGTCACTCATTAATATATGTATATATAACGTGAGTTCAAAATAAGGGGTTTTTAAAATACTATTCATATACATTTTTTACAATACAGAACAGTGTTATATAAAGGGGTTACTTATAGATTGAATAGAAAAGGGTTGTGTTTTATTCAAGAAAAATTTACAAATTAGGATATCTATAAATAGGCCATGAACGCACGTTATATCGAGGATATATATATAGTGAACCCCTGGAGGGGTGGTAGGAGGAGAGTCCTCGGCTGCCACTACAGAGTCTAGAAGGAAAAAACCTACCTCCAAGGCTTCAACCATAGGTTTTGAAAGAGGATTAATAGTCATTATCTAGGAAGCTCTAGAGGAGGCAAAAAGAGAAGTGGTAGAGGAAGTCCCAGAGCCATCACCAACTCACCAAGAGCCATCACCAATTTGTGAGGAGCGTCGCTCTCCCACCCCAGCAAACCCGACCATCTCGATTTTAGGAGGAGAATAGGAGGGAGAAAAAAACCATAAAGAGCAGTAGGACAACATGACAAAAATCATTAATGAAAAAGGAGAATGACCAACCACCTAAACCACAAGAAGCCTCAAGTGAGTGGAAAATTAGTGAGCATCAAGCCTCATAACTCTCAAGCCAAGGGGAAAGGTAGAAAGATTACTCTCAAAACCCCCATACGGAAGCCCCACTCCACCGTTGAGGAAAATAGAGAGTTGCAAAGGGTGGAGGAGGAGTCAAAGAGGCTAGAAGAAGAGCACACAAAGAGGCAAGAAGAGGAGGAAGAAATGTTGAAAAAACGAGAAGAAGAGGAGATTGCCCTTGCCATTTAGAGATTAGTGGAGCAACCCTCCCGATCTCAGGAATTGGCAATGATGAGCCCAATAAGGGAGGACATGCTAAGCACGAGCGCAGCAGTGGAGGAAGCTAGACCAAAACCGGTGGTGGAAGGAAATGGTAAAGCCCCATTACAACCAATCCCATCAATCTTGGCTACATTGACAATCACCCCAACACAGGGTATTGTTAGAAGGGGTGGTCAATGAAAGCAATATCATGGCTTGGGTGCAGTACTTAGTTGGCAAAGTACAAGAAATTGCACTTGCACCCAGTGGCAAAGAAGATGCTCTTGCAGGAACCAAGAGACCAGTAGAGTAGACGCTGAGTCACACCAAGGGCCAAAGGTACCCCGCTTAGGAGTATCAGATACTTCGGTACCTTCGGCCATGTGCCATAATGAGGATCAAGACAAATTGGTGAAGGAATTTCAAAGCCAACTCCATAGGACAACCAAAGACAAAAAGGCCACACTTGCAAAGCTTGAAAAAGAAAATGTTGCATTTGCAGACTATAAGATGGAGGAAGCAAGAGTAATGACCATCATTAATAGGGAGGTAATGTCATTAAAAGAGGCCCTAAAGGCAAGAGATGGAGAAGAGGGTCTCAAACACAAGGAGTTATATGATGAAGAGGGAGACCCACATCTCCTTGGAGAATATGTGCACCTTCAACTCCTGTGAAAATAAACATCTAGAGCTGGAAATAAAAGAGCTAAAGAGGCAAAAATAAGAGGCTACAAAAGAGCTACAAGAGGCAAGGAACCAACGAGATGAGGAGAACAAGAGGAAACTGATGGTGCTACACAACCAGCTACAATCAGCTCTCCATGAACAAGACATACTTAAGGAGCATGTGAAATGAAAAAATCAAGAGCAAGAGGAAATGCATACACTGTGGCAAGAGCAAGAGTAGGTGATTGCCACCCTAGCCCAGTACCAAAACCAAGGGTTAGAGAAAATGAAGAAAAAAGCATAAGAATGGGTGGCCAAAAACAAAGATTGATTCAAAACCTTAGCCTACAAGCTGGCCCATATTGCTAAGGGTGAGTGCATCCTAGCAAAAATCAATGCCACGGTTGTTGAGACACGAATACTAGAGCAACAACGTGTGTTCTTAAGAACAGTATTGAATGTCACACATCCATGAGGAGAAGAGGCGGTGGAGAAACTAAAGAGAAATCTAGAATTGACGAGGGCTTTACAGCATGGACTCCATGACAAAGCACCCAGGACTAGCACGGATTTGGGACTAGAAGAGCAATACACCACCTAATCTCAGCTAGCTTAACCGCACAAAACTCACCCTATTAGGGCTTGGGAAGCCAGAACGGTAAATGCAACCATCGCAACAGTAGCCATAGAGCCGGTCCAGGAAGAAGGACCTAATCTCAAACTGAACCGTCAAGAGGAAAAACAAATGCATGAATCAAGCCCCCCTCTACAATCATAAGTGCAAATAGAAGAGTAAGGGGAGGATCCAGGGCCACCCAAACAGATGGTGGAGGAAAGGCACAAGTGCAAGGAGCAAGTGGAATGTGCCCACAAAAATTTTTAAGCTAGGACACCACAAGTTCCTCAAGTGGCCATCCCTCACAGTGAGGAGTGTGATCTCATCGACTGGGGGCAGGAACTACATAGTGCTATCTCCTAAGGTGGTGGAGGATACCATCAAGCTTTTAGCAAGTCTGGGAAGGAAATGGTTAGAGGAATGAAGGAGGCACCCCAGAAGGTGGCAGCAGGAACCTACAAATTATTGGGAAGATAAGGTGGTGGAGGTACACCGAAGGGTAGAGGGATATGAGGCACAGCCAAGGTGATACAAGAACATTTGGGACTCTAGCTTGGAGGATCGGATCACTTTCCTGGGTGTAACCACTTGTTTTTGTCATCTACTCCACTCAATGTAAGAGAAAACGTAAAGGGGTATCTGCAAAGTGGGGCACTCTTCAATAAAGCCCTCAAGCCACCATGCAACTTGACCCCTGCTCTGCAACAGGATGCCTCTCAGCATGCTCCCTTATTAAATTTATTCATTCAAAAGAAGAAGAAGAAAAAGAAGAAGAAGAAAGAGAAAAAAAGAGAAAAACAAAATGAAAAAATGAAAAAAAGTAAAAAGAGAAAAGAAAGGATAAGAGAAAAAGGAAGAGAAAAAGAAGGAAGTAGAAAGCAAAGAAGCATAGCAAGGGAATCAACCATCTGTACTCCACGAGCATCACAAGCACTACACTTAGGGACCACCCTAGCTCATTCGCCACTTCACATACTTAGGGCACCTTTAAGGGTAGGATACACCTAGGGAGCTCCCGCTCACCTACGGTTAGACCTGTCTCCCTAAGTCACACCCACAACACCTCCCTTTGTATAAGAATTGGGCCCTCAAGTGTGGGACAACACCTTGGGCATATGCCTATGGTTTGCCCCAATTCCTAGTTCCACAAACACAAACACCATGCAGCGCATTGTGAGATAGGCACACCCCCAAGGAGCCCCCTGTTAGAAATGCGGGATCTAGAGCATGACATAACCGGAAGCTATGGAGGATGGAAAGAGAAGTGTAGACTCATGATGTAATTGACACTGTTTGTTACACAAGTGAATTAGGTTCCAAGATTGAGACTTGGACTCATAAACACAATCTTGTGTATGTGGACAATGACATTGATACTTTACTGAAATGAAAAGAGTACTATCATTGCATTAAGAAAGGAAGCAAGTACAATGCTTTATAGGAAAGTAGGAAACTGCAGTAGGCACTATTGTGCATATGGGATAAGTTAGCCTGCATATCCTTGACCCTGAGACTCCATACAAAGAGGCTGTTTGAGTGTGATTGCTGATTCTCAACACCCCTCCTCAATCACAACTGGAAAAGGCACAAAGTGTGTAAAGGCTGTAGTGAGAACCACCTGCAAAGTGTGGGCATACCACAGACATGGCAAAACACCAGAGGCTGTTGCAGAAAAAGCTAAGTGTGGGTACCATAAACATGGTGGACATCCAGAGGCTGTAACAGGGGCCTCACAAAGTGTACAGGGACTGTAATGCCAAGTTACATAAGGAGTTTACAAAGCTTATGGCAGGAAGCATTAGGGAAAGGAAATACAAGGCTTTTTAAAATAGTCTATCAGAATTATGAGAGTACAAGGACTGATGAGTCTTGTCCTTCCGATCCTGGTGGTCTTCATCTTCTTCTTCCTTTGCTTCATTTTCTTCTTCTTCTTTGACTGCGACTAGATAGGCCTTTTGGGATCTCTTTCTTGCGTGGCAGAACTTCTCGGTGTGTCCAGTCCTTTTGCAGAAGTCACAGAAGAGCTGATCCTTCTTGCCTTTGTACCTGTTGCCAACATATAATGCATGCTCATCTCTAGAGGTACTTGGTTCTTCCTTAGTTTTTAGCTTCTTTTCTTCTTCTAACAGTGATGCCTGGATATCAACAAGTTCAGGATTTGGCATGTTGATTAAAGTTGTTGATACATTATTATATTCAGGAGGCAAGCTCTTAAGTAGAACACCGATGCAAACATCTTCATCCATTTTAATGTTGATTCCTGCAAGTTGGGTTAGGAGTCCTTCCATGTAATTAAGATGTGTGGCAAGTGATGTGCTGGACTTCATTTCAAGCCTGAAGAACTCAATCAGGAGACCATACTTTGATGATTTAGATTGTGCACCGAACAGGGTGTCAAGTCTTTTCCATGTATCCTGTGAGGTCTCACAGTTATCCACGTGATGGATATAACTGTCGTCTAGCTCCAATTTGATAATGGCCTGGGCTCTGTCATCATTCTTTTGCCAAGTAGTTGCAAGGTCCGCGTCCCGAGGTTTCTTCTCTTTGCCATTTGTGATGGCCCAGAGACCGTTCTTCATCAGGATGAGCTTGATGCGGGTTTGCCAAGTGTGGAATCCGACTCCTTTGAATCGAGCATTTGGAGAGTCTTTGCCCATGTTAGACTTACGGGAACAGTAGCAAATCAACTTCAGACTTTATTAGATTTGAGCAACAGAAGAATTGATTGAGAGACACAAGTGCTAAAAAGCACTAACTGAGTGTCAATGAATACCAAATCTGAAAAAGTCTTTTACTCCAAGTGATCTTCCCCTTCTTGATTTGATGCTGATGCCTTCAGATCTGAGTGACAGTACTTTAACGAACTTCAGAGAGTATTGCTCAGTGATTAAAATCACTGTTGATAACTTCAGTGAGAGAAACAGTGAAAAATGTCAAGATTTTGAAGCTTTTGGCTATGGTGGAATTAGGGTTTCTGAGATAGGGGCCTGGTTTTTTGCTGATTTCAGGAGCTACAGTGGATCATTTTCAAAACTTTTTACATGTCTAGGAAGCTTATGTCATGGGCTATCAAAGCCCCATGGAGATCGTCCAGATCGCGGGCTGTACGGCGCACGTAGAAGCCACGAACAGAATCGGCGCAGATCTGGACAGTGACAGTGAATTTCTGCAATGCTGGAGCCAGGGAGCAGCAATGTCATCAATTATTGTGCCAAGATGAAGCGCCTTGAGCAGAGGAACAACTCTCCAGAAGAAATCGTGGGCTGAAATGGCCTGGTTGAAGAGTTATGGAAGCTCCAAGCAAGGTAGGTCCTGTCTGGCTATGGCAGACACAGAGTAGAGATTGGGGATTTTCACAATGCTGAGCTCCAGATGGTCCAATTCCTGGATTGATGTGATACAGGGAAGCTTTATGAGTTGGGGAATACTTTTCCAGAAGGAAGCTCTAAGAGATTTGACCTGTGGAGTGAGATATAAGCAGTTCAATCTGACAGGGTGCTGCTGGCTATGGCTGCCATGGAAGCTTCAGTGAGAGTAGAGTTGAGAAAAGAAGTCATACACTGACACTGAGCTGGATGGAGGTTCAGAAGAATCAAGAGAGGCTGGAGAAGCAATGCCATGCCCAACTGGGCTCTGATACCATGTTAGAAATGCGGGATCTAGAGCATGACATAACCGGAAGCTATGGAGGATGGAAAGAGAAGTGTAGACTCATGATGTAATTGACACTGTTTGTTACACAAGTGAATTAGGTTCCAAGATTGAGACTTGGACTCATAAACACAATCTTGTGTATGTGGACAATGACATTGACACTTTACTGAAATGAAAAGAGTACTATCATTGCATTAAGAAAGGAAGCAAGTACAATGCTTTATAGGAAAGTAGGAAACTGCAGTAGGCACTATTGTGCATATGGGATAAGTTAGCCTGCATATCCTTGACCCTGAGACTCCATACAAAGAGGCTGTTTAAGTGTGATTGCTGATTCTCAACACCCCCAAGCAGTGCTATTTCTTTTCTTTTCAAGTACATTCAGTAACATGCAATCCACCATTGGCATTGAAGGCTCCCATCATGCACTCAATCCTTCCTCAGCATCCACAATTCTCCATCCATTGTGATGTGTCTCTTCTCCATAGCCAACCTCCTATAATCCCATCATCAATTGACATGGCACACCTTCAACCACCCGAGCCCTTATTAACAAGCACCATGGGACTAGCTCTTGACTAGGAGGGGGTAATGTTACAGCCCAAAAGGTAGCCCAAGATAGAAAGGATCCAAAAATTCAAAAATGGAAGGTAGCCCAAGGCAAGAAAAGCAAAAAAGAAAGGCAAGCTCGAAAAAATGTAGGAAAATCCTTAATACAAAAGGAAGTGCAAAATAATGAGTGCACCAAATATTCTAGCAAAGAAAGTGCAAAGTACATTGTAATTCATGTTGTACAAGAGTGCCAAGCTCCCTCCTGTGCAATTTATAAGTGTAGATGGGCACGAGTGAAGAAATCATGAAAAGAGGAAATAAATAAAGAAAGAAAACCTTGGCTAAAATGGCCAATCATGTAAAAAGGGATGGGTACCCAAAGAGAAGGGTATCTATAAAAAGGCAAAAAGGAAACGGAAAATATCATTCTTGTGTGTGGCCAAAACTAGCTCTTCTCTTCTTCTCCTTGTTCTTGCTTGAGCTTGTGCTTGTTGAGAGAGGGAGTGTGAGGAGTGAGGGAGTGAGTATGTGAGGGTGAGGGACTGTGGTGGAGAAGCTCTCCATCATCTCCTTTCTTCTTCTTCTCTTATATTCTCTTGTCTTGCACGTGATAATGGAGCATGGAGCTTAAAACTTGAGGATCGAGCTTGCACCTTGGATTATGGAGCTACCAGAGTGCTTGAGGGAGAAGACAACTCAGTCAAGCATGGAGGTAAGCTCAACACACTCGTAGGTGTGAGGGCATGTATGGCTATGTGAGAGGTAGCCATTGCACTTGGCTTGAAACACTTGAAGTAATAAGCAGTCCATGGGTCTTGGCAATCGAGCAAGAAGCCCAAATAGAAGAGTGACAAATAAGAACATAGCTATGACATTCCCCTCAAAAGTAATCCGTGCGAAGTAAACTAGCTAAAAATAGAATGAAACTCAATCAAATGAGAAGACATAGCAATTCCTTCATTCATATGAAGATCCATGAAATTTTTAAGCCAATACAATTGCAAAGCAAGGCTTTGCTCATAAAGATTATATATTCTCACCCATAACTACCAAGTACCACCCTTAGTCTTAATGACATTAAAGTAAACTTGGTTTAACAAAGATAAAATGATAGTGGACTGGGATAACTCATCAAGATCAGCCCAAGCCTCTATATGATACTCTTTTGGCTTCACCCCTTTAGTTTTCAATGGTTTAGTGTAACATGCCCACCTATCCTTTGTCCATGTATATTTTTAGTGGTCCATCGAGAGATGAATCTAAGCGACACTACTCGGCACTCCCATCGAATGTTATGAATCTAAGCGACACTACTCGGCACTCCCATGGAATGTTATGGGGTTTGCCACCTAGGGTTTCTTGAGTCCACCTTGCAACAGAACGTTTGCGGTTGAACGCACTAGGATTGACCTGAAATTTGGGTCCCTAGTGGTCAAGGTCTCGTGATAGCAATTCTAGTGTCGGCCCATCCTACTTTACGCAGAGATATCCAAGCCGAAGTAGACCCATGCCGCACTTGGTTCAAAGAGAATGGAAAATGAGAGGGATACGCTGCTCAACCTCTCTACCCGTAGGGCATAATCCCATTCCATCCCCCTAAAACTGCATGAATCGGGGTTCTATCCTAACAATTTTTAAGGGTCGGGTTAATAAACCTTGTGAGAAGCCTCCCAATTCTCTGGGATCACTTTGCCATAGGACGGACCCATTGAGGGTTCCGTCCACCTGCTTCCCTCAAAAGGCATTCTTTAGTTATTTAATTAGGTCCTACCATGCTTATGTGTGACATTTAAAACCAGCTTTCTTAATTAAGCCTTTTAGGGAATATGGTTCGTTCGCGTAATTTATAGCATCGACACAAATACAGAGCAAGCAGTCCTTTTGACAAACAAGTTCCTTAACTTGTCTTCAAGTTAATCTTTGTCTCCTGCCCATATAGGAGAAATTATATGTCCCTTCTACCCTACAGAAGTACCTGGTCCAAATCACATGGCACCATAATTTCCACCCTTTATCTAGAATACAATCTTCCAATGCCACAAACGTTGGGGCTATGGCAGTCTTTAACTCCATTCCAGACTGACCCACAAGCTACTTAGGAGTGAAATACTATTCCCATGGTTGGCCTTTCCACCACTCGATCTTCGACATGTGAATCGAGCAGTGCGCTTTGATCCACGTTGCAATCTTGGAGGTGATCCACCCATGCAAAGAGCCTTTCCTTAATTAAATCATTTAGGAATCAAGCACAATCAAGGCATTCAGCCCTATTATCATATTTTAGAAAACATTCATTCATTCCCATGGCAACTTGTCATCCGATCCCTGCCATGCGTTTACCACCAAACACAAGCACTTGGAATAATCATCCAAATGAAAAACCAACAACCAGTTGAATGTAAAAGCATTTAGGATGTTGTTTGATCAATCCAACAAAATCAATTGTATTTTTTCAAACAATGCAATAATTGACGCGATAATAATTTCCATCACATATTTGCTCTCCCCCTTGGGATCTAAGAGAGATTTTATGAAAAAAATTTATTAACACTCCCTTCCTTCGGCTAAGGCATATGTTAAAAGGTCTCATATAACTATACAAGATGTAAGTTCTATTGATCACTTACATTGATCGATAACCCAGCCTTCTTCCCAAAAGTTTAGAAGTATTGATCTTTACTTTGACTTAGGGTTTTCCCAATCCTTGAGCTCTCCACTTGCCTTTGAGGCCTAGAGTTGTTGTTTGCATCTAGCCTAACTCCAAATTGGACTGATGAAACTAGTTATTAACCAAACAGATCTCAAGGCATCTTAATTTTAACTCTTATGATCATTGTTTGTGCTAACTATGGTTTTTTACCATGTCATCGTCTTCCCCGTCCAATTCATCTTCTTCCTCCTCCCCCCCTCCCCCCGGTCACCTGTTCGATGATGACAGGGGGGAGGGTAATAAAATTTTTGGAATTACCTTTTTTTTGGGGGGGTGTTCCTATGTGGGCAGGAATATTACAGTTTAGTTTGCTTCTTTTGAACCAAAACTTGTTATATCTAGGTCTTTCAATAGTTGAAGTTGTTGCCATCCAACTTGTCTATGTTGAAAATAACAATATCCCCAAGAGCATTTGAATTATGATTGCCAAACAAAGAGAGAATGGGCAGTTGTAGTAATAGTAAATCAACCCCAAAACCAACCCAAAATTGAACGTTGTCATAACGCGTAGGGGGTTGAAGGTCACCATAGGGGTTTGGCAAGAAAACTGGACAAGATAGATGGAGATGTGTCTTCAAGAGATAAGTAGATTACAATGAATGTTTAAAGGTTCAACAGGTACTTCACGATCAATCACAAGGGTTTGAGAGAGAAGAATGTATGGGGGTTCAAGAGCTTAGACTCTGGAGATGGTAGAGATAAGAGAAGGGTTGAAGGTTTCAAGCCAAGTTCTTAAAGATGTTAATAGAGCTTCCAACTGCATGTTCTTAGCAAAGATCACAAGAGTATTATCTCATAAGTTCTAACTCAAATCAAGCTTGTTTTCTTGACTATAAGAGCAATCACAAATTATAAAAACAAGTACAATATGCTATCATGTATCATAAACAACTCTGCATCCCATCATTCATACATGATGCCATAGCATGAAGGGAGATTCAAGGAGTGGAGTAGATGGAAAATAAAGGATTGAAAGAAATAGAAGACGTAGAAGAATACTCACAGAAAGAATTAGAAAATGTAGAAGAACACTAACAGAGATGAAGCCTGTCAGTTTATTTCTGCATTATGAGAAGATAAAACTCTAGTAGACAAAAATGTGTATAAAATAATACCTTCCTCTATGCTGCTCAGATCGCTAATCTGACGCCTCCATTGGCTTTGAAAGGGGGGTAGAATATCAGGACACCTCGCCAGAATTCAACCAGATCACTCATTCTTCATTTCCCACTTCGAAGTATTGTTCACTGTCTGAAAACAGTGATTGCACGTCACACGATTTCGCCAATCTCTCTTTTTACATAAAATTCTCTCAAAATAGCTAAAATCTACATGCTTTCTTTTACATGTTATCCTAATCTAGAAGTTGTCTACAATTTTATGGCTTTTTTTACAAGAGATAATATCTAAAATATCAAAATTTGGCTAAAACTTGTCCAAAAAAAAATATTTTTGAACCATGGACACTAACACTAATGCCTAAAGTGGCATTGGCTCTCTAGATCTATAAGGAAGTCGCACTCTAGAGATTTTCACACGATGATGTGCGCGTAGCGGCATGACATCCACCCCCTCCTAACCTGCACATCCTCTGGCATGTGCCAAAGTTTTATAGATCTGCAATGTCAGAAGAAGTATCTTCTGTCATGTCAATGTCTTCATCTTTTGCCTCTTCTTCTTCCTCTATGTCTTCATGCTCTTGAATTATATCCAAGTCTTCTAACTCATATGTTGAACTTTCTCTTCATTTGAAGAGCTTGATTCTTTTTCCAGCTACAGGTATCTTCATGCTTGCTCCATCCAATTCAGCCACCAATGAATATGTAGCATTGTCATAAATGACCATCACCACATACGGGCCAAACCAAGGCTTTACCATCTTCCTAGAGGCACTGTATTGATTGTCTAGGCTATTGTCATAGACAAGCACACAGTCATTTTCTTGAATAGCTCTTGGATGAAGTCAATTTCACCTATCAAATCTTCTTTTTTCTTTAGTCTCATTGTCTTTAGCTTCTCAATAGCTGCTTGAACATCTTCAGGCCTTCTTTCTAGCTGCCATATGCGCAAAGTCAGAAACTCTTCTCTACTGATGCCTTCCTCCCAAGGTAGAAGACTCCATGTGAGAATAGATTCTTCAATTGGCATAATTGTTTGATGCCCCTGCATAAGTTCAGCTGGCATATAGCCAGTTACGGCATTGTGAGTAGTCCGATCAGCCCATAATGCAAAAGGTAGCATTTTAGGCCATTCTTTGATTTTTCCTCTACAAGACTCTGCTAGAGCTTTGAGAATAGGCTAATGCCCTCTCTCACTTTTCCCATTTCCTTTAGGGTTGAAGGCTGACGTCAAAGCCAACTTAATTCCCGATTGAGCAAAGAAGTTGCGTGCCTCATCGACATCCAACTCTCCTCTATCTGCAGTTACCTTACTGACACAGCAATATCTGCAAAACACATCTTCAAGAAAAAAATGACAAACAGCTTGAGTGGTCTTGGTTGGTAAGGATTTTCCTTCAACTTGATTGGTTAGATCCTCTCTTGCAAGCACTAAATATCGCATATTCCATATTCCTATAGGCATGGTTACAAGATCAATAATCCATCTATAATGTATAGACAAGGGATAAGTCAGTTGTAACCCATCTCGATGCTTAATCATAGAGTACATTTGACACACATAACAAGTTTCAACAAAGTGCTGTATGTCCCAATACATGTTCTGCCACCAATATTTTTCTTTGACTTTAATAAAGGTTCCCCATATGTCTCTATGGCCAGCCCACAAGCTTTCATGAAATTCCTTCATTACCTGTTGTTGCATTCTTTTGTTACCTAAAACTCGGACAGGTGCTCCTTTCTTCTTCTTTGCGTGCTTCCATAGATGCTCTTCTTTAAGAAAAAAGCCATAAGCTTTCCTCTTAATATGCTTGAACTCCTCATCAGTCCAAGTCTCCTTCTTCATTTTGCTCAAATATTGGCTGATCTTCTTCTTCATAATCTTCTTCAAGGAAATGAACTAGAACTTGAGTATTGCAATGAGCATTCTCGCTTCTAGTTGTCCACCCTTCTTGCATAGATAAATCTTTGATCTTTGTTGATGTATGTTGATTTACAGTAGTATATTTTCCTATTCTTATTGTACTTAATGATATACCATTAAAAAGATCATCTTCACGTGCAAGATTCAGCTTTGGGTTTGTATATGCAGCAACTGAAAAGGTATTTTCAGCAGAGCCATGGAATGAAATTCAGCAAGTATAGATTCTGCAGCTTCATCTTCTTCCATCATCTCTTCTTCATTGTCATATCTTGCATGTGACAACATGTCAGCAAACTGGATTCACCTTTCCTGTTATATGCTTTAATTCGGGGTTGAGAGATTTAATATATGCAATCCATCTTAGCATAGCAAAGTCGGGTGTAGAGCAGTTGGCAATCATGCCCAAGAGTGGAAGTCAATCAGTTTCTACCACTACGGAAGCACCTATAAAGTATTCACGATCACACTTTAATGTTGTTACAACTCCCCACAATTCCCTTTTTTCTTGTGCATACCTTCTTTAACGTTCATTGAGAACCTTTGCTCCAAAATGAATTGCACACCTGTTACCTTCAAGGTCTTCTTGGCCAATAGCCCATCCTATCCCAATAGGACTTGTATCCACAATAAGGATGATGGGTTGATCATTTGAATTATCAGCCCTTTTGAGAGTGGGGGGAGCTGAAATTAACAACTTCTTTAGTTTGCGTATAGTGAGAGTATGCTCTTTCCCCCAAGAGAATCTTTGGCTTTTTCTTAATAATTGATAGAGATTTTCGTCTACATGAGCAAAATGTGGTATCCATATGAGATAGAATACACATGCGCCAAGAAATCTTCTCACCTCTGAAATATTTGTGCATTTTTCTTGCATTTTGTTGATGTCATCTATCTACATCCGTAGGGGACACACAGATGTCCAACCACTAGGACTTCTTCTACTCCAAAAATTGACTTAGCTCCAGAAAGGATAAGATGTACCTCTTCTCCTTGTCAAAATCCTGTCACAATCATGAATATGGTCAACTACAAATTTCCTACAACCATCTTCATCAAGCTCCTCATTCTTCTCACTAACTTCACATCGCTTGATAAGTACATCATCAAGAAATGGAAGAGTAAGTTGTGGAATAAAGTCCCTTAAGACTTTGTGCATGGCATCCATCATATGAGCTACGAAGTTTGTTACACCTTGTGGTAGAGTGCACATGCGGACCAATCCAAGAGGTGTCTTCATTGTGGTAATGTCTCGGCTTTCTAATGAAAGTTGAAATTAGTCATGTCCCGAATATAGGTTGCCCATAGAATAAATTGCTCTACCTGCAAAAGCTTCAGCAAACTCGTCAACAATTGGACTCGAACCAACATTTCGGATTGTGACACAATTAACAGGCTGTAGATCTTGAATAAATTGTAAATATCCTTTTTTATTTGGCACGGTAAACCATCTATTTGAGTAAGGTGCTGAAGAATGTTCTAAAATCTTCATTCTGATCTTTTCATTTGGAAGTTCCAGTAATTTGGGCAAATGCGCCCTTGGAACACGAATAGGCTTGAGGTTCCAAGGCACATGTGGAATAGTAAAAATGACCATAGGAGCCACAATATTTGGATCCACATAGCTTTTTTAACTTGGTTAAAATGTAAAAGCTTTTCCATGTTTCATTAGCATTTGCATAAAAGAGTGTTTTTCAGCCAGCGAAAGGAAAGAATTATCACCTATTTTGAGCTCTTTTATACTTTCAGATGTGAACTTGTGACTAATGTTGGAAGGATCACAAAGACTTGGCTGATTTGCTTCCCTATCAGCCAGCCCTTTACTTTCAGGAGGCAGTGGGACTTCCATAGGCTTGACTTTCTTATCCACCGTCTTGTATTTTGTCTCCACTTGCGCTTTAGCCTTGTTGAGTAAACCAATGTCTTCCTGCTCAACAAATTCTTGAATTGTTTGATAAAAATCCAAGGTACATACTTCTATGGACTGATTTTCAACCTAATTTTCTGTATGAGCAGCTATATACATTTCATTCAATGTGTCAGTAGTAATCAGTCCAAAAAAAATGCTCAAAATATCTTCATTTTTAGCCATCATGTCATAAGTTTTCAGCACCCTTTTTACATGACATAAATATTTTCTTTCATCTTTAGTAATGGCTGGAAGAGACTTATAATAGTCCATACCATTGGATGTATATACATACAGATTTGCTAGAGACACACTTTCTATAGCATAAGGAGGTTCAATCTTTTTACATGACGCAATGCCATAGCCTCCTTTTATAGCAGTGCATCCTGAAAACCCTTGAATTCTCGGGCATTAGGAGACACAGGATAATCATGTAGTCGATCTCTGTTTCGATGATGGTTAACACACATAGTAAGAAATTGGATAGCTCGTTTATTATCCTTGCTTCGGATTCGAACATAGAAAGAACCATCATCAAGATATTTGTTTCCAAATGGGCTTCAGAAATGTAAGATTTCCCAAGAATGATAGGGTATTACAAGAGTCTTGAACAAAAAAGTGAAATTTGTTTTTTTATGTCTCCAATAGTTACATGCACATTAGGACATGCAGCATATAACTCTCTTGAAGAGTTGTTTGCAGATTTTATTCGCCAACCTAGATCAACATCTATGGGCCATCCACCACTTTCATAGAGACTCCTTGCCGTGACGTTTATCTCATAACCATGGTCTAAGAGTGCAATACATGGTGTTTCTTTTTCTCCAATTTTGACGACTGCCTCCATTGTTACTCTTGCCCAATGTGTGTGGGAGTAGTGGCTGCTTGGAATGAATCGGGCTTCTTCCTCATCATGTATGTGTTGTAGACGACCTTTTTTTTGAGAGATGGGCTATCCAATTGGTTTGGACCACAGCTGACCATTATATTTTCAGCTTTCACTTCTTTAATTTTTGCATTCATGCTTTCTTTATCTTCAGCTTCAATTACTGCAATTAATTCTTTAACTGCTTCAAGATGAATTCCTTGTGAAGTCAACTTCTCTTGCAAAAAAGCATGCACTATTTCTTCAGCTTCATCACCAACATATTATCTTTTCCTTTTGATTACATTAATAATTACATCATGGAATTCACGTTTGGAAATTCCAAGAATTTCGCCTAAAGTGAATTCAATTTTTCTTCCCAAAATTTGTTCTTCTAGGAATTGTTTGAGATCAGTTGTAGATTCTATGTCAAACTGCAATTTGTAGCTTGGTTGCTTGCCTTTCTTCTTTCCTTCAGCCTTCTTTGTTTGTGGTGCATATTTCATCTCTTGATCTAGGGTTATATTTTTAGCAGGCTTTGGTTGCTCATGCATTCGTCTAGTTACCCATTTTGGAGGACTAGAAGTGGAAGGGCCAGGTTCATCTTCTCTTCTTCTCTTTTCTTCAATCAAGACCTCTTTATGATTGACATCAACCAAATGTGCAAATGTGGAAAAAGAATCTACCGGTTCTTTCCAACCAGTTATTCCTCAAATGCATTGACTGAATCTTCTTTGACTTTTTTGCCATGTTCCATTTGTTCTAGTGCCTGCATCTGTACTTTAGATTGCACATTAGCTTTATATGCTTTCAACTTGGATTTAGTTGGTTTAATTTGTAGCCCATAGGTAGTTGCATCAATTGCTCCATAGGCATTTTTTACAACTAAATCTTCTAATATTTTCTTCATTCCACCATTGCTAAAATTTGGCTCCAGTGGAAGACCAGTTTCAACTGCATGAATTTTTCCATCTTTCCAAAAGATGAGCTTCTGTGCTTCAGTCTCACGGAAGGCAGAACACTCCCTCTTTTCATGTTGTTGGCTATCACACCAAATACATTGCCTCTTAAAGACTTCTCTCATGGGTCTTTGAGTTGATGATCATCCTCATTCTTCAACTTTGACATCCAGCTTCTCCACCTTAGAACTAATTTCTGTAAGATTCAAATGAAGGTCACACATGCTTTTAAAGATGTAACGTGCCCGCTCCTCAAATCGCGGGACACGTCTTAGCAGTCCATCGAGAGATATTTCTAGAAGACATTGCCCGGCACTCCCAAGAAATGACGTGGGGTTTGCCAACTAGAGTCTCTCGAGCCTACCCCGCAACAGAACTTATCCACCCGTTTCCACTAGGATCAACCTGAAGTCCGGGTTCCCAACCAACATTGTCTAAGGTCATAGACGGACTTTTTCCTAACACTTCTCGTTAACATTTCCTATGAGGAAAGCTCTCCGCTAACCGAGACCACCTTTCCGTAGGATAGACCCATTGGTCACATCCACCACGTTTCCCTCGGGGGTTGTTTTAGTTATCTAATTACCTACCACATTATGTTCGACATATAAAGGCAGCTTCCTTAATTAACCCGTTAATCACAGGTTCCTTTACGTAATTTAGGCCACAGACATAAAGACAAGATAAAACAAGATCAAACACTTCCTTAACTTATCTTCGGATTAATGTGTGTCTCTTGCCCATACAGGAGAATTAAGTGTTCCTTTCTACCTTTGCAGAAAAATCCTTCCGTCTTCCGGCAATAATACCCGAAGGTTTATCCTTCTAAGATTCCGCCTTGTAACTAGTATCAAGGCCTCGAGATCCCATCTCGAGTCACGTAGAACACTTGTGTAGGGCCTGGAGGCATTGGGATTTATGGCTAGACCCCCCACTGGCACCCAAACGTCCTCCTAGGCCAAGTAATTTCCACGGAGAGACCTCTCGCGGCGGGTTCGGTCCACATTCCCAATGTGGATTCACAACCCCCTTGGTTAGGGTTTGGCGGTTCACGGGGGGTAGCTAGTGCCATCCTTCCTTAATTATCCCTTTAGGAAATCAACCACAGCTAAAGCACCCAGCTTAAAAACAATCACTAGGGAAAACATCCATTTTGTTTCCATGGCAATCAATCATCTCAGACTCGGCCATGCAATCATCAAACACACCCACTTGGGTTAATATCCAAAACCACGTTAACAACAATTGAATGCACCACCTCTTTCTTCAAGGCATCACAATTACATTGCATGCACAACCAGAATTTAACTTGGATGTATCAAATCACTTGCTCAAGGGTTTTACAACCTTTTCAAACAACCAAGCATAACTTGGGTCAACAATCCACTTAGGGTTAGGTCACCAGCTTCAATTAAGCTAGAAGCGTATCCATTTGCGATAGTCCACAGCAAGATCGATAAAATAATTCGCAGGCAATTATACTTATTCCTAATGCACCGGATCTCATGAAGGTCTAGGTTTCTATGCATCCTATGAACGGAAACTATCATTTCATGTGTTTCTTTTAGTCATGATCGCGAAGCATGAACTCTAAATAACTATTCATGCACTGAACTAGTTTAAAAGCTTTTATTTTATGTGAAATAATGCAAAAACCCTATCATTTTATGCGTGTAAAAGCTATCATTCATGCATATAAACTTATGCGAACTCCATACTCTATCATTTCGCGCATGCAACCTAGCGCCTAAGACTCGTCTGTGTTCCATGCACGTAGCTAACCCCTTCATTTCTTTCACGAGAAATAAAATGTAATTAATTACAAAGCTTAAAGAACTTGGGTTTGATTCGTGTTTATAGGGGCATTTATTGCATTGGCCGCTCCGCTCGCCTCTCCCGCATTACCTGTACCAACGGTAGCTTTGGCACCTATGCTTCCCGCGATTTTCTTCTTGGGAGACATTCACCTTGCAGAGATTGGACAGTCCAGACCTTGACGGTTTCAGGACGTCAGGTTCGCGTAGGAAAGAACACTGGATGGGGGTCCTTTGCCGAGGGGTGGTTTGAGTGTGGCTCCTTGAAGTTACTCATCACCAGCTCTCACTCCCTCTCTTCCTTTCTCTCTCTCTCTCTCTCTTCCTCTTCTACTTCTTTCTCTCTTCTTCTCCTTCTTCTCTTCTCCTTCTCTCCCTCTTCTTCTCTCCTCTCTCCCTCTCCTCTTCCCTTCTCTCCCTCTCCTTCTTTTCTCTCTCCCACTCTCTTCTCCTTCTTCTCAGCACAATGGCCTGGTCATTTGTTTTTTCTTTTCTATCCCCCTGCATAAAGGCTGAGCCCTTATATATACTTTTTTAAACCAGGGGGTCACCGTGTGGCCCATGTGCCGTTTGGCTGCCACATGTTCATGTCGAAAGGGGGGACACGTTGTTAGAGAAAGCAAAGGGGGGGCCATGCTGTAGCAAGGGGGGAGCTCCTCACCATCTGGGGGTTGCATGCCCCCCATCTCTAGCTCACTCCCTCCCTCTCTCTCTCCTCTCCATGCTCACGGCAGGGGGAGAGAGAGGGGGTAAAAAAATTTCAAAAAAATTAATCACAAAAAAAACTCTAAAGGGGGGGGAGTTCCCGTGGGGGGGAGGCCCGGGGGTCACAGGGGGGGGAATGTTACATCCTCTCCCCCTTAGAGGAATCAAGATGTCCTCATCTCGAGAGAAACTAGGGGAGACAAGCACAATTGGAGCTTATAGCCTGTGGGTTAGGGCCCATCACGCTTTCACTGCGCTACTTTGATTACTCAAATTCTCAACTTAAATAACAACTTGTCACAACTCATAGGATTCAATAGGATTTATTCCAAGTACAAGACTTATTATCTCAAGAAGATCTTTCTAAGATATCTAGTCACTCTCAAAGGTTACAACAAGCTCCAAGCCTTCATCATCATATGGTTCATAATATGAGCCAAAAGTAGAGTTTAGACGGCTTCGTTTGATTGCACATTCCTGATTCTCAGGGTCCAACTCAAGACAATCTGTTTGAATGTGTCCTAGTTCATTGCAGTGGAAACATCGGCGGTTGGGGCATCTCTTACGGATGTGTCCTATCTCTCCGCACTTGTGGCACCTCTTGTCTTGATCTCCTGAGTCATCTTCATCATAGTTGCCTAATTTAAGTTCTTGGACGATTGGATTCACTTAGAGTAATGCATCTTGCAAGTCCATTGGGCGCATTGATTCCAATCGAGTGTTTATGGGTGGATTCAACCCAACACAGAATTTTCACACCTGTTGTGTCATATCCATTGGGGGTGCATACTTTAGGAGTGAAACGAACTCTGAATAATATGCTTCAAGGGATAATCCTAGCTGCTTCAAGTCATAGAATTCATTCATCTTTTGTGTGCGGTAGGCAGGTGGCAGATACCTCCCTCTCACAGCTTCCTTAAGCTTATCCCAAGTGATTGTTCCCTCTGAGATTGCTTGGTCTCTGCACCACTGTTTCCACCAAAGTCTCGCTTTGCCTGTAAGCTTAAGTTTGGCAAGCATGGCTTGGTTAGCAGGTGCAGTTCCTGCTGCCTCAAAATAGTCCTCCATGGACTCAATCTAGATCTCGGCGTCAACTTGAACAGTCCTTCCCTTGCCATCAAACTCAGGTGGCTTAATTTGCTTAAGAAGGACCTTCTTCTCTTGCATGTCAGCATTTGTGGGTGCAGAAGGTGCCTGACAATCAAGCCATACCACTTATGTTATTTCTGTTTAGGATATGTCTATTAACCAGACATTAATCAATCATGTATCATTATGAAGTTTTGCTCTGATACCAACTATAACGTGCCCGCTCCTCAAATCGCAGGATACATCTTAGCAGTCCATCGAGAGATATTTCTAAAAGACGTCACCTAGCACTCCCAAGGAATGACACAGGGTTTGCCAACTAGAGTCTCTCGAGCCTGCCCCGCAACAACAGAACTTATCCACCCGTTCCCACTAGGATCGACGGGTTCCCAGCCAACATTGTCTAAGGTCATAGATGGACTTTTTCCTAACACTTCTCGTTAACATTTCCTTTGAGGAAAGCTCTCGACTAACCGAGACCACCCTTCCGTAGGATAGACCCATTGGTCACATCCACCACGCTTCCCTCAGGGGTTGTTTTAGTTATCTAATTACCTACCACATTATGTTTGACATATAAAGGCAGCTTCCCTAATTAACCCGTTAATCACAGGTTCCTTTACGTAATTTAGGCCACAGACACAAAGACAAGATAAAACAAGATCAAACACTTCCTTAACTTATCTTCGGATTAATGTGTGTCTCCTGCCCATACAGGAGAATTAAGTGTTCCTTTCTGCCTCTGCAGAAAAATCCTTCCATCTTCCGACAATAAAATCGGAAGGTTTATCCTTCCAAGATTCCTCCTTGTAACTAGTATCAAGGCCTCGAGATCACATCTCGAGTCACGTAGAACACTTGTGTAGGGCCTGGAGGCATTGGGATTTATGACCAGAGCCCCCATTGGCACCCAAGCGTCCTCCTACGCCAAGTAATTTCCACGGAAAGACCTCTCGCGACAGGTTCGATCCACATTCCTGGTGCGGATTCACAACCCCCTTGGTTAGGGTTTGGCGGTTCGTGGGGGGTAGCTAGCGCCATCCTTCCTGAATTATCCCTTTAGGAAATCAACCACAGCTGAAGCACCCAGCTTAAAAACAATCACTAGGGAAAACATCCCTTTTGTTTCCATGGCAATCAGTCATCTCAGACCCGGCCATGCAATCATCAAACACACCCCACTTGGGTTACCATCCAAAACCACATTAACAACAATTGAATGCACAACCTCTTGCTTCAAGGCATCGCAATCACATTGCATGCACAACTAGAATTTAACTTGGATGTATCAAATCACTTGTTCAAGGGTTTTACAACCTTTTCAAATGGCCATGGGACTTACTGTGAGAATGTCCATGTATCCTAGATTGAGACCCATTAAAGTCTCTACTACAACAATTTCCATCTTTTCAGCCTTTCATAGTCAATGCATGTGATGTATGGGAAGCATCCACATTCTTTCTATTCATCCATTCTATCATGAGGATACTCTCAATATCTTGCAATTTTAGCCCATCCTTAGTACAGAGAGACATACAGAAAGTGTCCCATGACTTAGGCAAATTATCAAGAAGATATAAAGGATGCAAAGTATCCTTGAACTCAATCTCTTGAGAAGCTAAATGACTGATGATGGAGTGAAACTTATTCAAATGTGTAAATATAGAAGTCCCTTCCTTCATGCAAAGGTCCATCAACTATTTCAGCTAATACATTTGAGATATGCACGACTTTGCTTGTCATAAAGATTCTTAATCTGTGTCCAAAGTTCATATGCAATTTTATTTCTAGTTACAACACTATAGTGAATGTGCTTAAAGAGTAATAAAATGATCGTGGACTTACATAGCTCATCTAGCTCATTGCAATCCTTGTTTGCAATGTTTTCGATTTTGGCACCCTCATTTTTGAGTGGTCTAACCTAAAATTTCTATACTAAAACTTGCCATATCTAGGTCTTCCAATAGTTGTAATTAGTCCCATCCAATTTCTCAATATTGAAGATAGCATTGTCATGAGAACCACTAACTGAAATGGCAGGTTGCTGTAATAAATTTCAGCAATATGACAACAACCAACTATGAGCAACCAAGAGGGAAGAAGCTAGAAACAATAAACATTGAATATTGTCACAACTGTAATATGTCAAACACCATATATGCAATAGGCATAGGGTAGGTCTCAAGGGTAAATAAAGAGAACTACCATATGCATAACCCACTAAGCAAAGACTCAATACATAACCCAAAAGCATATAAATACCACTGATAACACCTTGATAGACATAAATACTAGGTCCAATCCAAGAGATCAAATCAGCCTAGGATAGGGTAACTGCATCCAATAACTATCAAGAGAGCATATATATGGCACAATGAGTCCCACTATCTCTATGTGATAAGCTCAAGCTCAACTACATAAACCAAATGCTCTATAGTACATCCAAGTGTCAAAGTGTCTCAATACACAAAGATGAATAGCTCCCAATGAAGCAAAAGTCAAATGCTAAATGAGCAAGCAAAGCTCAAAACAGCATGTAAATGGCATCCATACATCCAAGATCTAAGTGGGAGACATCCGAAAGCATTGAACCCAAGTAGTCTGCAAGACTCTGACTGTAGCATCCAAGTAGTATCCAAAGACAAGAATGACAGCCAATGTCAAAGCTTTCAAGCTCCAATCTTAGCTTAGGATCATATCATAAACATATCCATAGGTATACATGACAATCAAAGTGTTGGTACATCCAATATGTGCTACCCAAGTAGCTTCAAAGCATAATGAGTGTAATCTTTATCAAACAATTGCTTGTTGTCCACTATGAATAGTAAGGATATAACAATCAAAAGTGAATGAATGTGATATCAATTGAAGCCCAAAAGCATTCTAAGACGTGTCAAGATCCTCAAGTGTCAAGCTAACATTTGACATCAATACCAAGCCCTGAAAGCATCAAATGACAAGAGACATATGCTTTTCCCATATAAATGACATGGAACCTTATTATTGTAACAAGGAAATCTCAAAGAAAATTGAGCCAAAAGTGTGCTCAAATCAGCCCAATATCATCTCAAAACATTCACATAGCATCCCCAAGTGATCTAGCATCAAATAGACATTTCGAGAAGCATAACTGACCTCTGGACAATGAGGTAAGTGCTGTCTTGAACCGTATTACAACAAACTATCATAATAGATGAGCCAATAGTAGCTGATCTCAAGAGCTTCAAATGATGGCTAACTTAGTCTCATAGTGCTAAATACAATGCCAAGTGAATGCCCAATAGTTCTTAGGAGCTCAAAAGCTAAAGATGAGGAGTAGATTGATCAGAGATGGAGGCCATCAAACTAGTGCAATTCACATTGAGCTACTGGTCACTCCTGCTACCATTATTGAGTTGAATCTGCACTGGGGAAGCTCTAGTAGATCCTAGGGAAGCCCTGGAACAAGCTCAAGTGGTAATGGGAAGAAGTCAAAGAGCTTAATGCATCTCATGGGGTGAAGAAACCATTGTTGCCCTAAAATGAATGTTGTAGGTATTTGAATGGAAGCTAAAGCAATGTGGGTCAAGGTTCGAGCTTCTCAAGGAAGATGGCTTTGATACTAATTGAAGAGAGTGAACCTAGAGTGGAAGCACACAAGTAGAAGAAAGAGCTATGATGGAAGGAGAGAGAGAGAGAGAGAGAAGATATGGGAACTCCAATAGTCACAATATGTAACCAGTCTTCCCTCTATTCAAATGTCACTAAAATAATAAAGAATGAAGTAACACTGATGGGCACTCACCACCTATAGTGTAAAAGTGTATGGGTATTGTTAGTTTACTAATACACAGGCGGCTAAGCCCCAACATGTGACGTACAAGAAGCATCCACATTATTTTTGTTCACCTCTTTTATCAAGAGGGTACTCAACATCCTAAATTTCAGCCCATCCTTAGCACAAAGAACTACACAAAAAGTGTCCCATGACTTAGGTAGAGTACTAAGCAGAAAAAAAGGATGCAAAGTGAGAGCGGATTTTAAAGCTAGGATTTAAGTGCAAAAAGACCCCGAGACTTGTAAAAATGACAATTTTTTGTGCAAAACGAAACAGTTGCGGATCAAGGAGTTAGAGTTTTTCTATATGCAATTTGATGTCAAGAATCTAAGGCAAGCATCTGTTCCTCAATTGGAGTCTATCTGACCCCCCATTTAATGGTCGCAAGGTTTGGCATTATGAAACAACTATTGTATCCGAAAACCGAAAAGCCTGTGACAAAGACTAGGTGATAGATTTCAATGCCAAAAAGAAGCATGTCTAGTCAGATCACAATTTCGAGATTGTTTGCCCCCTCAATCAGGCCGAAACCACTTCAGATCAAGTGTGAAAAGGTCGAAATGAACTAGATAATTTAAAGCTTTGTATTAAACTTGATTAAGAAGGGGCTAACTAATGAGAATTGGAACGACATGAGGGGAGAGAGACACATTTCTTTTTGGGCCTCCTCCATCCCCCAAAAAAATGGCATTTTCCAATCCTTCCCAGAGCAATGATTCTCTCCTTGCTCTTGGGCCTTGAATGCTCCAATTTTTTGCTCTTCAATGCTTCAATTTCCATGAGAAATGATGTGGTATTCAACAAGATCAAAATTCAGTATTTATCTCTTCTCTTTCTCTCTCGCCATAAATGTGATTCACATGGGCTAAGAGAATGAGGGGGGATGGATGTCGATTTTTGCGATAGAATGCGAGGGATAGATCAAGAAAGCGCCAAGGAAGAATTAGCGGTTGTAAACAAGTGTCAATGACTTCTTGTTTCTGAAATACAAGACATGTATATGTGGATTTTCAAGTAAGCGACCTTTATTTAATGTTTATGATGAATTGTTAGTGCATATGATAAGAAAATGGTTGCAAATGATTGCAATATGTTTGCTGATGTTTACAATGTTAGAAAATCATTCATTTTCTTTTCTGTATATTTAAAAAAATAAAATTACAAAACTCAAAACACTAGATTAATGGAAAATTGGGTTTTTTTGGGTTTTGGGGATTAAATGATGTTCGTATGGTATGAAATTGAATATGCTAATGGATCACACTTCTCATAAGTCATACAAATAAAAAAACTTAGAAAAATTCATAAATAAAAAATTAGGAAAATGTTTGTGAATGTATAATGAAGGTGAAGCATGAGGGTTTGCTTGAGTTTGCCTTTATTTATGTGTTAAAGTGCATATTTTAGAGTTTTTTTCTATGGAAAATTATCATGAAATCTCCTTACATTTACGCAATCAATCTAAATGTAAACGGTAGGGGATGTGGACCCGAAATGAAAATATGTTTTATCAAGTTGTTGATTTCTTTGCATATCTTAGCATATAGGCTGTGGTTTGTAAAAATTTTAAGAGGTTCACTAGTATGGGTTAGTCCGGTGGTGTTTCTTAACAATGCTGCACGACACGATTAGAAAGAAATTATGAAAAGATTATTTGTGCACTCCATGTTGGGGTTGGTTTTTAGTCAAGTTGTTTGAACATGGAATGCCATATATTTTACATGTGCAATCTAAACATGGTATTAGAATATAAAATTATTGGATACATGGCAATTGTATGTTTAGGTAATGACCAACATTGAGAGTGTAAGATTCTCCTTTTTTGTAGGTCAGTGTGATATCTTGGGGAAAATTGATTAAGTGAGAAATATATATAGTCTCCTAGATAGTTACTTTTATATTATGAGAGGACTTTGTTACATTCATGTTCTATATGTAAGATGGCACATCTTGGGGCCAATCCCTGAGGTGTGGGAGAGTCATGAAGGAGCCACAATATTTTGCTTGGGGGAGGGGGGGGGGGAGGGGGGGAGCTCTTTGTGTGTTTGAATCGAGATGTTGATCACCTGTATGTTTGGATACTTTCTATGTGGAGTTGGGAAGGGAAAATCATTGGGCTGCAATTGATACAAACGGGTTATTTATTAGAGTAGTGTACGACTAGAGCCCAGAGCTAGTGTCAGGCTTGTTTCAATCCCAACATAAAGTATCCTTAAACTCAATCTCCTATGAAGCTAAATGTTGTGATGGAGTGAAAATCATTCTAGTGTGTGGACATAGAAGTCCCTTCCTTCATATGAAGATCCATCAATTGTTTCAGTCAATACATTTGAGATGCAGGACTCTGCTTGTCATAAAGATTCTTAATCTGTATCTAAAGCTCATATGCATTCTAATTTCCAATTAAAATATTGTAGTGAACCTACTTAGAGAGTGATAAAATGATCATGGACTTGCATAACTCATCCAATTCATCCCAATCCTTAGCCACAATGTTTTTGGTTTGGTACCCCCATTTTTGAGTGGTCTAACATATAATTTATATACTAAAACTTGCCATATCCGATTCTTTCAATAGCTATAGTTGGTCCATCAAGTTTCTCAATATTGAAGATAGTATTCTCATGAGAATCACTAGCCATAATGAGACCAAGCAATTATATAGAAGAGCAAGATAGGTTACTATAATACCCTACAAATCAGCCCCAAAACCATTGCTAAATCAAGCAAGAGACATGAGATACTGCCAAATTAATGAGCTATCCATAACTTGAAGCAAAAGACTATCAAGTGTAGGTGATTTCCCTCGAATAAAATGCATAAAACTAAAATGACAAGTTGCTATAATAAATTACAATAACATGCCAACAACTAACTATGAGAAACCAAGAGGAAAGAAGTTAGGAACAATCAACACTGAATATTGTCACAACTGTAGTGTGTCAGAAACCATATATGTAATAGTCATAGATGCTATGCACATGGTAGGTCTCAAGGGTAAATGAAGAGGACTACTAAACACATAATCTACTGAACAAAAGCTCAATACATAACCCAGAAGTATATAAATACCACTAACAACACCCTGATAGACATAAGTCTAGGTCCAAGCTAAGAGATCAAATCAACCCACAATAGAGTAATTACATCCAATAAATATCAAGAGACGTACATGTCACAATGAGTCCCATTGTCTTAGCGTAACATGCTCAAGCTCAGCTACATAAACCAAATGCTCTGTAGTACATCCAAGTGTCAATGTGGCTCAATAAAAAAAGTCGAGTACCTCCCACTAAAGCAAAATTTGAATTCCAAATGAGCAAGCAAAGCTCAAAACATCATGTGAATGACATCTTGACATCCAAGATCTATAGAGCATACATTCGGAAGCATAAGACCCAATATGTATTCTTCAATCCCATAATGGCACGGATAGAAGCAATGGAAGCATAAAACCAAGTTTCCAAAGCATCAAGTGTGGCTCAAAATGGAGCCTCAAATGTCACTATAGACATGTCCAAGCCCATACATCAATGCCAAGTATGTATAGTGGACTAGAGAAGCACATAAGACTTCAATGCATAAAGCTTTCAAGTGAAATACTTGTTGTCCATTGTATATACAACAAAGAAACCTATTTCAAATGGAGAAAATAAATCTCAAACCTATCCAAGAAGCATATCAAGACATGCATCAAGCATCCCCAAGTGTCAAGCTAACATGCATGTATCAATACCAAGCCCTGGAAGCATCAAATGACAAGATTTTTCCTAGATGAATGACATTCAGCCCTATTATTATGACAATGAAATCTCTAATAAAAGTGAGCCAAAAGTGTGCTCAAATCACTCCAATAACATCTGATAACATTGACATAGCATCCCCCAAGTGATAGACATTTTGGAAAGCATAAGTGACCTCTAAACAATGAGGTGAGTGCTAAATTGTATTACAACAAATTGTCATAAACTATGAGACAATGGGTGATCTCAAGAGCTTCAAATGATGCCTAAACTTAGTCCCAAATTTCCCAAGTACAATGCCAAGTTCATGCCCAAGTGTGCTCAAGAGCTCAGGAGCTGAAGATGAGGAGCAAACTAATCAAAGATGGAGGCCAAAAAATTGGTGCAATTCATGCTGAGTTGTTGCTTATTTCTACTACCGTTGTTGCGTGGAATGTGGCACAAAGGGAGCTCCAGTAGATCTCAGGCCCTACAATAAGCCTCAAGTGGTGGAAAGAAGCTGAGCTCAGTACATACCTTGAAGGTTGAAGCTATGGCTACCCATGACTATGAAATTGTAGGTATTCTAATGGAAGTTGATGCTGGGTCGGGCTCATTGATGCCACTCTTGCAAACACACTTTCTATACTTCATCATCTTCCATCATCCCTTTTGGGATGAAAGCCTCCTTGAAAGGGGGGGGCACTACCATTGACATATTATGGAGATTAAATCATGATAAAAGGATTTATTTGGCTTGTATGGTCATGTTTGGATGTGGTTGTGTCACGCAAAAACCATGTTGTTTTCATTCTCTTGATTTTGGATGAGTTTTTCCTCAATCATAGCTTTCCTTCTCATTCACTAATTCCTGCATGTTGAAGATTTATTGCACCTTGAAATAGTATTTATTTTCTTAATCTCATTATTCGAGGTAGTAGAAGGATCACAAGATATGAGCCCTCGTGTTTCTCTTGAAGGTCCATGGAAGCAATAATCAACAAACCTTATGTACATGAGCAAGGCTCTAAATCTTAGGGGATTCATTATATATAAACCCCCTATATCATGTTTATTCAAAGTCTACTTAAAAATACCCTTATTTTTGAATTTTCATGAAATAAAACACACCTCTTTTCTATTCAACTGTAAATGTTCCTTTATATGGCACCCTTTTATATGTAAAAATTTATATGAATTCGATCTTTTAAAAATCCATTCTTTGAATCTGCGTGATCTACGTACATATTCGTGAGTGAACCCCCAAGGTTCAAAATATCCTCAATTTGAGGTTTTTGGGAAGAGATAAGTACAAAATATTGAACCCAAAGATTGAAGAATGCTAGAGCAAGTGGGAGAGGTGGATCCATGGTATTTTCCCTAAGTTCCCCCTAATTGGCTATTCCAAGTAATCTTCAATCCTATGTGCCAAGACACATCAGTGCTCCCCCAATGGTAGGAGAAATAGGGTCAAGCAGAGATCTTAGAGTGTACAAGGTTACATGAATCCAAGAAGGTTTTTGGATGCCCAAAAGATGTGGTTGATTCTCCTACAATAAAGAGTTTCCTTTCCCATAGATGTCATTGTTGGCATTAATTAATAGATAACTAATACATTTCATTATGTGACCCTTTTATCTTGTATGTTTTGGATCTTCTTGTGGATGTGGACTTCTATATATCCTACTTCTTGATACAAGTTACACTTATAGAATATTTTTATCACTATCACTATCACTATCACTTTTTTAAAGGTTGCTTGCTAGGGTTGTGGACCATTTTCCTAAGGATTCAAATATCAATATATCAAATATGTTATATGTTGCAATCAAATATGATGGATATAATTTGTGCTTCCATGTATTACCTCATGCTCCATACCATATTGTGACATTTTGTCATGTTGAGGGGTAAAAGGATGCACCACATTCCTTAGAAAACTCACCCTATTGTAGTGCCAAAGGGTGCATTATTTCAATATATATTGATGTACTCTCTTGTGAAATGAATTGGCAATGAAAAGGTTCTCTCTCTCTCTCTCTCTCTCTCTCTCTCTCTCTCTCTCTCTCTCTCTCTCTCTCTCTCTCTCAATGCATAGATTTGAGGGTCATGTGAGCTTTTATTTTTGTTGGGCCTAGAGGCGCAACTCTTGGTGATCATGGACAATACCTATGAGTCTTTGGTATTGATTTCATGTTGGACAAGGGAGATTGTTCTACATAGGCATATCCATTGTCCTCATCCCCAATCATTCTAAGCAGACCCGATATTATATTGGGGCCATGACAACATTCCTAAAGTGCATATTCTTGGAACCATTCAAAACATCACCCAACACCTTTGTTGGCCCTCAGAGCAAATCACCTAATGGTGCCATTTGTTAACAACTATGTCAAATCATGGTGAAGTCTGTGCATGTGATTTAGGAGGTTGGTTGGGCACCTTGCTATTTTAGTTATTTTATTTAGCATTTTCTTTATGTGTTTTATGCTTGGGGGTCCACCTATAAGAAATCATCTATATAATGTGCATTTAAAGGTTATTAAGAAATACCCTTTGTTTACATGCTATAAAGCCTTAAAATGACCCTTTTTACTTTACTAAACTTATGGATTTCTTTCAAATTATAATTAGAAAAAATCTTTTGTAAATATAGTCTTATAAATTTTACTAAATATAATACCCTTTCTTTTGAACTCACACGGTATCTTATATGTTCTATAAGGTATACTCCCTCCGGTTTTATGGTAGTTTATGCCAGTCATCCAACATTTAACGTTGGCCGACCATCGTATATTTATGGCTAATATTTGGCCTATTTATTTTTAGTCTCTCCTCCTCCTCATTCATTCATCATTTGATAGGTTCTTATGGAGAGAGGGGTCGGTGCTAATGCCTTCACAACTAGTGACTCACATTCGTTCTATACTGTCTCGTGTCTTGGTATATGGATTTCATTTCCCAAGCATTTCCAGTTCTCTTCTTCTGTAGTGTTCACTTGCTCTCTCTTGCCTTTCTCTTTCGTCTTGTCTTCAAAGAAATTTATTTCAACATATGTATACACTTCCATTGGTGCATCCACTTCTGACATGGTTTCAAACTCTAGGATCTAAGTTCCTACTACTCTTTTTTATGTTGATTACAAATCCAATTTATCTCCTTTGATTATGCAACCTATTGCTACTTGATTCCATCTTGTTTGTCACCTGTGGTAGCTTGTATTTTGTGCACATCACCCTACATTTTTAGACAATGATAGATGTCCACCCTATAATCATCAATGTGCTGCATAAATTGTTTAAACAACTTGCATTTCTAGTTTTTTGACCCTAATCGTGGCTCAATGACTATTACTACATGCCTCTTCTTTTGTTTTTGGTAAAATTTTATCGATTTTTCATCATTTTGCTACAATCGCCCTTCTTTTCTGATCAAATTTTTTGTTACACTACATGTGAACTCTCATTTTATGAAGCCTTTGATATTGGTTTGGCTATATTCTCTCTTTGTCTACCTTCTATTCTCTATCTTCTCTTCATATCCTCTCTAGATGGCTCCTCCTTCCACTTCTACTGATGATAGATTACATGGATCTGATTATCTAACATAAACTGTTGTCACTCATGAAAGCTTGGTTTGTGTAGAAGAAAATCTAGTACATTGTTTGTGGAGCTATTCCATGTCCTCAGTGTCCTTTTCCACTTCCCATGATTTTGATGAGGAAAACTATGAGGAAGTTGTGCTTGCATGGGATATGCATGATGTGCATGCTTATCTTGCTCTTCTTTAATGTATTTCTAAGGAAGTTCTACTGATAGTTACCTCCTATAGGACATCTCTCGAACTATGGTTGAAGCTTCAGATGTTATATGAGGCATCTTCCACCATGCATGCAGTGATACTTTATGAAAAACTCTAGTAGATGAAGTTTGAGCCTAAGAACACTATTCAATCATTTTTTCTTTGTGTTACACACATACAAGACCAACTTTGACACATGTAGTCTACCCTTCTTGAGGCACATATTGTGAAAACAATATTCTACAAGCTCCCTCTAGATTTTGATGGAGTACCGAATGCTTTGAGGGCACACAACATCTACACCTATGAACTTTACACATATGTCCTCGATGCTACTTGAGCATGAGGCATCTTTGCATCGACAAGGCTACTTAAGCATGAGGCTTTTTGTAGCTTCAAAGATGGGTGACAGGAAGAAGAGGTTAAATGCCCAATGTTATCACTATGGTAAAAAGGGACACTTGCAAAAGGATTGTAAAGAGTTAGACGCCTCCAAGAAGAACGAGAAGAAGAAGTAGGATGGAGAATTCTTTGTTGCTACATCCATTCCTACTTCTTCTCTACCCACTCTATTAGCAACAATTGAGTCAACCTTGTTTGCTCTACCTATTCACTCAATAGCTAGCACAACCATGGAAGAAGAAGATGAGGCCTACACATTTGTCTATTCTTTGCCCCCTCATCAACAAAGTCAAACAACATCCCTGCCCATTAGCCATATCATAATCTCTATCGTCCCTATTGTTTTCTAAGCATTAGATTTTCTTTTACAATAGCATGATTACAATAACATCTATGCACACATAAAGCAAATAGATCCACTAATGCATTCACGCTAATATTCCAAAGCACACACATCAGGTAACCCCATCCTCATATCTACCACCCCACAATCCACCACACTCCTCTTTACAACCCATCCTTTTCAAGCTTTACAAGATGCAAAATGTCATTGTCAACAAGATGGAGTCATGCATGCAAATGGAAGATCAAAGTAAGAAAATTCTTAAAATTTCCAAAGGTTCTCTTGCTTCAATTACTTCTAGGGCCCGATGTTTTTACAAAGGATAAAGTGATCAAGGGACATACCCTGGGTTGTTGGGGGTAAAGGCGCCTCCGCCTAGCCGCCCGTGTATTACTACACTGACAACACCGCCACTGCACACTGCACGTGGTGGGCGCCCATCACCGTCACTTTATTCTTTATTCTTTTAGTGACATTTTGAATAAAGAAAGGCCCAGTCACACATTGTGACTGTTGGAGTTCCCATTTCTTGTCTCTCTCTTTCTTGCTCTTGCTCTCCCGCCATAGCTCTCGAGTGCAAGCTTCAATCTTTCTCACCTTTCAACTGGTATCAGAGCACGGCTTCTCGACTCTTGAGCTTGGCTCGTGGCATTCTCAGCTTTCCATTGACTCCCCACTCGCATTGGGTCTCCTTCCCATCAGCCGTAGCTCATTCTCTTGAGCTCCCATCACTCCACGGCTTCCCGAGCTTCTTTCCGGCCTATTGAGGCACCATCAGGGCATTGACATTGAGGTATTGCTTCATTATTTCATAGTTTTACTTCAATCCATAGGTCTAGGTAAACAGGGTTTTCACAGGTTGTGGGCAGCCATAGCTCATACCTCTTGGAGCTTCCTTCACCTTGATCTTGCTTCCAGCCTATCAAGGCTTGCTGAGGCTTGGTGTAGGCCTTCTTTGGCCCCCATTTGTGCCCCCTTTGGGCCCCATTGTTGACACGTGGGACAGTAGACCCCCTAGCCAGCTCACGTTTTTTTTGCGCCTATTTCAAAATTTGGCCCAAAAATCACTCTTTTTGTCATATCTCGGGCATTCAGAACCTGATTCATGCAAGCTAAGACTCTAAGTTGGGGTTTTGGCACACTCCGATGCGATGGTGATGTCGGATTTGTCAAATTTTGATGATAAAATATTATGCAACAGATTTCAGGTCTGAGACAGTATGTATTTGTATGCCTATGGCTTATGTGATGCTTCTACTTTGTATCCGCTTCTTCCCTTGATCATGTTTTGTCTGTGGGTTCTATCCCACATGTATCTCTTTGGCATGCCCGTTTGGGCCATATGTCTTTGAAGGGAATGAAAATGCTTTCTGGTTTGCAATACTTACCGCCCCTTGATTATGCATGTTTTGATTCATGTGAGCATTGTCTTTATGGCAGGTAGCTAGGTCTACACATAAGAAGTTTGGTAGGCCACGCATGAGTGAGCCCTTGGCATTGGTGCATTTGGATGTCTGTGGGCCCATGCCTTGTCAGTCTATGGGTGGTGCAAAGTATTTTGTTACGTTCATAGATGATTTTTCACGAAAAGTTTGGGCTTATCCCATTAAGCTGAAATCCGATGTCTTGGTTGTGTTTCAGAGTTGGCTTGCATTGGTTGAGAACCAATCTGGGTATAGGCTAAAATGCCTAAGAACAGATAATGGGGGTGAGCATGTCTCATGTGCTTTTGAGCAGTTATGTGATGAGAGGGGTATTAAGTGTCAATTGATCATCCCCTACACCCCCCCCAGAATGGTTTGGCTAAGCGGATGAATAGAACCATCCAGGAGCGTGCACACAGTATGCTTAGCCATGCAGGCCTACCATAGAGCTTTTGGGCTGAGGCAGTTAGTATAGCTGTGCATATCACAAACAGATCACCTTCTAGTGCTTTGGATTTCCAGGTTGCCGAGGAGGTATGGACTGGAAAACCTCCCTCTTATGCGCATCTCCGTGTCTTTGGATGTGAGGCATTTTGCCATGTGCCCAGGGACAAGAGAAGTAAGCTGGATCCTAAGAGTGTCAAATGCATTTTCCTTGGTTATGGGGATGCAGGCGAGATGGGTTACCGTCTCTGGGATCCGCAGGCGTGGAAAGTCATCCGAGTCATGATGTAGTCTTCCATGAAGCTAAGATGCATAGGTAGCTTGAGAGAGTTGTTGAAATCCGCAGGGTCATATTTCAGGAGGAGCCGAGAGCTCCCGCACAGCCAGTTGGACAACCTACAGCTGCAGTAGATGCTCATGGTCAGGGTGTTGGATAGGTAGCTAGGCAGGCAATAGAGCCTGCTGTGAGACGGTCTACTAGCAGAGACATCCACCTAATAGATTTCAGCCCTCGATGCATTATGTCTTGGTTACAGATGCAGGAGAGCCTTTCACTTATGATGAGGCTATGCACAGGGGTGACAGTCACTCCTTGGAGAGGGCTATGCAGTCTGAGATAGACTCCTTGCATAAGAATGACACTTGGGATTTGGTTTCCTTGCCTACGGGCAAGAAGGCTTTGCCATGCAAGTGGGTGTACAAGCTGAAAAGTACCCCTGGACACCCCAAGCCGACATACAAGGCTAGATTGGTAGCAAAGGGTTTTAAGCAAGAGCATGGTGTGGACTTTGATGAGGTCTTTTCTCCTGTAGTTAAGATGACCACCCTGTGCTTAGTCTTGGCTTTGGTTGCTCAGCTTGACTTGGATTTATACCAGATGGATGTCAAGATGGCTTTCTTACATGGGGACTTGCATGATGAGATTTATATGGAGCAGCCTAAGGGCTTTGCAGAACCCGGCAGGGAGCACCTAGTGTGAAAATTGAAGAAAAGTCTTTATGGCTTGAAGCAAGCACCTAGGGAGTGGTATCATGAGTTTGATGCCTTTATGCAGTCACAGGGCTACAGCAGGAGTGCTATGGATACGTGTCTTTATACGAAGAAAGCCTGTGATGGTTCTTGATTGATTTTGGTACTCTATGTGGATGATATGCTGATAGCAGGGAAAGCTCATGATGAGCTAGATGCTCCTAAGGCTCAGCTCAAGAAGAGCTTTGAGATGAAAGATCTAGAACAGGCCACTCACATACTTGGTATGCGCATTAGACGCGACAGGCATCATGAACTCCTCTACTTGTCACAAAGGGAGTACATTCATAAAGTCCTTGAGCGCTTCCGCATGCAGGACGTAAAGCCTATTGGCTATCCATTGCCTTCTTATGTGAAGGTATCACAGGCTGATTGTCCGCAGACAGATGAGCAGAGGGCCGAGATGGCCAAGATTCCCTATGCATCCACAATGGGAAGTCTTATGTATGCCATGATCGCCACTCGTCCAGATATTGCCTTTGCAGTTGGTATTGTGGCACGCTATATGGCTACACTTGGCAAGAAGCATTGGGATGCCGTGAAGGGTATCATGAGGTACTTGAAGGGCACTACAGATATGTGCATATGCTATAGCAACCAGGATACAGGAGTCATGGGTACACTGACTCTGATTATGCAAGACATGCAGATAGTAGGAAGTCCACTTCCGGCTATGTCTTCACCTATGTTGGAGGTGCTGTTTCTTGGATGTCCAGGGTGCAGAAATGCACGGCCCTTTCTACTACAGAGGCCGAGTATGTTACAGCCACTGAGGCTTGCAAGGAGGCCATTTAGTTGGGTCATTTGGTTACTGACCTTGGCATTGATGCCATCTCTACACTGCATTCGAATTCTATGAGTGCTATTCAGTTAGCCAAGAATCTGGTCTTCCATGCGAAGACAAAACACATTGAGGTGAGGTATCACTTCATATGTGGGCTCGTTGAGGACAAGTCTATTGACCTTGCCAAGATCTCGACTGACCAGAATCCTGCAGATCTGCTCATGAAAAGCCTCTCTACAGAGCGCTTTGCCTTCCTCAGGAGGTTGATGGGCGTGGGATGAGATGACATCTTTCCTCATCCTAATGTATATGTGTACATGTTGTACTGTCGTTTTCTTTTTTCTTTTCACTCCTCACTAGGAGAGATTCGCCTTTAAGTGGGAGGTTGTTGGGGGTAAAGGCGCCTCCGCCTAGTTGCCTGTGTATTACTACACTGACATTCACCGCCATTGCACACTGCAGGTGGCGCGCGCCCGTCACCGTCACTTTATTCTTTATTTGTTTAGTGAAAGTTTGAATAAAGGAAGGCCCGGTCACACTTTGTGACTGTTGGAGTTCCCATTTCTTGTCTCTCTCTTTCTTGCTCTTGCTCTCCTACCATAGCTTTCGAGTGCAAGCTTCGATCCTTCTCACCTTTCACCCCGGATGGACCATCTTGAGACACAAATCCTACAAGAGGCATCTACCTAAAGAGCTCAAGGAAGAGGGGGAGATATTTCTATCAACCAATACCAAAGAATCCAATCAAATGAACTAAGTTATTTTTAAATGTATGTGTTCTTTCAAACTTGTACCATGATTATAAAAGCCAAAAAGGATAAGGTATTTGACATCTTGTACAACACTTGGTCACATGTATGGATTCCAAATCATTTCACAATTGGTCCCTTGAGCATGGCAAGTGCTAAGGGGTAAAAGGATGCACCACATTCCTTAATGTGGACTCACCTTATTGTTGTGCCAAAGGGTGCATTATTTTTATATATACTGATATATTCTCTTGTGAAATGAATCAGTGGCTTTTGCCTTGCTAGATTCTCTCTCTCTCTCTCTCTCTCTCTCTCTCTCTCTCTCTCTCTCTCTCTCTCTCTCTCTCTCTCTCTCTCTGTGCATAGTTTTGAGGGTCATGTGAGCTTTTTATTTTGGTTGGGCTTAGAGAGGCCCCACATCATATGAACAAATACCACTTTTTTTGCCTCAATAAGAGTTTTTCAATCTATTTTGCTTGGTCATGTTATATCGAAGGGCACATGATGCATCTTTTACCAATATTGGGCTAGGTACTTTGTTTCTAATCCTTTCTCAATTGACTTGGTGCAAGAGGGACCAATGACCCTCCACCACCATCAAGGAAATGCAAACTCAGTTTCACTTCGGACAACACACTTATTTGTACATGTTTTGTTCCTTGTTATTTGCTTTATTGTTAATTCTTTAGCTTGGTAATTTTGTTTACTGGTCAATATTCCATATGATAATATGATAATGCTATTTGAATATTTGGGAGGTAGTTTTTGGTCAATATTCCATGTGATAATGCTATCTACATATTTGGGAGGCAATCATTTTTATGATTGTCTTTGGCCTACATTACATATCCTTGTCTCCTCTTTCATTGGTGATATTCTGCTCTATGTGTTGCACATAACCTATGTTTTGTTGTGTGTACATTTACTACATTTCATTTTAAGTGTTGAAAATAATTTCAAGAGTGTTGAATGGATATTTGCTTTCTTGGTTATTTTAGCACGTGTGTGAACATGTATGCATTAAATCCTTGGAGGAAACCATTAACTTTATAATGTGTTAAATTTATGTGAGTGATATCAAATCATTTCACACAAGACAAGCAACAATTCTATATGACATCACAAAGCATGCATGAATTAAGATGAAAGATTTGGCTTTATGCAATGTGTGAATTATGGCATCTATTCACCATCAGGAAAAAAAAGTAGTGTCTATTGCATGTGAATCATGCCATCACATTGTGTGCAACATGGCCCCTTTGTAAGAACAAGCATCAATTTTTTTGAGAGCAAAAATGAGAGCAACTAAAAGAGCAAACGAAAGAAGCATAACTTTGTGAGCTTCATAGGCATGCCAATGCATGGAGTGTGACTAGTGGGCCTCCCCAACACCATCAACAACTTCTACATGGAGTTATATGTCTTATGACTTAAACTTATGTACCTATTCAAATATTGTATGATACTCAAGAAACTATTGACAATGAGTTGACGTTATGAAGTTGCTTAAAGGCCTAGTAGATGATATTGATTACACATTCTACTTTGAAAAGTTCCTACTTAAGCATTTCATATTTGTTAATAAGTTTCTTTATGGAGGTACATTGGTTAAACTCAAAGAATTAATGAGTACTAGTAGATTAATCCTCGTTGACAAAATCCACATCAAGGTGTACTAAATGTATACTTACAACTCGTCCATTAATTAGTCCTATGAAATACAAAATGTCAATTGGCCATAGTCATGTTTGCTAAATACAAAATGTCAACCAATTATCCTTAAGTATCCCAAGTCTTTGTCTTGCAATCATCCATGAAGCTAACTTTTCGCATCTAATGGGCCATGCAATTGAGGTTGCTTGCTAATTATGTGATGGTGGGGTGTCCCTCCTTAAGAGTTCAAGGCAAGCTACCATTTTAAAAAGTGAAGATATGCCCATGATCCTTTCCTATTCTCATATAGAGAGGCCGTTTGAGGGTTGCCTAGTTTTCTCAATGCAAAGTTCCAATTGGAAATGGAAGTGAGCAAGCTACCTAATCACTATCTCTAGCTAAATGTACTCACTTGTGGGGCTCCACACCCAATATGTAGAAATACATTGCTAAAAGGATATGAAAAAGAATTAGGAAGCTTCCCTTGGTGGTTTGGACATGATTCATGTGGAGCATGATAAGAATTAGAATGTTGATTCAATGATTTGATTGACGGAGGTGTCATGAGAGAGCATGTGAGATCCACAATTCATGGCCATCCCATGTAACATTGGAAAGCATAAAGAGAATGAGCAATTGCCCACATTCATCCATTCATCAACCTTTTTAAGCAAGCATACCATTGCAATCACTTCGAATAAAAAAAGTAGCAGTCACACATCGAATGTAAAACATTACATCCTCTTCATATCATAGAAGTTTTTTATTTCCTTTGCTTCTACACATGCTATTTGCTTTATGGTCCACTTAAGGCCTGAAGACCCCATTGTGGATGTGTGACCCATTGAAGCCACCAAGAAATGTTGATGTCTATTTCATGATGCCTTGCATTATGGCCATTGTATGTATGCTTATGGTCGCATGGATGTAAGCTAACTAAGAGACTCATAGCACCTTCCCTTTTTGCATCGAAGATAGCTAGTCTCCACCCATGTGGTCCTTCTCGAATGCTTTGGAAAATTGGAAAAATGTGTACAAGTTATCACAGATGTTAGTTTACTTACAATGAGTGCTGACACATCATGTGATTGTCTAGGGCCTACAAATAGGTCTTATAACAATGTTTAAAAATCAAGGTGACCCAATACCCATCACACCTAGTGCATGCATGATGCATCGTGTCCCGTCTCATGTGTCAGTGATGATTTTAGTGTTCACAAGTTTGTTTGTAAGAGGACAAAAAATCCACCTTTTTCTCGACTTTCTAACTTTAAGTTTTGAAAACCCTTAAATCTAAGTTCTCTTGGAAAACGCTTTGCCCATTACCAAATTAACATGTCATTAAATCCCTTGCTTCTATGCCTCTTTACAAAAGGAAAGTCCTCTTCCATGATATTAGGATTTTTAGAATAGATGGATTATAGAGAAAGTGCCTCTTGACAATCTCATGCTTTTGGGTACTCCAAATAATTGAGGCTATTTATTGGTATTAGTTAATATAACTGCTTTCATGCAAGCTTACAACAAAAATTAGGAATGATGTCTTCCTTCAATTTAACAACCTCCAAGTGCATAAAAATGATAGTGGAAGAAATAACAAAATGAATGGCGAGAAAGAGACTTAAAAGGAGTTGCCTTGTGCACTACTAAACTTTAGTCACTATGATGTAACTCAGTTGCTCTACTACTTAAGAGAGGAATTAAGCTCTTTTGGTAGAACTACCCCAATGTTGTCGATAATCCGAGTCATTGTAGTTGGGTTAGCCTTAAAGCTACTATAGGAAATTTCAAGTATCATTATGCTCTTTTTTGTTTTTGCTGGGGGGGGGGGGGGGGGGGGGGGGGGGTCCTTAAATTTGAAGGCTTCAACACCTTTCCAAGGGGGTTTTACTTTTCTAGGGGAAAGGGTTACAACCATGTTAGGGAGCTTTCCCATGGGCCCTTATTAAAACACACAAAAAGCAAGAGTAGCTAGTATTGTGTGTTTCATAATTTTTGCGTATTTGTAAAAGTTACCCAACTTTTCCCACTTGTTTCAATGCGAGAAGGTGCCCTTATCCTTCCAAAAGATGGTAATAATGTGTGTGTGAGAGAGAGAGAGAGAGAGAGAGAGAGAGAGAGAGCCCAAAGTTTAAACCTTATCTGCTTCTGCAGCTTTCAAATTGAGTTTTAAATGGGAAATTTTGTCCCATGATCTCAATCTCCACAGCTTTGTTGACTTGAGAGGATTAAGTGATGTTTACATGATGGATGTCAAACAAACACATGTTTGATTCCTTTTTTCTGTTTGGGCAGTTGTTGTTGGGCCTCTCAAGTGGCAGACACACACATTATGCACGCACATAATGCCAGAGCACCCGGCCTTCCCCCTGCTTTTGGACTTAATACCTATACCCTGCCCCTGCCCAGCTTTTTTTGCCCCTCTAGCGTCGTTTCCTTTTGGTGGGGAAGGCGAGGGTACTACAATCTACATACATTATACTGCACGGGTTCACGTCAAAGATGATCCTCCTCGCAGCTCTCGAGCTTCAACTAGGCAAGCCGGCGTGAGATGAGGTAAAGCCGTTTGCCTTGGCCTTTGGGTCTCCCCCATTCAGGTATACCCAGGCTCCCCCCCCTCTCTCTCGTTCCTCTGTTTCCCCTGTCTTTCCCCTCTCTTTTGTCTCTTCCTCCATTGATTTTGGTGCACCTACCTGGATGGTGAAACTTGCCCAACACATCAACTGGCCCCCTTCTGAGGCTGCCTCCACCATCCATCATGGTGGCAGGAAGGACAGTAGAGTTTTCCCTCACTCCACACAAGGCATTGAACAGGATATCCTGGTCAAGGATGTGAGTAAGTCATGTGAATTGGTCCAAGATGTAAGCAAGCCATGTGAACCGGTTAAAGATGTAACTAATTCATGTGGAGTGGCTAAGAATGTGAGTAAATCATGCGAATTGAAGAAAGCAATCAAGCCTGCCTCCACTCATTTGCAAGATGGGAGGCAGAGGAAGACCCTGGCTGATCTGTTCCAGTCTCCTAGTGTGGTCTTTGTGGAAGAGCCAATCGTTGTTTACCATAGGGATCCAGACACAACAAAGGCTACCATTGATGCTGGGAAAACCCAAAGCATGCATAGAAGCTCTTCTGTGAAAGAAATTGGGGACCTGGCTGAGCTTGTGCATGCGGGCAATCCAAAGAAAAGCTTCGGTTCAGGGAAATCTGAGCACTTGCAGAGGAACCCATCCTCCAAGAAGAGCTGGGAAGAGAGAAAATTTGAGCAGATGGACCATCTGGCTGCAGCCGCAGGTGAGATTCTGCAGAAAGGTAAGAGATTTCCTAAGGGTCTTTTTGCATTGCATGCGGATACTGTTGTCAATGCCCCCAACAACATGAAGCACCTCGAGACCGAACAAAAATCATTGTCAATAGACATTCCAAATAAAATGATTGGCCTGGCATGGTTGGGCACGGAACCGCTCCTGCTGGCCCCAGGAAGCTATGTGTACCCTGCTAATTCCTTTATTCTGGAGCAGCTCCAGAGTGAGAAAACAGGTTTCATTAAGCATGGATATTTACACAGAGTCCTCATCAAAGAAGGTCACTTGGGTGTAGCTTGGGTGGATGGCCATGCAGTACTATTGGAGCCAGGAGTTTCCATTCATGCTTGTTCGGTTTTCTCCTACACCACCACAGATGATCAAACACTTACAGAAAAGGAGTTTGTTTTGGGCCCTTTCCGCTTTGTAACTGTGCTTGACTCCGAAGTTGGCATCAAATTTTGCAACAGAAAGCCAGAGATCCTCTACTCTGGCAGGTTTGTTTCTCAACACTGTACTAATCAATAATTTACCAGTGGTGTCTGTGTGACTAATGTTGCTTGTCATTTTGAGGCATGGAAGATGGGCTGCTTAATATAATGCTATTGATCTTAGGTCTGGTCCATTACCTAAATTGAGTGCATTTGGGTTCTTCAACAGGCATTGCATAAGCATATCAAAAGTGGAGGTGTTTGCTGGGTTTGAATCGTTGCTGAGACGACAGAGCTTCTTAACTGATGTAGTTGGGATTTCAAGCGACGGTATGGACATACGGGCTGATTTGTCAGTGGAATGGCAGATTAAGCCTGAAGATGCAGCTGCAGCCAGATTGGCCAATGTTACAGATGTGGAGGGTGCTGTCTGTGAAAAGTTACGCCGTGCTTTTAACCTTGCAATGTGGGAGTGGAATGGGCAAGATATTCCTAAGCTGCAATCAAGTGCCATATCAGCAGATATCCATAGAGAGTGTACGGATTTATTTGAAGAGGTGACCCCTTTTACTGATTGGCTGTCTGCGCACATGTTTGTAGATGCATTTATGTATAAGTCCCTCAGTTTATTTGACATATTCATGTCTTGTTTATCTTATGGGTGTGGCATTCTTTTTGACAGGGATGGACTGTAACATTATGGGAGTTGCATATTAAAAATCTTGTGGTAGAAGTAAAATCCTAGATAAGGTGAGAGGAAGATTACTGGCTTTTCAGTTCTTTTACTGGGAAAACTGCAGATGGGGTCTAATTAAAGCTTTTGATCCATGCAGGACCAGGTTAGGTGCAAAGCAGATTGATCACCAACTTAACTTCTCTAGACAACATAGTGTTGTACTATATGCTTAGATTAATGTCCCCACAACTTTGACCTCTCCATTAAATTAAAACACACAGCCCAATCTCAATAACCTTTTTCTGCACATCTCACGGAAATTGAATCCATTCTTTACTGAGTCCTTCATTCTTTTATGACCATCATCGTACTTCAAAGGCCAGTTGTATCATCCAGCTAGTCCAGCTAGTCCAAGACAGATGCTGTTTATACTATGCCACATGTTTTGATACACAACTTTTAACTTAGTTCTAATATGAGATGGTAATGACCCATTTGCATGGCAGGATGTATACCTTATGCCCTTCCTTGTCTACTCTTGCCATGAATATCACCACACTGTGTAGTCTTATGAAGTTCTTCATTTCAAGCAATGAGACACATCTATACTTTTACAGCGGATATGTGATGTGCCTTCGGGGGACTGATCAGACTGTAGTCTTTGTTGGAGGAGGCAACGCAATATATTTGACAGTCATTGTGTTCAGTCAAAAGCAATGCTCTTGGAAGAGCTATAATGGTTTATGCAATGCTGCATCGAGGAGGCAAAGGTATAGAAAGATTGTGGGTGGAGGATCCTAGCTTTTTCATGTAGACTAGTTACACAAGTGATGAACACCCACTTTGCAAGTTGTTAATCAATCAAAGTGTTTATTTAGGAATTGGCCATCTACTCTCCTTTACGCATTGGAGAGGATATGAGCTGTTGCATATCTGCGAAACTTGTAAACTCCTTGCCCACTTTTTGCATGTGCAGCCAATTAGAAAAATTGCGTCTCTAATATTTTTCACTTTTTAGCAAAGTGTGTTTCTTTTGGTGTGTAAAGGAGTTGCACCCATGTCTCTGCCCATAGTCATAAGGTACATGCCCATACTCTAGGTGAGGGTCGGGTTGCCCATCACTCAATGTGTAACTAGGGCTAGAAAGGTGGTGTTAGAAAGATAGCAAAGTTATTCGAACTAACCTTCACTAATTGTTGTAGAGCATCGATGAGTTTGCTTTTTATGTGTAACTAGGGCTAGAAAGGTGGTGTTAGAAAGTTAGGAAAGTTATTTGAACTAACCTTCACTAATTGTTGTAGAGCATCGACGAGTTTGCTTTTATGTGGCACACAATAAGATGAATTGGGAAAGAAGACTCCCAACTTCAAGATATGAACTCTAGCTTTGGGGAGCTCAAATTTAGATTCTGGCCTAAGGCGGAAATTGAAGTAGCCAAATCGACCTATAAAGACTTCAAACAAGCAATGAGAATGAAATCTACAGTGATATGTGTTTCTAGAAAAAAGCATTAGCCATGTAGGACCACTATGTCATCTTGAACAATATCTATTTGATGAGACAAAAAAGTTGTTCTAAAGTTCTTAGGTGGTGTTTGGTTGATATATTCAAATATAGGAGAATATGTTTCATGGAGAAAGGTTTGTGCCTTACAAACAAGGATATGTGCAGAGATTGTGTTAGTCTCAAATGCAAGTGCAATTACAAATGAGAAGCAAAGTAGTAGTGAATATGGGACAGGAATGTGCAAAGGCAACATGTAAAACATGGAGTGAATCTTGCAAGGCCTCATTCTACATTTTGTAAGTATCTTTGGGCAACCTCTTAGTCCTTCTAAGTTTAAAAACATCCATATCACTTAACTAAAACTTTTATCATGGAAGTTATTAGGTATGCAAGATATCTTAGATGAGGGGTTGAGGCTCCCACACACATGAATGTGTGCATGCATGAGTGCAATCACAAAATTGTCCTTAGATAGCACTTTTTACCCCTTCCAAGCATTGCTTCTCAAAATGAGACCAAACCAAGCTATCTTTGAGGTTATGATGTGCTCTCTTAAAGTGCATTTGAGGGGAAAGACAGAGTAAAAGCTTGTTTAAGATTATTGGGATCTCGCCAAGTCGCGAAAAGACCCAAGATCGGATGCTGGGAGCATCCGAGAAAAAAAGGAGTCACACCTTAGCAAACGACCTCTGAAATGTTCGCGCTTGTACTTAGGTACATTATTTGATCTCTTTGCTCAAGGAACTAATTCAAGGAAAACACTTCATGCTTCAGGTTGAAAGCTTGGAGGGAGAGGCAGGAACAGTTACCTCCGATTGTCTACCTGGCCCTATCCAAGGGGGTTGTTAGCCGCGCCGGGTATATGGACTTGACCCGCCGTGAGAGGTCTTTTCGTGGGTGTTGCTTGGAGCGGGAGGACGTTTGGGTGCCAGGGGAGGCTCTGGCTGTAAATCCCTTGCCTTCGGATCTCGCACAAGAGGCCGACGTGACTCGAGATGGGATCTCGAGACTCGAGTATTAGTTAACGGGCGGAACTTGGAGCAACAATCCTGTAGATTGTTGGGATAGCCTTCGGGTGTGATATTGGATGTACTCCAGGATTTTGATAAATAAAGAGCGGATATTGGAGAAAAAGGAATTTTCTTGACATTGTTTTTGTGTTAGTGCCTAAGTTGCGTGAAGGAACCCGTGATTAATTTGATTAATTAAGGAAGCTGCTTTTGCATGTCAAAACATAAGGTGGTAGGTAATTAGATAACTAAAGCAAACTGAGGAAAGTGCGGTGGACGTGACTTAGGTCCGTCCTACGGAAGGGTGGTCCCGGTTAGCTAGAAACTTTTCTCAAATAATGAGATAATAAGACTATGAAGACCTAGTGTTAGTAGATGTAGAATCCCGGTTTATTCTGTTTCAGGGAAAAGGGATGGGACTATGCCATATGGCAGAGAGGTTGAGCTTCGCATCCCTCTCGTTTTCCATTCTCCATGAACCAAGTGCAGCATGAAACTGCTTCGACTCTGTTGTTCCTACGCAAAGTGGTACATCTAGAGCTCGACGCTAGCTTCTTCCTAGAGATTTTGCTGATAGGAAAGGAACACTGACCTCAGGTCGATCCCAAGTGGGAATAGCCAGACACTTCCGCTTTGGGTAGACTCGGGAAGACCTAGATCACAAACCCCGTGTCATTCCTTGCGAGTACTAGGCAGAGCCCTCTAGACCCTCCTCCCAATGGACTGCTAAGATGTGTCCCACAAGCGGACAAGCGGGCACGTTACAGTTGGTATCAGAGTGAACCAACGGGATCTAAGATTTACAAGGGAACTTAATGGGAGGAAAATAAAGGAAATAAGGGGACAACCAGGGGAAGGTGAGTGGAATAGAGTAGTGTTTTCTGTTGAAAACATTCCTTTACTCACTTATGGATGCTGAGTTGCAGAGTCACGAAGCATGGAGCAAATTCTTGGTGTTCCAGGTTATGTTCATGACTGCAATGCGTGCTTCGGATTATCATCAGAGGCTAGGCATGATGAATATTCTGGACCGCATCTATAATCCTTCACCCCTATACGCGGAACGGAGATGGACGGGAGAATCAAGAATATACTACATAGCAGCCCATCGACTTGCGTACCTTCAGACCAACTTGAAAAGAATCAAGTGGATGGAGGATTTAAAGATCGTGAAGCTGTTCATATTTATCGAAGCTCACACAAACGCAACCCTGCATGTTGGCGGTCGGGAAGTCAAGCAGAACAAGTATGTGTATGAAGAAGTGACTCGGGTGATCCCTGCCGACAGAATCAAAGTGCTAGGGCGCTATGAGAAGAATGGGTATCAAAGGAAGGGATACCCCGAGCTTCCTATGACTTATCGTTTTCTGAAAATCCATGACTCCACTCCATATTATTACTCAGTCCCTGTAGCGGATTGTAACACAATCCTATTTTCCCTAAACTGATGTATCAATCAACTTGTTCTACTTTCCCAAAATAAATGTACTCAAAGGGCTATGCCCTCATAAATGAACAAGAGTTTTACTATCGTCTATCTTGATTATAAATGTTAGCTAAGGTGTTAAGCGATTAAATCACTTGGCTAAAAGCTGTGCTAGTCGTATTAACGTAATATGGGAAACGTTTGATGAGTTTTTAACATAAAGAATCTTATTGCCCAGACGCAAACCCAAGCGTAGATTCCAAGTCCGACTCCGGCACTAAGTTCAGCTGTGATTCAAGAGAAGAAGTTCCTTCTCAAACAAATTAAGCCACCCGAGTTCGATGGCAAGGGGAGGACTGTTCAAGCCGACGCCGAGATCTAGATCGAGTCCATGGAGGACTATTTTGAGGCAGCAGGAACTGCACCTGCTAACCAAGCCATGCTTGCCAAACTTAAGCTTACAAGCGAAGCAAGACTTTGGTGGAAACAGTGGTGCAGAGACCAAGCGATCTCGGAAGGGACAGTCACTTGGGAGAAGCTTAAGGAAGTTGCGCGAGGGAGGTATCTGCCACCTGCCTACTGCACACAGAAGATGAACAAATTCTACGAATTGAAGCAGCTTGGACTATCCCTTGATGCATATTATTCAAAGTTTGTTTCTCTCTTAAAGTACGCGCCACCAATGGATATGACACAACAGGTGTCAAAGTTTTGTGCTGGGTTAAATCCAGCCATAAACACCCGCTTGGAATCAATGCACCCAATGGACCTACAAGACGCACTCATTCGAGCTGCACCAATAATACAAGAGGTTCAGGCCAAACCAAGGAACATTAGGACTTGGCCTTACAAAGATCAGAACAAGGAAATGTTTAGGGCTCAGACTAAGAGAGCGTAGGGTCAGAATCAGGGCCAAAGGAAGAAAGCTAGGGCCAATGTTGTCAACAACATTGTCCCTACACAAGGTAATGACCGCAATCTACGTTGTTTCCATTGCAACAAGCCCGGACACTTCAAGAGGCAGTATCCCAAGCTTAGCGGAGGACATCGCCAAGGGCAATTCCAAGGAGCCGCCCATGGCCAAGGAGCCACATCATGGCCAGAGGGAGAACCTCCAGTGTTTCCAACAAGGAGCTGGGCAACGAAGAAGATCCATCCATGGATGCTGACATTGAGAGGGCAACGGTTCACATCGCTCTTCACAAGAAGGGTTCGAATTGCCAATCCTCGGTGATCCAAACTCCATCGGATTATGAAGGTAAAAGCTTCAAAACCCTAATTGATTGTGGCAGTACACACTCCTTCATTTCACCGATCTGTGCAAAAAGGCTAGGGATAGCCACAATAGATGCATCTACTTTATTTGTGGAATTGGCAAATGGTTGTGAGGTCTCTTGTACTAGGCAAACTACTAAGGTGAAGTTCCTAATGGGTGGGAAGCAAACTTCAGTGAGATTCAAGGTAATGAACCTAGGTGTCCACGAATGTTTACTTGGAATGGATTGGCTAATACCCAATGATGCCCACATCCAATGTGAAAAGGGCCAAGTCTCCTTCCAAAATTCTGAAAGGGAGCTAGTCACGACTCAAGGAGAGACTAGTAAGCCAAAAATACAGTTGGCAAAAGCAACACGGATAATAAAAGGAGTTAGGAAGGGCCTACTAGTCTATCTGATTAAACTGAATAAGCTAGAGCAGAATCAAGGATCTGGGGAAGAACCTTCATGGTTAAAGGAATACGCAGATGTATTTCCTGAGGAGCTGTCAGAACTTCCTTCTCAAAGGGAAGTCGATCATGAATCAAGTTGGCACCAGGAGCTGCATCAGTCGCGCAAAGAGGTCGTATAGGATGTCCATCCTGAAAGCTATTGAACTGAAAGAGCAACTCAAGCAACTGTTAGACCAAGGCCATATCCATCCTAGCAGTTCACCATGGGGAGCTCCAGTACTGTTCTAGAAGAAGAAGGATGGAATGCTTCGTCTATGCATTGACTACAGAGGGTTGAATCGATCAACCATAAAAAATAAATAGCCATTCCAAGAATAGATGAACTACTTGACCATCTTTAAGATGCAAAGATATTCTCTAAGATAGATCTCAGATTTGGATATTATTAGATAAGGATCAAGGAAGAAGATATCCCAAAGATTGCATTCAGTACAAGGTATGGACACTTCGAATTCCTGGTGATGTCTTTCGGGCTAACGAATGCTCCTGCTACCTTCAATAGGTTAATGCAGGACATCTTTAGGCCCTATCTTGATGACTTCGTACTCGTCTTCTTTGACGATACCCTAGTCTACTCTAAACAGGAAAAAGATCATGAACCCCAGCTTCGCATTGTTCTTGAAACAATGAGAGCACACAAGCTTTATGCCAAGAAGAAGAAGTGTGCATTTTTCAAGCGACAGATTGAATATTTGGGATTCATTGTATCAACAAAAGGGATTTCAGTAGATCCAGCTAAGGTCAGAGACATTCTGGAATGGCCAATACCAACGTCTGTCAAAGAAATACGTAGCTTTCTCGGATTGACAGGATGGTACAGGATCTTCATTAAAGATTATGCTTTGATTGCAGCGCCTCTGACTGACCTACTAAAGAAGCAAGTAGCAATTGTATGGTCACCTGCCGAACAGACTAGCTTTGACAAGCTAAAGCAAAGCTTAGTTTCAGCACCCATTCCGAAACTTCCTGATCTTAGTAAGGAGTTTGAAGTAGTAACTGATGCTAGCGCACTTGCCTTAGGATGTGTGCTTATCCAAGAAGGTCATTCAGTAGCATATTCTTCAAGTAAATTGAAGAGCCATGAAATGAATTATGCTACCCACGATCTGGAGCTGTTGGCTGTCATCCATGCTCTCAAAATTTGGAGACATTACTTGCTAGGTAACAAATTTTCCCTAGCGACGGACCACAAGAGTCTTAAATGGATCTTCACCCAGAATGAGCTCAATATGAGGCAACGTCGATTGATCGAAGTGCTGGAAGAATATGATTTTGAAATCAAATACAGGCCTGGAAAGAAGAATGTAGTTGCCGATGCACTCAGTCGTCGCAAGGCATTTCTAAATTCTCTTATTTTGCAGGATCCATCAACAGCAAGATCACTAGCCACAAAGGTATCAATGCCAAACAACCCAATTCTTGAGCTAGCTAAAGAAGAGGCATGTCATGACCTAGTCTATCAGAAATTGCTAAGGGAGATCCCCATCAAGGATTAAGACCCGAAATTAAAGATGAAGTATCAAGAATTCTCTGTTAGTAGCGGATTTGTCTACTTTAGGACAAGATTATGTATCCCTGCAAGCCAATCTCTTAAGTATAAGATACTTTGGGAAGCCCATGACTCCCCTTCCTCAGGACATCCTGGCTATGCCAAGACCCTTAATGCGGTCAGAAAGAGCTATTATTGGGATAGGCTCAAGGGTGACGTTCTCAAATATGTCATGGAATGTTTGTCTTGTCAACGCATTAAGGCAGAACATGTCAAAATGCCAAGGAAATTGCAATCCCTTGACATTCCCCAAATGAAATGGGAATTCATTAGTATGGACTTCGTTGTTGGCCTACCCCAAGTTCAGGGAGGATACAACTCTATTATGGTTGTAGTAGATATGCTCACCAAGGTTGCATATCTCATCCCTGTCAAGACAAACTATAAAACCTCAGACATCGCAAGATTATTCATCAAGGAAATATTCAAACTACATGGGTTACCCAGAAGAATCATTAGTGATCGTGACTCTCTCTTCACATCACACTTCTGGAGGGCTATCTTCGAGGCTATTGGGACTCAGCTCTATTTCAGTACAGCTTACCATCCCCAGACTGATGGTCAAACAGAATGAGTCAACTAAGTCATTGAAGATATGCTTAGGGCATATTGCTGTCGCGAACCCAAAAAGTGGATTCAATATTTGCCACTGGTTGAGTTTGCCTACAATGCTTCCTACCAATAGAGTATTCAGATGACCCCTTTCCAAGCATTGTATGGGCACGATTGTCATACCCCTTTGAGATTCTCGGATCCAACGATGAGGGTAGAAGCTTCAAGGCAGATGCTGGTAGACATGGATGATCAAATCAAGTCAATAAGACAAGACATCCAAGCTGCCAAGGATAGACAGAAGGCTTACGCGGACTTGAAACGGCAAGATAGATCCTTCGTTGAAGGTGATATGGTCTTCATCCGCGTGCGTCCTAAAAAGAGTTCACTATCCCTAGGAGAGTACAAGAAGCTAAGTCCGAGGTATTGCGGACCTTATAAGATCATTAAGTGCTTAGGTCCTAATGCTTATTGATCCGGGTTTTTTACAACCCGGATAATTACCACAAAATTTGGCCAAAACCCCTATCAAGAGCTTACAATATCACTTTGGGTTTACTCTTCAAGCACTAGGTATGCTACATTGCTTCTCGATTATGATAACTCTAGCAAATGGAGGGAACAAGTTCTTAGGGGGCATGTCAATGTAAAGGGTAAAAGGGATGATTATCTTAGTGAAGATGAAAATGGATTACACCTAGGAGTTGAGTGAGTGCATAAATTTTTCAAAGGACTAGCCTCCAACTACACATGGGCTCCGCCTGCATCACTAAGATTTGGAATCTATCACTATCATTAGAGGACACCTCACCCTAGCACACAAGTCAATATCCACATCATGGTGTCATTTGGATCTTACACAAAAGCTTACAAGCATGGACCCCTTCTGTCACATGCTTATATGTATTTATATATATATGGGGGACTAAAGTCAAAGCAGCTTTTGGAAGCCATTTTTTATAATCTCAATAACTTTTCGACTTGGTTTCGACTTGGTCTACAAAGTTGCAGAAGAAACTTTTTTCAGATTCTTCACGGATTTGAAGTTACGAAGGCGCAGACTGCTAGCTACATGCAATTTGCTTCTCTCTTTCACCACACCAACTTTCCACTCTATCCTTCTTGTAAATATATTATAATAATGTGCTTTGGGCACCCACCTCTTGTAATCTAGCTCCATTTCTCTATTTTGTCTACCACTACCCTTGGCTTCTTGCATGATGATCAAGGTGGGGACTTGTCCCATCCACTATTTTCCATATTTTCAAAGATGCCATACATCATCTAGGATTATGTTAATCAAGAAGATTAGCTTAATATAATCCCTCATGGAGGCTATATAAAGAGCCCATGGAGAATGAAGAGGGAGAAGGACAATGACAAGCCCATGAGAGCACTCTAGAATACCCTCATGCTAGTCCATCTCTTTGAGGTGAGCTATGAGTGAGTTCTTTTATTATGTAGCATAATGGCAAGCTTCCTCTATCTCTTCTCCTCTTGTCTCCCTCTCCTCTCATCTCTCTCTTTCATATTCCAATATGGTGTCTAGTACATATATTCTCTCTTGTAAATTTGTGTCTTGGTTCTCTTGATTCTCTTTGAGAAAAGGGATGTCTTAGCCCATCCTCCCTTTGGCTAGGTGGTGCCCCTCTTTAGTTCTCTTAGTGAGGATTAGAGGTTGGATGGGTAAGAGGCAACTCGTTTATCATTTCAGCCCTCACTTACAAACTACAGCTACCCGCAACCCTAAAGATTCATAATGTATTCCACGTTAGCCTATTGAAAAAGTATCTACCTAATCTGAATCATGTACTTGATGATCAACAAATTGTAATGCCTAGCCAAGGAGTCCTTGAGCTACGGCCTCATAGAGTCTTAGATGTCAGGGAGAGGCATTTGAGGTCAAGGACCTTGAGAGAATACCTCGTCCAGTGGAAAGATTATCCCGAAGAGGATGCCACCTGGATGGACGAAGATACTCTCAACCAACAATACCCCCAAGTTCTCTCGAGATGAGGACATCTCGATTCCTCTAAGGGAGAGAGGATGTAACATGCCATAGGAACCCCCCCTTTGTAATTTCAAAAAAAAAGTAAAAAGTTTATTATCATCAGTATAAAATTTTTTACTCCCCCTCTCTCCCCAGCACGTCGGGGGGAGAGAGAGTGGGAGTGGTGGTGATGGAGGGGGGAGGCATGCAATCCCTAGGTGGGAGGGTTGGACATGCCACCTACCTCCTCCCCTCCCCTATATAAGGGGAGGCTTCTCCCCTCAGTCAGCTACAGACACAGGAGGCTACGCCCCCTTCCATTCGTCGCCAGCCCTATCAGCTGTGCGCGGGACCTCTGGTCCTCTAAGACTGAAGGCCCTTTCCCCTTGCGTCTGCAATAACAGTAGTCACCCCCTGGGGCTTTCGACCATAATCACTCCCCCGATCGTCAGTCAGCTCCTCCCCCCCTCCTCGCTTGGCGGCAGTTGCACCCCCTCCTGGGACCTACGATCGTAGCCACCTCCCCCGTCTGATCCCCAGTGCCGCGGGACCCCCGTGAAGGAGAGTGAGAAGAAGGGAAGTAGAGGGAGAGAAGTAGAAGAAGAGAAGGCGTAGGGGAGAAGTAGAGGAAGAAGAAGAAGAGGGAGAGAAGGAGAAGGAGAGAAGAAGGAGCGAGGAGAGAAAAGAAGAGGGAGAGAAGGAGAAGGAGAGAAAAGAAGAGGGAGAGAAGGAGAAGGAGAGAGGAAAAAAAGGAGTGGGAGAGTGAAGAGAAGAAGAGGGAGAGAGGAAAAGGAGTGGGAGGGTGAAGAGAAGAAGAGGGAGAGAAGGAGAAGGAGAGAGGAAAAAAAGGAGTGGGAGAGTGAAGAGAAGAAGAGGGAGAGAAGGAGAAGGAGAGAAAAGAAGGAGTGCGAGAGTGAAGAGTAGAAGAGGGAGAGAAGGAGAAGGAGTGGGAGAGAGAAGAGAAGAAGAGGGAGAGAAGGGGAAGGAGAGAAGGAGAAGGAGAGAAGAAGGAGTGAGAAAGAGAAGAGAAGGAGAAGGAGGAAAGAGAAGTAGAGAGAGAAGTAGAAGAAGGAGAAAAAAAAGGGTAGAAGAGAGGAAGAAGGAGAAGGAGAGAGGTAGAAGAAGAAGAGGTAGAAGGAGAGAGAGAAGTAGTAGAAGAAGAAGAAGAAGAAGAAGAGGTAGAAGGAGAAAAGAAGAGAAGAGGAAGAGAAAGAGAGGGAAGGAGAAGAGGAGAAAAAGAAGAAGAAGAGAGAGAGAGAGAGAGAAAGAAGGAGAGGGAGTGAGAGTTGGTGAGTAACTACAAAAAGCCACACTCAAACCACTCCTTTGGCAAAGAACCCCATCCAGTGGTCTTTTCTACCTGAACCTGTCGACCCGAAAACCGTTAAGGTCTGGACCGTCCAATCTCCATGAGGTGAATGGCTTCCAAGAAGAAAGTTGCAGAAAGCATAGGAGCCAATGCCACCGGTAATGCTGGAGAGGCGAGTGGAGCGACCAACGCAGCAAACATGAATCAAGCCCAGGTTCTAAGCTTTAAAATTAATTAGGCATTATTTCTCGTGGAAGAGATGAAAGGGTTGGTGACGTGCATGGAACACGAACGAGTATTAGGGTTCTGTTTACTCTAAGTACTAAGTTGCATGCACGAAACGGTAGAGTTTGGAATTCGCATAGGATTATATGCATGAAATGATAGCTTTTACACACATAAAATGATAAGGTTATCACCTTACTTCACATAAAATGATAGATTTTTAATAAGTTCAGTGCATGAATAGTCATTTAGAATTCACGTTTTGCAATCATGGTTAAAAGAAACACATGAAATATTAGTTTTTGTTCATGAGATACACTTGCCCCGTTGGACAAAACCCTAGACTTTGATATACGTAAGTCACATGTGATCCGGTGCATTAGAAATAAGTACTCGTTTCCAGGAATGAAGAGAGATAAAAGTTGTATATGAGGTACAACTATACTAAACGCACTATGTGCATGATGGATAAGGTTGATTGGGAAATCTTGCATTGAACCACACTAAGAGAATTGGAAGGATCGCATGCACCTAGACTGCATCTTGAAGGTCTAAATGAAGAATCATGAGTTGCCATGTGTGTTAATTGAGCTTGGTTGGAACTAGAAGATTAAAAGACCCTTGGTTGGGTTGCGAATAAGGCATGTCCGTTGCCTTGACTGACCAGCTAATGTTTGAGTTAGGGATTAAGATATCCTAAGGTAAAACCCAAGGGAAAAGGGCAAGTCAAAAACAAGTTAACTTACCAAGACCATTTGCTTGCGTAATCTTGTTTGAGATTATTGGGATCTCGCCAAGTCACGAAAAGACCCAAGATCGGATGCTGGGAGCATCCGAGTGTTTACCGCAGCACAGAGGAGCGGGAAATGGAAAAAAGGAAATAGCAAAAGGCGCAGGACAAAAGGAAGAAAAAGGCTCCTTAACCGGTAACCAGACCCTGAAAAAATTAAAAGCACGGGCACGACCCTCAGGAAGTCTTAGAGTCGCCCAAGGAAAGTAAAAGAGTAAAAAGGGCACCATTAAGTGTGAAAGCGCTCCCGAATCCTTGTAAAAGAGCTCCAGGCTCACTCCTACGCAAATTGTATGCATTAGTTGGGAATAGGATAGATTAGAATGGTGGGAAATGAGAAATGGGCCTAGGCTAATGGCCGGCCATGTAAAAAAGGGGATGACCGCCCATGAAAAGTAGGGCATGTATATAAAGTTCAAAAAGTGAATGAGAAGATCATTCTTGTGTGTGGCCAAAGCTTCTTTTTTTTCTTCTCTTGTTTCTTGCCTTCTTGCTTGTGCTTGAGAGAGGGATTGAGAAAGTGTGAGGGAATGATTGTGTGAGAGTGAGGGACCTTGGAGAAGAAGCTCTCCATCTTCTCTCTTCATCTTCCCTCTTCATCTTCTCTCTTCATCTTCCCCTCCTCTCTTCTCTTCTCTTGTATTGCGCGTGGCTATGGAGGATGAAGCTCATGGGAGAGGGATTGAGGTTGCTTGACCTTGCCTCAAGGATCGTGGAGCTACCGGTGTGCAAGAAAGAGGAGGGTACTCGATCGAGCATCAAGGTAAGCTCACTACATCCGTAAGGTAGGCATTGCGCGTCGGCTATGTGAGAGGTAGCCATGGCCACTCGGTTCGAAACACTTGAGCAATAAGTGGTCCGTAGGTCTCGGGGTAGAGCTTGTAGTTCCCCTTTATTTTGGTTCCGTTTGCCGGGATAGACAGAATCGAGCCTTGAGTGCCATGCGCATTAAATCGAGCATAGAAGTAGGGTTTGCAGCCCGAATCGGTGCTCGAGATAGCTAGGAGATTTAGGAGATTTTAATCCGTGAAACAAGTAAGTTTTTTGGTTTGTTGGAAGAATTAGTGTAGGACTACCATTCTGCATCTCTGTTTTGCATTTTGGCTGCACTAGATTAAGGTTAGATTAGGTTAAGAAAAGAGAAAACAAAAGGTTTTGGCTGCTGCTGGAAACATGGAAACAGGGGACCAGATTCATCACAATTCTGGGTACCATCGATTTGTGCTACTCCAGGTGAGTCTGATGTTTCTTAGTAGTGCCCCAATCATATTTGGAAAGTCTCTTGTGATTGTGTGTATCAGGCGTCAAGTGGGATCGAAACGCGTCGAAATCGCGCCTGCCGCCAAACGTAGTTGGACCAGGTCTCAGTGGTCTGATTCCCTGAATTGGACCACCCGAGTCCTGGAGTCGGACCGTCCGATTCCAAGAATCGGACCGTCTGACTGAGGGAGTCGGACTGCGTGCTAGTCGGACCATCCAACATTCGGATCAGACCAAACAATTTTAGAATCGGACCCCACTACCAGATCGGACAGTCTGATCGGACGTGCCACATGGCACTCGGACCACCCATCATAGTCGGACCATCAGACTTTAGGAATCGAACCCGACCTGTTCTACTGTTGGACTCGGACCACTCTGTCAGACTGCAAGAATCGGATTGTCCGACTACTAGAGTCGGACCAGCCCTATCCGATTCTGGGAATCAGACCATCCTGCCAGAAGGAAAAATAAGGATCTTTAGTTGACCCTGCCACAGACCTGACCCCCAGGACACAACCCTGAACACCCCCAAGACCCAGTTTGACCATTAGAACCTCATAGACCAATCGAACTTAGAGCAGAATAGAAAACACAGCACAGACCTTCAGAAAGACCATAGAATAGCCGGGAACCGAGCTTAGAACTCAAATCAGGCTAAGAATGTGGAGAGAAACAGAGTGGAGTTCACTTTAAACGCTTTATGCATCAATACTTCACTCTTATGTTCCACTAAGTTTGCACTGTAAGAAAAGAGAAAAGCCTGTTTTTGCACCAAGCACCACGAAAACGCAGCATAACGTGTGAATAAGGATTGCAGCTGCTTTCAAATAACAAGGAACACATCAGGATATCTAATAACATTAAGGAGCCCACTAGTAGGAGAAGACCCCAAGACTTAGGCAGGTATCTGAGTGCCCTACTAGTAGGACCTGGAGAAGACACGAAGACACGGAAAGCAACAATATAGAGGATTGGACGCTGCTGGAGCTGCTTGGATTTATTGACAACCTCGTGGAGCTAGAAGCAGAAACAATGTCGGGATCAAGAGGCAAACGAGGAGAGGATCAATTAGACTTAGGAGAATTTCCAACCTCAGTCCAAGAACTGGTCCACAACTACGATCTACTCACTAGGACCGTGATCCAGGGCAGACCTGTAGAGGAAGTGGTAGCAAACCTGGAAGAAGAGAGAAGAGCAATCAAGAGAGTGCTAGAAGGCATAATTGCCTACAACCATGAGCAAAGGGCTAGAAACCTATAGCAAGACGTAGATACATACGAGGCTAGACGAGTGCTAGACCTAGCTGGAGCAGCCAAATCTGGACCAAATGTAGAGAGGGAACGGGAAGCAGAGGCTGACATGACATTGAGCGAACTGGTAGCAACGTGACTCTTGGGCAATATGTCCGTTGAATAGAGCGCTACTACCCTAGCCACCGCGCTACTATCGGGATTGGGAGTCATGCAAGGGGCTAAAGGGTAGGCTAGAATCCCCATCATAGCAAAACAACTAGCTAGATACGAACCTAGCAGTGACCTATACAGCTTCATGGAGTAGTTTGAGCAAGTATGTGAGGCAAACGGTCTTACTGACCCTACGCAGCGAGCTCAAGCTTTCGGCTTGTGCTTAGGCGATAAGGGGAGGACCTGGTATTCTAGTCTAGATGATGCAGAACGTACGCACTTTGTTCGCCTTAAGAGCCTCTTCATCAAGAGGTTTTCGGAGGCAGGGTATTCGGATAACCTCATCGTTAGGTTGATGAATATCAGTCAAAGGGAGAAGGAAGACGTTAGGGATTATGTCACTCAGGTGCATAACCTGTACAAGAGAATCCCTGCCAATGAGTGACCTACTGAGAGGGTAGTGTCTACAGTGTTCATGAACGGGATTCGGAGTGAGGAGATCTATAAGGCTTTGGCCAGTAACTCCTCCTTGCAACGAGACGTGCTAGCTAGAGTTTTCGAGGAGGCAATACGCGTAGATGATCAACTCAGGGAATGCAGCATGAGGACTACCAACCGAGAGAGTGCAAGCTAGAGGGACCCTGAGAGATCAACTACTTCGGGGAAAAAAGCAACTGCTAGTGTGCAAGATAAGGGAAAGAGTTTAGACCACGACCAGGGGATGGCAGAAATGAGAATGGAGATTGCATGGTTGTAAGAGCTAGTAAGGAATCCTATGAGATCGCATGTACAAAATATATATACTGCGGCAGCAATCACCTCCTAGTTGAGTGCCAAGATCTTAGATCTTGACCGTGCTCAAATTGCAGTAGATTCGGGCATGATGTAGTGCATTTCAGAATGCCGAGGAGATTCCCATATGCGCAGCAGTACAACCATCCATACTTAGGTAATAGGCCACCCAATTTCTTTGGGAGGGGAGCGCAGTTAGCTCTCCCAGCACCGACGACTGACTCAAGACCTGCCGTACCTAGGCTGGAGATGAACCCAACTGGTATACCCAGACCACCAGGGGCTTTTGTAACCCACCCATCTAGCGATGCTCCTGTTCACTTTGTGGAGGAGCCTAATGAGGAAGAAACATATGTCAACCCGTACATATCCTATGACGAGGAGGGCAACCCAATCCTGATGGACTATCGGCCGGTGCCGATGATGGCTTAAGGAAGAGGAAGAGGCAGAGGCTTTGGAGGGCCAAGCCAAGATCCAGTCACATGCTGGACTTGCGGCTACCAGGCCACATTTCATCACACTGCCCAAAACGAGAAGAAGCTAACAAGGACAAAGTGGATCTCCGATGCACAGAGTGTGGAATCACACATTTGTTTCCTGACTGTCGTAGGCGGAAGCCATCAACCAGCTCTGCCAACATGCCATCGGTGCCTTTGGGGCTTTTTGGAGTAGAAACCTTTGACAATGAGGATACACCCATCCCACTACATGTTATGATGCAAGCTTAAACAAAATAGGCAGGCATCTCTTGCCAGGGCCAAGTAACCTTGATGAGGAGGGCAACCCAGTCCTGATGGACTATCGGCTGGTGCCGGTGATGGCTTTAGGAAGAGGAAGAGGCAGAGGCTTTGGAGGGCCAAGCCAAGATCCAGTCACATGCTGGACTTGCGGCCACCCAGGCCACATTTCATCACGTTGCCCAGAACGAGAATAAGCTAACAAGGACAAAGCGGATCTCCGATGCACAGAGTGTGGAATCACACATCTGTTTCCTGACTGTCCTAGGCGGAAGCCATCAACCAGCTCTTCCAACATGCCATTGGTGCCTTTGGGGCTTTTTGGAGTGGAAACCTTTGACAGTGAGAATATACCCATCCCACTACATGTTATGATGCGAGCTCAAACAAAATAGGCAGGCATCTCTTTGCCAGGGCCAACTAACCTTGACGCAACCTCAATAGGAAAGAAAAGCCAGAGGAGACGGAAAAAGAGAACCGATGCAAAGATAACTCTTAAAACCAAGGAAGTGACTATGTTAGTAATGGGAAAGAGGGTCATAGACGCAGAGGTGGAGACCTTAGCTCCTAAGACAGTCGAGCTAGGGAGTGCCAAGGTAGGGGAATATCCCCATCCCAAATGGCAGCTCGAGGCTATAGCTAAGGTCAAGGAGTGGGTCAAGGACGCCCAAAAGCACCTCAAGGATGCTGAACCCATATTAGAAGATCCTATTGACGATTTCTCCAGCGTGAGCACACCAGTCTCACCTTCAAAACCACAAGTTGCGAGCATACCTGCACCACTGGGGGCAAATCAGCAAGGCCAAGGGGAAACTTGCCAGGGCAGACGGAACGCATGGCCTAGAAATGCTAGCCTTAGGGGAAGACAAGAGCCCAGTAGCCTCCTCACAACCTTATTGTCTACTCCAGTAACTCTAAGCTTGGAAGACCTGCTTAGGCAGAATCATTCCTTATGGCAGGAGTTAAAAGATTTGATGGAGGGACACACAGGGCTTGTGGGTGCTGATCCGCAAGATCATGATGCGGTTACACAGATCCCAAGTCTAACTCTACACTCAACTCCTAAGTCTTTGCACATCAATGCTTTTTGGGAAGGCACTGAAATGCATGCAGTTTTACCCGTCCTAGCCTTAGGAGATATGACGCGAAAAGGAATTGTAGACACAAGCGCAGGTATTAGTGTACTAAGCCATGCAGCCTTAGAGGCATGGGGAAACCTTCCTGTAGAGATTGCCAGGTTTAACGTCACGTTAGCAAATGGAATGAAGGTAAGACCATTCGGGGTCTTAAAGAATTGTCCAGTAAAGATTTCCGGTGTGCAGTTTTCCATAAACTTCATTGTCATGAAGGGAGTGGATTATGACATACTATTAGGCCGGCCTTGGATGAGGAATGCGCGTGTCATTGAGGACTAGGGCAATGGTTTGATTTTCCTAGGGAACAGAACTAGTGCAGTAAGGGTAGAGATGGAAACTTGGAAGACGACCCTTGTTGACCTAGATGCCATCTCAGCTATGCTGAAAGGCGATACTCAAACGACCAAACCCTATGGATTACTCACTAAATATATTCCTTGCCCTGAGGATGAGAGGGATTGGATGCACGTTTTGGCAACCATTGACCTACCATTCTCGGATGAGGAAGAACTATATCGGCAGGCTGCTAAAGCCGCAACCATGCCAATTGAGGAGCCAATTGTGCCACTCTGCATGATGGCAGGAAGCTCACTCAACCCAGGCAAACCAGCCTCGTTCCATATCCCCAACAACAAACTAGAACTTTAGGAAATCATAGAGTATCTGACCAATAAACTGGAAGGCAACTTGGCTGCTGACTTAAAACCTCTACGTGATCTATTAGCTAAGCCAGAATGGAAATGGACCAAGGTCCACGACCTGAATTTGTTATATAACTGGGCTTTAGTTACTGATGACAAGGAGACTGGAGAGGAAAGCTTAGGTGATGATGAGTCGTCAGAAGGACAGGACTTTGATGACGAGGAGTATGAGGACTGTCGCTCTACGGGAGAGGAGAGTGAAGAAGAGATAGATACAATAGAGTACGACACGAAAGGAAACGCGATAGAACAAATCAGGGTAGACTCGAGGCCTAGGAGAGGAAGGACCAGTCAGAACGAAAAAGGAGTCGTGCGAATGGAGTGTGACAGATCCTGGATAGAACACATAGGAGCCATGGATTACGAGCAAGCCGGAGTGGCACGACCATGGGTAATTCCAGTGCTCAAGACGGATGCACCTACTGAACTACGACCCCCTGGGGAAACACGTTCCTCAAGTGAGGGATGCAAGTTTAACTTAGAGTCAGAAGTCAGCACTGAGAGTGATCCTGAGATACCACAACCTTCTAAAGTCAAACGCACCAAGGGAGACTTGCCAGTCCAGCTAAGGTGCAGGAGGCTAAAGGAGGAGGCCAGGAAGCAAGCAAAGGACTCAGAAGTAGAAAGGCAAAAGAAACCATAGGATCTACCCAAACGGTTTACAAAATTTAAAAAGGGTAACAGAGTGGTGATTCTGCTAGGTGCGAAAAGACAAGGCCAAACTAGTGAGCCAATCGAGGGACCCGCCAAAGTCAAGGAAGTTAACTTGGCTGGGGAAGGTGAAAAGCCAAGACATGTATTCATTGCAGATGACTTGACAGAGGATGAGGAGATCAAACTTGTTGCACTCTTGCAAGAGTACATTGACGTATTTTCCTGGACATTGGATGAACTTAAGGGAGTCGACCCTAGGATTGTGACTCATAATATCCCAATGGTCCCTGATGCAGTGCCAACAAAACAATGACCTTACCCCATGAATCCCAAACATGCCCATGCAATAAAAGAGGAGATTGATAAACTCATGAGGGCAAGATTCATATATGAGATCGAGCACACGGACTGGCTATTACCTATCGTGATTGTCATGAAGAAAAATGAAAAAATCCGAGTGTGCGTAAACTATAAGAAAGTGAATGCCGCTACAAAGAGGGATAACTATCCTTTACCTTACACCGATCACATGCTTCAGAGGGTAGCAGGTAAAGAAGCCTACAATTTTTTGGATGGTTTCTCGGGCTATAATCAAGTGCAAGTGCATCCCGATGACAGGTACAAGACTGCCTTTGCCACGAAAATGTGGGAGCTTTCGCTCAACTGCCAAGACCCTCGGACCGCTTATTCTTTCAAGTGTTTCAAGCCGAGCACTAATGGCTACCTCTCACATAGCCGACGCACCATCCATATCTACGGGTGTAGTGAGCTTACCTCCATGCCGATCGAGTTGCCTCCTCTCTCGCACACTTCGGTAGCTCCACGATCCAAGTGCAAGCTTCAAGCAAGCTCTGTCCTCAAGCTCCACGCTCCAAGCTCCATTGCCGTGAGTAAGAGAAGAGAAGAGAAGAGAAGAGAAGAAGAGAGGAGAAGATGGAGAGCTTCTCCTCCCCGGTCCCTCACCCTCACACACTCACTCCCTCACACTCTCACACTCCCTCTCTCAAGCGCAAGCTCAAGCAAGCAAGAACATGAAGAGGAAGAAGAAGAAGAGAGCTACTTTTGGCCACATACAAGAATGAGATTCTCATTCACTTTTCAACTTTATATACAAAACCCTAAATCCCTTTTGGGCGGTCATCCCCTTTTCCCTTTTTTACATGGTCGGTCATAGCCTAGGCCCTTTTTTCCATTGTCCTTCTATCTTCCTAGCTTCCTTTCCACCACCCGTCTACATTTACAAATTGCACGGGTGAGAGCCCGACGCTCCTTGAATTAAACCATGATGCGCTTGCGCTCTTTTACAATAGTTTGACTTGCGCTTTTCCTTGTGCGCCTTTGTCTTCCGTTTCTCTTTGCCTTGGCCTTTGTCTTTGTCTTCTGTTTTAGCTTTCCGGATTTTCCATCGCCTGGCACTCTTTTATAAGATTTCAGGGTGTGCCTTTGTATTTTAAAATGCACCTTCCCCTTTTGCATTTGCCTTGGACTTTTAAGGTTGCCCTTGCACCTTTGGCCTTTCCTCCTCTTCTTTCTTCAGTCGAGCTACCTTTTTTCTGCCTTTGCCCTGCGTCTTTTTTATTTCCTTTTGCTTTCTTCGTGTTGGGGTTAACATTACCCCTCCTAGAGGAGTGCCAATCCCATGGCACTCACCGTCGTAGGTAGCAGGCAGAGCTTGCACCGAAGACGTGGGTGGAAGGGACTATTGTAGCTTGCCTTGGAGGAGTTTCGATGTTGGTGCGGATGAAGGCCATTCGTGGCACTTTTGCTATTCGGATTGGCTGGTGATATGATTGTTATAGGTGGCGATAGGGCTACTCTTTGTTGGGAATGGTCACTCATAGTTGGCACAAGTGTTGGTGTTCTTGGGATGCTCATGGTGGATTTTGCTTGTGATGATTCTCTGGTGGTTTTGCATGATGAAGTAAAGGACAAGAGTTCAGAGTTGAGTGTTGATGTAGAGGCGACGGCGCTTTTGGAGTCTTAATACCTGCAATTGGAAAACCTCTCATGTGGTTTCTCCCTAAGGTGCACAAGACATATTTTGATTAGTTTGGGAGACAAGTCGAACTCTAAGCAAGCCTGGAGTATTGTCCTACACTTGAGGACCCAAACTGTGTTTATATTTTGGTGCAGATATTATGTGACTGCTCGTGCATACTTAGATATTACGTAGTTAGAAGACTGCGGGATGGTTTCTCGTAACATTGTGTGGATAAAGCAAAGATGTCCATGTTGAGAAGAAGTACACATGAAGGTGTATGAGACATCCTTTGCATTGTGACTGCTCGATGTAGCATATTTGAACATAGGGACACCACACTTTCGGTAGAGCTGGAAGCTATTGGACTTGCTTGATGAGGACGGTGTACTTTTCATGGCCAATTGTGTGGTGCTTACCACAATTGATTGCAATGGTAGTAAGACAGAGTGCAAGAGGGAATTGTGCAAGTGGGTCAGGGTGACAGGTCTAATCATAGGCGAGACAAGCGCCCTAGGTATGTCCTGCCATTGATGTGCCCTGAATAATTGTGGGTGAAGCTAAAGGGCGAGGGGAGTAGGAATGGAGCGAGTCGACCAAGGTCACTGGACGTACCTAGTTTGAGAACCCCTAGGTGTTGTGCTGTGATCGTGGGTGAGTCTTATCCTTTCATTCGTTGCTTTTCTTTCTTTCTTTTCTTTTTTTTTCTTTTTTTTTCTTTTTTTTTTCTTTTCTTTTCTTTCCCCCCCTCCCCCCCTTTTTTTTTCGAGCTTGCCTGAGTACAACCATTGCAATATGTTAAGGCTATCAGCCTTTCAATGGGTTGGAAATTGTCAAGCTTCGAAGGCTCAGGAAATGGATATTGCAGTGATGATTGTGCCCTAGCCTCGTTGTTAGAGAAGGAGTTGTTGAGATGGAGAGATACACTTGAGATATTGCACACCTCTTTGCGAGACACGATGTTGGTACAATTGAGGTAATAGGTGCTGTGAGCCAACTATAGAGCTTGACCCAGAAAGAGAGCGTGGCCCATGAATGTGCTTTGGGCCATGCGATGTGGGTGGTGGCAAGGGTGATTTTTGCTTTCGGCAGCGTGGCTTTGTCGCGGCTCTTTGTGGGGTCAATGGTCTTGCGGTGATCGGGCATTGAACACTTTCGCACAAGGACCTATATCATCTTGCATCCACTTGTCACTTGATGAGAGTACATGCATGGTATATACCGCAACTATAATAAACCAGTGCAATGCAAGGAGGCATCACTTATCGGAATTCCATGGTGTTGGCTTAGATACTTATCACCTGCGCTTGATTAGCTTTTCCTTTTGCTAAAGACGTGAAATATATTAAACACAGATATTAAAAGTTCATATAATTCGGGAACATGTCGACACTGAACCATTTAAAGGCAAAAAGTCCTGGCATGGTAGCATTTAATAAGCCTTTATACAACATGGGGCTACTCTATTTGTACGAGGCGGGGCGAGTCTGGGTGGTCGGCCGATTGGGGCTCTGCTGGTGCGGGGCTCCCGTGGGGTTGGGCAGGGAACATGTCAACCAGGACATGAATGGTGTAGTCTCGGTCCGCCAGCGTTTCCAAAATACCTTTGAACAATTCATTAAATTCTTACCTGTCCCGCTCTGCCTTTCCTGCCTTTGAGCACCTAGTGTCTGAGCATACGTTGGGGGTTTGTGCCACTGGTGTTGCCACATTGTGTGTGCCTCTTTGAGCGTCCTCTCCCCTGACCCGCGGATTCTTCGGCCTTCGTCCGGGGCGGTGTTGCTTGGGGCCGCGTTTCTTGGTGTACCTTTTAAAAGTGGGCACGTAGCGCACCGACGGAGGGGCGTGTGCTGCATGTTCCCGTCGGCTGCGAAGAGCATCCTTGCAAGCTAGCTACCCTTGGTTCTCCATGTTTTCCTCGCGGGGGGCCTGTAAGATGCGAATCAAGGATTAGGATTTGTTACATGATGATAAGACCATTCATATGTAAGGGATTAAGGTGCAGGTTATCAAGCACATAGGACGAGAAGGGGAGGGGTGGGGCATGCAGTGCTTGTTGTAGAGGGATGGCCCTCGTGATGTATATTTAGACTCCTGCCATTAGCAGATCTTGGCTCATGCCGAGTTACGTCGGCTGGTGGTCATGAATTTAAGCAGGGCTCAACCTTGGAAGGATAGATCAGAAAGAGAAGAAGGTGTATAGAAAAGGGGCTGCACCCTGTCTACACCATTAGAGTTGTTGGTCAAGGCTTCCTATGGTGGTAATGTGGGTTGCATGCCCTTCACTTGGAGGTGGGGATGGTCACACAGCTTTTAAATGCATGATGAGAGGAGGACTTGAGGAGCTTAGCCTATCAGACCCAACTCTTTTCCCTGCGCTTGACCATCATTGCTTGTGTGTGTTGATATTGTTTATACACAGTGACACAAAAATCAGTGTTTATTTATATACATATTTATGAATCCATATCACTTCATGAGGATAAGAACCAATTGTAGAACTCGGGGCTGTACTGGAGCATGGCACACGCATCCAACACTCGTGGCAGCTTACTTAGTACCGACAGATATTTTGCCACATCGAGCATCATGGACCCTTGTCCGAGTCTACTAGCAACATGTAACTCCTCCTCAGTGAGAACCTTATCAAATAGAGAGTTTTCTTGGCTAGGTTCAGCTAAGTCCGTACCCCGAATGGCAGTCAGCACACTCGAAGGGAAGTTGGTGCCACATAGGTTGGGTCCCTTTGGGATCGCCATTCGCCATTTGGCCAATCGCTCCTCAGAGACTGTCATGATCTGAGCCCCTAGTTTGGCCATTACAATGCGGTGTTCGCACCAACGCTGCTCAAATTGACTCTGGCCTACTGATAGTCGCTTTAGTTGCTCTATGTCTACGAGATTTGGTTGGCAGAGCACTTCATTGAATGTGACGGTTAAGCGCAATTCGTCAGCCTCCTCGTCAGAGATGAGTCACATGCGTTCATGTAAGAGATTGCTATAGTGCTCGTCAAGATGTTCTTGCTCTTCCCAAGATAAGGGGAATGGCAAGTATTCTTCAAGCTGCTCCTTAGGGAATGTGCCCATGTCCGCAAGGACGTAGACATGTGCGAACACTTTGAGCTTAGCATCCAACTCAGTTAAGCATTCTATGACCCTTCTATGTTCAACGAGGGCTTGCTCGGTTGCTATCTCATGCAAGGTTCTAGGAGTTTGCCTAGGCTCTAGCATAGCTGGGGGTTCAGGCCTATATGAGCAAGATTGGTTAACGCTAGGATTGCTCATGCTCTTAGGGTTTCCATGTTTCTCTTGAGGCTTCGTTATTGCATCATGGTTCTCCTTGGGTGTGACTGGTGCGAATTCATCACCCTGTCGTGACAGTGTTGTATCCACTCTTGATTTTGTCAATATGAGTTCTATTGTCAGTGGATAGAGTGTTGCAAGCAGCCATTGATGGTAACGACTGCTTTGATTTGTCGGAGCACACGGATGTGTCTGAGGTCTCACCACTATTAGGAGAGGCATCAATTGGTGTAGTGGTGGATGGACTCGATGCTTTATTCCTCAGCTCTCCAGTGCTCTTCGTTTCAATGTTCTTGGGGTCCATAACCACCTGCAACTGCTGTTGTTTTCGTTGTTTTCTCCTTTTTTTCTTGGTTAGTGTAGGTGTATCTCTCAATGACTCAGGGTTCTCGACCAGGTCAACCGTTGATGTGCTTGGGGCCTCAACATTCTCTTTCTCTAGTATGTCCTTATGGGACATAGCCGTCGCCTACTGAATAGCCTCGCTAGGGTGTGAGGGTACAACTGCCTCCCTTTTTGGAAATTCTAGCTCTTCCCTTCTGTTTAACTCATCCAACCTAGACTTTAAGCGCTTGGGAAGTGCTAGAGTTGTCAATGAAGCTGGTTGCGACACCTCCTCCACAGGTAAACCACTAAGGACATGTTGCGCAAGGGGAATTATTACGGCTAAGGGCTGTGACTGCTGTGATCCCTGATTGGAAGTAGTAGCGGCTAGTCCACTGGCCTGGCTACTTGTGGTGGGTTGCGATGTTAAGTCCTTAGGTCGATTGGAAGTGGTCATGCCTTTTGTTGCCCTTAGAGCATTCACTTGAGTATCAGTTGAGCTAGCCATGGTGGATTCCACAGGCATATCCTTAGGTTGAGAGCTAAGGGTGTCGTGTCCTGCCTCTTGGACATTTGGAAGCTCTGATGTAGGTAGAGATTGGGATCGAGTAGCCGCACTTGGCAAATGTTGTGCTTCCTGTGTCCGTTTAGGGGAAGAGGGTGTAGGAGACTTGGGAATCCAAAGTGGTTTTGACTCTGGCTGGAGATTTGCTCGTGGCTGTTAGATGATTTTGCTATTTGCTTTGTTGAGCATTTAACCTTGCCATGAGCAATGTTGTGCCTATGATGCCTGTTATCCTCTTGGGGAATCAAAGGCTCCTTGGGCACTAGCGGCTTCTGCATATCCTCAATGATTACATCTGGCATCTGCTTGTCAAGCACACTAGATTGAGGATCTACCCTCCGATTGGTCTTATTTGGTTTCTTGATTTCGACCGTGAGGGGCTCGGTCACTCCACTGTTGTTGACTCGAGACTTGGTTTTTCGTTTAGATCTCCTCCTACGCTTCTTTGCTCTTGATACGATCTGGCCTTCAGTCGACCAGGGAGGTTTAGCAAGGGGTTTTGGCACCCAAATCCATGGGTTACCTACATAATACCCTTGAGCAAGTAGCAATGCTTTGGATATCTATCGTGGCGTTGTGCTAACCCTCCATCGATGCCTGCGTCTATAAGGCTTGGGCTTCTTTTGGGGTCTTCTACGATATTTGCAAGTCCAAAGCCCGTCCTTGGCATTGTCTCTTGACCTTCTTGGTTCAGGCGTGGCCTCACTCGTGCTGGTTCTCGTTGTTCGACCTGTGCTTGTATCAACTCTTCCAACAAATCCTTGCTCTTGTTAGCAGGCTTGACTGTTATGTCAGCACCTTCCTTGCCTTTCCCTCGAGGTTCGATGAGGTCACCCTTGCTAAAGGTTGTGACTATCCTCACACCCAGTAGTGTCAGGTGTATCCTCTGTGCTACATAGTTGACCTCACACTTAGTCGCCCTTTTGAAGGGTCTTCCTATGAGGGTTTCTTTCCCGCAGCTAGCGCTATTTGGAGGAACATGAAATAGGATAGACAAGCTTTTCGTTTCAATTGTCGCAAGGATTTTGCACTTCCCTATGAGTGCTTGCGGGTGTCCCCCATAAGGGCTAAGAGTTGCACTAGTCGGTGTGAGCTCTGGTTGGCCTAGTAGGGTCCACGATTCATAGGTCAAGATGTTAAAATCTGCTCCTTCATCAATCACAGCATCAATAGCATGCTCTCTTTTCGCGGTGAGTTTGACCCTAAGATAAGCAGGTGGTACTATGTTTTCATCTTCCGGGTCTTGGCTTGTAAATTTAAGCCTTCTGACAGATGCCCTTGAGTCCCCACTTGCATGACCAGATGTGGATTCTCCACCAATGTCTTGGGTTGTCTGTGTAGTGTTGCTCAAGGTACATCTCTCGTCAAGAGTGTCATGTCTAGTCATCTTGGCATTTGTAGCTTGCTGATGTTGCATTTCGCTCTGACTAGACATGGTCTAAACACAATGTACATGTGTTCTTGTGGTGTGGCCTTTTCGCCCTAGATGACTAGATTGGCCCGTTGAGGTTCTAGGGTCTCTGTTTCTCTCTGTTCGGGTATGGGCTTTTAGTTGCTCTTTTACAAGTGAGGATCCATGCTCGTGTAGAGCCATTACTACACTAGGGTCTAATTGAAGGACCTGTCACGATGCGTGTTTTCCCTCCAACCTACTTGGGGGAGGTGTGGAGGGGGCAGAGCCCCCTCTGCGGGGGTCGGGGGGGAAACAGTCCCCCCTGCCCGCAGGGCCGTTATGGTAAACACCATGCGCAATTTGGAGGAAAGTTTATAGCCAAATTTTGAACTACTTGCTCTAAGGTTCAGCCCAGTGATCGATCTATGATATGGTTTCGGCTCTGTATGGTTTCTCGGTTAATTTTAATGTCTTCAGGTTAAAATTTGAGAAAATATAAATTCGGCCCAATAGGTCCAAATTACAGGGGTCGAATGCACGATTCGGACCGTTCGAGGGCCGAGTAGGAAGGGCCAAATGTGACTGGTCTGAATGTCAAATTCAGCCAGTCCAAGTCTAGATGTCCGAGGGCCGAGTCGGCTGGGCCGAGTGGGTCGCTCGGATGGGCCGAATGAGTTTTTGGGCCAAGTCAGCCAGGCCAGGTTGAGGGCCGAATCAGGTGGGCCGAGTCAAGTGGTCCGAGTGGTAGTGGGCCGAGGGCCGATTCTGGGACTCGATCCAGAATCGCCGTCACTCGGACACGCCGAGCACGGCGTGATGATAAATCACCCGAATCACACGATTCAGGTCACGGCCTGTCATACATATCTCCAGATCAAAGCTATGGATGGAGAGGGGGTCGGGGGGGGGGGGGGGGGGGGGGGAAACAGTCCCCCCTACCCGCAGGGCCGTTACGGTAAACACCATGCGCAATTCGGAGGACAGTTTATAGCCAAATTTTGAACTACTTGCTCTAAGGTTCAGCCCAGTGATCGATCTATGATATGGTTTCGGCTCTGTATGGTTTCTCGGTTAATTTCACTGTCTTCAGGTTAAAATTTGAGAAAATATAAATTCGGCCCAATAGGTCCAAATTACAGGGGCCGAATGCACGATTCGGACCGTTTGAGGGCCGAGTAGGAAGGGCCAAATGTGACTGGTCTGAATGTCAAATTCAGCCAGTCCAAGTCTAGATGTCTGAGGGCCGAGTCGGTTGGGCCGAGTGGGTCGCTCGGACGGGCCGAATGAGTTTTTGGGCCAAGTCGGCCAGGCCAGGTTGAGGGCCGAATTAGGTGGGCCGAGTCAAGTGGTCCGAGTGGTAGTGGACCGAGGGCCGATTCTGGGACTCGATCCAGAATCGCCATCACTCGGACACGCCGAGCACGGTGCGATGATAAATCACCCGAATCACACGATTCAGGTCACGGCCTGTCATACATATCTCCAGATCAAAGCTATGGATGGAGGGGAAGAGTTGTATATACCTGGAATAGCCAATAAACTCCAAAATGCAAATTGGCAAGCAAATCAAACCCTCTTTCCCTGTTTTGACAATAGAAACCCTAATGCTGATTTTCTTTGTTTTTCCTTGTTTTCTCCTACTCTAATGCATCCAAATCACAAAGTAAATACCTACACTACTCCATCTCATAACATAAACCTCAAACAAAACAAAAAACCTACTTGCCAAGGAGATCAAATACCCTCTTCAACCCCCTCACTTCCTACCTATCTCAAGCACCGGTTTGGGGAAACCCTTACTTTGATGCTCGATTCGAAGCGCGCAAGCGCTCAAGGCTTGAATCCGTTTGTCCTGGCAACAGAACCAAAATGTGAGAGCTTTCGCTCAACTGCCAAGACCCTCGGACCGCTTATTCTTTCAAGTGTTTCAAGCCGAGCACTAATGGCTACCTCTCAAATAGCTGACGCGCCATCCATATCTACGAGTGTAGTGAGCTTACCTCCATGCCGATCAAGTTGCCTCCTCTCCCACACACTTTGGTAGCTCCACGATCCAAGTGCAAGCTTCAAGCAAGCTCCATCCTAAAGCTCCACGCTCCAAGCTCCATTGCCGCGAGCAAGAGAAGAGAAGAGAAGAAGAGAGGAGAAGATGGAGAGCTTCTCCTCCCCGGTCCCTCACCCTCACACACTCACTCCCTCACACTCTCACACTCCCTCTCTCAAGCGCAAGCTCAAGCAAGCAAGAACATGAAGAGGAAGAAGAATAAGAGAGCTACTTTTGGCCACACACAAGAATGAGCTTCTCATTCACTTTTCAACTTTATATACAAAACCCTAAATCCCTTTTGGGCGGTCATCCCCTTTTCCCTTTTTTATATGGCCGGTCGTAGCCTAGGCCCTTTTTCCCATTGTCCTTCTATCTTCCTAGCTTCCTTTCCACCACCCGTCTACATTTATAAATTGCACGGGTGAGAGCCCGACGCTCCTTGGATTAAACCATGATGTGCTTGCGCTCTTTTACAATAGTTTGACTTGCACTTTTCCTTGTGCGCCTTTGTCTTCCGTTTCTCTTTGCCTTGGCCTTTGTCTTTCCGGATTTTCCACCGCCTGGCACTCTTTTACAAGATTTCAGGGTGTGCCTTTGTATTTTAAAATGCACATTCCCCTTTTGCATTTGCCTTGGACTTTTAAGGTTGCCCTTGCGCCTTTGGCCTTTCCTCCTCTTCTTTCTTCAGTCGAGCTACCTTTTTTCCGACTTTGGCTTGCGTCTTTTTTATTTTCTTTTGCTTTCTTTGTGTTGGGGTTAACACCACGGAATGGGGTATATTTGCCTACATTGTCATGCCTTTTGGGCTGATAAACGCACGTGCGACTTTTCAACTCCTAATGTGCACTATCTTTAAGGGCATGCTTAGGCGTGAACTGGAAGTGTTTGTAGATGACTTATACATACACTCTAGTTGGGCCGAACACTTAGAGAAATTGAGAGCTATCTTTGAAAGGTGTAGGTTGTACCACCTCTCGTTGAACCCCTTAAAGTGCCAGTTCTGGGTGAAACACGAATGCATCTTAGGGCACGTAGTGTCAAGGAATGGCATTGCCACCCACTGACTTTTCTAAAGTCAGAGTCATTGTTGACTTACCGCCACTCGATAACTACAAGGGAGTTCAGTGCTTCTTAGGACACACTGGATATTATCGACGCTTTGTACTAAATTACACACTAATTGGAGAAGAGTCCTAAATAAGGGAGAAAGGTGCACAAGGAAAAGCGCAAGTCAAAACTTTTGTAAAAGAGCGCAAGGGCATCATGGTTTAATTCAAGGAGCGCCGGGCTCTCACCCGTGCAATTTGTAAATATAGATGGGCGGTGGAAAGGAATCTAGGAAGATAGAAGGACAATGGGAAAAAGGGCCTAGGCTACGGTCGGCCATGTAAAAAAGGGGAAAAGGGGATGACCGCCCAAAAGGGATTTAGGGTTTTGTATATAAAGTTGAAAAGTGAATGAGAAGCTCATTCTTGTGTGTGGCCAAAAGTAGCTCTCCTCTTCTTCTTCTTCTTCTTCTTCTTGCTTGCTTGAGCTTGTGCTTGAGAGAGGGAGTGTGAGGGAGTGAGTGTGTGAGGATGAGGGACCGAGGAGGAGAAGCTCTCCATCTTCTCCTCTCTTATTCTCTTCTCTTGTCTTCTCTTGTCTTACTCGCAGACATGGAGCTTGGAGTGTGGAGCTTGAGGATGGAGCTTTCTTGAAGCTTGCACTTGGATCGTGGAGCTACCGGAGTGCACGGGAGAGGCGGTAACTCGAACGGCATCAAGGTAAGCTCACTACACCCGTAAGGTAGGCATTGCGCATCGGCTATGTGAGAGGTAGCCATTAGTGCTCGACTTGGAATGCTTGAAACAATAAGTGGTCCGAGGGTCTCGGCGGTTGAGTGAAAGCTCCCACATTGGTTATGTCATGCAGTTGGCTACGACTCTTCTTCATGTGGGAGCTTCTGCATCCTTGGTTGACGCCTTTATGTTCTCCCGTTCGTTGAGGTTTCATGAGCCTTTGCAGCATGCTTCTACCACTGATGTACTTGCAAATGATTGTCTTTATGAGCAGGTTCCCTTTGCTGGGATAGCCCACAACTCCTTGAGCTCCGTGGATGCTATGGATAGCCCTATTCATGATGACTTGGATTCCTTGTCATCTTCTACAGATTCTTCTTCTACAGATGTATGCTTCCATTGTGGGAAGATTGGGCATGTTAAAAGAAAATGTTTTAGATGGATTAGAGAGCAGCAGAGATAGAGACGACATGAGCAGAGAGTTAGAGATACAGGAGATGCAGTGGGTGTTACCACTGTTACTAGTGGTGAGGTACATGTTGGTGCCCATGATGATGCAGTTGAGCATGTTCTCATGTCATCTAGTTTCCCTACAACTTTCTTGCTCAGTGAAACAGCCTATGCCTCAGATTGACTATTGGATTCTATGGAATCTTGTCATGTTACTCCACATAGAGCACGATTCTCTACTTATAGGGAGTTTGATGGATGCATTTCTTTGGGCCTTGAGTAGACTTATGTTATTCTTGGTATACGGGACATACACCTAACTTTTCCTAATGGGACTTCTCTTATGATTAGGGATATTTTATGTCAAGAATCGTGTGTTGGGGAGACTTGCTTCAGCTGTTGCGCCAAACACGCACTCTATACACAAGAGGAAGCTCACTCAAGAACACAAGAAGAGAGATGGAGGCCAAAACATTTTCTTGCTAGTTTCTTCTTCTTCTTCCACACACTATACAATGTACACAAAGTATAGATAAGATACAACATAAAGGAAAGTGGCCTACTAAGTCAAATAGTGCATAATCGACTACACTAATCAATTGGTGCTATGTCTTTGCTAGTTGTAGGTAGGTGTAACAAACTAAATATAATAAGTGATAAGTCAGTGGCCATGTGAATATCATAATGACCACCAACGTGCTAAGTGTAAACATGCAGACCCATCTAGCCAGGCAGTCCATCATCAATGTCCGCACATGTTGAGCTTGCCATCTCAACACTCCCCCTCAAGCTCAACTCTATCTCTGCAACTCCAAGTAAGCTTCGAAACTTTCGAAGCTTCTCTACACTCAATGCCTTTGTGAAAATGTCAGCTATCTGATCCTGTCTGCTATCATATACCAAGTCAATCTCTCCTGCAAGTACCTTCTCTCTCACAAAGTGGTAGTGTACCTCAATGTGTTTTGTCCTAGCATGGAACACTGGATTCCTAGCTAGCTGTATGCTGCTCATATTGTCACAATGAATGACAATTGGACCATCTCCCTGCACGTCCAAATCACCTAATAACTTTTGCAGCCATACCACCTCACATGCTGCCATAGCAACACCTCTATACTCAGCCTCTGTACTCAAAAAAGCAATTGTAGGTTGCTTTTTGCTGCTCCATGTAACTGCTACACTACCAAGGGAAAACATGAATCCACTTGTAGATATTCTGTCTGACATGCTACCAGCCCAATCTGCATCCGTGTATCCAAAGACCTGTACGTCCTTACCTGCCTCATAAAAAAGTCCATAATGTAAAGTGGACTTCACATACCTCAATATACATCTAACTACATCCAAATGAGGCTTTCTAGGTATCTGCATAAACAGACTGACAAGGCCAACAACATAGCTCAAGTCTGGCCTTGTGATAGTCATGTAAATCAAACTCCCTACTATCCTCCTGAACATAGTAGGGTCTTCTATCTCATCCCCAACATCAACTCTCAACTTCACATTTTGCTCCAATGGTACTGAAAGAGGCTTGCATGATGTCATACCATACTTGGATAACATATCCAAGCCATACTGCCTTTGGGATAGCCATATACCATCATCACATCTAATCACCACAATACCAAGAAAGTATCTCAGCTCACCCAAATCTTTCATCTCAAGCTTCTTCTTCAAGAAGCCCTTAACTTTAGTAATCCCATTGCCATTGTTACCTGTAATAATCAAGTCATCCACATAGATGACTATGATGACCAAACCTGCATCTCCCTTTCTCACATAAAGTGAGTGATCAGCATCAGAAATACAAAATCCAATATTGAAAAGATACTCTCCAATCTTTTGAGACCATGCTCTAGGTGCTTGCTTCAGCTCATAGAGCGCCTTCTTTAACCTGCACACATATGTGGGATACTCTAAATCCTCATAACCTGCTAGCTACTCCATATACACTTCTTCTTGAAATTCACCATGCAAGAAGGCATTCTTAACATCCATTTGCTGCAAAATCCAACCTTTGGCTATTGCCAAGGCAATCACATACCTAACAGTTGCCATCCTAGCAACTGGACTGAATGTCTCGTCATAATCTATGCCATATGTTTGAGCATAGCCTTTTGCAACCAACCTAGCTTTATACTTGCTAACTGAACCGTCTGCATTATAATTGACTTTGTAAACCCACTTACAGCCAATAGCTTTCTTACCCTTAGGTAAGGGGACCAAATCCCAAGTCTTATTGGCTTCTAATGCAGCCATCTCCTCATCCATTACTGCATCCCAATGAGCATGACCAACAGCATCCTCAAAAAAAGTGGGCTCAACATCCTCAACTAGTTTCACCATATAAGCATAATGGTGAGCTACATAACCTTTAAAACCAAATCTTTTAATAGGGTATTTGACCTTGCTAGATGTGCGTACCACCGGATCACTCAATGGAGCCTTTACATTACTATGAGCTCTTTGTACACCTGGTGTCCTGACTGAAGGAATGCCAAGCTCATCATCCAAACTCTCCGAACCACTGGAATCTCCGTCAAGTCCCAAATGACTGGTAGATGCATCATTACTATCCAGCACTTTCTTTTTTCCTTTATCCTTTCCTGCAACACTTATAGATCCACCTGAAGATGTGGGGCTACTCCTTAGTCTCCCAGACCAAGGGCTCACTGTAGGTGTAGTACCAGATGATGTTTTTGGTCCACTAAGACTCCATGATTCTTGTTTATCTTTCTACACATAGCTGTCCTGATCATTATCATCATCTAATACATCACCAGTAGATGTATACCAACTTCCCATCTCATCAAAGATAACATTCATGCTCACTCTGAACTCACCTGTGATAGGGTTATAACAGCAATACCCTTTCTGCTCTAAAGAGTATCCAATAAAAACACATTTTTCTGCCTTTGGATCAAGCTTCTTCCGTAGCTCATCTGGCACATGAACGTATGCAACACAGCCAAATACCTTAAAGTGCGATACATCAGGCTTCTTGCCAGTAAAGCATTCTTCAGGAGTCATCCCATGAACTACAGCTGTGGGAGTTCTGTTCATAATGTAAACAATAGTATGGATAGCCTCAGACAAAAAACGTTTGGGCATATTCTTTTCAGTCATTAATGCCCGTGAAACTTCTGCAATATGCCTGTTTTTTCTTTTTGCAGCACCATTTTTCTGTGGGGTATACCTGCAAGTAAACTGCCTCTTCATCCCATGACTCCTCAAGAAGCCACTGAACTCATTAGGGAGGTACTCTCCCCCTCCATCTGATCTCAAGCACTTTACTTTTAAGCATGTTTCTATTTCAACAGCTGCCTTAAAAGATTTGAAGTGCTCAAACACATCACTTTTTTCCTTCATGAAGTATACCCATAACTTCCTTGAACAGTTATCAATAAATGTGACAAAGTATTTGTTGCTACCAAGAGATACATTCCGTGTAGGCCCCCAAACATCTGTATGTACTACATCAAGTATTTTTCTACTCACTTCTCTATCATGCGAGAAGGGTTGTCTTGCCTGCTTAGCAAACTGGCATGCTTCACAGACTTTATGCAATTCTACAACTCTAAAAGATGGCAACCCTATAACCAATCCTCTGGACTGCATTAATTTCAGCCTTTGCACATTTGCATGTCCAATATGTTTATGCCATATTTCAATATCTACAACTACTCCTTTTCCTTTAGCATACATAGCAGCATCCATTGTAGGAATTCCAACATCTAAAGTGAATATTCGACCAACTCTACTTCCTTTTGCGACCAACCTGCACTTATCATTAAAGTCTTCTACAAAACAACCTTTTGCATTGAATTGGACCTGCAACCCCTGCTCTACCATTTGGCCAATAGATACTAGTTTCTTTGTAATTGATGGCACATGTAATACATCTGTCAGACTCTTTGTCTGGCCATCATACAAGGACAAGGGAACCTTTCCAATGTGTGAAATTGGGTGGCATGAATCATCACTCGTCTGCACATAACCTGGGTTTTGTAAGTCCTGTATCTCTCCAAACCATTCAACATGACTGATCATATGATTAGATGCACCTGAATCGACATACCATACATCATCATGTGTCCCCTTTCCTGTAACTACATTCATCATATGATGCATAACGCTCATTTTTGTCTTCATTCTGTCGTGAAGACGATGCATAGTTTCCTTGCTGCAATTTACTACTGTGAATATCATCCTTTTTTGCATAGCAAAAGGCTGCAATACGGTCTGTTTTGCCCAATAATGGCAAATAATAGCAGAATTTCCAAAACCTCTATTTTTCCATCCACCTCTTCCTCTAGAGCTCCCCCTGTCTCTAAAGTTTTCTCTGCCTCCAGAAACCTGCATTTCACCAAACTGTTGATTGAACATGTTTTGCTGGTTATCGCCAGCATATCCCATACCACGGCCTCTCAAAGAGGATCTACTACATCCCCTTCCTAAACTCAAGTAAAATGCTTGGACATGTTCACCATTTCTTTCAGACAGATCACCCTACATATTGATCTCTTCAGTAATCATGAGAGAGATCAGCTTATCAAAATCTAGAAATGGCTTCCGTACATATACTGAAGTAACAAATGATTTCCATGCCTTCTCATTGTTAAGGCCACTCAGAGTGGATGAAACCAAATCATCATTATCTGGCATTGCATCAATCATTGCTAAAGCATCTGCAATGCTCCTCACCTTCAACACATACTCATTGACGGACATTTTCCCTTTCTTCAATGCATTTAACTCTCCCTTGAGTTGAATCTTTCGTGCCTTTGTATTTACTGAAAACATGCTCTCAAAAATTGTCCAGGCTACATGTGAAGTTTCTGCATTCCTGATATGTCCCAGCATAGTATTATCAATGACTCCAAATAACCAGTACATCACCTTTTTGTCTTTTGCATTCCACTCTTTCCATGCTTTTAACTCATCTGTAGTTGGAGGGATACCCAGCTTTGGCTCCTTTGTTTCACTTGAAACAAACTCATAAAGGCCCTTTCCAATGAGGAAGTTCGTCACACGAAATTTATGAAGGGTAGTTGTTCTTGTTGAGCTTCTCAATAATGGGATTTCCACTGTTCTTTGCCATTATCACAAACAAGGATACAACACAGCAAGCTAGTCTTCTGCAATCTTTCACAACACGTGCATAGCACTACACCAAGCAACCTTTTCCCTTGACTGCTCATTAGTACATGTAATCTGCAACCTGTTTGCAGATAAAACTTATGTTTTCTTCATGCAAAAACCTCAAAAATTACAGATTCACAATCTGTAACCTGTGCACCCACTTTCGGTCAATACAACCAAAATCACATGTCCGCAACCTTGCGGCTCTTACCTATTGCTTGCTTCCTCGCACCTTGCTTCTTCTCCTTCACTTTAGCCTTCGAAATTAGCCTCTCTCAGTGGCACGGCTCTGATGCCATGTCAAGAATCGCGTGTTGGGGAGACTTGCTTGAGCTGTTACACCAAACACACACTCTATACACAAGAGAAAGCTCACTCAAGAACACAAGAAGAGAGATGGAGGCCAAAACGTTTTCTTGCTGGTTTCTTCTTCTTATTCCACACACTATACAATATACACAAAGTATGGATAAGATACAACATAAAGAAAAGTGGCCTACTAAGTCAAAAAGTGCATAATCGACTACATTAATCGACTGGCGCTATGTCTTTGCCACCTGTAGGTAGGTGTAACAAACTAAATATAATAAGTGATAAGTCAGTGGCCATGTGAATATCATAATGACCACCAGTGTGCTAAGTGTAAACATGTGGACCCATCTAGCTAGGTGGTCCATCATCAATATCCGCACATGTTGAGCTTGCCATCTCAACATTTTATATGTTTCCATGCTCAGTAAGAGCTTGATTTCTGTCAGCCAGTTGCACGATGCAAGTTACTCTATTTATCTTCAAGATAGAATATGGAATATCTATGATGGTTGCTTGGTTTTGGCTAGAGGTTCTAGAGTTGGTTCTCATTGCCTAGTGCATGTCTCTCATGTGGGAGATTCTATGGTTCCAGTTATCCAGATACCACATGCATTGTTATGGCATTATCGTCTAGGCCATATGCACCACAAAGAGATGGAGATCTTGTCTCATTTAGACTCATTACTACCACCTGTGTCACTTACAGATCTTGATGCTTGCCCTGATTGTACTCTTGGTCCTTGCAGAGCCCCCTTGGCTTATGGCGATCTTACGAGGCATGCTCCTCTAGATCTTGTCCATTGTGCAATATATGGACCTGTGCCTTCCCATTCACTTGGTGGAGCATCATACTTTGTGACCTTTGTTGATCATGCTACCCACTGTGTTTGGGCTTTTCCCTTGGTGCAAATTGAGGATGCTGCAGTTATGCTTGGTTTATGGATTCTGTTGGTAGCATGCCTAGGTGCTTGTAGATGGATTATGAGAGTCATGCTCTCTCTCCCAACTTTCAGACCTCTTGTCAGCAGTATGGCATTGATTTCCTGTGCCCACGGTATTATGGGATTTCTCATGGCATATGCCTAACCTTACAGACAAAGGTTTCTTCTATGCTTACCACAGTTGGGTTGTCTTATGGCTTTTGGGCTAAGGCCCTTATGATGGTAGTCTATTTGGTTAACAGGACACCGTGCTTGACCTTGGATCGTATTACACCCTATGAGGCATGGAGTGGCATGTAGTCCTCCTATGATTACTTGAAGATGTTTGGTTGCCAAGCATCTATACGTATGCCACATGAGCCTATGTCACATAGATGTATCCTCCTTGGTTATGGAGATTGTGACTTTAAGGCCTACAGATTATGGGATTCGGATGCCTAGCAGGTCATATGCAACCATCATGCTGTCTTTTATGAGACATAGACACCTCTTAGGCCTCCTGATGAGCATTCAGTACACTTTATGGCTGATTTTACAGTAGCTATAGTACCATTACAACAAGCTGTTTATGTTGAAAATGAGGCACTTATTGGCCCAGATGACATAGCTATGCATAGCAGTCAAGGTCAAGATGTTGGTAGTCAGTTGCTAGACCCCTTGCACACTCATGAGAGCCATTTTCTTGTAGTTTTTCAGGCTAGATAGCCAGCCATATGTCAGTCTTCCACTTCGCTGAGGCCACATGTAGTCTTGAGATCCTGTTACATGAGTGTCCAGGATGTTGGCTCTCTTTTAGTGATTGACTCTGGAGATTTTTACTGCTCTCCACTGTCTTGTATGCGCCATGCTAATGCTATGCACAACTATGATGCTTTACAGCCATACACTGATGAGTTGTGCTTGCTTCATGAGAAGCATTCTTGGATTGCTCCATTGTATGGAGCTGCGGGATCACTTATCTCCTAGATGTCATGGACACGGGGATGCTTGACTCTTCTTCTGCAGAGGCTCCTGACACTTCTTGCATAGCTCACTTTCCGATTGGGCATTGGGTGAGATGTCACGATTCCTCACCTTTTCTTTTCTTTTCTTTTCTTTGTTTTCACTCCCCAGCCACATTGGCATTTTAGTGGGAGGTTGTTGGGGTAAAAGGTCTTTGGGCTTGCCCGTGTACACTATGACTAGCCATTCTTTATTCATATATAATATGATAGTGCAATAAGGCTGTCAGTTTAGTTGGACATCACCTACACTGTGTGTGCTATTCTCTCCTGCATCTTCCTCTTCTCCTTTTCCACTGCCATTGCATCCCCTTCAGCTCGGCATTTTGGGGTTCTTCTTATCATCTTTATTTTGTATTGAGCCCCATTTTTAAGGCTTGAGGTTTCAAACCTTTAGCCATTGACTATGATTCAAGATAGACCTATTGTAAAATCCCATGGGCAAGATGTATTTGAATGCCTATGGCTCATATGATGCTTATGCAATATGCTTTTGATGCTCGGATGGTGGATGTTTAGGCAAGCTTCTTGGATTAATTAGATCTCAAAAAGCTCAACATTCGAAGGGTCCTTTGTTGTAGCAAAGTTTGGACAGCAAGCATTCATAGTGAATGCCTACATGCTATTTAGGTGTGTTACATGGTTATGTTGATGCTTGCATTGATGTTGATGCCCATATATGCTTATCTTGAGCTCTACATCTTGGATTTGAGCTAAGTTGGTTACGTTTCAGTATTGGCTACTTGTTTCAGTGATTTCCACTTGTGGGCTTGAAGACTTAATACATATATATGCTCTTGAATGTATGTGCTGCATTTTGGGCACCCAGATGCTATGAACTCTATGCATTGAGCTTTCTTTGCTAGTTTGGATACTCCATATTTACTCCAATGAGAGTACTTGGTATTTTCTTCACAAAGCTTGGTTCATTTGAGTTTGTGGGAAACTCTCTTACACTTTTTGTTTTATGTAGATATTGTCACTACACAGACATTTATGATTGTGTACCAATTTACCTTTGATTTAGGCACCTTGTACCTCTTATTGTCAGTGGATTGTTATTGGTGGATACATGCTCGGAATGCATTTTGGCATGTATCTATGTACGTGATACCTAGGATGTTTTGCTAGTCTTTGGTACTTGGTGGTTTGTGCTCTAATTTAAGATTGCTAGTTGCATTGTACATCTCGGTTGCTACCTAGATTTTCTTGGTTGTGGAAGCTTACTCTTTTGCATATTTACCTATAGTTATGAGAAGTGTGACCACCTGTCAAAAGGTAAAGTAAAAAATGAAGAATTTGTAGTAAAAATGAAGAGATGCTAGAGTTTTATAAGCAAAAGTGGGTGGCTCGAAACACATTGGAAGCATTCGTTTGTCAATTGGAGTTCATTAGATGGCCTATTTAAAGAGGTGCAACTTTCATGTTACAAAGTAGCTACTTGATCTAGAAGCCAAAAATAGCATCCAAGGGATCAAGCCAATAGAAGACAATGCAAAGAATGCAGTGTGTTTTGATGGCCTATTTAAAGAGGTGCAACTTTCATATTACAAAGCAACTACTTGATCTAGAAGCCAAAAATAACATCCAAGGGGTCAAGCCAAGAGAAAATGATGCCAAGAATGCAGTATGTTTTTGAATCTCGGTTTTTAGATCTCGAATCCAAGTTTGTTTGGGCCTCCGATTTTAGCAAACACAAAGGACATGGACCAGTTATTTTGTAAATTAGTGTTTAAAGAGACTTAAGAGCCAAAAAACTGATGATTCTGACGAGGAGGGGGACACATTTTTTGGTGCACCCCTTGATTCCTCAAAAAATGCAAAAATGCAAACAAACCAAATTAGGAAAAATACTCTTGGCCATGGATTCCACAATTTATTCACTTCAAATCAGTGCAAAAATGTTGAGAATGATGCAATCTATCAAAAATTTATTTTTTTTGTCTTTCTCTCTCCTCTTTCTCTCTTGCCATAACCACTATTCATATGGGTTGAGAGACTGAGGAGAAACGAGTGCCAGAACATGGTACAATGTGAGCAATGGAGCAAAGAAGTGTGAAGATGGCTTTTAGTGGCTATGTGGGGGTTAGCAAGATGCCTAAGCAACACCAAAATCATAAAAAATAAAGCAAATTTATGAAATATTTCTTGATAAGTCTCAATTTCAAAGGAGATTTGATTTTGTTTGTGTTTTCCTCATGGAATTGAGGTGCATATGGGTTGAAATTTGATATGGAAGTAATATGTATTGTGTTTAAGTATTGTAATTTTGAAATCTCAAAATTTATTGCTATTATAAGAAAAATTAATTATTCAAATCACACAAAATCCATTGTCAAGCGCTTTCACAAAAACCTGATTTATCTAAGTTGGAAACTACATCTAAGTGAAGTGGAGCAAGCACAAACTAGCATGCAAGTCAGACATAAGGAATTTTCTTTCCGGAGATTTAGCAAGTGGAGAATTAAAAAAACTTGTATTTGCATGACTAAAGATATTTAGCAGCCATGAGATTGATTCCATAATGTGGTGGGCACTACTTGGCAGGCATTGGATGTTGAACGTCAAGCAAAATTTGATTGGTTGATTTTGACAAAGACATATTCAGATGTCACACAACTCTAGGGCATGTGTATATCCAACACTTTTGATTTTTGTTTATTTATATTTTCAATTTAAAATTATTATTAAAGTGAATCGTTGAGGACAATGTGGTGGAGAAAACTGGGAAAGCATAGCTTTAAAAGCTAAGGCTTTTTAGCCTTAGAAAAGCTTTGGAAAAGCTTAAAAACGTTGAGTATACAGGAGGTTATAATAATTAGAAGATGGCGATTGGGAGGGGGCCATCTTGTGGGAAGGGGATGGATTGTTGAGATTGTTTGAATGCTATTGGAGAAGGCTAATTTTCCTGGGAGACTGGGCCTTGCATGTTATGATCTAGAGTTGGTTGCAATGCTCATGATGTACTTGGAGCATTGATGCCCAAATTGTTAGATTGGTTGACCATGCTTGAATCATAATGGAATGTGATCCAGGGGATATCATTGTTGACTTAGGCCACTTCTCTATATGGTCTGATACAAGACTGGAGTATCGAAGTATTTGTCATTGTAGTTGATGGGAGAAGAGCACCACACTACCCTCAATCTAAGCTAATGATGATATTTTATGTGGAGGACTCTGTGTTTTTTAAAGATAGAACCGAGCATGCTGGGATACTGATAGCTAATTGTGTTTTTTTTGGGCTACCTTTTCTTTAGTAAAGCATGTGTGATCATGAAGGTGTGGCACCATCTTATATTGGAGGGACTGCATGTGTGATCATGAAGGTGTGGTGCCATCTTATATTAGGGGGACTACATGAATATGGAGCTGCTCTATTGTTTTCAAAGTTGCTTGCCAACTCGGGGCAATTGGCTCCTTCTTCTCAAAGATGGATATTGGAATAAGAAACAACGTAGTGTTTTAAAGGCTATATATGATATGCAAAGTGCTCAACGTAAACTTATCTCACATGTATAGTTAGATGACTATCGACATTGGAGATTTCTAAAGGTGGCCGTCATGTTGGGCAAAGTATTTGGGGTAGAAACTGTCAGAGTAATCTGCATTGGTCATAATGGTGGTGACATTAGTTTTGGCGATTTGTAGCAATTGGAATGTGAAGGAATACTGGAGCCACAAAGTATAGAGCAACCGTTAGGAGTTTTCATGTAGAGGATGGGCATGCTTGACATGTTTCGTTTGGATGGTGTGCTTCAAGTGTACAATTGGCATCCTTTTGGAGAAATGTTGTTCGTCATGGTTGGCATCTTGCACATGTAGAGAAGTTGGCATTAGCTATGCTAATTGTGGTAGTAAAGATATTGACTTGCTATTTAGAGGCATTTACAACAAAGATGGACAAGGCATCGTTTTAAGAAATCTTTCATACAAATGCATTAGAGAAGCTTTGAGTTGGACATGTTTAAGTGGAACATTTGATAAATACCATTCCATATGTTGGTAAGCAACCAAATTATTCTCTTGAAAGTTGGTGCTTTTAGAGGGATAAGCCATGGACAATGATAGTCGATGTTCCATGTAATTTTTAGAGTTTTTTGTTCAATAGAAATCTTGGTTGGTATGATTTTATGGATGTTATTGATGCCTCATAATCCTGTATCTTCTTATGTGCAGCCAGTTTTTATTTGTGAGTAAAGGATTCTGAAGTTTATCTAAGTGATTGTGTGGTAGTATAGGGATTGTTTGTGCTAATCTATCTTGTTTTTTGTTGTAGCTTTGAGGAGTTTGGCAAGATTGTTGAGATCACAATTTGAGTTATTAGAGGCTTACACCAAGTCACAAATTCTTACCGGTGCTCCTTTTCTCTTGTATCTTTGAGTTGTGTGAGAGGATTATCTTTGCTCGCCACTCGTGAAACACCGTAAAATTATAAAATATGATAATAATTAATAAAATTGATGAAAGTAATGGTGCATATGGGGCAAAATAATGAATGCTAGTTACGATGGCTATGTTTATCTATTTTATTATCAAAAATTTTAAAATTATCAATAATAATAATTGATAAAATTAAGAAAAATTAGAAAATTGGGTTTTTAAAAGTCTAGAAAGATAGATAAAATCAAGGAAATATTGACAAATGTGTAGTGAGTATTAGGGCATGGTGTGGTCAGTTTTGCATTAAAGTGATTGAGTAAGTGTATGTTCTATGTAAAATGACACATACAATATAAAAATTGATATTTATGAGGCATAGATATGAGACAAATGCTAAAATCTTACATCTTTGCAATGAAGAACCAATTGTTTATGCATCATAGTAAGGCATTCATAATTTTAGTGAATATTTAAAGAAGTGGAATCATGGGTTAGCCAGGTTCCATTTTTGAAACGCTGCACTACGCTAGAATAAATCATGAAAAGAATAGTTTCACACATCACGTGGATGTCTTATCAGTTAGGATTGTTTGAGTACCATGTGGCAAGAAGAGTTGTATATGCATATAAGCATGGTATCGAAATGAATTTCCTAGATGCATAGCAATTGTCTACAAATCTATTGGCCCACATGGAGTGAAAGAGGATTAGCACAGATATGGGATGAGAAATGGTACTACCTATTGCATTCTCCAGTCTCACAAGTTGGGTATATCCAAAATTAATTATGCATATATCATAGTAGCAATTGACTATTTTATGAAATGGTCAGAAGCACGAGCGACGAGGAAGGATGACACAAAGAAGACTATTTGCTCCCTTCTTGAATAGATAATATGTTGCTTTGGTTCACCAAAATAGTTGGTGTCGGACCGTGAAACACATTTCCTTAATAAGAAAAATAAGTCCACCATATTATTAGCATATTTACAAGGGGTGGAATTTAAGAATAAGATTATTGTCAACAAGATTAAGCATTATTATATATAAGGATACTAATGAGACAAATTCCCTTACAGGTCTATGCCGTGATGATTTGAAACCTGCAAGAGAGATCAAACTAGTTAATGGGAAGCTAATCCCCTACTTGATTAGCATATTTACAAGGGGTGGAATTTAAGAATAAGGTTAATGTTAACAAGATTAAGCCTTCTTATATATAACCATGCTAATGAGACAAATTCCCTTATAGGTCTATGTCGTGATGATTTGAAACCTGTAAGAGAGATCAAACCGGTTAATGAAAAGCTAATCTACTATTTGGAGCACCCATATGACTTATTTTGTAATTAGTGATTAAAGGGGCTTAAGAGTCAAAAAACTCATGATTTGGGAGGGTGCATTTTTTATTGCACCCCTTGATTCCTAAAAAAATGCAAATATGCAACTGATCAAATCAAGAGAAATGCTCTTGGCCATGGATTCCTCAATTTCTTCACTTCAAATTGCTACACAAATCCTTGAGAATGATGCATTCTATCAGAATTTCAATTTTTAGTCTTTTGCTCTTGCTATAATCATTGTTCATATGGGTTGAGAGGATGAGGAAATATAGGTGCCAAAATGTGGTATGATGCAAGCATTGGAGAAAAGGAGTGGAAAGGTGGATATTAGCGACTGTATGAAGCATCAGCAGTCTGCCTAACTTACTCCAAAATCATTAAAAATGAAGCAATTTTATGGAATATTTTTCAATAAGTCTTGGTTTCAAAGGAATTTTGATTCTAATTCTATTTTCATCATGGAACTGAGGTGCATATGGGTTGAAATTTGAATCAAGCTTGACTTCACAAAGAGAAATTACTATATCAAGCTCTCTTATCTTGCCAAACCATCTGCTCTCTTGGTTGCTTCATAGGCTTAGATGCCTCTTTCTTGGCCTTCACTTTCTTCTTTGTTGGCTCCTTATTATTTAGGTCTACTCTACCATCAATAGCCTTAAAAGGACCACCTTGTACATCAGGGCTAAGGATTTGCTTGCCTTATCATCATGTCTAGGGGTTTCCTCAACACATTTTATGTTATCTTTATCTCCTTCTATGGCCTTTTGACCTCTCATAATTGCTCGTAAATCAGAAGCATCAATGGCATTTACATACCTACTTCAATCCAACTTACACCATTGTCTCTAGGCAGTTCTTCCATAATAGCCTTTCCTCTCTGAAAAATCTACTTTGGTCCCTCATCTTGTTAAAGATTGTTTCCTTCTCCTTGGTGATTAATAGGATCTAGTTGCTTACTTCCTTGATATAGGGAACTAATTTTACTCTGGCAAGTATTGGCTAAGTGGCCAGACTTCCTACATATGTCACATTTAACATTGGGATATTTTCAAGGGAAGTGTTGAGCACCACACCACTTACAACTTAATCTTGATGGATCCACCCCATCAAGCTTCCTAGTTCTCATCAAATTTTGTTGATGCTTTAGGAAATTAACATCTACAGTGATCTATTGGTATTGTCTCGTGATCATATCTATATAATGCTTCATTATATCATTGACTCCTCTACAATATCGGATGTAGAGGGTTAATAACTAGTGGCATATGGAGCCGCCCCCATACTAGGTTTTATGATATGTGAAGGGATTGGTGGTTGAACATACCCTTGGTTTACGATGAGACCTTGCACACTACTCATAAACGTCATGGGTCTTGGTTGTGGGCAACATTAGGCCCTATAGGTGCGCATATTTGAGGCAACTATTGGTTTAAAATTCATTGAATTTAACCCATGATATTTTTGGGTGGTGGTGGTATTGAGTTATATCCTATTAATACTGCATTTGGCACCATCCTAATCATTGAGAGGGCTTGCTCTCTTACCGCATAGGCACCCTGAATTCTTGACTAGACTCCCTCTAATGCTATTATGGCCACATCTACATATTTTATTACATTGTTACTCAAGTGTGATTGCTTAAGAAGAATTACAACTGAGCAGCAAGGGGGAATTTGATAGTATTATCCAAACACAAGAAAACTTTGCATAGCTTCTGAGCATATGTCTTTACACTCTCATTGAATTCTTGCCGAGTCTCATTTAGGACATGCAACCAATATTGGCTCCCATTTTCAACACAGAACTCTCTATGAAATGCAGTACAAAATGCTTGCATAGTGGCAATCAAATGTGTCACAAGTTGGTAGTACCATTGGGATGCATTTTCCTTCAATATCATGCTTAAAAACATCAAATGATGTGCTTTCTCATCTACTTAATAATTAAAGATAAGTTTTTGGAAGTCTTTGATATGTACTTATGCATCTTCGTTTGGACTTCCACTAATGATAGACAACAGATCTAGAGCCAAGTGGTTACTAGCATTCATATTTCTTGAGGAGATATTAAGGGTGGTTGTGTTATCCCTATAGAAATAGGCTTAGGTGGGACAACTATAGTATTGATAATGGCACTACTAGATGGTGGTGTTGATCCACCACCTCGACTGGCTAGAAGGAGTTGACCACCTAGCTTTAGGTAGTAAGGGTAATCTTCCACTTGTGCATGTGATTGCTCTTACTATGAGGAGCTATAAGGACCCTAGCTTTAAGGGATACTAGAATAGTATGATCTAAGTATTTGCAAAAAAAAAAAACATGTTTTCTTAGTCATTCTTCACATTTCTCTTGTTGAATTTGAGAGATCTCTAGCATGCACTCATGTTATTGCCTTAATAGCTCTTTGTCTACTTCTAAGCAAAGAGTCATATGCTTAAGAACTAAGTTTTAGACCCTTCCAAGATTTCTAGAGATTCCCTGCAAATGCACCACTAGTCGAGAACTAAGACGGGATCGACACTGGCTCTAATGGCTCTAGCTGGTAGGGTGAAGCTTCTAAATACACCACACAACCCCACAGGACCTCATGGCCAGGAGCATCTTGGTACTATAAGAGAGGGAGAGATAGAGAGTGGAGCAAAACCATGAGCCTTCAGATCATCTTAATTATCTTCTCATTATTCATCCACTTAGTCACACCCTAAAAGAGAGAGTTACACTAGGTTTGACTAACAATCATCTAACTATGGTTAGGTCAAGTATACTGACTTATTCAATGACACACACATGTATAGTTGTATCCAGCTAGTGTTGGTAAGTTGCACATACATAAAGAGAGATGAGGTGGAGCTTGATTTCCATCTTGATTTCCAACACTCCCCCTCAAGATCAAACCATCTGCAATACTCCAAGTAGCTGCCTAAAACAAATGAACTTTTCTTTACCAAGTGATTTGGTAAAGATATCTACTACCTGGTCTTCAATCTTCACATGCATCAAGTCAATCTACTTTGTTAGTACCATTTCTCTAATGAAATGGCAATGAACTTCAATGTGTTTAGATCTTGCATGGTAGACAAGATTGCTTGCAAGCATCACACTGCTAAGATTATCACAATGCACCTTAACTTTGTTGTCCAAGTGTATCCCCAAGTCATTCAGTAACTTTAGCAACCAAATAGCTTCATAGGCTGCTAAGGCCGCACCCCTATACTTAGCTTCTGTACTAGACAATGCAACTGTAGGCTGTTTTTTACTTTGCCAACTAATCATGCTACTGCCCAATCCAAATGCATAGCCACTGGTTGACCTCCTGTCATAGGCACAACCAGCCCAATCAGCATTAGTATACCATGTCAAGTCAAGGGATTTTCATATGTATAAAACAACCTATAATCTATAGTACCCTTTACATATCTCATCATCCTCCTGACTACATCCAAGCCAGGTCGAGTAATAGTCAAGTCAGGTCGAGTAATAGTCAAGTAGATCAAGTTGCCCTATACATGGTTACATTCTCAATTTTTGTCCCAACATCAACATGCAACTTGACATTTTGGTCTAGGGGTGTATCCATAGCCTTACATTTAGCCATACCATACTTCTGTAACATTTCATAAGCATATTGCTTTTGTAACACCCATATGCCTTGAGGCATAGACACTACCTCAATTCCCAGAAAATTTTTCAACTCATCAAGATCTTTGACTTTGAATTCAGCCTACAACAATGATTTAATTTCAAAAATCCCATTCTCATCATCTCCACTTATGATTAAATCATCTACATAAACAACCAAAAACACATGGCCATGATCTGTCTTCTTCACAAATAAATCGTGATCTGCATCATCCAACTTAAATCCATGCTGCTATAAATAGCTACTAATTCGAGCATTCCATGTTCTAGGTGCCTATTTCAGCCCATATAATGCCTTTTCAGTTTGCATACATGTGTAGGACAGTCCGGGTGCACATAGCCTTCAGGTTGCTCCATATAAACTTCTCCTACAAATCACCATTCAAAAAGGAAATTTTCACATCCATTTGCCATAACTTCCAGCCTTTAGATGCTATCAATGTAATGAATGTTCTAACAATTGCCATTTTAGCCACAAGACTGAAAGTCTCCTCATAGTCAAGGCCGTACTGCTGTGCATATCTCTTTGCAACCAGCTTGGTCTTGTAGCGCTCTAATGACCCATCTGACTTGCATTTAACCTTGTACACCCATTTATAGCCAATGGGGACTTTTCCTTCAGGAAACTAAAACCAATTTCCATGTTCCATTTTTAGCCAAAGCTGAATACTCTTCATCCATAGCAGCACATCAGTTCTCATCTGCAATTGCCTAATAAAACTTAGTGGGTTCTTTGAAATCTGTCACCTTAGTCATATAGGCATAATGACGGGCTGAATATCTAGTATAGGTGTACCTGTCAACTAGTCTTTTGACCCTCTCAGATCTCCTCAACTGTGGCTCACTCTGAGCTTGCCTCTTATATGGTGGTACATACCGATTCTGCCTTGCACCAAGTGTCATAATAGAAGGAATCCCCAACACACTGTCCAAGCTATCACTACTCGATGACCCTGTAATATCCCCCGTGCCCCCGTGCCTTCCCCCATGTGAACCCCCCTTTAAATTTTTTAAAATTAATTCAAAATTTTTTACTCCCTCCCTCTCTCCCCCTACTGACTGCATGGCAGGGAGAGAGAGAGAGAGAGAGAGAGAGAGAGTAAAGATAGAGGGGGGGCATGCAGCCCCCCAGGTGGGAGGGGTGGCGGCTGTTAACAGCCATCTCCCCCCCCATAAGCCACCTCCTCCCCCTTCTACAAAAGGCAGCCCCCCTCCCTCGTGTGGACAGAGCGCCCCCTCCCTCATCGACGGCAGCAGCCCCCTCTAGCTGTGATTTCAGCCGCACCCCCTGCCCCGTGATAGAAAAAAAAACACCGCCCTACTGCTCTGAGAAGAAGAAGAAGAAGAAGAAGAAGAAGACGAAGAAGAAGAAGAAGAGGGAGAAGGAGAAGGAGGAGAAGAAGAAGAAGAAGAATCAGAAGAGGGAGAGAGAGAAGGAGAAGAAGAGAAGAAGAAGAAGAAGAAGATAGAGTGAGAAGGAGAAGAAGAAGAAGAAGAAGAAGAAGAAGAAGAGAGCGAGAGAGAAGAAGAGAGAGAAGAAGAGAAGAAGAAGAAGAAGAAGAAGAGAGCGAGAGAGAAGAAGAGAGAGAAGAAGAAGAAGAAGAAGAAGAAGAAGAAGAAGAAGAAGAAGAAGAAGGGATAGAGAGAAGGAGAAGAAGAGAGCGAGAGAGAAGAAGAGAGAGAAGAAGAGAAGAAGAAGAATAAGAAGGGAGAGAGAGAAGGAGAAGAAGAGAAGAAGAAGAAGAAGAAGAGAGAGAAGAGAAGAAGAAGAAGAAGAAGAAGAAGAAGAGAGAGAGAGGAGAAGAAGAAAATAAGAAGAAGAAGAATTTCTGAAAAAATACACTCCCCTTCAATCTCTTCCTCCACTCAAGGAAAGGCGGCGAGAATTTTGCATAGGAGAGTGTGAGAACTCAATCACTCGTACACGCGTCTTCGAGTATGGCCCCGAAGCGTAGTTCCACAAAGATGGCCAAAAACCCTACAAGTGTGGATGGAGGTTCGAATCAAGGTGGCACCGCAACCACAAACGGTTCATCAGGCATCAATACCACTGGAATCAAGACATCACTCTAAACCCAGGTTGCTCTATTATTAAATCATAGATTATAATTATCACGGTGAAAAATCATATTCACATGCATCACATTAATTGGGTGTTTGATAATTTCCTAGGTATGAACTTAGTTGTGATGTATGTAACAAGCAAGATAATTTCCATCGTAAGATGTCATCATAATAGGTGGAATTGATTAGAAATTGCATCATAAATTACCAAAAATTCTTGCATAAATTCTTGCATAAAGTGCATTGCTCCTTGCACAAGTTCTTGCTTAAAATGCATTTCAGAGGACATTGAAAGAAATAAAGTGCATCTCCATATCGCAAGATGGATTCTAAGGTACATGTAATAATCTGCTGAAAAGATTAAAATGCAGCTAGGCTCATACAATGATCACATAAAGTTAGATCATTTAAGAAGGTTATAGATCGTGTAAATAATTACATAGAGGATAATGTTAAGGTTGCATGCATAGAAAATACCTTCGCATGTGTGGCATAAAATATAATGTGGATTATATCAAAATTGTAAGCATTGAAAGAAGGCATGGCATTACGTTGTGTGCATTAAAGTTGTTGGGGAAAATTCAACGTTGTTTGTAATTTACCAAATGGGACTGTGATCCATGAGTCCCATGTCAAAGCCCTTGGTGACTTCAAGAGGGATAGGTAAAAGCTTAAGCGTGTGTGAGTATTATTAAGAGGGCTTAAGAAGATTATACTTAAGACGGAGTAGGACTGTTCTAAACAGAACCATCTTGACCAACCATCATCAAGGGAATAGAAAATCTTGATCAATCTATCTTACAAGGAGACCTAAGGTAAGGATAATTAAGGTCGATAGGTTACAAACCCTAACCCGAAGAAAAAGGGGAAACAAGCAACCTAGCTTGCCAAGCCCTTGGAATCTCCCCAAGTCACGAACGATCTAGGATCGAATGCTGGGAGCATTCGGGAGGAAGGAATCACACCTTAGCAGTTGGTCGTACAAAACTCAAGGCAAACACTTAATGCTTCAAGTTAAAAGTCTGGAGGAGAGGCAGGTTTAGTTACCTCTGACTGCCTGCCTGGCCCTATCTAAGGGGGTTGTTAGCCGCACCAGGTATATGGACTGAACCCGCCACGAGAGGTCTCTCTGTGGGTGCTGCTTGGAGCGGGAGGATGCTTGGGTGCCAGGGGAGGCTCTGGCTGTAAATTCCTTGCCTCTGGATCACGCACAAGAGGCCGATGTGACTCGAGATGGGATCTCGAGGCTCGTGTACTAGTCTACGGGCGAAACTTGGAGGTGCAATCCTGTTGAATGCTGGGATAGCCTTCGGGCGTGATACTTGATGTATTCCAGGACTATGATAAATAAATATTAGATATTTGAAAAATGAAATTTCTTGACATTGTTTTTGTGTCAGTGCCTAAGTTACGTGAAGGAGCCTGTGTTTAAATTGATTAATTAAGGAAGCTGCTTTTGCATGTCAAACATAATGTGGTAGGTAATTAGATAACTAAGCAACCCGAGGAAAGTGCGGTGGATGTGACTTGGGTCCGTCCTACGGAAGGGTGGTCCCAGTTAGCTGGGAACTTTTCTCAAAAGACGTGAAAATGATACTGTGAAGACTCTAGAGTCGGTAGAGTTAGAATCCTGATGTATGCTTTTTTAGGGGAGCAAAATGGGACTATGCCTTATGGGCAGAGAGGTTGAGCTTCACATCCCTCTCGTTTCCCACTCTCCATGGACCAAGTGCAGCATAAATCTGCTTCGACTCTATTGTTCCTACCCAAAGTGGTTCATCTGGAGCTCAACGCTAGCTATTTCCTAGGGACTTTGCTGATAGGAAAGAAACCCTGACTTCAGGTCGGTCCTAAGTGGGAACTGCCAGATACTTCCACTCGGGGCAGACTCGGGAAGACCTAGATCGCAAACCCTGTGACATTCCTTGCGAGTGCTAGGCGGCGCTTTCTAGACTCTGTTCCTGCTGGGATGCTAAGAAGTGTTCCCCAAGTGGACGAGCGGACATGTTACAGACCCATAACCTGCAGTAAGGAGACCTGTTACATCCTCAAATATCTTTTCTTTTCCCTTATCCAATCTCCCCCTCATTGACATGTCCATGTCAGTGGATGTAGGAGTGCAATTCCGCAATCATCCTGACCAAGGGCTTACTGTAGATGACACATCACCTGTCAGACAACTCATAGATGTACTAATTACAAGGATACATTTAGCATTACTAGTGTTGCCTAATCCATTTGTAGCCACTACAACAGGATTCCCATACCATGAAGCTAGCTCATCAAAGACAACATCTCTGCTTATCAATGTCTCATGAGTAGATGGCACATAACATTTATAAGCTTTCCTATCCTGTGCATAACCCAAAAACATGCTCTTGATAGCTTTAGGATCCAATTTCTTCCTTTTTTCATCAAGAATATGCACATACGCAATGCAGTCAAATACCTTTAAGTACCTAATGTCAGGCTTATGACCATACAACCTCTCATAATGTGTTACATCATGAATCCATGTTGTAGGGGTTCTATTCAACACATATACAGCAGTCACCACTGCTTCAGCCCAATAAGCATTAGGCAAACACTTTTCACTCAGTATAGCTCTAGTTGACTCCATTAGTACCCTATTTTTCCTCTCTGCTACATTGTTTTGCTACAGTGTATAGCTGCAAGTAAGATGTCTTCTGATCCCAGACTTTGCAAGATATGTGTCAAACTCCTGTGAGACATATTCTCCTCCTCCATCTGACCTAAGACAAGAAATATAGCAGCCCAACTCATTTTCAGCATGCTTCTTGAAATCTCTAAATGCATCAAACACTTCATCTTTATGTTTCAATATGTATAGCCAAGTGTATCTACTAAAATCATCAATGAAGGATACATAGTAACTATTCTTGACATGCTTCATAAAGGGAAACCTTGTGTGCTTTCCAAATTGACATGTAGGACATACATGGCCAAAGTTATTATACTTGAATTTGGGCAATCCAAGTACCACTTCCTTCTGTTGCATAGATTTTAGCTTTTGAACATTCACATGGCCAATCCTCTTATGCCAAATCTCAACATCCTGTATAGCACCCTCATCATGTGCAAACATGGCTATCCTAAGTTCTGGAATGGATGCGTCCAAAGTAAACATCCTACCATCCCGTCTACCTCTAGTAGTTAATTTGTAGTAATTACCGTATTCTTCAATAAAGCATCCATCTTTGTTAAACCTCACGTACAGGTTCTATTCTGCCATCTGTCCAACTGACAAAATATTCTTTGTGATTGATGGTACATGCAATACATCATGCAAGCTCTTTTTCTTGCCATCAGGCATCATCAACGGAACAACTCGTGTGTGTTGAATATCATGCCGGATGTCATCCCTAGTACACACATAACCATGTGAACCTACAACCAACTCATCGAACCACTCTCTGTGGGGTGTCATATGGTTAGAAGGCCCAGAGTCAATGTACCATCTCTCATCTCTGATCTGCCTAGGGTAGGACACATGCTGCATGGCAAACAATATATCACCCTAATCATCATGAGCACCGCTAGATGATGCATAATTCCCATGTTATCTTCCTTTAGCTTTCATGTTTTCCTATTTCTTATGACAATCCTTGGCAATGTTCCCATATCTACCACAGTAATGGCAGTATTTATCCCTATTGGATTGATCATTTAACTGCCATGATCCACCACCTCTACCACGGTGTGATCTCTCCCTGCCTCTAAAGGTGCTGGCCCTGTGTATTTGTGCCATGTCAATTACTATGTTTCTACTATCCATAGGTGTTTTGAGTGTCTGCACGACCTCGAAAAGATCCATGGCTTCTGCCGCCTTTGCCATCTCTAGCATGCTAGCTAGAATAAAGGACAATGTCTCTACTTTGAGATGTATTAGAACATGTGTTCAACCCAAGCTTCACTTCTTCATGCAACAACAGGGCAAGCAACTCATCGTAGTCAGGGGGTTCAGCTCTAACAGAAATAGAAGTTTCAAACGCTTTGTACTCTTTCCCAAGTCCATTTAGAGTGACTGCTATCATATCATCTTCAAACACTGCAGATCCAATAGTGGCAAGCTAGTCCTCTATGGTCTTAATCTCCGTCGTGTAGGCTTGGATGCTTCTGCCATTCCTAGACATGTTGTTAAATTGTTGCTTTAATTGTATCTTCCTGGCATGTGTTACATTTCCATAGTTCTTCATGAGCCCCAAGCATCTTTCAGGGAATCACATCCAATGATCTGTATTGCCATAGCATCAAATATACATAAGAAAAATCAATGTAGCACTTTTCATGCTCTCTTTGTCCACTATTTATGAGCTCTTCTCTAATCATGTGTCGGCAATTCAGGCAATTCAAGTTCAGCTTCATCACTAGTGCATAGATCCCAATAACCTTTGCCGACCAAGAAATTCTTCATACAAAACTTCCACAAGGAGAAATTCTTGTTATCCAACATTTCACCAACAATCTGTGTGATGTAATCAGTGCCCTCTGCATTTTCCATGTTGCAACAGACTATGTCTGATCAATGCATGACTTCCTACAAGCCAACAAGTCCGAGAATAATTGTAGTCTTTGACTGTTTATGATAGTTTTTTGCAACAAATTCACTGCTAAAAACATGGTATTTCAATCCATTAACATCTCATAACCATCCACAAACATGTGGCATAACTTGTAGGTACATCCGTCAATACATAGACCATGTAATTTCTGTATACTTTGTATCATGCAACCTTACTGTCAGAGTACATATATGCAATCTAAAATCTGTAAATTATCAGTGACCAACAATTGATTCAAAGCCAAAAGTGAGGTGTATACAAGTCATACATGCTCCAAAACTTCATAGACATCTGCTATACATGTAGCAATCCAAGTTTGACCATACGGGCACAAATCAATGCATAACCAACAAGTACAAGTGTCAAAACTCCTGTTCACATGTCACAGTTAGAAAATGTCCATCAAAACACAATGTATCTTAGTCCAAAACCTCCTCAAGTTGTCATGTACATATGCCACCATACATGAGAATCAATGCATAAACCTATCAGCTCCCAACAGTGTCCCGTCTTCAAGAGCTAGTGTCATACAGTGCATTTACTATTCATAGCCATCCAAGACCATGTCAAGAAATTTGTTTCAATCCAAGACATTTGCATTCAATTCCCTTCTTGATCCACAAGACATTTGAAGGCCATATACCAAGTCATACAGTAGACATAAGCTAACCAAAGTCATCTAATGTTCCAAGACCATTAAGTGCTTACTACCCACAAATTTTGACAGTTTTCTAGCCAGTAAAAAAAACTCTTAGATCTGAGTATTTTGAATAAAGATTCCAATTCATAAGTATTACAACCAATACATATGTCTATATGAGCATATCTATGCTCCAATGAAGCCTTCCAAGCATGTCAAAAAGCTCCGGGTCCTTTCCAATGCCAAGTAAGTGATATATATTGTTTGTGTACGATAGTTCAGGCTATATTTTAGATCTATAATTCCCTATTACAGCTCATGGATGAGCTCCCACAAAGGCATTTTCTTAGTACACCCTTCAAGTACCTTCTAAGGTGTGCATTCAAGCTCTATGCCACTTGACAAGTGCTCCACATGATGATTTTGTAGGCAACATTCAAATCTGTCGAGCAGGTGCAATTGGCATGAATAGGTCCTGAGCTTCTTCTCCATGAATCAGATGCATATGGTGGTTGTAATCAGCACTATGGTGCTTAAGCAAGCCTTAGAAGACTCCCCAACAAGTCATGACCAACACTTGAACAAATGGGAACCACAATGAACCAATGCCTACCTTTCAAGAACAATGGTAGCCTGCCTTGTGCTTCAAAATGCCCTGATCTTCACTTTCCTCAAGTCTTCTTCATTACCTCCTACTCCAGAGAGCCCACCTAGCATGGCTTTGATACCATATTGGAAGAGAGGGAGAGACAGAGAGTGGAGCAGAACCATGAGCCTTCAGCTCATCTTAATTATCTTCTCATTATTCATCCACTTAGTCACACCCTGAAAGAGAGAGTTACACTAGGTTTGACTAACCATGATTTAACTATGGTTAGGTAAAGTCTACCAACTTATTCAATGACACTCACATATACAACTGTATTGAGCTAATGTTGGTAAGTCACACAGACATAAAGATAGATGGGGTAGAGCTTGATTTCCTGCTTGATTTCCAACATAAATAACTATTCTAACTACTGTGTTTATAGATATAATTTTAGATTATCGTTTAACTAATTAGCCCTCTCGACTCCAAGCAAAGGAGTTTTCCACATGTACATGATTAGCTCACCTCAAATCACACACATAAAGGGAACCCCCAGGTCAACTGCTATGGCCTCTATGGCTCTCCTACACCCCAAGGATCAACCCTAAGATGCACCATCTAAAAGATATAACACATTCTAGCGTGCTTCTTTCTTGATATTTCTCATTTTAGGGAATTTTTTATAACCTCACATAATTATTCCCTAAGAAATAAATGTACTAACCTATGGCTAGGAATTCTCTTTCATTCCATGTGGGTCAACAGGTTTGCAAAAAATTGCTATGCATCCAAGAAATTCATTCTAATATCATGCTTATATGCATTGCAACGTGTCGTGCCACATGGTACTCAAACAATTCTAACTAATAAAACAGCCACATGACATGCAAACCATTCTTTGCATGATTTATTCTAGCGTAGTGTGGCTTTGAAGAAATGGAGCTGGGCTAACCCATGGTTCCACTCCTTTAAATATTTGCTAAGACCCTAAATGCCTTACTACAATGCACAAACATTTGGTTCTTCATTGCAAATATATAAAATTTCTCCATTCATTTCATGTCTATGTTAATATTATGAGCTCTGAATTGATGGAGAGGCTAGGATTAGAGATTCAAAGGGATACCTCCATAATTCTAAGGATGGCTAATGATAGTTTGAGACAACTAGAGGGTTGTATTACTACAGTCCATGTAACCGTTGCTAACGTTGAATGTATCATGGACTTTAGGGTCATTAGGTTTGCAAGGTGGCCAAGATACCAAGTGCCATTAGGAAAGTCATGGATCTTCCAATCCAACTGTCAAGTCAACATATCAGTCGGTCATTTGCTCTTTGGTAGAGGTGCCATACAAGTTATGATTAATGCTTACCCACAATCACCTCAAAGCGAGAGAGCAACCAAATCCTCAATGAAATTTGATGTACTAGAGGGGCCTTCTAGAAGTGAGACTTCATCAAGCAATCAATCAAGAGAGGATTCTACAAATTCGAGAAAATTATTGGAAGATATTGCCACTTATGCTATGTTTTGCATTGATATTATTATTTTAGAAAAAAAAGTTTTGTCTTGGAAATAAATTTGTTAAAAGTTTGTGTATAATGCATTCGAAGTAAGATGTTTATGATTGTAAGTTAGGTACTAATCTTTTCTAAAATAATCAAGTTAAAAGATGGATAATCGGTTACAGAACACTGTGACTGAGGCAGTGTTCTCTGATGGCACTAGACCTCCCCAAGGCAAGCATGGATAAAACCCAGTCCATTTTTGCGTTAGTGAGTATAGGCCAATCATGGCATGAAAGGTACTCTTATCGTAGGGAACTCTAGTTGGCAGGAGGAGGTGAGGATAGCAAGGGGCTCTGGTCACAAACTCCTTAGACTTTTACAAACTGTCAGTTACCCTTCGAATCTAGATAGTATTTTGGAAGTTCGAATACTAGTCTAGGAATTGAACTTGGTGAGAATAATGCCTTTTGATTGACTTCACATCTAGCTAGGATAGATAACATTGTTAAAATATATTTTTCTTAAAGGAACCGAGAATAAATTACTTTACATTGTTTTTTTCTTGTGAAATAAAGGCATGTTACAAATTTGTATTAGGAGATAATCAAAGAAGATGTTTTTATACGTTGAATCTAAAGTGGTAGGTAACTAGGTAATTAAAAACACTCTATCGAGGGAAGCGAGAGGATGGATCCCCGACAGATCTAGACCTATGATTGGGTGGACTTCACTAAGCTGAGAGCTTTTCTCAAATGGTAAAATTTGCATTCATATAAGTAGGTAGACGTATGACCACTAGATATCAAGCAACTTGACTTGCATCATTTTAGGGGGCTAGAATGGAATTTTGCCCATGGGTAGAAGGATGGTCAAGGTCCCACACTCCCCTTCGGTCAGAAAACCAACTAAGTTCGTCTCGATTGATGGAGTTCCTATTCTAGGGAGTAACCCTCATCATAAGGATATCTAGACCTTCCCACTAAAATATCAAAATATTGATATACATGCCATAACTCTAGCTGATTGGGTCTTCTAAGTTACCAGAGATCCACGAGTAAGTCGAAATAATTTCTGATTGAGATTAAAATTCTCTCTTAATGTGTGAACCTTGATCATTATAAAAAAGAATGAGTAGTAGTACATAATTCCATTCCTAAATTAATGAGGTAGATTAAGCAAGTTAACATCTTTTTGAATATTATTATTGGAGAAAAATTTGATAGTTAAAAAATCCTTAAATCCTCGAGATGTCATCTCTAGCCTCAATATTACAGAAGCTCAAGAGAAGAGATTTCTTCTTAAGTAGTACACAAGCCATCGGGATTTGATGGTAAAGGGAGGGATATTCCAGCCGAAGCAGAAACATGGATAGAATCTATGGAAGACTATTTCATTGCTGTAGGGACTGCACCATCAAACCAAACAATGATCACGATACTAAAACTCATAGGAGATGCCTGTCTTTGGCAGAAACAATGGTGCAAGGATCAAATAATGTCTGAAATCGCTATCACTTGTGATAAGCTTAAGGACGTTGTGCATGGGAGATACCTTCCACCCACATATCAAGCCCAGAAGATGAATGAAATTTTCAACTTAAAGCAATTAAGACTTAAAGCTTCTGGGCTTGATATGTGGGTGGAAGATACCTTCCATCCACATAATCGTTATCACTTGGGATAAGCTTAAGGACTTGTGCATGGGAGATACCTTTCAACTTAAAGCTTACTACTCCAAATTGATAACACTTCTAAAATATGCACCTACGATGGATGCTTCACAACAAGTCTCCAGATTTTGCAATGGTCTAAATTCGCCCCTGAATACATGCCTTGAGTCAATGAGACCATCAAATTTATAGGATGCACTGATTTGAGCAGTCCCAATAGTTCAAGAGATGGAACAAAGGCCAAGAATTGCAAAAAATTGGAACAAAAAATGTCAGAATAAGGGCAACTTCCAAGGATGTGCAAAAAGATCCCAAGGACAGTATCAGCCAGACATGACAAAGAGAGCCAAGTCAAATGTAGTGGGAAATTTTATACCCATAGGAAAAGACAATGAGGCCCCAAGGTGCTTGTATTGCAATGAACCATGACATTTCAAGAGGTAGTGCTCGAAGCTTGGCCCAAACAATCACCAAGGTCAGTTTCATGGGCAAAACCAAGATGCTAGGGAAAAAGTTGCTAGAATAAACCCAAAAGAGGTCAGTAATGATAAAGATCCTACGATGGAATCTGATATGGAAAGAGAAAGAGTACACACCACTCTCAGTAAGAAGGGTCCAAATCACCAATTCTCAGTAATTCAAACACTAGAAAATTATCAACGTAAACCCTTTTGAATTTTAATTAGCTATGGAAGTAACCACTTTTTCGTATCACCAAAATGTGCAAAAAGGCTAGGCATAAACACTACTCTTGCATCTAGTTTTCTTGTGGAGTTAGCAAACGGCAAAGAATTTCTATCAACACAACAAACTAGCAAGGTAGAATTTAGCTTGGGTGGCAATTCTTTCAAAATGAGCTTTCAGATTATGAACCTCGAGGCTTATGAATGCATGTTAGGTATGGATTGGTTAATTCCAAATAATGCCCATATCCATTGTAGAAAGGGTCAAATTACATTTCAAAACTCAAATGTAGAACAAGTAACCACTCAGGAAGAAGCATGGAACCCTAAGATTCAATTGACTAAAGCTTCCTAAATAGTAAAAGGGCTGAAGAAAGGATTACCCATCTATCTAATTAAGCTCAACAAGGCTAAGTAGGATAGTGAAGCCAAGGACCACCATATTGGCTAAGAGATTATGTGGATGTTTTTCTAGAAGACCTGGCATAGCTTCCATTGTCAAGAGAAGTAGATCACAAAATACAACTCATTCCAGGCATTGCCCTCGTCGCCAAGTGGCCCTACTACTGGATGTCAATTCCCGAATCCATTGAGCTAAAAGAACAAATCAAGCGGCTATTAGAACAAGGATACATTCGGCCAAGTAATTCACCATGGGGAGCCTCAATACTATTTCAAAAAAAGAAAGACAGAACACTCCGCCTTTGTATTGATTACCGTGGATTAAACCAGGTGATTTATCAAAGAAGGTGACATGGTTTTCATTCGAGTTCATCCAAAGAAAAGTTCCTTATCTTTCGAGGAATTCAAGAATCTAAGTCCCAGGTATTGTGGACCATATAAGGTGCTAAAGTTTCTAGGACCAAATTCTTACAAGTTGCAACTCCCTATCAACTTGAAAGTGCATAATGTATTTCATGTTAGTCTATTGAAAGCCTATGTTCCCAACCCTAACCATGTACTTAACAACCAAAAAATTGTGATGTCAAGTCAAGGAGTCCTTAAACTTCTACCAAAAACGATACTTGACATGTAAGAGAAGACTCTAAGAAGAAAAACCCTTAGGGAGTATCTCATCTAGTGGAAAGACTACCCTTTTGGGTTGACAAAAAATCACTATGTAACCAATATCCCTAGTTTCATTCGAGATGAGGACATCTTGATTCCTCTAAGGGGAAGAGGATGTGATATTTTGACTTTTATTTTTGATCTTCTCAACTTCTTGTAATTAGGATTTGAGAGTCTTTAGGTGTTGAATCTAAAGTGGTAGGTAATTAAAAATACTCTATCGAGGGAAGTGGAAAGATGGATCCCCGACGGGATCCAGACCTATGGTTGGGTGGACTTAGTAAGCCGAGAGCTTTTCCCAAAGGAAAAAAGTTACATTCATAAACAGGGAAACACATGACCACTAGATATCAAGAAACCCGACTTGCATCATTTTAGGGGGTCAGAATGGGATTTTGCCCCATGGGTAGAAGGGTCGCAGTGCCACACTCCCCTTCGTCTCCCATTCTCTTTAAACCAAGTGCAATGCAAGTTCGCTTCAGTTTGAGTAATTCTATTAGAAGTGGAAACTCAAATTTTTGACACTAACCAACCGTTAGTAGTTGATTTGACCCATAATAAGAACCCAAATCTCAGGTCGATCCTCATGGGGACGGCCGAAACTTCCACTGCAGAGTAGACTTGAGCAAGCATAGATAGAAAACTCTGAGGTATTTCATCAAATATCAGATGGTATTTTCTAGGATATCTCTTGATGGGCTACTAATAAGGTGCTAATAAGGAAGTTTCTCAGATGGGCACGTTACATGTATGGTCCATCCCACTTGGGTTCAAACTTACCTAGGAATAGCTCATGACAAGCATCATAATATAGCACCAACCAATATTTCACAAATTTGTACTTCTTAGCTTGAAGGTCATGAAGGGCTTTCATTCTCAGCTTTCCTACTTCTTGATGTAGTAAAGCCTATAATCGAATCTCATCAATATGTGCAAGAGAAGTATATCTTTCTTGTAATGCTTCTACCTCTCCCAACAAATGACAGAAATTTTATTTCCAATGGCAAAACACACTCTTCCCCATACACTAGCTTGAACGGGGTGTGACCTGTGGCTCTCTTGAATGTCGTGTTGTAAGCCCACACTACCACATATAATTTCTTATCCCAATAGTGCTTAATTTTTTATATGATCTTGGATAAGATTCCAACCACAACTGTTTATTTGTGCTCTCAACTTGGTCATTAGCTTGAGGATTATACGGGGTAGTCTTGTTGTGCTTAATCTTCAATGCTTTAGTCAAAGCGATGATAACTTTGTTTAAGGAGTATCAGATATGATCTCCTTCTATGGACCAAAATGGCAAAAAATTTGTTCCATAAAGAAACTGGCTATCTCCTTAGCATTATCCTCATTGAGGCTCGAGCTTCAAACCACTTTGTAAAGTAGTTTGTTGCTACAATAATATACCGCTTTCATGTAGTCGATGAAATGTATATTGGCCCCACAAAATCAATACCCTATTTTTCAAAGGGCAACATCACCAAAATGGGATTTAGAGGTAGCCTACGATTTTCCCTTGCAATGAGTCTTTGGAAGACATCACAATGCTTAACATAATTGAAAGCATATGGGAAAATCAATGGCCACTAATAGCTAGCACCGAGAACTTTTTGGGCAGTAAGCCGTCTAGCAAAATGTCTCTCACATGTTAAAGCATGGCACTCCTCAAGAATAAATGGTTCCTCATCATGTACTACATATCAACGATAGATATAATCTACTCCTTTTCGATACAAAACACCTGCTATAATAAAAAAGTGTAATGCTTGTTGCTTAATCTTCCTCTTTTCAAACTTTGATAAAGTAGCTCCAAATCGTCATGTTGATAAATAGTGTGTTATAGCTACATACATGAAGGGATGGAAGTATATCAATCTTGAGTAAACCTTCAATATCACTTCCTTCAGCTAGAATTTCCTTTGGCTCCCCAAAATCCACATGACATTCCACAATACCATGCAAGTTGGGTGGCTTACTCCTAATCTCATAATCAAACTCTTGTAAAGTGATTAACCACTTTGCCAAATGATCAGGCGGTTGCAACTTGTTTAGCAATAATCTAAGTCCTTTCGCCTTCGTGAAAAATATCACTTTCTCATAGAGAATATAATGCCTAAATTTCTTTGCCACAAAGACCATTCCAATGTACAATTTCTCCATGTAAGTATAGTTGACTTCAGATATCCCCAATTTTCTATTAGCAAAGACAATTGGATGATACCATTTCTCCTCCCAAATTTGGGCTAAACAGCTGATACTTTGCTTTGGGGGTGCTGAAAATATATTAAAAACTTCACCTCTTTTGGGTGCTTTTTGAATTGGTGTTTTTGCTAGTTCCTACTTCACATCCTCAAAGGATACTTGATAGGATTCATTCCACTCAAATAGACAATTAAAAGATAGGAGGCTCATCAATGGCAACACTCTTTTTTGCTAGAGCATTGATAAATCTTTGATAATATCCCACTAATGCTAGAAAGCTGTGTATCTCTTTTGGAGTATGTGGTGGGCTTATAGGGACTATAACCTTTATCTTTTCAAGGATAGTCACAATAAAAACAACCAAACTAACCACATGGCCTAGTAACAACCCATTGGGCACCCTAAAGATGCACTTTCGTGGGTTCAGAGCAATGCAAAAATGTCTACAATGCTCAAAACATTTCCTTAGAATGATAAAATGATAAAACACTATTAACAAAGTCCACTCATTTGATAAAATGATCTAGGAGGTGATATATAAACCTCACCAAATAACTTCCAAAGAACTGAATATCGAGCCTTATGGCTTGGGATACCTCATACTCTCAGTGTCAGCAGGTCATTACTCATACAAACATGTGCTATGCATCCAGGATACGATACCATGTGGTGCATCAATGCAAGGGTGAATCTAACCATTGTGCTCAAACAAATGTTCATTGAAAATCAGCAACGTAAAAGTGTGAAGACAACTCTTTTCATGATTTTCTTTTCTAGGCGAAAATGCTTCATTCCTTAGGGCTAGCAGTGAGTTTCCTTGTGCTACTAGTCCCTTTCAATTTTAAAAAATCCAAAACTCTATAAATCCTTTTGAGTATGAACATTTAATTCTGAAATTTCATCCCAATTTGTTTCATTTCCAGCAACATTAATAATCAACATTTAGGGTACTTCAACCACTTATCCCCCTTATCCCCTACCGTTTAAAATTTTACATGTATTGATGGTGTAGACATGGTTTTTAATGTATTTTTCTTTATTAAAAGTGGTAAAAAATGCAACCTAACAAAGAAATGGGGCTGAACTGAAAGTAAACCTCATGCTTCATCTCCATTATACAATCACACACATTAATCTTAAATTTTCTTAATTTTATGATGCAAAAAACCTAAATTATATATACATACATATATATACATATATATACATATATATACATATATATACATATATATACATATATATACATATATATACATATATATACATATATATACATATATATACATATATATACATATATATATATATATATATATATGTATATACATATATATATATGTATATATATGTATATATATGTATATATATGTATATATATGTATATATATGTATATATATGTATATATATGTATATATATGTATATATATGTATATATATGTATATATATGTATATATATGTATATATATGTATATATATGTATATATATGTATATATATATATATATATATATATATAGAGAGAGAGAGAGAGAGAGAGAGAGAGAATGTGTGTGTGTGTGTGTGTGTAGAGAATAGAGAAAAAGAGTGGAGAGTATAGAGACAGAGAAAGAGAAATTATTACAGAAACTCTCTTCCCCAAAAAATATCTAAAATATGCTTCGAAGGTACAAAAGTATATTGAGAGTTCCTCATCGCGACTAAATACTCTTTTTTTATTGGGTCCTTTTAGTCTAGCTTTAAACTTCAAGAAAAATCAAACAACAAGTTGATGCTTGTGTTCATTGAGAGAAAAAACCTAACAAGTACATGTACACCAAGATAAGATTCTCTTCTCCAAGAAGAAAACCTATGACACCAAGTGTCAACCCTACATCAATATATTTAAGCTTGAGCTCAACACACCCACTTCAGAATCTCACCATAATACCAAGTCCATCCTCAAGTACTTGTCCAATGTGCATCCTCTTCAAGAATAAAAGTACTTGAGAAAGGACTTAGTGTGACAACTTGCTTCTTAGGCAAGCTTCTTGACCTTAGGCTTGAGTTATCAAGGTAAGGCTTGTGTAGGGTGTCAAATGTTTTCTTCTCTTGTAAGATGATCTTGTTTTTTTGTAGCATACCTTCTCATGTTTTTTCTCTTGTGAGAGGATCTTCCATTTGTTGGGGGTAGAGGAACCTGTGCCTAACTACCCGTGTATTCATTAAGCTAACAATACCTACATACATGTACATTGTAGGTTGTGGGTACCCATAATTGTCACTTCATTATTTATTCTTTCAGTGAGTTTTGAATAAGGGAAGACTGGTCACACATTGTGATTGTTGGAGTTCTCACATCCTGTGTCTCTTTCTCTTGCTCTTTTTCCTCTTCCACCATAGCTCTTACTTTCACTTGTGGGCTTCCACTCAGGGCTTCCTCCCTTCAACTAGTATCAGAGTTGAGATTGAGGAGCTTCTTCTTCAGTTTTATTTTAGCCTAGATTTGAAAGATTTGGCCCTTCATCAATGGTAGCCATGGCTTTAGCTTGAAGATATAAAGTTTGACACTCCCAATTGCTCCTAGCTTATCCCACCCTACCAAGACCTCCCTAAGGATCTATTGAGCCTTGCTTGAGCTTCTAGTGCCATCTCTTGCTGATGTAGTCCTCCTACGATAGAAGGTGAAATTTGCACTAACAAGCTAGCCCCCTTCCTATTGATCAGATTTGATCCATCCCACCTTATCTCTAGCTTGTGGCATTGCTCTCAGACTTGGGCAATCACTTAGCATGTACCCGAAACCTTTGGCATGAGTTTGGGCATCATTTGGAGCTCCTAGGATCAGTCATTGTTTCATTATTTATGACAGTTCTATTGTAATACCTTTGACATAGCCCATTCCTCAAAGTTTTGGAGCTCTTACTAATGTCTCTTAGCACTCATTTGGTGCTGAACCTTTGATATATTGTTCAAAAATGTTTTGAGATGCTTTATGGGATGCATTAAGTTTGCATTGGCTCAATTTCAATAGAGATTCCACTACTATAATACAGATAGCAAACTTTTATCATCTCTAGCTTGTGGCATTGCTCTCCGACTTGGGCAATCACTTAGCATTGTACCCGACACCTTTGGCATGAGTTTGGGCATCATTTGGAGTTCCTAGGATCAGTCATTGTTTCATTATTTATGAGAGGTCTATTGTAATACCTTTGACATAGCCCATTCCTCAAAGTTCTGGAGATCTTACTAATGTCTCTTAGTGCTCATTTGGTGTTGAACCTTTGAAATATTGTTCGAACATGTTTTGAGATGCTTTATGGGATGCATTAAGCTTGCATTGGCTCAATTTCAATAGAAATTCCACTACTATAATACAAATAGCAAGCTTTTATCATCTCTAGCTTGTGGCATTGCTCTTCGACTTGGGCAATCACTTAGCATTGTACCCGACACCTTTGGCATGAGTTTTGGGCATCATTTGGATCTCCTAGGATGAGTAATTGTTTCATTATTTATGACAAGTCTATTGTAGTACCGTTGACATAGCCCATTCCTCAAAGTTTTGGAGCTCTTACTAATGTCTCTTAGTGCTCATTTGGTGCTGAACCATTGGAATATTGTTTGAACATGTTTTGAGATGCTTTATGGGATGCATTAAGCTTGCATTGGCTCAATTTCAATAGAGATTCCACTACTATAATACAGACAGCAAGCTTTTATCAAGGAATACTAAATGGCTATTGCTCTTGGATGTCATTTGAGTGCTTCATATTAATATACTGATGCTTAGCATTGGTCTATGAAGTTGAATATGCTATGGGATATCTTGAGATTTGATTTTGAGCTTGGTGCCATTTATCTTGGCTTTGGTTACATGCCTTGGTCATTTCAATGGCTTATGCAATTACGAACTTGAAGAATATATTGGGTTTTATGCTTTTGGTTTATGCTTCATGTATCTTGGATGCTTGGATATCATGTACTTGATATTTTGAGCTTTTATTTCTCATTTTACAATCAATTTTGTCCCAATCTGAGTCACTTGCACTAGGTGGACACTTTGCTTTTGAGTAGAGCTTTGGTTTTATGCAATTGAGCTCACTTCATTGAGACCATGGGACTTAGTTGAGTTATGGTTTGGATGCTATTTGCATGCCGGTTGTTGCCTAGTGGTCTGATTTGATTGATACTTTGAGCTAGCTCCTATCTCTATCAGGTTATTGTTAGTGATGTATTCATCCCACTTGGCTATGCATTGAGGTTCTCTACACTTGCTTAGTCAATTGTGTATTGCAGTTCTCTTCCGTTATCTCTGAGATCTACTATATACATGGTAGTTATTCATATTGGATGTATCTCTCTCATCAGAGATCTACTATATACATGACAGTTATGCCTATCAAATGTATCTCTCTCTAACACATTGAGTTTAACATTTCTCAGTACCGGTTGCACGCTCAATGATTGCTAGTGGTTTGTATATGTCCCACTTCTTTTAGGATATACCATGTAGTTGCAAATATGATTTTATCAGTTGATTCCTCACATTTGGCTCTGGGTTTTATTGATGTCATTATTTGCTACTTGCTATAATTGTAGATTTATGCATCCTTTATGAGGGTAGACACCTTGGATTAATTGTCATCTACTGATAGTTAGTGGTGGAAAATCGTACTCTTTACTATTTCTCCTTTGTTAAACATTGTATTGGCTTTGATTTTGGACTATTTTGCTATCATTTACAATAACTTATTTGTCTTGGGCTACACTTTTATTTCTTGCATTATAGTTGGTGGGTGGATTGACAATGCTAACTTTAATATTAAGAAGTTGGATGGCACCAATTATAACTATTGGAAGGCACAAATTTGGCAGGTTCCAGTTGGAGAAATTACAGATTAAGCCATTGAGACATAAGGGTCTAAATTACAAATGCTTTGATGTAGAGGATTGGTTTGAATTGGATGAGTTATATAAATCTATGACCATTTTGTCACTCTCTAAGTAGGTCTGTTCTAATGTTGTCTTTGATGAGAGCAGACCACGTTGCTGGGGGTAAAGGTGCCTCCGCCTAGCCGCCCGTGTATTACTACACTGACAGTACCCGCCACTACACTGCAGGTGGCGGGTGCCCGTCACAGTCACTTATTCTTTATTCTTTTAGTGACAATTTGAATAAAGGAAGGCCCAACCACACATTGCGGTTGTTTTGGAGTTCCCACTTTTGAGTCCCTCTCTCTCTTGCTCTTGCTCTCTATCTGCCATAGCTCTCACCCCCAAGCTTCTTCCGCCTGGGTTCCACTTCCCTTTCAACTGGTATCAGAGCAAAGGCATTGGATCTTGCACGGCATTCTCTTCAGCCCGAATTTGAAGAGATTCAACCCAAGATTCAATGGCAACCATGGCACCTTCTGATGGGACCTAAAACGGGCCGGCACTGGCTCATGCACTAGCCGAACCTCTATCATGCGCTCAACAGCCCCACGGCCTCGCGGCCAGAGCGTGGATGGCACATACATCATCTTCCTAAACATCTTGCGTTTGTATCACGTCTCATAGTCCAACTCTAACCCAACTAACACTCCTCAGAGGGAGCCCCAATACATTGCCAAATAGCACGAAGTACAAACATAGGAGGTCCTCCCACGGCTGACTGCCGCTACCTCACTGCGACTCTCCTACACCTTGGGGATTGGCCCCTCGATGCGTCGCTAAACATATATAACACATTATCGCACACATTTCCACTCCAGGTACCAATTATTCGTATCCAGGAATGTACCTTACCTCACTTTCTTTCCCCTAGACCCAACGCCTAGCCTACAGCTTGGACAACCTTACCCACTCAACGTTGGTCACGATCTAGAAAGCAATTGCCATGCATCCAGGAGGTATTGTCTGATACCTTTTATCATTTTATGCTTCATGCAAATTGTGAATGTCCACGTGCTCAAACAATTAAGAAAATCAGCATTTGTGCACATGTGGAAAACATTTCTTTCAATGATTTTGACTATCGCTCGTATGCGGCGTTGCATAAACCTAGCATCGAGAAACCCTCGTGCTACTAGGTTCTTAACTTTTTATTATCGACCAACCTAAATGGTATGCATAAAAACCAGCAAGCTTTTCATCATTTCATTCAGCATTTAAACACTTTTCATACACTCCACCCCTCACCCGTTTAGGTTGTGCATGGTGCATAGGTTTAGGGTTCATTTTCCACACTTTATTGTAAGGTAGGGCTGAACTGAGGCTAAACCTCATACTTTAGACCCCCCATACATCCACACCATGAATCTTATTTTTCCTTAATTTTCGGCACTCAAAATCTATTTTTCCCTTATTTTCCCCCATTTTCCCTATTTTTCTTATATTTTTCCGCAATATTAAAGGATTGAAAATTCAAAATGAATTATGGGCTGTGGCCCTTAAGTTCATTTGCAGCAAAATCACAAATTTAGTTGGTGTGTCTTATTGTATTTTCCATTTATATCTCAAAAACACCCAATTTTCCCATATTTCGCGTGTTTCACGGGTTTTACACCATTAATTTCAGTCACAACACTTATGATTTTCTGATTTTCTGATCATAAACTGATCAAACTCATAGCAAACAACATTATGATGCATAATCATCCCATGGGAACAAATATTCATGAAGCAAATTGCATAAAACATCAATTTCCTTTGTAAAAATGAGATTACCGTTCTTTGTGGGTTGCGGGTTTTTATTTGCCATATCTCGGGACTGATTTCCAGCCACCATTAATGCTCATGACAGTCCACAATCAGCAATCTTCCTTCCTCTTGCACCATGGAGCAATCCAGTCTTCATTGGACAAGCATCCGTCATCCATTCTTCTTCTTCTTCTTCACCACATGAATCTGCCCTTAGAAGAGAGAGGAAGGAGAGAGAAAGACTGAAATCAGAATTCTTCACAGAGACCACCATTTCTTGGGCGAGAGGCGGCGATATGATCAGCAGGCAGAGGGGAGGCAAGGGCCATTGTCAATTATAGTGGTTGTTTGCAGGCAAGGAGAAGCATGATCAACATTTAAGCGCAAATTTCGGCGCCTGTTCCTCACGCTCTCCTCCACGATTTTCTCTCTTCCATTTGCATGAAAGTTTCATGCTACATTAAAAGTTGGGCTCCCAAAGGTCACTTGCCCATTTTGGCCAAATTTTGTCCACCTCTTCGCATCTTGACCGGTTTCTTGGCCATTTCCCCGTCCGGACTCTGAATTGAGCTCTGAAAAATCCTGGGCATCTGGCTCGGCATCCCGCATTGGCCAGTAACTCTTGTCAACCCGCACGATAGTCTGAAAAAATATGAAAAATCAACAAGTGTCGCTCGGGTGCCTTTAAAGCACTTTGGCGCTTAAAATCGTCCTAGATCGAGCCGCCGCCTTCGACGTTGAATATTTTTCCCTTGATATTCATAATTTTTAGCTATTTTTAAGCACTTCTCGACACCAAAATTTCGCTCTCATTGGCGACCATGGGATAGGGCGACTCAGCCCGTCGAATCCCACAATAGATCTGTACAAAACAATCAAAGGAAGCATCAAGCGGATACAAAAGAGATACATATTAAACACATCATAATGCTCACCCTACCCCCTGACATAACCAAGGCATGACATCCACAAGGAGTAGGCCTAGCATAATCTGATAAAAGGTCTGAAGCTAGTCACTAACCGACTAATCCAACACGGCTAAACTAAAAAGAACTATCAAAGAGGTTGCCCTAAGTGGTGGTTTGCACCACCTACCTAACTAAGGACAACACATCTAGGAGCTCCTACTAGGCGAGGACTCCTATAGCCTGATCAAGAAGTATTTTCTTTCAGCACATTTCTTCTTTTAGGGTTTTTATTTTATGGACATACTTGGGCATGTAAAAAGGAGGGAGCTGAGCGTAGTGACCCAAGGAGAACAGGGCATCGGCCTCAGGACCTGTCTCGGTACCCAAGAACCTACCAAGCCCTCGCAAGGCGACACTTAATCCTTTTCTAACGCTCACTTTTATTTTCGCTCCAACCCTCCTTAATTAATTTTTTTTTCAGCAAGATGCCACCCCTAGGAAGACAAGGCATCGGCCCCGGGTCTGACTCGTCCCCAGGAACCTACCAGGCCTTCGCAAGGCAATGATCAACTGCGTAGAAAGTATTCTTTCTTTTCTTTTCTTCTTTTGATAGGGGTTAGAACCCCTTTTTACACACCTTTGTATTAATTTAGTTTCTTGAAGATATTCAGCGTTCCTTTTCCTTTTATCCTCAATTTTCCTTTTGGCAGGCTTCTCTAACTGCCTCACAACTAACAGGAACTCCTAGAACGATTGCCTAGCAGGTTAGCAGAACAGGGTCACTAGAACTCCCTTCTAAAACAGGTCTTTCAATGCTTAACAATGTCTTTACAGGAGGCAACGACTACTCAGACCTCCCTCAAACATACTAAACCTAAACCTCGGGACTTCATGCCTTGGACGCCGGTCCCCAATAAGAAACGAAAAAAACCCCCTTAACAAGTAAACAAACACATATAACATAAAAACCACAGTACTCATAAAGGAAAGATATCACCTGGATAGGGCCACAAGAAGCTTCTACGCAACAAAAGGCTCCTTCCAAGCTCTTCTTCTGAACCTGTCTAGCATAAAACTCAAACAAGAAACCATTAACCGCACCTGCACTAAACAGACAACTGGCCCTCTTGGCCTAATGAAATAAAGCACTTCACCACAAAACTTAATCAGCCCTCTTGGCCTAATGAGATCAAACAGAATAGCACCTACACAACCTTCTTTCGAAGAACACATATATACAATAAGAAGCTCCCTTCCAAGGAGGAAAAACAGGCTCGTAGCCCTAAACTAAATGCATAAGGTTATGACCCATCCCTCCTGCATAGATAGCAAGAGGCGTACACATAATATGTTGTCTAATCAACCTATGGGTCTCGGATAATAATGGTAGATTGGTCTCAGCTACTCTTTGCATCACCAATATCAACCATCGTCTGCCATATATTGCATGTTCTAATAACATTTCCCACAAGCGACCGGGTCCTGTTTCATCATTGATAACAATATCCAGACTAGGACCACAATTAAAGAAGAGGTCTTCCTCATAAGCAAGATTTGCTAATGAATCCACAAACTGATTCCAGTAACGTGGGATCAGCTGAAAAGACACACTCTCAAACTCCTCTAGTAGGGTCATAGCAGTCCGATGATACACACAAATAATGGGATTCCGCACTGTGTATGTCCCATCTAGCTGATTCAGGATCAACCAGGAATCCCCTTTTACTAACAACCGACAAATACCACCTTGTTTGGCAATATGCAGTCCCATAATCAAGGCTTTATACTATGCTATATTGTTAGTGAATCCTACCCCGAGATAAGCAGCTAACTTCATCGTAACTCTACGTCGGGGATCTCGGATTACTACTCCAACACTCCCTTTTTTATTAGGGCCCCTGGACGCTCCATCAAAATATAATGTATACGTCCACAATGGGTTGACACAGTCGGCCATCACGAACTCCTCTAGTCGTAATTATGGTAATCAAAGTTTAGCATGTTGAAAGGATGAACTGACGGCTCCATCCCACCTTCTTCATTGAACTCAATAGGGATACTCGTCAATAGTTGTGAACAGTGATGGCAAAAGACTTTAATCTCCCACACAAAGGTTCCGTCTTCTTGCTCAATCACTTTATATCCTTTGCTCCACCAAATGAGTTTCCCCTGATGGTATCTCTGCTCCAGATATGGGTGCTCCAAATAAGGGATTAACCGACCCATCCACCAGCTTTTAAGCTCTTCCGTAGGTCTCAAATCATCCCCAGCACGGACCTGCAATGCATTTCTCTGTATTAGCATACTTAGAAATAACAAGGTTTAATCTTATTAAGATTAATCTTATTCTTAAACTCTACTCCCTGTAGATCAACTAATAGGACTGTAGACTTGTTTGTCCCTAACCTGATGATCTTGTAGGGCCCATCCCATTTAGGTTCCAATTTCCCTAGAAACAGCTCCCTACGCGCATCGTAATACAAAACAGTTGTCCTTTCTTAAAGGTATACTTCTTCGCTTTTAGATCATGCAACTGTTTCATGCGACGTTTAGCCACCTCTTGGTGTAACAGGCTTTGCAACTTAATTTTATCGAGGTGTGCTAAGGTCGTAAATCGCTCTAATAGGGTGTCCTCATTACCCAAAGAATGGTTTATTGCGAATCTAATGGTCGGCAACTCAATTTCTAAGGGTAAAATGCACTCTTCACCATAAACTAGTTTGAACGGCGTGTGGCTAGTGGCTCGCTTGAATGTGGTATTATATGCCCATACTGCCACATACAGCTTCTTGTCCCAGTCGTGTTTCTTTTCATATACGACTTTAGATAGGATACCCATAAGATACTTATTGGTACTTTCAACTTGCCCATTTGCCTGTGGATTATAAGGAGTCGTTTTATTGTGCTTGATTTGCCAAGCCTCAGTCAAGCTTTTGATCACCTTATTCAGGAAATGGGTTCCACGGTCCGACACTAATTCTTTCGGGGACCAAAACGGCATATTATCTACTCTAAAAGGAAACTAGCAGTTTCTTTAGCATCATCTTTCCTTGTTGCACGTGCTTCTGACCACTTTGTGAAATAGTCAGTTGCTACAATAATATACCTCTTTTGCGCAGTCGACGACGGAGTAATAGGACCCACAAAGTCTATTCCCCACTTCTCAAATGGAAGTATCGCCATAATAGGGGTGAGTGGTCTTTTCCTATTCTCTCAACTATCATGTCGTTGACAAATATCACATCTCTTAACATACGTGAACGCATCCTGGAAAATGGCAGGCCACCAGTAACCTGCTCTTAAAGCCTTTTGTGCTGTAAGTCGTCCAGCAAAATGGCCTCTGCAAGCAGAATCATGGCACTCTTCCAAAATGAATGGCACCTCGTTAGGCATCACACATCGGCGATAGATGTCATCAATCCCTTGCCGATATAGTGTACCTGCGATCAAGGCAAACTTTAACACCTGCTGATTAATTTTCCTTCTCTCAGCTTTAGATAGTTCGGATCCAGCCTCTCCTGTCGATAAATAATGCGTTATTGCAGCATATCAGGAGGGAATAGACGCCGTATCTATCTTAAATAACGACTCCATGTCACTACCTTCAGTCTCACAGATTCTTTCGGCTCCCCAAAGTCCATAAGACATTCCACGATGCCTTGCAACCTTGGTGGCTTACTCCTGATTTCATAATCAAACTCCTGCAAAGTGATTAACCACTTCACTAGACGATCAGGCGGCTGCAGCTTATTCATCAATAATCGAAGCCCCTCCGCCTTCATATAAAGCACAACTTTCTCATAGAGGATATAGTGCCTGAATTTCTTGGTCCCAAAGACCATCGCAAGACACAACTTCTACATGTAGGTATAGTTGATCTCTGAAATCCCCAATTTCCGACTAGCAAAAGCTATCGGATGATACCACTTTTTCTCCCAGATTTGGGCTAAACAACAGCTGATACTATACATGGTGGCTGCTGCTGAAAATATATAGAACACCTCGCCTCTTTTAGGTGCCTTTAAAATGGGAGCTTTGACTAGCTCCTGCTTCACATCCTCGAAAGCTACCTTACAAGGGTCGCTCCATATAAACAAACAGCTAAAGGACAATAGATTTGTAAGCGGCAATGTTCTTTCTGCCAAGGCGTTTATGAATCTACGGTAATAACCAACCGAAGACAGAAAGCTATGAACTTCTTTCGGAGTGCGTGGTGGACCCATGGAAACTATGACTTTGACCTTCTCGGGATCTGTCGCAATACCTACCGAACTAACCACATGGCCCAGCAATAGCCCATAAGGTACACCAAAAACGCACTTCCGTGGGTTAAGAGCAACACAAAATTGTCTGCAACGCTCAAAGCACTTTCTTAAAATGATCAACTGCCTTTCTCTCATGGTGGCGGCCCCTAAGTCATCAATAAACACCTTCAACTCTTCAGGGGATATGTCACCGAATGTCTTATCTGCTGTTCGTTGCCACGAACCATGCGCATTGCATAAACCAAAGGCCATCACATGGTATGCAAATGTACCAAAGACAGTAATAAAAGTCATTTTCAACTTGTCCTCTTCTGCAATTGCCATCTGGTTATATCCTGCAAAGCAATCCATAAACGAATATATCTCCCTACCCGCTAATTGATCCAAAATCTGGTCAATGAATGGCAAGGGGTCGTAATCCTTAACCGTCTGCTTATTCAGCTCTCTAAAATCTACACATAATTGGATTTGATTATTTTTCTTCTTCCTGATAACAACTGGTGAACACCATTCCGTGTGTTGCACAAGAAAAATCAAACCTGCTTTCCGAAGCTTCTGTAACTCCTCAAACAGCACGTCCCTCAATTCAAAAGGCATACGCCTTACTTTCTGACGCACAGGACGACTACCCTCTTTTACAGGAATAGTATGAACAGCCAAGCTAGGAGAAATGCCTCTCCGGTCATCATAACTCCAGGCAAAGATATCGCGGAACTCTTGAATCAAGGATACATAGTCCTCCCTTTCTACTGAACTGAGCATAGAACCTAATTTGATTGGTCGCGACTCATCAAGCGTACCAAGGTCTAGCTTGATAACATCTGCATCTCTTATATGATCTTGGTCCTTTATCGGCTCGTTCAAAGTGATCTGATAGATGTCTTCCGTGGTGGATTTCTCTTTGGACTCATCACTCGATGATGTCTCACTGGCGGATAAATCCTCTAATGTCTCCAATTCTGTGGAAGATAGAGGAGCTCTCTCACTCTGCAGGGACTCAGGATAGGCATCAATCACCATGCGCTGAGCACCTCTGCCGAATATCAGCTGACCGACGGGTATGTCCACTTGGCAGTCTGCTTGCAAGATCCAAGGTCGTCCAAGTAATACTTGGTAGCTTGGATGCCCTGCAAAACGAATTACCCTAAAGTCCAACAGGCGTTCTACATTTGCAACAGTGACATGTCTGTCTCAAACTATCATCCGCCATTCTGAGAATTGTGGATGTATCTTTCTGGATCGCAAGACCCAACCTTTCCATCAGTTCAGAACTCATAATTTTAACAGATGATCCCGTGTCGACAATGGCATAATCTACTAATATCCCATCGACATAGGCTACAACCCTTGGGCAATGCTTCTCAGCATGCTCGAACCAGTCATCACCAACTCGCGCAATACCCAAAGGTTTTACAATATACCCGGTACGGAGGATCTTTCTAAATTCCTTGCGTACTCCTGGGGAAAGCTTAATAAGCTGTAAAAGGTTCACATCCAGCTTGACTTCACAAAGAGAGCTCGCCAAATCAAATTCATGATAGTTCGGTAGAGTTCGCTTTTCACGCCAAACCATCCGCTCTTTAGGTCGCTGAACCGGCTTTATTGCTTCTTTTTTAACTTTCACCTTCTTCCTCGGTGGTTCCTTATCCTTCTTAACATCGGCTTTACTCTCCACGGGCTTCAGAGGTTCCCCTTCCATGGCAGGATCCAGAACTTGCGTTCCTTTGTCGCCCTGCTTAGGGTTTCCATCGACAGGCTTATCCTTGTCGGCCTCTCTACCCTTTTGACCTCTTGTAAGGACAGCTCGCAGATTAGAGGTTTTAGCGTCATTAACGCGCACAGCCTCAATCAAACTAACCCCACTACCACCAGGCAGCTCCTCCACTGTAGTCTTTGGTCATTGGAGTATTTGTTTAGGCCCGTCTTCTCGCTGGGAATCATTTCCTTGCGCATGATGATTAACAGGCCCTGGTTGCCGACTACCTCGCTGGAGGGAACTAATCTTACTCCAGCAAGTGGCTGCTAAATGGCCGGATTTCCCACAAATGTCGCACTTGACATTTGGGCAATTCCGTGGATAATGTTGCCCACCACACCATTTGCAGCTAAACCTCGAAGGTGCACCCTCATCTGGGTATCTACTTCCTATCAAATTTTGTTGTTTTTTAAGAAAGTTGACATCAAAGGCTATTTGTCGATACTACTCCGTAATCATGTCGGTATAATGCTTCATCATGTCCTTAACCTCGCCAAGAACATTGGAAGCGCTCGACTCGTAGCCTTGATCATTACCCTATCGTTCCATCGGTCTAACAGTTCGATTAGGCATTGATTATTGAACCACAAGCATGGTATTAGGATTAACTGCCTGGCCTCCATGATTTGGAGCCATTTGACTACCCGTAGGCATCGACATGCTAGGGGGAGCTGGTAATAAAGGCACATTCTGCATCATGTTCCCTCTCCCATTAGGATTAGACATCGCTATCCCTTGGCTACTACTGCCATTGGCCGTTGCCATATTATTTCCCAATGCTAGACCTATATTCGAATTGCCTCGAGAAGCATAGGCTGCTTGTAGTTGGGATTCCACTTCTTGTGCTCGTGTAATGGCAGTATCTATATCCCCCAAAGGGACACTACTCAACTGCAACTGGATATTAAAGTCCAAACCATGCAGAAAATATTGCAATTGGGCAGCTGCACGGATAGGAATAGAGATGTCCAACTTACGGAAAACCTCTTTTAGTTTCTTTGCATAAGCACGAATATCCTCGTGTGGTTCTTGGCGGGTTATGTTGAGTACACACAACCAATATTGCCCACCCCTTTCAAGGGCAAACTCCCTTCGAAAAGCTCCATAAAATGAATCAATATTCAATATGGTTCCAGCTTCTAAACCATGATACCATATGGCAGCTCTTCCTTTGAGAGTCATGTTGGAGAACATCATTAAATGTCCTTCTTCTTGGATGCGACAGTTAAACATCAGCTTTTGAAACTCCCTGATGTGGAGTTATGCATCTTCCTCAACTAACCCATTAAAAATGGGTAGCGGGTAACCTAGAGCTGGAAAATCCATCGTTCCTGCAGGAATTGCAATGGGCTGTGTCATGACAAGAATTGGATTTGCACTAGGTATAGGGGACGGTGAGGTTACACCTCCCGCACTTGATGTAGACTGGCTTATGGAAGAAAGGGGAGCACTAGATCTTCCACCTTCTCCTAACTTACTGCTTGTGGCACCAAGACCACTAGATCCACTCCCTCGTAAGGGTTCAGCACCACTACACTTAGGGAAATATCTCCTAAAAATTTCAGCACCTTGCCTAGCTCTTTCGTCTCTCTCTTGCTTTTGGATTTCTACTAGATGATGCTTATCGATAAATAACGGATCTATCACATTATCCTTTGGCATAAACTACTAACTGGTCCCTAGATACCCAGGATTCGAGGACCGCCACTTCTAAGCGGCTCCCGACAGACGCATCACTGATGGGACCTAAAACGGGCCGGCATTGGCTCATGCACTAGCCGCACCTCTATCATGCACTCAACAACCCCACGGCCTCGCGGCCAGGAGCGTGGATGACACATACATCATCTTCCTAAACATCTTGCGTTTGTATCACGTCTCGTAGTCCAACTCTAACCCAACTAACACTCCTTAAAGGGAGTCCCAGCACATTGCCAAATAGCACGAAGTACAAACATAGGAGGTCCTCCCACGGCTGACTGCCGCTACCTCACTGCGACTCTCCTACACCTTGGGGATTGGCCCCTCGATGCATCGCTAAACATATATAACACATTATCGCACACATTTCCACTCCAGGTACCAATTATTCGTATCCAAGAATGTACCTTACCTCACTTTCTTTCCCCTAGACCCAACGCCTAGCCTACAGCTTGGACAACCTTACCCACTCAACGTTGGTCACGATCTAGAAAGCAATTGCCATGCATCCAGGAGGTATTGTCTGATACCTTTTATCATTTTATGCTTCATGCAAATTGTGAATGTCCACGTGCTCAAACAATTAAGAAAATCAACATTTGTGCACATGTCGAAAACATTTCTTTCAATGATTTTGACTATCGCTCGTATGCGGCGTTCAATGAACCTAGCACTGAGAAACCCTCGTGCTACTAGGTTCTTAATTTTTTATTATCGACCAACCTAAATGGTATGCATAAAAACCAGCAAGCTTTTCATCATTTCATTCAGCATTTAAACACTTTTCATACACTCCACCCCCTCACCCGTTTAGGTTGTGCATGGTGCATAGGTTTAGGGTTCATTTTGCACACTTTTATTGTATGAAAAGCAATAAAAAATCACTAGAACATAAAGGTAGGGCTGAACTGAGGCTAAACCTCATACTTCAGACCCCCCATATATCCACAACCATGAATCTTATTTTTCCTTAATTTTCGGCACTCAAAATTATTTTTTCCTTATTTTCTCCCATTTTTTCTATTTTTCTTGTATTTTTCTGCAATATTAAAGGATTGAAAATTCAAAATGAATTATGGGCTATGGCCCTTAGGTTCATTTGCAGCAAAATCACAAATTTAGTTGGTGTGTCTTATTGTATTTTCCATTTATATCTCAAAAACACCCAATTTTCCCATATTTCATGTGTTTCACGGGTTTTACACCATTAATTTCAGTCACAACACTTATGATTTTCTGATTTTCTGATCATAAACTGATCAAACTCATAGCAAACAACATTTTGATGCATAATCATCCCATGGGAACAAATATTCATGAAGCAAATTGCATAAAACATCAATTTCCTTTGTAAAAATGAGATTACCGTTCTTTACGGGTTGTGGATTTTTATTTGCCATATCTCGGGATTGATTTCCAGCCACCATTAATGCTCATGATAGTCCATAATCAGCAATCTTCCTTCCTCTTGCACCACGGAGCAATCCAGTCTTCATTGGACAAGCATCCGTCATCCATTCTTCTTCTTCTTCTTCACCACATGAATCTGCCCTTAGAAGAGAGAGACGGAGGAGAGAGAAAGATTGAAATCAGAATTCTTCACAGAGACCACCATTTCTCGGGCAAGAGGCAGCGATATGATCAGCAGGCAGAGGGGAGGCAAGGGCCATTTTCAATTATAGTGGTTGTTTGCAGGCAAGGAGAAGCATGATCAACATTTGAGCGCAAATTTCGGTGCCTGTTCCTCACGCCCTCCTCCATGATTTCCTCTCTTCCATTTGCATGAAAGTTTCATGCTACATTAGAAATTGGGCTCCCAAAGATCACTTACCCATTTTGGCCAAATTTTGTCCACCTCTTCGCATCTTGACCGGTTTCTTGGCCATTTCCCCGTCCGGACTCTTTCATTTACTTGTATGTTTTGATCTCCTACCTCCTCCCTGAGCTTCTAGCCTTCCATTAGCACCTTCCAGGACTGCATTGGAGCCCCCTCAGCATTGGCAAGTTCTCCAGAGCATTGCTAAAGACCCCCAACCCCCCAGGAATAGCCAACACAAAATGCATCACATTTTTAGGGGGCTGGGCTGATTTGTTCCTGGCTTTTCCAGCTTCTTTCCCGGCTTCTCGGAACTGTTGGCAACCTTCCTGATCATTGTTGGACTCCCCGGCATTAGTTCTTGGCTCCCAGTGATCGATTCGAGTGCTTCCACCTTCAACCATTACTGGATACACAGTCCCAAGACTGTCAAAATAGGGCAACACTTGACATTTATTGTTTGATGCTTCTTAGTATTGCTCGTTTGATGCCTATTGATGCCCGGTGATGCCCAGATGTTATGGGATGCTATGTCTATGCCTTTGGATTGATTTGGAGCAGATTTAGGCACCGATTGAGCTTCATTTAATAGTAAATATGCTATTGTAATATGGTGGGCTAAAGCTCATTTACTTGGTGTATGCAATGGTTCTTGGATACGAGGTGCTTACTGGAGGTTTGAATGATCATACCGATGTATTTGGAGATTTTCAAATGCTTCTTTTTGGTTCTGGAATGCTTTTGAGTGGAATAGGCTCCACCTTGGTCATCATTCACTGGCTTTTGGCTTCAGTTGGCATGCTTTGGACCGGTTTATGCCTATTGTCACTGCTTGACATTTAGGCTTTTTGCATTTATGCTTTGGTCAGACTCCACAGCAAGGTCATCCCGGAAAAAGTCCTCCGCCAAGGCATCCACAATCAAGTTCGATGGAGTACTGATGGCCATCATCCAGGAGGCCCCTAAAGGACATACAAGGAGGTGAAGAGGAAGTAGGGGAGACCCCTGACCGATTGCCGCACCCCAAGCAGGAGCAGTCCAGCGAGAGGACTATAAGTGATAGGGAAGAGCAAGAGACACGGTCTAGAGAGGGAGAGCCCAAGGCGACAAAGAAGAGAACCCCATCAAAGCCACAGAAGGAAATAAAAGAAAAAATGACAAAGGAGGAAGAGCTAAAGAGGGCCCAAAGAGAGTCCAAGAGGGCTAAATAAGAGAGAAAAAGAAAAGTAGAGCAAGAGGCAAAAGAGCTGAGGAGAAAGGAAGATGAAGACATAGCCGAGGCCATGCACAGCTTAGTGGAGGAGACTTTGGGTATGGAAGAGCTAGCCACCATGAGTCTCCGGAGGGAAGGAGAGCCAAGTAGCAGCACCATGGCCTTAGAAATTGAAGCATTCCCAATAGTATCAGGCAAGGGCAAGGCCCCAATACACCCCCTCCCATCAATCTTCACGTCCCATCCCATGACCACCTCAATTGCCCAAGACACTGCAGATGCCATGGACACTAGCAAGTTAATGTCCATGATGGAATTTTCGGTAACGAAGATGCAAGGATAGCTCTAGATTCAGGAGTAGGGGTCCCCATTGTAGGAGTTAAAAGACTGGTCGCAATCAACACTGAGTCGTTGTAGGATCCCAAGAGGCAAACCTAGAGGCCTCCATGACTACAACATCCCCCACGATGCCCATGGCTACAACATATGATGAGTATGTCAAAGAGCTCCTACCGCAGCTAGAAAAGGCCAAGGAGGAGAAGAGAGAGGCAACAACAGTCGAGTTGGAGATTGAAAGAGAAGCCTCAGCAACACTCAGGTTGGAAGCAACCTGCCAGGCAGCAAAGCATCAACAAGAAATCCAAGAGCTAAAAGAGCAGCTCGAAGCAAACGAAGGAGAAGAAGGAAAGTGGGAAGCAAGGTGGGCCAAGGAGAAACAGAACCTTGTAAGCATGTAGCAACTTAATGAGGAGCTAGCAAAGTTGAGTGAAGAGTTGCAAGGGAATATGGAAAATATCCTGGAGGCTACGTAGGAGCTAGAGGCCGCAACAAAAGAGAGGGCACGAAGATATAAAAAAGAATAAGAAGACTTGAAAAAGAGGACTACCCTAGAGTTGGAGGAACAAGGGAGATTGGAAAGGGAAATCAAATTATTGGAGAAAGAGAAGGAAGAAGCCATTGAAGAAGCAACCCAAGGGCTGCAGGAGGAGCTAAAGAACTTAGAACGGGAGGTAGAGGAGATAAAAACCATGGCCAAATCTGGAAGGCAGTAGCAGAAAGGAAACCAAGAAGCCCACACACAAAAGAATGAAGATCTGTCCAAAAGGCTGTCAGAAACGTCCATGCAGCTCTCCATGGCACAACAAGCCCAGAATATAGCCCAGAATATATCCAAACCACCGAAACAAGGAAAAAACACACATGCTAGAAGTATGGAATGAACAATAGTAGGTGGTAATGATGTTGTCTCAAAGCATGGAGAAGGGCAAGGAGGAGTTGAAAGAGAGACCCAAACAGTGGGAAGAGCACAACTTCGAACAAGTGCGAGAACTTACTGAGTGCTTGGCCATAGCAGAATGCGAGTGAGTGTTGGCAGAGGCCAAAGCCAAAGCCACAGAAGCAAGTTCAAAGGCACAACGGCATGCCTTCTTAAGCACAGTGCTCCATGTAACGCAAGTCGACAGCAAGGATTCTGTGGAGAGGATGCTCTCCCGATCGGCACTAGCCTAACGGCACTAGCCTAACAAGAAAAGAACAATGCCAAGTCGGCCTCTCCAATGATGAGCTGAAGGAGCTAGGTTTTGAAGAGCAGGAGCAGCCACATCCACCCCCAGCTCCAACCCCACAAGGGCAACCGCCAAAGGAAGGGCCGAACTTCGAGCAGGAGCTAGGATAAGAGCAACATGCCTAAGAGCTTAGCCCACCACTGGTAGATGTGCCTAAGGAAGATCCAGAAGGAAACCAAGTACCCAAGCACATCATTGCAACTAAGAGAAGAAGAAGGGAATTGGTGGAGAAATCGTAGCAAAGAGCTAGAGTGCAACCCCAATAGCTTATTGGAGAGCTCGTGCCACAACACGAGGATTGCTATCCCATCAACTGGCCCCAAGAACTGAGTGTTTGGGAGCAAGAAGAACTACAAACCCAGCCCTTCGAGCTATCATTCCTCTACCCATGGGCCCTGGACCAAGTCCTACGAGTGGAACTAGTGGACAACATAATTCAAATGGCCAACAACTTGGCGAATTGGTGGGCCATAGGGAGCGGAGCATAGTTATCACTCAATGGAGATAAGAAGTCCTAGACTACTGGTAGGACAAGGTGTACCAAATTCCCAAGACAGTCCAAGGCTATGAAGCACAATTCAAGTGGCAGAGAAGGATCTAGGATACGAACCTTAATTCATGGATGGCATTCTACAACACACTCCTTGAAGAATGGAATGATCCTATCTACATGCCCTATCCTTGCAGACACAGAGTGGATTACAATAGGGAGGAGCATGGTAGGTATGACTTTCCCAAGATCTACAATGCCAATGCACAGAATCTCGAGGAGTGTCTAACCTTCAAGGCAAGAGACATCCATCCTTCAATCATGTGCTTCCTCAAGGATTTCTCATGCTATCCAGACCCCACTTTCATCACAACTTGTAATTATCTTAGGACCATTAGGTTTCTATTAAAGCAAAACCCACCTGCCAAGGAGGCCCACCGACCTCCACTCTTTTTTTATCTCAACCTAGGAATAGATAATTGTGCCATGGCCTGGCTAATGATGAGGGCTACGTTGTTACCCTCTTTTTGTATGAAGGTACTCAAAGAAGACATGAACAATAGTCGGTTTATGAGGTGTGGACACCCCTTTTTGTCAACCACACCTCTAAACATTAGGGTTAATCTCAAGAGCTAATGCAAAGACATGCCTTTTTTAGCAAATCCCTTAGGCCACCCTATGATGCATCATTAGAAGAGGACCTGGGTACAACCTAAGAGCACCCATGTATCTATAATGTCGATTGTCTTTATCTATCATAAAAAAGGAAAAAATAAAAATAAAAATAAAAGAAAAGAAAAAGAAAAGAAAAGAAAAAGAAAAGAAAAGAAGAAAAGAAAGAAAAAGAAAGAAAAGGAAAAGACTAAGTCCTTGAAATCATTCGAGTGCCACAATCACTGCATCTAGGATTTTTTACCTAGCCCCAAACCCCACTTCATGCTTGGGATTCCTCAAGGGAAAGACTTCCAGACATGTCACCCTAAGCCACACACCGCGCCTACAAAAATGCACGAACTGGGTCCTCAAGTGTGGGACAACACCGCAAGCTTCGACCCAGCTCCCAGTTCCACTAGCACAAACACAATGTACCACATGACAAGGTAGACACTGCCCCTAGGTAGCACACTTCTTTTCTTTTCAGGAACAAACAAAGGTGGTAAACCACCAACTTTAGAGGCCCCGTCATCCACTCCAACCATTCTCGGCCTCCACCACCTCAACATTTTGATCAACTTCTCTCCAATGACTAACCCCTGCGAGGCCCCATCATCATCAACTCACCAACCACCCTCAGATCACTGAACCCTCATCAACACAGACACGGAATTGCCATGGGACTAGCACTCGTCTAAGAGGGGGGTAATGTTAACCCTAGTTCAAGATGGAGAAAAAGTAGTCCAAAGAAGTCCAAATGCAGAATAAAGGAAGAAGCAGGAAGGGAAATGGCCAAAAGTGCAAAGGAGGTCTCAAAAGCTAAGTCAAAGGCAAAAGCACATTTTTAAATGCAAGGTGCCCATAAAACTTTTGTGAAAGAGTGCCAAGCTCCCTCCTATGCAAATTATAAAGGGTAGACAGGCATAGGTAAAGAGAAAGGACAACTAGAAGGGAAGAGGATAAGAGGACCTTGCCATAATGGCCGATCATGTAAAAAAGGGGATGGGTGCCCAAAGGGATGAGGGTTTTGTATATAAACTCAAAAAGTGAATGAGAAGCTCATTGTTTAGTGTGTAGTGAAGTGGACTCATCTTCTTCTCTCCTTCTTGCTTGCGTGTGTGTGCTTTAAAGAGGGAGTGTGAGAGTGTGAGGGAGTGAGTGTGTGAGGGTGACAGATCAAGGAGAAGAAGCTCTCCATCATCTCTTCTCTTCTTCTCTTCTTTTCTCTTCTCTTCTCTTCTCTTGTCTCACGCATGGCTATGGAGGATGGAGCTTGAAGGTGGAGGCTTGAGGTTGCTCGAGCTCACATCACAATCGTGGAACTACCGGTGTGCTTGAAGGAGAAGGGTACTCAATTGGGCATCAAGATAAGCTCACTACACTCGTAGAGAGGGATAGCGCGTTGGCTATGTGAGAGGTAGCCATTAGTGCTCGGCTTGAAACGCTTGAACAATAAACAGTCCATGGGTCTTAGCAGTCGAGTGTGAACTCCCAACACTAATGAACTACCCAATAGAGTTACAATTTGATGAACTGTTTAAGCAGTTGGTGTATTGCTATTCCTCTCTCCCAAACGTGGTGCAATATGTGACCAATGGTGGATGGTGTGGGCATGCTTGCATTTGGCGAAGAAGGTGGCGTACGATGTTTCCCCATGGCAACATAGATACCACTAATCTCATTAAGAGGTTATGGCAACTCATAAAGTACATGCTCCTTGATGCGCAGATCAATAGGTCTGCCTTGGATCTACTACACGCCCTTGCATGCAGCTCAACTTCAGGTTCTAGGACGGGTAGAACCGTGATCGAGTTTTTTAGACAAAAGCAGGAGATAGGTAGTGTATTCAACCTATAATAGAGCTTGTTTTATGACTATGTGTGATTGAGTGCCTTACATGATTACTTGTGATAGCTAACTCCAAGCGCTTCACTGTCTATGGATCGAGCAAGAGTCACACTACTAGGTTGGCTACAGGGGAGAGGATACTCTAGTGGTATGAGAGGGATTAGTCCTCTCTTCAAGTCATGAACGAGGAAACAATGTTCTTCAAGATGGCCAATACAACACATCAAGAGAAATGGTACAATGTGAGTATGCATTCAAATTACTGTGATTGCACCGATTGGGTCACTGACTACAAACACTTATATGGCTTGAGAATGATCTTGGAGAGGCACTTTCCACACCTTCACCAAGTTTTGCCCATCATCGATAACTTGCGGGCAATTGGTGATGCACCAGCTAGCGTACCTACATCCGAAGGCCCTAATTTAGAGGAGCTTTCTTCATAGGAGGGGGTGCATAAGGAGGATCTTGTGTCCTCTATAGAGGACTTGAGCAGGCTTCTCAAGAGGATTGAGGACAAGGTTCCTTCATACATCTCATCACAAAGAGAGGCCTGCTTGCGGCAACTATAGAGTGTCAAGAGCTCTCTTGATCACATGTTTGTCCCTATGAAGATTGATATGCTGACAAAGGGTGGGGTCCATCAAATCCAAGTGAATGTGACACAGACACGCCTAGGCAATGGCATGAAATCTCACCCTCGTCCAAATGAGGAGTTGGGGTTCTTCCATGCAATGTCAAGATTGTGGGAGAGAAGGAAGGAGTCTCACTTGTAGCTTTCTTGCTTACACAATCTCTGCACCCAATGCCTTCGTAAATATGTCAGCTACCTGATCCTCTGTGCTGACATAAACTAGATCAATAAGACCTAGTAAAACCCTCTCCCTCACATAGTGATAATGCACCTCAATGTGCTTTGTTCCAGCATGATAGACTGGGTTATTTGCCAAGTGTATACTGCTCATGTTGTCACAATAAATGACAACTGGCCCATCTGTAGGCTGATGCATATCATAAAGTAGCTTATGCAACCAAGCTACCTCACATACAGCCATTGCTGCACCCCTGTACTCAGCCTCTGTGCTCGACAAGGCAACTGTAGGCTGTTTCTTGCTGCTCCAAGTGACTGCAGTACTCCCAAAAGAGAACACATATCCACTGGTAGATCACCTATCAGAAATACTACCAGCCCAATCAGCATCAGTGTATCCATGCAACTGTATCTGAACCCCTGTCTCATAAAATAGTCCATACTGCAATGTGGACTTCACATACCTGAGTATGCGTCTAGCCGCATCCTGTTTCTTTTTCAACCATAGCTTTAAGAGTTTTGAAATGCCCAAAAACTTCACTTTTCTTTTTCATAAAATACACCCAAACTTTTTTGCTATAGTCATCAATAAAAGTGACAAAATAATGACAGCCTCCAAGAGATGCAGCTTTAGTAGTCCACACATCAGAGTGGATTAATTCCAATGGCTTCTTACTCTCTTGAACATGTCTAGGAAATGGTTTCCTTGCCTGTTTTCCAAATTGGCAGGCTTCACATACCTTATGCATTTCTACAACCTTGAATTTAGGCAATCCTGCAGCAATATTTTGGGCCTGCATTGATTTAAGTCGCTGTACATTAACATGACCAATGCGTTTATGCCAGATATCAATATCTGCAACTACACTGGTCCCATGTGCAAACATTGTTGCACTCAATTCAGACATGTCTGCATCCAACGTAAACATTCTGCCCTTTTTCTTTCCTTTTGCTATCAAGCGATCTTTATTTTTCATATCCTCAACAAAGCATCCATGAGGATTAAATCTGACCTACAAGCCCTGCTCAACCATTTGACCAACAGAAACTAGATTCTTGGTGATATTCGGGACATGAAATACATCGGACAGGTATTTCTTTTTCCCATCCTGCATAGACAAATGAAATTTTCCAATCTGCACAATAGGATGTGCAGTATCATCACCAGTCTCCACAAATCCCGGTTTTTCCATTTTCCTTGCATTCTCCATCCATTCTGCATGACCTGTCATGTGGTTTGATGCACCTGAGTCAACATACCACATTTCGTTGCTTTCTTCTGCACTTGTCACAGAATTGTTCATGTGTTGCACCATAAACAAATGCTCATTTCTGTCATCACCCTGTCTACTAGAAGATGCATAATTTCCTTGTTGCAGTTTTCCATTCATTCTGCTTTTTATAGCAGTCTTTAGCCATATGACCCATTTTACCACAGTAGTAGCATTCAACATTACTGTTTGCATTTTGGCCTCTTTGCCATCCACCACGACCTCTTTGGCTCCCCTTGCCTCTAGAGTTACCACGTCCTCCTCCATAGGACTGGTTTTCTTGAGTTTGCTGCATATTCTGATTTCTACCACGGCCTCCAAATCGGCCTCCTCTACCTCTGCCTCTACCTCTTCCAGCATTTGAGTAGAAGACAGTTTCTTTTGAAGTTCCTCCTGAAGAAGATGCACCACCATTTCTCTGCTCCTCAGAAATTAGAAGAGCAATTCAAAATCAGGAAATCTTTCACGAACTGAAATGGATGTCCGAAACTGTGCATAATCCTTTCCTAGACCATTCAAGGTCACAAAAACTAAATCATCATCTTCCACTGGCGACCCAATGGAAGCAAGTGCATCTGCAATCTTCTTCACCTTCATGTGGTAGTCTTTGATGCTCATACTTTCTCTTTGCACATTATGCAACTCTTGCTTGAGCTGCATTTTCCTGGCTTGCGTATTTGTGCTATACATTTTTGACAAAGTATCCCATGCCTCCTTTGGTGTACTTGCATCCTGAATATGCACAATCATAGAGTCTGAAATACTGATAGATAGCCAGTACATAACTTTCCTGGCTCTCTCATGCCATGCTTTGAATGCCTGCATTTGCTGTTGATTGGGAACATCAGGAAGAATTGGTTCTTCTTCATTTCCTGCAACAAATTCCCAATATCCTTTTCCCATAAGGAAATTCGTCATTCTAAACTTCCATGCCTGGAAGTTATTCTTGTCAAGCTTTTCAGTGACAATCTGTGAAAGAGAATCAGACGCCATTACAGAATATTGCAAAAAATTCTGTCACTGCAGAGAACACAGCTTCAGCCTCACAAGGGCAAATCTGCAAAACTGACGAAAGTGGTATTTAACCACACAGTCACTTCCTAGTGACGATTTTGCATCAACATGCAACAAGGATGATTCTGTAACTCCCAATGTCTCTGCGCACAGGCATACGATGCAATTTCTGTGGTAACTTTTCACCGACCTGTAGAACAGTGGTCGCACAACATAAAACTGGGCCTTTTCCTGAGTGCATGCAAAAAACTTCCACCTCCAAAACAGGCCCCGAAATGGCCTCAAATAAAAAAAACAGGGTCGCCCAGGGGCTAAAGCCCTTACCCGTAGCATATACTGCCCTCTTGTTTCACCGCCAAGGGCGTCTCAACCTGAGACAATGCACTCCTGCACTTTTCGGCTGTGCTACCTGTAGAGATCTGCTCCCAAAACAAAAAATGAAAGCAACACTGCTCCTCTTACCAGAACACCGCGAGCTTGGCTTGCTTTCTTGAGATCCTTACCACGAACAAGGCTCTAATACCATGTCAAGATTGTGGGAGAGAAGGAAGGAGTCTCACTTGTAGCTTTCTTGCTTACACAATGGGGGAATACACACAAAGGTGGATGCTGAAAACAGTTTTTCTCTTCTTAGTTGTGTAAGCCAAAAGAACTCTAATACAAAGAAATAGAAGAACCCTATATATGGGTCTCAAAACCAAACTCAAATAACTAAGGTGGCATACTAACTGAGCCACGAACTAGAGTAGATAAGGATAGCTGTTATCTAGCTATTATTCATGGGCGGTGTACCAACCGCATCTGCAACTGACACGTCGGTGACATAAATGCACAACGGTCACCCTGGCATATCACGAGTGGAGCTCGATATCTCAACATGCAATCCATGTGTCCTTTTGTCATAGGTGTGCTAAAGTGCAAGCATCAAAGAGGAAGGGACCAAGTGAGGTTTAATACCAAACCTCGCATATATTGCACTCACTGTTGCACAAAAACATTCTTGATCGACCCTATGGTCATTTTTTCATGCCATACATGCCATGCTTTTCTCCCTCTCACCTTTCAGCATGCTCCATGTGATGTGGCATTGATCTTGGTAGGTAGATTGGTGCGAGTATATGATGAGGTGTATAGTGGCACTCTCATGATTTTAGATTGTATCTATGTGGACCCTTATGAGGAGTGACATTTCTCCCTCACGTCTCACGATGGGTAGGTGATCACCCACATGCTGGCATCTAGATACAGGATGTTGCTATTGTATATTTGAGCATTGCTTGTTTGGGGTTTAGGGTGAATTCATGACGCTTGATCGCATGAATTGCTTTGTTTGTTGCCAATATCTATCATTCATTGATTGGTGGCAAGAATTCATGGCATTAGAACCATGAGTTACATGATATACAAGTTAAATGAGTACACATGGTTGGTAGCAATAATTCATGATACTAGATACCAACATTACATGGATCGAGTTACACACCATGTGATTGCACGAGTTATATAAGTTACATGGTTATATGAGTTACATGGTTATATAAGTTGCATGATTATATAAGTTAGGTAGATTATATAAATTACATGATTATATGAGTTACATACTATATGATTGCATGAGTTATACAAGTTACATGATCTACATGAGTTATATAAGTTACATGAGGTTTATGGGAATGAGTTGATAAATTGGTGTTGAGTTGCAAGATTTTTCACTCTTTGTGTGTTTGTTACAAGATTTGACATTTGTTTACTTGTTTGTTGTTCGTATGTTTGTTGCATGAATCCATTGCACTAGATACATGAGTTACTACTATTGCAATAGAAGCTATGCCTCTTGACCATGTGTCATGAAGTGCTATTGGAAGGATAGGGCACACTTGGAGAGAACATTTAAAACAAATCTCATCCTAAGAAATGCATATTCATTTTAGAATTAATTTAAAGTTTTCATTAGTTTTGATTTTCTAAACAAATGTTCTATCACTTCAAGGCACATACCCAAGCAAGCTTGCACAAATAGAATGTGATCACTGAGTTCGCAAAACATGACTACAATTAAAGACTATCTTTTCAACCAAAAATGCGCATAAGACCAAAGTTACATGGGCTCTCAATGCACATAAAACCAAAGTCCACATTGTACATAAAATCAAAGTCCCCCATATGTATTGTGGCTAACTACCAAGAGCTTCTACTCAACTACTGGGTACTATGCATACCCTGAACCAAGATAGTATCCATAGAGAGTCCACTACCCACAATGTCTACTACTACTTAAAACACTCCAACACTGTAATAGCCCACTTGCGAAGGCCTTCTTTGGTCGATTGCACATACTCAACATTGAATCATCTTCTCCTCAATTGCAAGATGCAACTCTTAATCCTTAGAAATACCCAAAAAACCAAAAACCATTTTTGCTTAACTTGAAAATTTCTTACCTAGTACTTTGGTGGCTTTCCAATCACCCCACCCTCGATGATGCTTCTCATATAAACCATCACGTAGAACCCTTAGTCCACTACATTTATTTGTTGAGGGCCCTATTTATAGCAGAACGCAATAAGAAGGTTAGATGAGCATTTAACCCTAATCCTTAAACCATGAGCGACCCTTATGCGACGTTCATAAAGTACAACCTTTATGTGCACAAGCTTCATTTGATCCACTTTTAACAACATGTTGGCACATTCCACGTCTGTGCAACACCTAGACAATGCATATACAGCCATGGAACACATACACACAAGTGATTAAAAAACAATACATGGAATGACATTGCAATCCATACATGCATATGGATTTGGGCAGGTTTAGTGTACTAGTATATGAGGGGCAAGCATTCCATGGGATCAATGTACCCCAATGAATCGAGGTATAAGATGGCACCTCGATCATCAGGCAATTTCTCGACCCCTTTGAGTCTAGGGTTGTAGACAACAAATAGGTTCCAATGTGTCCTACAACAAAGCAAGAATGCATGCCACACCATCAAGATCAAGTGGAGGTCCCTTGCAAATAACAATTTGGTTGCATGCCGTACTAACCTCAAAACCATTGGGAAGAAAATAAAAGTGACCCTCATGGGATTGGTGCTGTCAAAGTAATTCTTCAATGCCATGGTGTCATGCTCCTTGATCATGGACAAGTACCGATACCACAAACTATTGACAAAGCACACGTTATGTGTGTGCTGTCTCGAAAGCACATGCTCCATTCATCTAGAACCAAAACTATTGTTAGTAATGTGGACTATGATATTAGCTTAAACTCTCAACACTACATATTGCACAATGTACTACTCACATGGAAAATAGATTCATGGTGCATGTTGATGCCTCTTTGGGGCGAAGCAAGGCATCAATCAAGGCCTTGTCAACATCAATGTGTAGCCTTGGCCATGATGCCACAAACTCAGTCTGCACACAACTCTCCAACTTGAAATGCAAATCCTCCATTATGATTTTACATAGAACTAACATACGCACTAACAAGCATACCAAGTGATATGGATGTACATTGACGCATCATTTTTTTGCCCCCTTGTTTTGATAGGAGACCCATTCTTCATAACATCTATCGTGCTATTGCCAATCATATATATACAATGTGATGCATGGCTAACAATCCCATGAGGGGAGGAGATGGTGATGGGGGTGGATGCATGTGATTTAGGTGAGAGAAGAAGGGACATGAATAGCTTCATCCTATCAACCTGCAATCCCAATGTTTAGGGGCAACATAAGTCAATAGTTCGCAATCCAAGTCTCACAAGCCATGTCCTCACCACTAGTGGCAGTACCATACTGCAACAAGCCATCTAGCTCCATTTGAAAGTTATGCTCCTTCATTTTCGACTTACGGTGATAGTCGATGGCATCACCCTCACCACAGGTGGCCCCATCAACATCACCATTTGTCAATCCCTCAGGCTCTCTAGTGTGGGGCTGTCTCTAAGCCACACCTAAGTCATTTTTAAACATGCGTTAAAATAAATATGAGATAATTAAACCAAAATATTGCATTCCTCATAAGAGAATAAAGATTAGATACTCACATGCTTATCATATCCCTCGGCAATATGCTTTTGTGTGCACTGGATGCAACACTTTTTTTTTTAAATCGTATTGGGCCCATGACCCTTCTCACAAAAGTAGTTACGAACTCCTCTTGTGTCATGGTACGCTCCTCCTCTAACAAGTCCCATAAGTGTCTTGCTCTTGCATATTGCCCTCTCTCGTACTTCTTGCGGGCTAGCTCTAATTTTCTCTCCAAGTTTCCAAACCGAGTCTCGGCCATACGAAGCCATGCATCAACAACACAAGTGTGTGTGGTACCAATAGGCTGACCAACGAGGAATATCTATGTGGATGTCATGCTCATCCCTCAAGTGGACGACCATGTTGACCCTCCTCTTCATGTTCACATGTCTCTTTGGGCAAAGGATGTTAGCACATCACTACCAAGCTTGAGAGCCATTAGGGAGAGTGATCTCCACATACGATGGTTAACCCTAAGCAAGCACATGCATAGTGAGTGGCCACCGCGTCACAATGCCAAAATCTTAGAGAGCACCATATTGTCATCGAACACAATGCATGGTATTGCAAAACTCTTACCGATGAGTGATTCTCGAAGATGGCACCATCATCATGTGGCGAGGGTGCAACACGCTTGTCGTGGCTTTCACAGCTAGGATGAGAAGATAATGTCACCTACAACAAACATTTAGAAGCACCCCTCATGAAATCATTACAAATCAATATAATACATTGAAAGTAGAAATCGAAAGATAAATGAAACTTATAATCCTCTTTGATCGTGTGCATGGAGGGTCCCGTCGGGGCCAAGCCTACGAGGACTGATTCCTCGTGTATGGTGCCATAACCAAGTGCCTATCAACCAATGACAAAAACAAACGTCACGATTCATGTTACACAAAATAAGTGAACAAGCTCAAAAGAAGAAAAGAATCAACGCTAAATCCCAATAAACCACTATCATAAGCAAGAATCATAATCCATGACATACTCATGTTCGGTTGCTTTACCATCCATAGAAGGCATACTTTTAGTTCTGGGTTTACTTCTAGGTCCTAGGCAAATAAAATTTTTACACGTATGGGCTTTCTTACATGTCCAACAGATTACACTCCTCAACATATTAGAGCAGCCATTCTTATTTAACCCAACATGCATCCCTCGCACAAGTATACATGGAGATTTCAACCAAAGTACAAAAAATAAACGAAGTTTGCAAACATATCAAACAATATTGATTCAATAAGGCCAAATGCATTACAAAGTGAACCCGACATTATCATCGAATTGCGTCCAAAAGTAGACCTAACATGAACTCAATCATCGAATAGAGACCAAAAGTAAACCCGGCATTATGACCGAATAATGACCAAAAGTAAACTTGGCATGAACCGAATCATCGAATGGCGACCAATCGGCATGATGATCCGCATAACTCATCCAATAGCAACCAAAAGTAAACTCAGCATTAAAGGTGGAAACATGAAATGCTCGCCAACATGAGCCGCCAAGTCGAGAGAGAGGAGGACGAGAGGGCCGCTGAGCTGGCAGATTTCCTTTGCGCAGGTCTGGGAGGTTCGGTTACGTTGTGGCAGAGAGGCCCAAAGCAGCCGGGCGAGAGTCGAGAGAGAGAGAGGAGGACACCGAGGGAGGTGGAAGGCACCCAGTTGAGAGAGAGAGAAGGATGAGAGGGCTGCATAGTTGGTGGTCCTTGGCGCGGGTCCGGGGGGTTACTCTGTGGTAGAGAGCCCCAAAAGGAGCAGGTGTCTGCAGCTGGACCAGAGGGCCACACCAACAACAAGACGAGAGGAGGACAAGAGGGCTGCAAATATGAGGCGGGGGGTAGATATGAGGACAACAGGGTGTGAAGCGGCCGAGGGAAGGTGTGCGAGAGGCGAAGCGGGTGGGCTTGAGATGCGCTGGGATGTGAGGGAGCTGAGCAGGGTGTGAGGGCCTGTGTGCGGGAGAAGAGTAGGGTCTGAGAGAGCCGAGCATGGTGTGTGAGAAGAAGGGGATAGATGCGAGAGAGCCGAGGAGCAGAGGTCTCGGTTCGGTGGATTCCATGCAGTTATTTCACGTAGAATATCGGTCATTCCACAAAGTCCGAGGTCACCGGCTAGTCAGTCGGGTCTACTAGTTTGACTCGGTTTATTATCCCCGAAATCACGGTGTAACTCCTAAAAATTCACTCTTTTTTGACGTGTTAGGTTTACTTATTGGGTTGGGATTACCGTATTTTATGGGTTTACTTGTTGAAAAACAAAGCGATCGAAATGCCATCTTTTTTTTGAGTGCATTGTCCACCGTTGATTCCATCTCCTCGGGGTCATAAAGATCCCGTGGGAGATAGTCGTGATTGAGGAGCTTTAAATTTGACGCCCAATGTTGGGCTTCAATCAAATTTTATTGACACCTTTGGCCTTTTTAATGGGCATCAAATTGACACTTTCATAGTAATTTCGGGCGTCAAAACTTCCAACATGTGTTACTCATTGATTAGTGATTGCTAGTAATTGTCAAAAAGTGGAGTCGACATATGAATTTAGGGGTTGATTGTTTTGGAGGAGACTACCAGAATGGCTATGAGGGGTACAAAGATAATAGTAGGCCCAAAAGTATGAAGCTATAGCCTGCATGTAATAGAGGGAAAGGTAGGAGCTTTAACTCAAAGAGCTCCTGAAGGTTGAATGTGTGATGCTAAAGGCAACTAGATACTTTGCCACTACACTTGTACGAACCTATGTAGCCTATCAACATTTAGCCTTTGATTACTCAACCCTCAATGCTTGCACCTTCATAAGTTATGAGTGTAAGTTCAAACACATCAGGTAGACCGTGCACAAATAAGTTGGGCCGAGCTAATGAAGACAAATCGAGCAAATTGGGTAGAGTCACAATGCAAATGTGATTTATAGTAGATATTCACAAGTCACACAAGTATAGGTTTCTCCCCAAAACATGTGGCTCCATATCTTAATATAGCCTTATAGATTTGAAAGTGATCCTGCCACTCATTGCGAATTCTAAGGCTTAATTGAGTCATGACCAAGCTTTTAAATCAATGCTAAAAAAAGCTATTGAGCATGGGAATTATGCTTGTGTGTCTTCTCACTTCATTCTACATGTATGTATAGATGTATATGGTGACACCTTACCTAACGTTATTAGACTTCAATTGCAACCTTGACCTTTAGACTTCAGTTGCAACCTTGACCTTAATTCTTAGACTTCATCTTGACACCTTGCCCCAAGTTTTTAGGAGTCGTTTGATGCCCAAAATGGCCATGACGCCCATTTTGGGCTTCAAATTTAAAACTCGGAGGCTCTCTCCAAAGGATGGTACTCGAATAACCATGGTACTCCAATAACCACATGTAGTTTGTTCGCTTGTGTGTGGTGGGGGCCTACGGGTGCATGCTTTCATGAATCGGAACTAGATGTAGTTTGTTCACGTGCTTGTAGTGGGGCGGGGGGCTATGGGGTGCGTGTTTTCATGGATCACAACGGGCAATAACCGGTCTACATTCAGGATATGACGGGCAGGCGCCAGCGTAGCACCTGGAACGCTTCCCTACCCTTTTGCGTTGCAATGCGCATCAGATCTAGTCGCTTGTCGTCTCCCTCGCAAACAGTAGATCATTCTCTAAAGAGTCTCGACCGATTGTTGACGTGATGATGGAGCTGGAGTGAGTCTTCTTTCTGCACATTGTTTCTTCTCGCGACTCTTCGAGAACACAGAGAGAGAGAGAGAGAGAGAGAGAGAGAGAGAGAGAGAGAGAGAGGCGTTAAACTGTCAATTATGCTGTTTCCGGGTCTGGGTCTAAAGAAAAATGGTTGAAATTGCAGAGAGAGAGAGAGAGAGAGAGAGAGAGAGAGAGAGAGAGAGAGAGAGAGGTTAAACTGTTCCATTTTCCTGTTTTCCAGTCTGTCTGTAAAGAAAAATGGTCGAAAGTGCTGCTCATCTTTGGATTTGCTTCAAAATCTTCACGCAATTGAACGTGTTGCGTAGATGCTGTATCCTCTCTGAATGGAATCAGAGGGCAGCCATAAAGTCTTAGGCTATTCCACATACAGCAGTTCTCTACCGACTTATCATCAGCACCAGCACCAGCACCAACACTCCTGTACGGAATCCTTGTATTTGGATGTCCATCAGAGCGAAGGTTACAATGTTCTTAGCTCGTTAATATATGAATTGTGCACATTGTTGGTAATTTAACCTACCAGCTTAATGTTTGAGCAGGAAAAGCAGCAGCTATTCATGATTTTTTCTCTCTTTGTGGAATTGGGAACACTACTTCGATTGTGACAGAAATGTCTGCAACTACAGGTAAGATGCTTGCAAAAATTGTGACACTTTGCTCTTCCAAAATGCTTTCTTTGGATAGGCACTATGTGAGCACTGCTGAAGCGCACAATGACATTTAGTAATACAATCTGATAAGCATACCTTAGCCACTGTCACATGGACAAAATTATGAGTGTCTCTATGGTTATATCTTGCCCATGGTTTTGGTGGTGAATCAATGATCCGACTGTGCATAGCATTTTTTCTTTAGATATGATCTTGGACATGCTTCAAGTAGGCTAGATGTACAGCAGGAGCATTGACTCAAAGGTCTAGTTGACAAGGGTGGTGTCCCATCGCGCCCAAGCAAATGCTGCCCCCCGATAGCACTCCCTTGCGTAGGCGAGGTAGTGCCATCATGGGTATGAGTACAAGCTTGCACACAAGATTGCAAAGGTAGGATCTTGTCATTTCCAACATGTGCTTGTAATGTAGGTGTTGTACATGTGGGGGTGTGTATAGCAGCAATTCAATCGAAAACTCATCAATAGAATTGTGGGGTTATTTGACCATTAACTATATCCAAGATCAATAGGATATAATGCAGTGGTATCATGCTAGAAGCAAAACAAGAGAAACTAAGAAGATGATTCTTCTCGAGTCAACTTTGCCTCAATAGAGTTAAGTTCTCTTACGAAGACATCTCATAATCTCTCACACCCAAGCAAATGAAGGAAATAGATCTACATAGTTGAGAATGCAAAATTCAGCCTCTTGGCTGATTCTTGAGGAGATTTGTTGCAAAGCAATCAGCTTAAAATTGCGGAAAAAGGGGCAGAACAGCCTCTTGACAACTTTTGGAAGAAATCTTTGATGGACAAGCACCCTTGAATGACTCAAAAATGAACAAAAGAGTCTCTAAACAGCTTTGAGAAATGCTGTGAAGAAAAAGAGTACACTAGCTTAGTGGTGAATTTGTCCACTTTAGGACTTAAGACTTGAGTGGACAAACTGAATGTGTTCTAGACAAGCACCCTTGAATGGCTAAAAAATGAACAAAAGAGTCTCTAAACAGCTTTCTGAAGAAATGTTGTGAAGAAAAAGAGTACACTAGCTTAGTGGTGAATTTGTCCTCTTTAGGACTTAAGACTTGAGTGGACAAATTGAATGTGTTACCTTCTTCATTAATTTCAAACTCCTGTACAGATGTAGAAGCAATAGAAGAGGAAATAGAAGTATAAACTTGTATACCTTGCATTGGAGTAGAAGTGAAGGATGCTATGTGCTTGGTGTCTTTGTCTCCAATTTAGGGGCCCATCCTAGTTGGAGACTCCAATAATCTTGCAAGATCTTTAGACTTGTGCATAGAATCTAAAGGAAGATAATCAGTGTTAACCTTCAAGAAGTTATTGGACTTGATGCGTGAGGATCATGTTAGTAGAGTATGTCAGCTCATGTGTGAGTCTGAGCATGTATTATGGCTCGGCACTTTATGTAGTTATTTCAGGCATTTTTATTGTGTAGCATTTTATGCTTTGTGGCATTTATTGTTGCCAGTCGGCCAACATTAAATGCTGGTCGACCTGACATATTTTATGGCATTATTCATGCCTATATATTTTGGGCTCCTCCTCCTTAGGTTGTCAATTCACCACCTAGAGGTCCTGTAGAGAGAGGAGCCGGTGCCAATGCCCACGCAGGCAATGACTCACTGTTGTATGCGACAGTATCGTGTTTGATATATGGATTCCATTTCCTGACCATACGTCTAAGTTCTCATCTGTATTGTGTTCTTTCTTTCATTTTCTCTTTTGTCTTGTGTTTCAGCAGTTTATTACAGCATATGCTTATGTTTCCATTGCTGCTCCACTTCTAACATGGTATCAAATTTTAGGATTTGCGCTCCTGCTATGTTTTCTTGTTGATTTCAGGACTGTTTTCACCCCTGCTGATTAGGTGATTGTTGCTCCAACCAGGTGAACTGTTTTACCTACATTTTCTGTAGAGTTGCCATTGCTTGCTGTCTACAGTTCCTCTGTTGCCTGCGTTTTCGGTTTTCAGACTGCTACGACAGTTTTTCAGCCTATTTGTGGCTGTACTCAGCCTGTGTTTTGGTGTTCCTAACTTCTTCCTGGCTGGGTGATTGTACCTTCAGGCTGTTTTTACCGTTTTTGGTAGTTTTTGATTTTTTGCAGCAGCTTTTGTCTTCTTTTGGTCAGATTTTGGGTTATACTGTAGTGAACTCTTATTTTTTGTAGTCTGTGCTCGTGTTTTGGCTGTGTTCCCTCTCCACATACCTTCTTTTCTCTACTTCTCTTCTAAAATCTCTACAGATGGCTCCTCCATGCATGTCCACTGATGACAAGCTCCATGAACCTGATTATCACATGTGGAGTGCGGTGATGAAGGAATGGTTAATCCAAAAGCGGTTATGGTACGTGGTTTGCGGAGCTATTGCACGTCCTCAATGGCTTTCTCCTGTTCCAATTGATTTTGATGAAGAGAACTATGAGAAAGCAATACTTACATAGGATTCGGATGATGCTCGTGCCTACTTGGCTTTACTTCGGTGTATTTCCAAAGAAGTCCTATCGGCGGTCACCTCCTGCAGGACAGCTTCAGACATATGGTCAAAGTTGCAGTTGATGTACGAGGCTCCTTTCACCATGAGGGCCATTACTATCTATGGCCTGCTCTAGCAACTGAAGTTTGAAACCAAAGATACGATCCAATCATTCCTCCTTCGAGTTATCCAGATTCAGGACCAGCTTCGGACTAGGCATTCTACCTATCAAAGGCACATCTTGTTGGTATGGTACTCTACAAGCTTCCTCAAGAGTTTGATGGAGTGGCCAATGCTTTACGGGCGCAGACATCTACGACTCCTGTTAGTTTTCTTCATATGTCCTCGATGCTACTTGAGCATGAGGCGACTTTGCAACTACAGGAGCGGCTTCCGTCACATTATGGAGGTTTATGTGAGGCTCTTGCAGCTTCAGAGAGGGGTTCAATGATGAAGAAGTCGAAACCCTAGTGTTACCATTGCGGCAAGAAAGATCATTTATGAAAGGACTGCAAAGAATTAGTGGCTTCCAGGAAGAAAAAGGAGCAAAAGACGAAGCGGGATGTGGATTTCTCCTACGAGTCATCATTTGCCTTAGATTTTGATTTAGATCCTCCGACCAAGGCGAAGTCCAAGGTGCGGAAGGGATCCTTTTCTTTGGATCGTGGGAAGGGCTTGGTGGCCCCTTCCTTCGTTGCTTTCTAGTGGTGGTGATGTCATCCCTCACGACCCTCTAGTGCCAGAGAAGGAGTGTGAGAGGGTGGTGAGGTGGGGCAGCTGTGCCTCATCTATATTTCTATATAGATACACAGGACGCATCGATCAAAGTCTGGCAGGTACAAATCTTGGAGCTAGGATTGACATCCAGGTTCATGATGGGTTGGCTACTTGATTGAGAGCAGGTGGCTTTCGTTTGGAGCTCATATGAGGGGATACTTTGGCAATCTGGCCAAAGGCGGGGAATCCATATTCACGATGTTCCAGAGGTATTTTTGAGAGGATGGTCATGTATGCTACTGAGAGACATTGGGGCGGATATAGAGATATTCACTAATCTTCTCTATTTTTAGGAGCTGGTACGATCAACATCAACATCAGGTTCTCTCCGAGGCACCTTGGTGGTGGTTTGATCACCCACTGCCTGGGTATCCATGGTTCTACTTGGTGGTTCTCTATTGTATGGACTATGGTGAGTCCTTTATCATTGTATCATTGTATTGTATTAGATCACCCATGATGTGAGAGAGGGTGTTAGCAGAGTATGTCAGCTCATGTGTGAGTCTGAGCATGTATTATGGCTATACTAGGCACTTTATGTAGTTATTTTAGGTATTTTTATTGTGTAGCATTTTATGATTTGTGGCATTTATTGTTGCCAGTCGGCCAGCATTAAATGCTCGCCGACCTAACATATTTTATGGCATTATTCATGCCTATATGTTTTAGGCTCCTCCTCCTCAGTCTGTCAGTTCACCACTTGGAGGTCCTGCGGAGAGAGGAGCCGGTGCCGATGCCCACATAGCCAGTGACTCACTGTTGTATGCGACAATCTCGTGTTTGATATATGGATTTCATTTCCCGACCATACATTTAAGTTCTCATTTGTATTGTGTTTTTTTCTTTCCTTTTCTCTTCTGTTTTGTGTTTCAACAGTTTATCACAGCATATATTTATGCTTTTATTGCTGCTCCACTTTTGATAGATCAAACTATATTGGGCATGTGAGATCACGTATGGACGGTAGTATCCATAGTAAGTTGAATCTCCATCCGTGTTGGAATCTTTGGAAGCTAGTTGTGAGTACCACTCCTATTTGGTTCTCGGCCTTGTTCTAGAGATTGAAGCGGTGATGATGTGTTTGAGACCAAAGAAATACTTGAATTGTCAGAAGTGGATGTAGCAATGGAAGCATATACATATGCTAAAAATACATTGTTGAACACAAGACAGAGAGAAAAGAACACTGCAAAAGAAGGGAACTCAGAAGAAGACTTGAAAAATGAAATCCATAGACCAAGACATGAGGCAGTTGCATACAACAGTGAGTCATTAGCTAGGTGGGCACTGGCATTGGCTCCTCTCCAAAAGGCATAGTTATCAGGTACGAAAGGCACGATACGTACAGTACAATAAAACACGGTACTAAATGATATCTTATGATTTTTGTAAGGTACAATACGATATTAGTAGGAAATTTTTTCCAATTGATTATTAAAAAACCCTTAAATAATTAAATGATAGAACACATGTTTAAAGTGGAAATGGCCATTTCATTACAAAATAAGATAAATACACGAGGGTGGCCCTTGCAGTTGCATGCACTGCGTGCAACATGCAATACAACTAGAGTCTAGAACATACATGTATGATGAATCATATTGGCATGTGGATACAATGATAGTAGATACACAAAAGAGAGAGACCTATTAATCCATGATGAGGCATCACTGTCATCATTAGAACCATCTGAGTGCTCATCAAGAGAGTCTGAAGATGACTCCTTGGCATCGGATGATGAGACACTCTTATCACTGATGAGGTTACGATTATCATCAAATGATGGCTCCCTAGGTGTTGATTGTGTAGGCGGGGGGGATGTCGTCATGAGGCATGGGATGCGAGCTACTAGAGCCCCCCCTTACATATGTCTATAAGCCACTCAAACTACCCCTCCTCGATGTCTGAGGACACCGAATGACCATGCCTTTGCTACCACCTACTCGAACTCCTCGCCCATAAGCACATGAGTGCGAGTGTCATAAGTATTTGCTCCTATAAGCTCTCTATAGAGCTTTGCAAAGATCCTCTCCTCCTCATCCACCTCATGATGTACACTTGGAAGAGTGTCACCTGTCAACTTGAATGTATCAACATTCACCTACACAATGTGCATAAGATTGTAAATGCTAAAGTCTAAATTGTAAATAATAAACTTTAAAGTTCAAAACAAAAAGTTTTAAATTTTATGGTTAAGCATTTACTTGCTTTGGACTACCCATGCTCATCATAGCCCTCATCGTACGTAAGTTAGTGCGGAAGTAGACTAGCCGTTGTAACTATCGTCTACTTTTGATATGTCAGATATGGGGCTGATTCATTATTTTTTGGGGATTCGATTTACCTAAAATCAGCATGGTATTGTTATGTCTCAGTCACAATATGTTCAGAAGTTGCTAGTAAGGTCTAACATGCAAGATTGTAAACCTAGGAGTACACCTATGGAAACAGGTTGAAGCTTTTAATGCATGATGGTAGTGATCTATTAGCCAAGGACACTATGTTGGTAAGTTGTTAAGTGCATTTTTCACCATTTGTAAGGAATACAGTCATATGGTTTGCTATTTTCCAAGGGAAGAGACTTGCAAATGCACGATTACAATGATTTAGATTGGGTTGGTGATCATGATACAAGGCAATCTACCAGTGGACACTTACTTTCTAGGCCAGTCATGCATTTCTTGGCTAAGCAAGAAGTAGCCTATTGTGGCTACCTCATCTTGTGAAGCTAAGTACATGGCAGCTTTTATAGCGACAACCGAGTGTGTTTGGTTGCACTGTGTATTGGTTGATCTTCATGTACATGTGCAAGGACTTACTTCTTTTCTTTCCGATAGTTAGAGTGCTATTGTAGTAGCACATAATCCAATGTTCTATGCTTGTACGAAACACATTGACATACACACTGAAGGCCGGCTCACAACGCTGGACGGGGCCGGGGTCGTAGGGCAGAAGAGGTGGGGGATCAGGGCGGAGGAGGCAGGGGGTTAGGGCGGAGGAGGCAGAGGATTAGGGCAGGGGGAAAGCTGGCGTAGGACAGCAGGCGGGAGAACAAGGTTGGGGGGGGAAGGCGCAGGAAATAGTGCACCACGGGCAGTAGGTGGGGGGGAGAGCTGGTACGATGGCAGGGGCGGAGCAGCAGCGCACGTGATGGTGTCAATGGTCTGGGACATCATGAGTTAATGTGTAATGAATACTGTAGTCAAGAACAAACCAAGCAATCCATGATAGTGTACAGTCACGATTGACAACACAATGAATAAAGCCAAAACACAAAATACAAGAATGAAGATAATTAAATGGATGAAAAGTGCTGAATAATGAATGAATAAATGAATGTTTGAACATGTACACAATGCTCAAGGGCAGAGCTGTCCAATAGTTTGGCTGAGATGGCAGACAACAAAAACGCAGCATGTAGGAGTGAGTGGAAGCTGTGCAACAGCAAGATAGCTGAATAGATTGAAAATGCAGCTGTCCTCAAAGGCTGAATGAACAGGGTGGCCACTGGGAATAGCTAGACAGGCAGCTGAGGAAGCAGTTTATGTGGAGAGGATGGTGACCAGCAGACAGGCGACTTTAGTAAGCAGAAACGCAGGCTGGAAGCATCCAGACGATGTTGATTATGATCACAATGGCAGCTGGGGCAAAATGCAGCCACTAGAGGCCTTTTGAATCATGAATGGCAGGCGACAGCTGAGGATGGCCACTTCAGGAGCTGGAAACAGGAGAAAACAGGCTGTGAACAAATGCTATCAAGCAGAGATGGAAGGGCAGCTGCAGGATGTCCATGAATGAGTGGGGAGAATGCTGAATGGGAGGAACTCGAATAGACTGGGATATCAAGTGACTATGAACATTGTCTATCTATAGATGAGGAATGGACCAAAATACATGGGATGGCTGACAGGTCACTGAAGCATTTTAGTATAAAGTTTGAGTTTCAGAGCTGTTTAGTGAGCGAATGAGGGTTTAATGTGAAATGCACCTTTTTATTAACTTTTTAGCTAAATAAACTTGGACTGTTTTCACTAACCCTTAATTTTTATTAGCCTTATAATTACCAATGTTTAAGTTGATGCCAACTTAGTTAAGTACTTACTACTAAACTAACCTTTATTTTTAGGAGGGATATACATAAACTAGCAGATGAAAAATTTGTTAGAGCTCCTAATGTCCTTGTATGACCCAGATTGAGGTTCACAGATAGGAGATGACCATATAAGACACATGTTTGCTAGCACCTCCATGCTAGCTCCATGAAGTAACTAGGTCTGTCATTTTCAACGCATGGAAATAGTCTATCAAAATTCCATCACCTTCCTCATAGAGATGTATCCGAGACAGGTACAGGAGCCCAAAAAGTTGTGATTGGAGGTGTGGGAGCTTATTGGGAGTCTCACAAAGTGGCACATTTGAGGTCCACCTCTAGTTGACATTCGTTGAAGAGAGCCTTATGTTATATGCCACTTAGTGGACATCTGGTTGTCCATCACCCTCTCTGACATCATTGGGAGCAGATTCAAGGGGGCTCGTGGCATTAACTGGAGCTTCAGTAGTTGTTCCTTTATACCCAGGGTTACTTATGGGATTGCAACACTCTGCTCCAGCTAGACTGTTTAGCACTTTTACTTTGTTGAAAATTTCTTCTGAAATAATTAGCCACACTTTATTTTGCAAAAGAAGAAAAGAGATGTACCCAAAGTTTCCCCAATAACTGGTACAAATATGTATTGTTCCAAATCATGGTTAGTATGTTCTTTCACTTATGCTGGTTATGGTGAGAGTTTGCCGTGTTTTCCTGTGTTCTTGATCAGTATACTAATGTTCTTAATTGGAGACGATTCATCATTGAGGCTTGAAGGGTGTCTTTGTGAGGGTTTGCTGTGTTTTCCTGTGTTCTTGACAAGTATAGTAACACTCTTAATTGCAGGTGATTCATCACTAAGGCTTGAAGGGAAGACACACGATAGTAAGGGGATTGCTTTGAGGTCCAAACATTCAGCCACAGAACAACGTAGGCGTAGCAAAATCAATGAGAGGTCCTCTTATTCTGATATTGTTGTTTGTCAGTTATGGGTTTGGATTACTTTTTTAAAAATGTGTTGGGACCTGTTTAGGTTTCAAACACTGAAGCAGTTGCTGCCAAATATTGACCAAAAAAAGGATAAAGCTTCTGTACTGCTAGAGGTGCGTATTTCACTCCTAAAAGTAGGCTGTTTTCTGCTATTTTCTATCAGTTATGGGCTTTGATTGTTGCTGATGGTACCTCCAGGCCATAGAATATATACAAATACTGCAAGAAAAATTGAAATGTTTTGAAGCATCAGAGCAAGAACGGCAGCAAGAGCATATGAATTCCAGGCAGTTGGATGTATGCAGATTTTTCTCAGATATCAATATTATATTTCATGCAGCTCGTTTGCATTGCAATAGTTTTTATGGACATACAAGATCACTCTCCTGTTTGCAGGGGAATGCTGGACTTGAAGGCCCAACTGAAAAATCATCTAATGCTTCCTCACCATCAATTGCTGCATTAGAAAGGAAAGGTCTCCCAGAAGCCAATGGCCACACGAGAAGCAGGTCGGGCTCACTGTCTACAGTGTGTGAAAATGGAACACTTGGCTCAAACTTTGGGGCCAATAGGCTCAGTGAAGGTACCCAGGCTTGCCAGTCTAATCACAATGGCAAACTGGCAGGCAGTCAGCCTGTGTCTCCAGCTTTCCTCACACACCCAGTGATTGAAAGCACATCTGCTTCTACAATGCATTCCACAAGGCGAACACCACTGCAAGCATGTGGAAAACCTAGCCATCTTTCTAATGAAGAGCAGGTTACACTAGCAGCCTACAATACTCCAAGACAGGCAGAAATTATTGGGTTTTCACAGTCACTCCAACCTCAAGGCTCAAATACGAAACTAGATTGGGATAATGAAAAGGTCAGGATTCCTTCATGCACTCTGGAAAGTGTAGGCAATAGAGATCACAGCAAAGATGTTGAATACACCAAAACCACCTGTAATCCAAACTTGCAGCAGCTTGGTGGGGCTCATGTCCAGGACTCTGAAATTTATAATGACAGGTGTGTTGATGCACAGAAAGAAAAACAGGTGAAAGAGATGACAACAGATGCCTTAGAGACACATTGTTGCCATGGAGTTTCCATCAGTCCATCAAAATTCTACTCACAAAGGTATGTGGCAATGCACAGTTTTACAAGAAAGCATTGCCCTCCAGTAACGAACTCTGTTCTGATGCACATCTGTGTAGGTTCAATTGCATATCCCAGCATTAGTAAACATACAGATCATAGAGAAAGTTGGAACTTGTAGCTAATCATGCATACAAAATTGGAAGCAAATAGCTTGTGAAAATGGCAAGGTAATAAAAGGCGGATGCGAACAAAGTATGAATCATTAGTTACGTTTTAAAATGTAAGAAAGAAAGGGTGTATTTTTTGTTGGCTTACTTGCTCATTTTACTTGAAGACCTGTTTTTGATTAGGTTGCAGGAAAGAATAAGATTGGCATTACATAATTCAGGGATTGATGTAAATCACACAAGGATTTCTGTTCAACTACAGCTGGAAGAGACATGCAAAGCTATTCTTTCAGAGTCTGGAATGGTAAGAGTATCTTGTCGCTTCTGAGGGGAATTTTAGTCCACATTTTCATTTTCTTTTTGATAGCATAGAATGCTTATGAACTTTTTGATTGTGGTGCTTGCAAACAGATTGATCCATCAAATCCAGGTCAGTCTCAAGAGTTAGACCATATAAGAAAAAGGTCAAAGGTTGACACAATTATAAACGATTAGCACTTGCGAACAGAAAAACTTTCAAGGACCTGTAGCATAAACCAGCTTCAAAGAAGATTTGAAGGTGTTCTCTCTTTGGCATCTCTGTTTTTTTGGTGTCTTTCTTGAGGTTGGGAGCAAAGTTTGTTGTAGTACATGAGTTTCAGCTTCTTGAACTGCAAACTGTTTGATCTAGGATACATACCCTCAATGTGATCATCATACTGCACACTTAAGGCTGCAGTTGCTAAGATCAGTTTCCATCTGTCAGACCTTTCTTTGTATAATGTCCAGTATGATAAGCCAGCTTTAAAGGAGATTTGAAGGTGTTCTATCTTTGGCATCTCTGTTGATTTGGTGCCTTTCTTAAGGTTGGCAGCAAAGAACGAGTTTCAACTTCTTGAACTGCAAGCTGTTTGATCTAGGATACATATCCTGATCATCACACTTGAACTTAAAGGCTGCAATTGCTAAGATTGGTCTCCATCCCTCAGACCTTTCTTTGTACAATGTACAGTATCATAAGCCAGCTTTAAAGAAGATTTGAAGAATGTACAGTATCATTAGCCAGCTTTAAAGAAGATTTGGAGGTGTTCTATCTTTGGCATCTCTGTTGATTTGGTGTCTTTCTTAAGGTTGGCAGCAAAGTTTGTAGTACACGAGTTTAAACTTCTTGAACTGCAAATTGTTTGATCTACGATGCCTTTTATGAATGTAATCATCACATTGGACACTTAAGGTGGCAATTGTTAAGATTGGTCTCCATTCCTCAGACCTTTCTTGGTGTGATGAGTATCCAGCTGTTTCAGAATGAATGAAGTACTTAGTGATATCAGTTTGCTATATGGCGCATTTATGTTAGGCCTTGCGGACAATTCAAGAACCTCTTTGAATATACTTCCCATGTGTTGGTGAAGGCTGATCGGATATTCCCGAGTGGTTTCCTCATCTGCAAGAATTGAGGCAGCTTATGGGAACCAAACCCTTAGCTCTGAGCCTTTGCACTTACAGTGCAATTCCGTTTGCTTCTATGGTGCATTGCACGAGTAAATGCCAATGCTATCATATCTTAAGGTACTTGGCGATGCCCCTTTTCGGAGTGTATTCTATGATTTAGGGACACTTGATGTCCTGCAAATAGGACTAAGAATAACTTTTCAAGCATTTTGCTAGTGTGCTTTTTTGGGTCTGCCAAAAATGCAGGTTGTAGGAATGACATGCTTCTATATGAAGCAAAGTCATTTTAACAGGTGAACATTTTTTGGCATTGGTTTATATATGAGTATTTGGATTGTGGCATATTCATCCCTACATGTTTTTTTGATTAAAAAGAAAGATTTTCAAAAAGAACAAAAGAAAACGAGTATAGTGGGTTATAGAGCTGAGCACAAGGAGATAAAAGAACAATATCCTTGCCAGAACCTTTGATAATAGTTGTTTGTCAAGCAAAACAATCTTTATACTATAAATGGTTTATCAATCTATATAATCTTAGGGACCTAGTCTCAAAAGGAGTTATGTCTATAAAGGAGTTATGTCTATTATTGGAGTCTCATCCTTCACAATGAGCCTTGTTTTCTACAAGCAAGATAACTTTTGACATGGATATCATAATGATTAGAATACACATTAGTTGGACATCAAAACAACATTTTGAATGATGATTTGCATGAGCAAGTATGTGCATCAGTCTTGTGGCTTTGTTCAAAAAAGGATAGGAAAATAAAGTTTGCAAATAAAAGAAGACATTGTATGGTTTAAAGAAAGCACCTTGGACTTAGTATGAGAAAATACATGTATACTTGATTGGACATAGTTTTTAGAATCATCTAACTATCCAACTGAGAGCACCTTATATGTTAGACATGAGGGTGACGTGCGTCTAATCTTTGTACTTGATATCAATGACATGTGGCTCACGGTCCTAATGAGGAACATGATTGATTTGTAAGGGGCCAATTCGAATTTGATTGTTTACACAACAAATGTATATATATTGCATCATTGTTTGAGCATTGAATTTAAACAACATGATTGAGGTATTGCTTTGTGTTAAACAAAGTAGATTCAAACATTGTTGTTGCAAAGATTTGCTTTGGAGCATAGCACACCTAATGCTACTTTTATGAAGATAGGTTTGAAGTTGAGTCTTAGTGATAATACTACATTGATATTTAATTTGCAATCTCACAAATAAGCAAGTTCATGCATAGCTTGGGCACCAAACATTTGTAAATAGCAAAGTGTATCTTTCAAGGGTTGAGTGATACTCAATAATTTAGGTGGTTTTATTTGAAGGAAGGATTCTTCGTAGCGTAGTGCTACTCCTATGGAGATAGGTTTCAAGTTGAGTCTTCATGATAGTAAATATTGCATTGATGTCTTTTTCTACCAGTAGGTTGTTTAATACTTGATTTATGTATGCATTATGAGCCTTAATATTTCATTTGTAATCTCACAAATATGCAAGTTTATGTATAGCTGAGGCACCAAACATTAGTAAATTGTGAAGTGTGTCTTTCACTATTTGAGTGATACTCAACAATTTGGGGGGTTTTATCTCTAAGAAATTGTTCACACCAAATCTACATGTTTTTTAATATTCTCACCATATTTATATGTTTGTTTTATTCAAAGGGGAGATCATTTTTACTAGATATACATTTTTTTTTACATTTTACTTGGGTTGGTTGTTATGACACTCATTTATCTATATATGTTTTTTGCTTTATGCTTGGCAACTCATGCACATCATGGTTAAGTAAGAAATAGCTCATTGTGGCCACTTCTACTTGTGAAGTTGAGCACATGGCAACTTCCATAGCTACAAGTGAGTGTATTTGATCTAAGGCACTTTTCAGTTGATTTGGCTACTAGGCAATCACTTGCTACCACCATCTTTATTGATGGGTCAAATTGCATTCTGAGTTGTACGAAACCTAGTGTTCCATGCTTACATTGAGCAAATTGAGGTCCATTGTAATTATGTTAAGGAGAAAATCTCTACAAGAGAGATTCACGTACTCACAAAGGACAAACTTGCAAATCTTTTACAAAGGCTTTGTGTTGTTAGAAGTTTGAAGCTTTTTGCAAAGCTTTGGGCTTACTTGCCTTTGTGTATTGATCATAATGCACCAACCTCGGCACTTCCCTATTGTTAACCGTAAAATGGCATGCAACAATTTTGGTCAATATTTATAGTCATATAGTTAATTCTAATATTATTTTGGGTTGGGAGTAGCACATGTGTAAGTTGTAACATTTTTTGCCAGGAAATAGGACCTGTAGCTTGGCAAGGATGCATGTGCTAGGTTTCATTCACTTTCATGACAATCAGTGTAATCTAAATGCGCATGCATGAATCAAGAAAGACTAACCTAGAGGTACATAGAAAAGACGGGCACCCGACTTGAGTAGAAGCCCAAGCTTAAAACCTTATGTATAAAAGTTAGAAAGTGAATGAATAAGCTCATTCTTGTTGTGTATAAACTTGAGAGCATTCTTTCCTTCTTGCTTCTTCTCTATCTTCTTATGCTTTATTTTGAGAGTGAGGGAGAGTGAGTGTTAGTGTGAGAGTGAGGGACTTGAGGGGTGAAGCTTCTTTCTTGCCACACACATCTCTCTTCTTCCCTTTCTTAGGTGAGAGATGGATTGGAGGAGATATTGGGTTGCTTCTCTTCTTCTTTGCAATCTCTCTCAAGGATCAAGAGCTTGTGGTTTGGATTGGGGGCTATGGAGTAGAGAAGGTAGATCGAGTACCACTGCATGGATCATGGAGCCACCATCGAACTTTCGTCTCGTAGGATCGAGAAGAAGGTAAGGTGGTGAGTTCTTTTCATCATACATGGGAATTATCTTCTCCTTGACCCTACAAGACCTCACCTTCTACACGAAGGAATTACCCATGACGACAAACATTCTTTTCATCATACATGAAAATAGAAGCACAACTTTGAAATAGAATAGGTGTGCGTACTTTGAAATAGATTAGGAGTGGAGCTCGAAATTAGTTGAGGTAGTTAGTGTAAGATGAATGGAGTAAGAAAGACCATATGATTTTGGATTGAAAATTAATATGTGAAGTAGAGTAGCGATTTAGTGTAGCCTTAGAAACAAACCTCGAACAATAAAAACCATAAAAAGATTTAGCTTTTTGGTCTCCATTTTGCATCCTATGGGGTTGGTAAAGGGCCTACTTGTGAGTTTGAAGCAAGGTGTAACAATAATACGTAGCTTCTCATGTTGTGGAGCTACAAGAGCTCACATGTAGGGTTTCATGTTTCCCTCTTTATCGACTAACACATTTTTGTCTAAGGCTTAGTCTAAGGTATTTTTCTCTTTGAAAGGCTTTATAGACCCTTATTACAACTTCAGATGATAGCAAGGGAGTGACGCCATTAATGAATAGAAATAAGCTATATTAGGCTATTTCAGGCTTGCACATCACCCAACAACCAAACGATATGTGATAAGGCCTAAAAGCCTTGGATTTCGGGGAACAATTGAGTGATATCTTCAATAGCCAAATAGGCCTACAAATGACAATATCAGTCGTGTTGGCTATGGGATAGGGCCGTGCGTTGGGGGGTTAAAGGCCATTTGTGCCTAGCCACCTATATTTATTTTGTACCTACTACTACCTGTACATTTGTACATTGCAAGTGGTGGTTGCCCATCATTGTCACTTTATTCTTTATTCTTTACTATGACAATACAATAAGGGAAGGAAGGTCACACACTATGACTATTGGAGTTTACACATATGGTCTTGCTCTCTCTTCTTGTTCCAACCTCCATAGCTCTTACTTCTTTCTTTTCCTTATGCTCTCATTCTCACTTACCCTTTTCACCTTTCAACTAGTATCATAGCGGGCATTTGAGGAGCTTCATCCACATTCACTTTAGCCTGAGAAGAGAGTTTCGCTTGTAGCTTTCATGGTAGCCCGAGCTCCATAGCAACCATCAATACCTCTAGCATAGTCCATGTTGATTGGACTGATTTTGGGTTGATTTACCCCTAGATCACTACTTATACCTCCTACTCTAGCCATTGTTCAAGCCATTGGCTACCTATTGGGCATCTTTTCCAAACTCTTGGACTTTGCCTCTTTTGAGCATTCTTTGAAGATGCATAACTCAACAATTGCTTCACAGTTGTGGACAGATTGTTGTTCATTGTTTGGGGTAGTATATGTTTGATTGTTTAATGTTGTTGAGCTTTTTTAGCTCAATAGTTGGAAGGTTTATTGTTGTTATATCATGTGGACGACAAGCATAATGCTTATGTATTTGATGCTTACAAACTATCTTAGGATTTCTATTAGTTATGTGGATGCTTGCCACTTATTGGCTTGGTTATATGTTGCATGTATGTACTCTCGGATATATGTTTGATGTATCTTGGGTTCTCAGATGCTTTGAGATTTATGTATTGAGATTTGTTTCCTCATTGGCTATTCTTGTTTGCTTCTAGTGGAAGTTCTTTGGCATTTTATTTGCAGAGCTTGTAGTCTAAAGTCAATGGGAGACTCTTACATGCTCATTGATGTGGTTTATGCATACACTATATTTGCAGACATGGATGATTGTGTGTTGATTTAGATTTGATTTGATACATGGTCCTTACTCTTGTCAGATGAGTTGTCAATGGTGGATACACGCTATGTTTATGTACATGAGCCTCACTGTTTATATGTAGTGAGTTTGCAATTTGTTGGATCTTCGTGTTGCTTGAGAGATCTCTAATGCATGGTGAATTTATGTATATGGTTATCCTATTGGTTGGGATACATCTATGTACTTCACATGCTTTGGTTCTTTGGAAATACTTGTTACTTGAAGATTTATGCTCATTCTTGTACAACACTGCTAGTTGCATTTTTAGGCTAGTTGCTACCTGGACTTCCTTCGTAGTGGAAACTTTGTATTTTGGTCTTTTTCCTACAATTTCATACTCTTTTATTGTAGTTTTATGGATAGCAAAGTTAAAACTCAATTAAAAGTCATTTTGTTAAGAGCAGACACTTGTTTTGAACACTTTAATGCATTTATTTTGTGGATAGCCATACCTTATATTGCACCCCGCCTCTTGTATTCAGTTTTGGGATGATTTATTATAATTACAATAGCCCATTCACTCTTTGCTTTGCAATCATAATGGCATCTTCTTTAAGTGCTTTTGGGGATATCGACATTTTCAACATAGACAAGTTGGATGGCAACACTTTCAATTATTGGAAGACCCAAATATGGCAAGTTTTGGTTCAAAAAAAATTCAATCATTGAAGACTAACGGGACAAAGCTCAAAAAGTATGGTGTAGAGGCTTGGGCTAATCTTGATGAGTTATGCAAATCCACTATTATCTTGTCTTTTTCAAAGCATGTTTACTTTGAAGTCATTGAGACTAAGGGTGTGGTTGGAAGTTATGGGTGAAAATATATAATCTTAATGATAACCAAAACCCTGCTTTGCAATTTTATTGGCATAAGAAACTCATGAATCTTTGTATGAATAAAGGTACTGCTATGTCTCTCATTTGGATGAGTTTCATCCCATTTTTAACCAACTTACTTTGTAGGGGATTACCTTTGAGGAGAATGTCAAGATTGTGTTGTCAAGATTGTGGGAGAGAAGGAAGGAGTCTCACTTGCAGCTTTCTTGCTTGCACAATGGGGGAATACACACAAGGGTGGAGGTTGAAAACAGTTTTCCTCTTCTTAGTTGTGTAAGCCAAAAAGAACTCTAGTACATAGAAATAAAAGAACCCTATATATGGGTCTCAAACCAAACTCAACTAACTAAGGTGGCATACTAACTGAGCCACAAACTGGAGTAGATAAGGATAGCTGTCATCTAGCTATTATTCATGGGCGGTGTACCAACCGCATCTGCAACTGACAAGTCGGTGACATAAATGCACAACGGTCACCCTGGCATATCACGAGTGGAGCTTGATATCTCAACACTCCCCCTCAAGCTCAATCCCAATTCCTGCACACCAAGCAGGTCTCTGAACTTGCGCAGCTTCTCTGCGCCCAATGCCTTTGTAAATATGTCAGCTACCTGATCCTCTGTGCTGACATAAACTAGATCAATAAGACCTAGTAAAACCCTCTCCCGCACATAGTGATAATGCACCTCAATGTGCTTTGTTCTAGCATGATAGACTGGGTTATTTGCCAAGTGTATACTGCTCATGTTGTCACAATAAATGACAACTGGCCCATCTGTAGGTTGATGCATATCATAAAGTAGCTTATGCAACCAAGCTACCTCACATGCAGCCATTGCTACGCCCCTGTACTCAGCCTCTGTGCTCCAGAAGGCAACTGTAGGCTGTTTCTTGCTGCTCCAAGTGACTGTAGCACTCCCAAAAGAGAACACATATCCACTGGTAGATCGTCTATCAGAAATACTACCTGCCCAATCAGCAACAGTGTATCCATGCAACTGTATCTGAACCCCAGTCTCATAAAGTAGTCCATACTGCAATGTGGACTTCACATACCTGAGTATGCGTCTGGCCGCATCCAAATGCGATTTCCTTGGAGCCTGCATAAACTGACTTACCAATCCAACAGCATAGCTCAAATCTGGCCTGGTAATAGTCATATAAATCAAACTTCCTACTATGCGTCTGTACATAGTAGGGTCTTCTAGAAGTTCACCTGCATCTGCGCTCAGCTTCACATTCTGCTCCAAAGAAACTGAAATAGGCTTACAGCGTGTCATCCCATATTTGGACAGCATGTCCAATCCATACTGCCTCTGCAAGAGCTGTATCCCACTTGGTGATCTAATCACCTCAATGCCCAAGAAATAATGCAGCTCTCCCAAATCCTTCATCTCAAACTTTTGCTTCAATAGCATTTTCACATGAAGGATATCTTCATCACTGTCACCTGTCATAATCAAATCATTAACATAAATGACAAGTAGCATAATACATTTCTCTGTTTTTCTCACATAAAGTGAGAAATCTGCCTTGGAAATCTGAAAACCAATAGTGACAAGATACTGTCCTATCTTGTCAGACCATGCTCTAGGTGCTTGCTTCAAGCCATACAATGCTTTCTTCAACCTGCAAACAAACTCAGGATGAACAGCATGCACATAACTGTTGAGATATCGAGCTCCACTCGTGATACGCCAGGGTGACCGTTGTGTATTTATGTCACCGACGTGTCGGTTGCAGATGCGGTTGGTACACCGCCCATGAATAATAGCTACATGATAGCTATCCTTATCTATTCTAGTTCGTGGCTCAGTTAGTATGCCACCTTAGTTAGTTGACTTTGGTTTGAGACCCATATAGAGGGTTCTTCTATTTCTTTGTACTTGAGTTCTTTTGGCTTACACAACTAAGAAGAGGAAAACTGTTTTCAGCCTCCACCCTTGTGTGTCTTCCCCCATTGTGCAAGCAAGAAAGCTTCAAGCGAGACTCCTTCCTTCTCTCCCACAATCTTGACATGGTATCAGAGCCTTGTTCGTGGTAAGGAGCTCAAGAAAGCAAGCCAAGCTCGCGGTGTTCTGGTAAGAGGAGCAGTGTTGCTTTCATTTTCTGTTTTGGGAGCAGATCTCTACAGGTAGCACAATCGGAAAGTGCAGGAGTGCATTGTCTCAGGTTGAGACGCCCTTCGCGGTGAAGCAAGAGGGCAGTATAGACAAAAACAGCCCAGTTTGGGCTGGAACAAACCTAGGGCTGCATGCTGACTAGGGCAGCCACAAAAATGCACTGACAGAGCTCCTCTGTCTCCTGTCAGACTTTGACAAGAGCTCACAACCAGGAGATGACAGACTGAGACTGAAGAGGAGCAGGCTAACAGGTTCTGGTTCTTGTATCACTTTGACCATATATGCATAGTGAATGGCTGTAAATCCATCATATTTCAGCCTATCCACAGGATACCTAGCTCTGGTAGACCTCGCAAAGTAGGTTCACTCCTAGGTGCTCTCAAAACATTCATGGTCTTCCTTACTCCAGGTGTAACAATAGAAGGAATACCCAACTCATCATCAATGCTCTGTTCTGAGCCACTGGATTCACCATCCACATAAGAGTGACCTGCATTCACATCAAACATGGGCTGATCTACCTTCTCTTTTCCTTTTCGTGATACCTGCAAACCACTATCTACATTGCTTTGAGAAGATTCTCCTAATCTCAATCTGCCAGTCCATGGCGAAGAATGTGAACCACTGCTAGAGGACGCTCCAGATCCACTAATATTTGGTGACTACTGCTGTGAATTCTGTGCAACATTACCATTTTGTGCATCTACATCATCAATCACATTTACTGGTTTATACCAGCTACTCATCTCATCAAAAACAACATCTCTGCTCACTGTAAACTTACAAGTAGAAGGGTTATAGCATCTATACCCTTTCTGCTGCAAAGAGTAACCAATAAAGATGCACTTCTCAACTTTTGGATCCAACTTGGATCTCAACTCATTTGGCACATGAACATAGGCAATGCAATAAAAAATTTTCAAGTGAGAAATATCTGGTTTCCTACCAGTATACCTCTCCTCTGGAGTCATCCCATGTATTGCTGCAGTGGGAGTCCTATTCATTATGTAGACTGCTGTAGCAACTGCTTCAGCCCAGTAAAAATCTGGCAAGTCTTTTTCATTGAGCATGGTACGAGATACCTCTCCAATATGCCTGTTTTTTCTTTCTGCAATTTCATTTTGCTGTGGGGTATGACTGCATGAATATTGCTACTTTATGCCATGCTCCTGCAAAAACCTTGCAAACTCATTTGAGAGGTACTCTCCCCCTCCATCTGACCTTAGGCATTTTATTTGCAGTCCTGTTTCTTTTTCAACCATAGCTTTAAGAGTTTTGAAACGCCCAAAAACTTCACTTTTCTTTTTCATAAAATACACCCAAACTTTTCTGCTATAGTCATCAATAAAAGTGACAAAATAATGACAGCCTCCAAGAGATGCAGCTTTAGTAGTCCACACATCAGAGTGGATTAATTCCAATGGCTTCTTACTCTCTTGAACATGTCTAGGAAATGATTTCCTTGCCTGTTTTCCAAACTGACAAGCTTCACATATCTTATACATTTCTGCAACCTTGAATTTTGGCAATCCTGCAACAATATTTTGGGCATGCATTGATTTAAGTCGTTGTACATTAACATGACCAATGCATTTATGCCAGATATCAATATCTGCAACTACCATGTGCAAACATTGCTGCACTCAATTCAGGCATGTCTGCATCCAATGTAAACATTCTGCCCTTCTTCTTTCCTTTTGCTATCAAGCGACCTTTATTTTTCATATCTTCAACAAAGCATCCATGAGGAAACCCATTTCAATACTTGTAGGAATGCCAAATTTGTCAGCCTTAGGTTTCTCTCTATCCATCTTTAATGGGTTAGCAGAGGAAGATGTGAAGTTCCACATAAGTGAGTTCCAAACATTAATGTTCAATTGCCAGAAGAATATCTCATGATGTTTTTCAATACGACTTTGAAAGGAAGAGCTATAATGTGGTATCATGGCTTGGAAGCTGGAACCATAACCATGATCAATTTATTCTTTGCAGCCTTTTGAAAAGAGTTTTCCCGTGAGAGAGGTGGTCAGTATATTGGGTATGTGTTTTGAATGTGATGCATCAAGAGTCCCATGAGAATGCTCAAGCGTATGCTAAGAAACTAAAAGAGGTGTTTCACAAATTGTAAACCTCTATTTCTATTCCACATGCTACCCAACTGTAGTACTTTTTACATGGATTAGATTTCAATATCCAAGTGCAATTGAGTAGTGTTTCTCTTGTTGATATAGACATTACTATTACACGAGTAGAGGAGGTAGAGTCACGCTTACAAGTAGCCTACACATCTAGAGCAAACCTAAATTTGAGTCTAGTTCTTGAAAATAATTTGGCAGTGATCAATGGAAGTCAAGGTTTCACTAATACACTTATGACCAATTCAAATGAAAGGAAGCATAATACAAAATGTGTCCATGTTGTTGGCTTCTCCTAGTGTTGCTATGCCAATGGCTAGCCAAATGGTTCCACTAAATAATGGAAGCCAAATAACAAACTCTAATGTCATGCCAATTAATAAGCCACCAATCCCTAATCAGGTGGTTAGGCTGGCTGAATGTCAAGGGGATGATCATGGTTATGAGTCTAGTGTATCAAATGTTCTTGGAAAAGTTAAGAATATGATGAAGCATTATACCAATATGATAATGGAATAGTTTAGACAAATAGTTGTAAATGTTAATTTCCTAAAGAAGTAGCAAAACTTGATAGGAAATCGACGTCTTGAAGAGGATGCTCCATCAAGATTTAGTTGTAAGTGGTGTGGTGGACAACACTTTTTGAGAAACTGCCCTAATGTGAAATGCGACATATATGGGAAGTCCAGCCATCTAGCTAGTACTTAATGGAGTAAGATCGGCTCTCTTAAGCAAGGGAGTAAGTAGCCAAGTCCGATTAACCATTGAGCACAAGGGAATAACCTTCAACAGTATAAGGGACTGAAGCAAATATTGCAGAGAGGAAAATCTATCATAGAAGAGCTACCCAATGGTAGTGGTGTCACCCTTATAGAATCAATGCATGTCAATACCATTGGGGCTTCCAATCTATAAGCCATTACAAGAGGACAAAAAGTTAAAGAAGGTAATAGGGATAATGAAAAACCTATTGAGGCAAACCCTAAACATGATGATAAGGGGACACAAGTCCTTAACCACCCTAATGTGGAAGGCCAGTAGTCTAATACCTACTAATGGCAAAGCTGACTCTAATAAGGAGTTGCCAAAGAAGAATGTAAAAACCAAGAAAGAGGTACCTAAGCCTATTCATCGATCAAGTGAAAGAATGATGGCAGGAGAAGAGAACCATTTCTAATTATAATGAATTTGACTTAGCCAATTCTCTTTGCAAGGTAAAGACTAACGTGAACCTCCTAAAGCAGCTGATCAAGTTATCTCTAGGAGTGCGTAAAGAGTTTAAGAAGATCCTTTGCACTAGGTATATTGTCGAACCATTGGGAATGACCCATATGGGAGATGACTAGTTTGAACATGCTGAAAAGCATTGTCCAAGGATGGCAGTATATGTTGATGGCATATTAGTGGATAATGCCATTGTGGATGCAAGATCCTTTATAAATATTATGAGTTCAAAATTGATGGAAAGACTAGGACTGAAAATCCAAAAGGATGCCTTCACAATTCTCCAGATGGTTGATGACAGTTTAAGACAACCGGAAGGTTGTATTACCAAAGTCCACATGACTATTGCTAATGCGGAATGTATTTTGGACTTTAGGGTTATTAGGTTTACAGGGTAGCCAAGCTATCAAGTATTATTAAGAAGGCCATGGATCTTGCAATCCAATTGTCAAGTTGATATACATGTCGATCGTTTGATATTTGGCAAAGGTGCCAGACACATAATAGTGAGGGATGCATATCTTGAATCTCCTCAAAGCGAGAGAATATCTTTATCTTCGACAATATTGGATACACTAGAGAATCCTTCTAGTAGTGAGACTTCATCAAGTGATGAATCAAGAGAGAGGTCCACTACAAAAGATGTCTACCAGGTGACTTTGAATGAGCTAATATAAGCTTAAGATAGAATCAGAGACACGGATGTGATTGAGCTAGATCTCGATATGTTGAATGATCCACGACCAATTAAATTAGGATCTATGCTTAGTTTGGAAGAGAGGAATGATTATTAATCTAAGAATTATGTGCTATTTTCACCTAGAGCTATGATAAGTTGAGGGGTGTTCCTCCTAGTCTGGCTATGCATACTATTCCCTTGAAGGAAGATAGCCATTCTGTTTGATTAAAAGTGTGGCATGTGCCTTTTGAGCAAAGGGACAGACTGTTTGAGGAGCTAAAGAAATTGTGTAAGGGTGGTCTAATATTTCTTGTACAACACACGTAGTGGTTTTCACCTGTAGTTATCAGAAAAAAGAAAAATAATCAAATCCAACTTTGTATAGATTTTAGGGAGCTTAATAAACAAAAGTTCAAATATTACTATCCGTTGCTACTACCATTCATTGATCAGATTCTAGATCCGTTAGTAGGTAGGGATATCCATTTGTTTATGGTCTGCTTTGTTGGTTATAATCAAATGTCTATATTAGAGGAAGGTAAGATTAAAACAACATTTATCACTATATTTAGTACATTTTTTGTATCATGTTATGGCTTTTAGATTATGCAATGCACCAGGGTCTTGGCAACATATGGTTAATAAAACTTTTGGTGATATTTCCCCAGAGGAGTTGAAAGTCTTTATTTATGAATTGGGGGTAGCCACCACAAAGGAAAGATAGTTGATCATTTTAAGAAAATATTTTGAGCATTACAAGCAATTTTGCATTACTCTCAGTCCAAGGAAATGTGTCTTTGGAGTGCCCTATGATTTGTTGTTAGGCCATGTGGTTAGCTCGGCTGGTATTGCGAGCGGTCCTAAAAAGATAAAGGTTATCATCGTCGCTATGAGTTTGCCACATACTCCTAAAGAAGTACACTATTTCTTTATTTGGAGTGATCCATATCAAGCATCCTTCGAGGATATGAAGCAAGAATTGGCAAAAGCACCAGTCCTCAAAGCATCTAAAAGAGGTAAGACATTTTATATATTTTTAGTAGCTATGATGTATAGTATTAGCTGTTGTTTAGCCCATATTTGGGAGGAGAAGTGGTACCATCTGATTGCACTTTCCAGTTGTTGCGCAAATTGGGGGTGTCCAAGATTAATTATACCTACATAGAGAAACTATGCCTTGGATTGTCTTTGCAATGAAGAAATTAATGCATACATCCTGTATGAAAAGGTAGTAATTTATATGAAGGTAGAGGGGCTGAGGTTATTGTTGAATAAGTTGCAACCACCTGACCACCTAGCAAAGTGGTTGATCACTTTGTAGGAGTTTGACTATGAAATTAAGAGTAATCTATCAAAGTTGTAGGGCATCGTTGAATGTCTTGTGGATTTCGAGGAGACGAAGAAAGTCGTGGCTAAAGGTAGTGACCTCGACGGTCTATTCAAAATCAATATGGCCTCCATTCCATCCTGGTGTGCTGTCATAACACTATCTATCTACAAGAGACCGGAGTCGCTTTGTCAAAGGCGACTAAAAAGAGAAAAATTAAGCAGCAAGCCTTGAAATTTGGCTTGATTGTAGGAACACTATATTGGCAAGGGTTTGATGATGTTTATCACACCAATGTGTTACAGTTGATGAGGTTCCATTTATCTTGGAAGAGTGTCATGACTCTGCTTGTGGAGGGCACTTTGCTAGATGGTTGATTGCATAGAAAGCTTTGAGAGAAAAGTATTGGTGGCCATTCATTTTCCAGGATGCATTTATGTATATCAAGAAATGTGATACATGTCAAAGACATGATAATAGGGAGAACAGGAAGTGGCCATTGGCTCCTATCGTGGCTATATTACCATTTGAAAAGTGGGGTATTGATTTCGTTGGACCTATACATCCTTTGTCAACTATACAAAAGCATTATATAATTGTGGCGACAGACTATTTCACGAAGTGGTCTGAAGCTTGCACTACGTAGGATAATACTAAGAGAATGGTTAGTTTTATTTTGGAACAGATTGTTTGCCATTTTGGTCCACCTAAATAAAGTGATTGAGGCTTTGACGGAAGCTCTGAAGGTTAAGAATAATAAGACAATGTCTTACAATCCCCAAGATAATGGGCAAGTAGAGTGTACTAATAAGCAGCTTGTGGGGATTTTATCCAAGACTGTATCTGAAGGTAAGCATGATTGAGATAAGAAGTTGTATGTGGCTATTTGGGCTTATAATACGGCATTCAAAAGAGCTATGGGCCACATCCCTTTCAAATTAATATATGGGGAAGAGTGTGTTTTACCTTTAGAGATTGAGCTACCTATGGTAAGGTTTGCTCTGAACCATTCTTTGGGTGAAGAGGAAGCATTGCAAGAAATGTTCCTTTCCCTTGCACATCTTGATGAGATTTTGTTACAAGCCTTGTTGCATCAGGAAGTAGGGAAGAAGCGGATGAAAATGTTTCATGATCTTTGCGCTAAGAAGTATAAATTTGCCAAGGGTCAATTGGCCCTATATTATGATGCCTATCCCTGAAGATTTCAATGCAAACTATTATGAGCTATTCCTAGCAAGTTGGAACCCAAATGCGATGGTCCTTATAAGATTGTTCATATAAGAAAGAATGGATCTACAACCCTTTAAGTAGAATTGCAAGGGGTAGAGTTAAAACCTAAAGTAAATTAGGGCTCACGTCGGACGACTTGGTGCCATTGCAGGTCCTTCAAGATCTAGCTTAAACTTGCACAAGGTACCAAGACTATTGGATGGGGAAAGTCATTCCTTATCCAGAACATTCATATTTAGAGCAGTGTTACCACCAAGGCAAAGTGATCTGGTGGAGTGAGGGTTATCACATTATTGAGTGGCGAGATGGATCTTTTACATGGGATATTTGAGTCTATTGCCCCCATTGTCTCATCGAGTTCTTACTAGCATCTCTATTGAGTTCAATGAAGAAGGAGAGATTGTACTTGTCTTACACCCTCTCTCTTGATTAGAGTTTGACTATCATAAGTATGAGTAGGTTGATTGCCATGGCAAGTTACATCAATGAAGCCTTTGTTTACACATTATATTTCGATGGAGCTTCTCGAGGACTTGCTAAGAATGCGACTGTAAGGGTTGTCATAAAGGATACCTATCGTCTAGTGGTTTTAAAAATGGGAGTGTATTTAGGAATTACTTTTAGGAATAACATGGTAGAATACAAGGCCTTGTTGATGGGGTTAAATCTAGCCAGACATGGTGGTATTCGCCAGTTATTGGTAAAAGGCGACTCACAGTTAGTGATCAAACAATTGAATGGGACCTATAGTGTGAGGGATCCCATTCTAAGGATGTACCATCGTGCAATTTTGGACACCCTTAAGATCTTTGAGGCAGTGAATTGCCAGTCGATTCCATGACAATGGAATCGCTTTGTAGACTCCCTAGATAATTATACCTTTGTTGAAGATGTTTTTCTTAATTGTGGTCTTGAGGGGCTTTGACAATTGCCTCTTGATGTTAGTCCAGGGCTACTATAGGGTTTTCTTGCCAACATGTCTTGTTTTGGTCGCCAATGGTTAGTATGGTTATGAGCCAGGTAGCGATTGACCATCTTCCTATTCTGCCATGGACACTTCGAATCGGTCAATGACATATTCGTCGGATGCCCCTTGCTATTTATGTAGAGGGGCTAGCTAATAACTTGATGCATTTAGTGTAGGGCCCGAATGGCCATCCCCTTTGTCTAGTTTTATGCTTCAGCATGGTTTATGTAGGGACCACAATCATTTGCCTTCAGCAGTAGGATGTTGAATGGTGCTTTATAGCTATAATTTTGTCAAGCCAAAAGGGTCTTTCCTATTGGATTTAATGTTTGATTTAGTTAGGCTAAGAGGACAGTTTATTTTGCTGTGAAATGGTTTATCTCATCAGACCAAGAAGGCCATTTGTAAGTTTGGTGTGGGTGCAGTTAATGGGTTTTTGTTTTAGTGCTGCACTAAATGGATTCAATGGAGCACCTGGAGAGAGAGCCTCTTGCTGTGCACAAGCTTCTTGTGGTCAAGTCCAGGTGATATCCTTCCTTTATGACTTCTTTCCCTTTATGCTTCATGTGTATATGTATGTGGGGTATTTTTCTTTTGTCGGGGACTAGCATTCAAGGAACGAAGTCCCATGATTGGGTTAGGTGTATCTAGGGAGGTTTGAGCAGTTGTCTGCCTCTTGTAAAGACATTGTCTGGCACTTTAAGAGTTGTTTTTTAGGGTAGCCCTAATGACCCTATTCTGCTAGCCTACTAGGCAACTGTTTCTCGGAATCCTTGTTAGTTCCTAAAGGATAAGTTAGCAGACCCGGGGCCAATGCCTTGCCTTCTTGGGGATGGCATTTAGACGAAAAAAATAAGGATGGTTGAGGGAAAATAAAAGTGAGCGAGAGAAGAAAAGGATTTAGTGTCACCTTCTTGCGAGAGCTTGTTAGGTTATTGGGTACCGAGACAGGAATTGAGGCTAATGCCCTATTCTCCTTGGGTCATAATATGCTTAGCTCTCTCCTTTTTACACACTTGAGTATAAAGTATTGAAGAAAAAAGAATGTGGTCAAATGGAAAAAATATGTGACTTTTTATAGACCACTCTATAGGAGTTCTCTCCTAGTCTAGTTGTCCTCAATTAGGTAGGTAGGTCAGACCACCACTTAGAATGACTCCTTTGATAGTTATTTTTAGCGTTCTGTGTTGGAGCAGTTGGTTAGCAACTAGCTCCTGATCTCCATCAGATTATGCTTAGCCTATCCCTCGTGCACTTCATGCTTTGATTTTGTCAGGGGGAGAGTGAGAGTTGTGTTTGTGCTCTGTTGTGTATCTTATTTATAGCAGCTTGATGCTCTTTATGGTTTCTATTTGTGCAGATCAATTTTTAGGTTCAATGGGTTGCATCCCCTTATCCCGTGGTCGCCAATGAGAGCTGATTTTATAGTCAAATTTTAAGAGCAAAAGTGGCTCAAGACTCGTAAAAGATGCATTTTTTGTGGAAAATGGAACAGTCATTAATCAAGGAGATGGAGTTTTCATAGATGCATCTTGACTCCAAGAATCCAAAGCAAGTGACCATTCGTTGATCACAGTCCATTCGACCCCTCCTTTAATGGCCGCAAGGTTCAAAGACGTTATGAAGTAGCTACTGAATCTAGAAGTGAAAAACTATCTGACAAGGCTAGGGTGATAGATTTCGATGCAAGAAAGTCACCCATCCAGTTGAATCACTATTCTAATGCTCTTTGCCCCTCTATCCAAGCTGAAACCACTTGTGGTTAAGTGTGAACATGGAAGTTTGAGCTAGTTTTTTTAATGGTTAATGGCTAACCATGATTAAGAAGAGTAAGAACCTCAAAATTTCACACAAATGGGGAGGCATGGGCGTGGGTGCATTTTTTCACTGCCCCTTTTTTCCCATCAAAAAATGAATTTTGGTACTTGTTGTCATCCTCCTCCATCTGGGGATTGGAATGTTGAATTTCTTCACTCTTCGATGCTCCAGACCATGACGGAAATGATGCAGTATATGAAAAGATATTTGAATTATGAAGGATGACACATAAATATAGTTTTCCGTATCACAATGTGTTTAAAGTATTAAAAAAATGCTTATAAATAAATGATCCACACTTAGAGTGCTCTTAATTTATTACATGAGTTATTGACTATTGGTAAGAGGTAGTCATCAATTGAAACAACCAACTCAAGTTCTTGGGGATTTGAGAACTTACTTTTTTTCATCTATCTACTTTTTTTCATCTATCCTATTTCATCTCAAGAGAAGCCTAAGAACATGTTTGCACTTTACCAAATCTAGCTTGGTCACAAGGAACAACAAAAATTATTGCAAACCAATACCCCCTACAAACTTTAACAAGTAATGCTATAGTATTAGGCACTTGGTGTAAAAATATGGTGTGTTGAAGTGTATGTTAATTACTGGAAAAAAAATGGATATGCAATAAAGAGGATCCAGCATGTTGGGAGGATGTTAATAGCCTTGAGTATGCATAGCACCAAAACAAGAGGCTAAAGTGATGAAGACTAAGCCTACCTAAATTTAACAATGTGTGAAAAAACCCAAGCATCTCTTGCAATTATTAATCTAGATGTAATATTCCTTCATTTGAATTTTAAAGTGTTAATGGTCATTTGAGTTTTTATCGAGTGAAAAACATGCCAAATACTAAAGTTATCTAGTTTATAGACAATGTCATCTCAATGGTCATTTGCCTTTCCAATTATACAACATTGGTGTTTGTAAACACCAACTTGAAGGAGGGTATTCAACCATGCACCAAAAATGCATTTATAAATGCCACAATCTATCATTATCACTTTTTACGCAATTCATGAGTATCACCTCAATGATGTTCCACAAATATGATAAGCTCATCTAAAAGTTTTATTTTTCTTTATTTCAAATACAAAAATCTTAATTTCAAATGCTATAAAGATATTTATAAATACCACAATCTACTATGAAAATTACTCATACAAAATTACATTTTTTTCTTGTTGACTACTTGGTTAGAAAAGACTTATGCTTTGATTATACTTTCACCAAGAAGGATCATAAACCACATGTGGTGGATTTTCATTTCAAGTCCCATATTTAATAATATATTTATTTTTCAAACATTAATGGGATTGATAAATTCCAAGATTGTGACATTTTCCTTAAGTACTTACTTATAATATAGTAATAACCTACTAATCTAATTTGGAAACATATTAATAGTTATAACATGTAATAGACTTTTGGGCATTGCGTTTGTGTTGTCTAGAAAACATTATTCTATAGTCTAGAAAATTCAAAAATAGAATTTCCATGAAATAAAATAATCAAGAAAAAATATTCACATACTCCAAAAGAGCATCCCTCCTCAATAGTAAAATGGACATACATTAGGCTAGGTAGTGCGTTTAGCTAGCATTCTTATTTTGGTGATAATTTGATGATATGAAGATATGAGTACTTTAAAAAATTTAAAATTTCAACTTTCAAATATGATGTGACGTAATATACTATGATTTCCAATTACATTCACTCAAATATTCATAAATGGAACAAAAACATCTCAAGTGATGCTAGTATTTTCAATTCTTATAAACTAAAGGTTACATAAACGTTGTGAAGGCCACCAATAAGGAACATGGAGTTCAAAATATTGTGATATCAAAGAATTTCTAATGAAAAATCAACTTAAATACATCATATCATATCCCCACATGCTTCTAATGTTGTTCATTATAAACTTCAATAAGTTAACCTTAGTATCTGCATCACTTGTGCCCTCCTCAACCACAATCATCCCGTCCTCCTCAACAACCACTGCATCCTCCTCCACAAACAAAACACCCCCCCCCCCCCACCAACACCACCACCACAACCCCCTCCTCCTCAACAACCACCCCCTCCTCCTCCACAACCACCTCCACCCCCTCCTCCTCCACAACCACCCCCACCCCCTCCTCCTCCACAACCACCCCCACCCCCTCCTCCACAACCACCCCCACCCCCACCACCTCCTCCACAACCACCCCCTCCACATGCACTTCCTCCAGAAGCATTAGAGCCACAAGCCCCTGCAGCTCCACATCCTGATCCTCCAAATAAGGCATTATTTGGGCTATAAAACGTGGAAGTCCATAAAAGAGGAGACATAGCCCACCAATTGTAGTAAGGAATCATTGATCTTCTTGATATTTTTGGATTTTTAATATCCATAAGAATAGAACCTGAGGAAAATATGTATCCATTGAACTTCATCAATAACAGAACATAAGCCAACATACTCACAAGAGAGAGAGACCCATCAATTAAATTTTGATTTAGCTGAGGGGAGAAAAAATATATTGAATAGAAAATATTTTGATTTCAAATCAATCATAAGGTTTGTTCCACTTAACAAACTTTGTCTCAGTACATAATGGGTAACTAATTTCCAGTGATATCTTAGAGAACTAAATTATCAAGATTGCTCATATTCATTGAACCTAGATAAAGAAGTTGGTATCTTATTTAATTAGAAAATATCTATGTGTTACAACTAAAAATATGTATTAGATACTACATTAGTGCTAGAAGTTTCTCTACTTGGGCCAAGGTTATTCTTCCAAAGCAATTATTACAATAAATTTAATCATTATAGATATTGCAATAATTAGGCACCATGTAATATGTAAATAAAGAATAAACACTATCAACTAGGCTTGTGTCAAATGAGTGATTTAGTGATGGAGAACACAAAACATGATTTTCTTGGGGAAAATCTTATTTGACAATCATAGCTAGATGAGTGGTGTATCCCCATATGGATTGATTTATATATATTTCTTTCCTATTTTGTTGTCCTTGGGGGACACAAAAATTCCCGCTTCTAAGTTATCCACCTACACTTTTGAGTGCCCAATGTTCCAAGGCTTCCTAAACAAGAAGCCATGATGATTCTTACATTGGATTTGGGGAGAGATTTAGCTACTAGTTTGCGAAAAAATTAGTACTATAGAAACTTGAGACAACATATATAAAGGATACATGAGTCAATATATATGGCTAGGAACCATTGGCTCAATCAATCTATATGCACAGTTAGAATACCACTTTGAAGATATGTTGGTGGAAAAATAGCTTAGTCAAACTAGAGGTATAATTGGAATGCTTAAACTATAATTGGGTGACCTATACTACTATATATAGATCTAGGTTGTCACCATGGAAGATACCAATGACATTAAGATGGCAAGCTCAACACTTGAAAACATTGATGATGGACTACCTGGATAGATGGGTCTATACATCTACAATTAGCACATCAGTGATCATTATGATCCTCACATGGCTAGTGACTTATCACTTATTATATTTAGTTTGTTGCAGCTACCTATAGTTGGCATAGTTATAGTGCCTGTCAATAAGTATAGTCATTTATGCACTCTTTGACTTAGTAGGCCACTTTCCTTTATGTTGTATCTTATCTATACTTTGTGTACATTGTATTGTGTATGGAAGAAAAAGAAAAAACTAGTAAGAACATCTTTTGGTCTCCATCTCTCTTCTTGTGTTCTTAAGTGAGCTTCCTCTTGTGTATATGATGTGTGTTTGACGCAACAACTCAAGCAATTTCCCCACCACGCGATTCTTGACATGGTATCAGAGTGGCAGCACTAAGAGAGGCTAGTTTTGAAGGTTGAAGTGAAGGAGAAGAAGCAAGGATTCAAGAAAGCAAGCAATGGGTAGTACAAAGCTCTCCTATTCTTCCACTCTTTCTCTTGGATAGTACCTATGGAGGAACCAAAAGCAAGGCAAAGTAAAAATCTCAAATTGCTCTAAGATTTAGTATGCAAGTAGAGAATTGTATATTGTTGGCCATCTAAGGCACCATTTCAGGCCCCCTTTTAGATACACAAGATTGTAGATAGTAGTTTCAGGGTATACTGCAATTTCAGATGTGTTGGTCGAAAGTGGGTGCACAAGTTATAGATTTCAAATCTATAAGTTTTGAGGTGTTTTCCAAGAAGCAAACATAAGTTTTATCTATGAACAAGTTGTAGATAAAAAAGGTTGCTTGGTATATTGGTGCGCACTTGTTCTAAAAGGTTGCTGAAGACTTGCTAATTGCTATTTTGTATCATTTTTGTGATAATGACAAAGAATAGTGGAAATCCCATCATTGAGAAGCTAGACAAGAATAGCTACCCATCATGGAAGTTCCATGTGACAAAGTTCCTTATTGGAAAATGCCTTTATGAGTTCCTTTCAAGTAAAGAAAATGAGCCAAAGCTGAGTAACGTTGTCGACTATGGGGATGAATTAAAGGTGTGGAAAGAATGGAATGCAAAGGACAAAAAGGTGATGTATTCACTATTTGTAGTCATTGATAATACTGTGCTGGGGCATATTAGAAATGTAGAAACTCCACATGCAGCTTGGATAATTTTTGAGAACATGTTTTCAATAAATAGAAAGGCATGAATATCATATTAGAGAATTTGGGAATATCCCAAGTTCCACTTTTAAATAAGGATTAAAGATTTGACCGTTTGGCTAAATCTTAACCCCATATTTGAAAGTGGAACTTGGGGAAATTTCTTATATAGTATCTACGGAAAATTTCAACTTCAATTAAGGAGATAAGATTTGACTGTGTGTCCAAATATTAATCACATGAGGAATTCCCAAACTTTATGAAAATTTCCAAATTCCCGAATATGTGGTTCATGGAAGATTCAACTCAAGAGTTGAATACTTTGAAGAAAGGAAAAATGTATATTAATGAGTATGTTTTGAAGGTGAGGAACATTGCAGTTGCTTTGGTAGTAATTGATGCAATGCTTGATGATGATGATTTGGTTTCATCTACTTTGGGTGGCCTTAATAATGAGAAAGCTTGGAAATCATGTGATTCTTCTGTATATGTACGGAAGCCATTTTCAGATTTTGATGAGTTGGTCTCTCTAATGATTATCAAATAGATAAATATGCAAGGTGACTCATCTGAAAGAAATGGTGAACATATCCAAGCATTTTACTCAAGTTTATGAAGGAGACATGGCATATCTTCTTTGAGAGGTGGTGGTATGAAACGTGTTGGTGATAACCCGCAAAATAGGTTAAATCAACAATTTGGTGAAATGCAGGTTTTAGGAGGCCGTGGAAACTTTAGAGGTAGGGAGAGCTCTAGAGGAAGAGATGGATGGCAGAACAAAGGTTCCAAAAAACCTGGTATTGTTTGTCACTATTGTGGCAAAACAGGTCATATTGCAGCTCATTGTTATGCTAAGAAGGAGGATATCCATAGTGGTAAATTGTAGCAAGGAAAGTATGCATCGTCTTCATGATACAATGAAAGCAAAAATGAGCACCTGTTTGTTATGTAGCATATTATGAATGTTGTTATAGGAAAGGGGACACATGATGGCGTATGGTATGTTGATTCAGGTGCATCTAATCATATGACCAGTCATGGTAAATGGTTTGGAGAGATGCAAGTCTTACAAAATTCAAATTATGTGCAGATGGGTGATGATTCATGCCACCCAAATTCACACATTGGAAAGGTTTCCCTATCCTTGCATGATGGCCAAACAAAGAGTCTATCAGATGTATTACATGTGCCATCAATCACAAAGAATTTAGTGACTGTTGACCAAATGGTAAAGCAAGGATTGTAGGTCTGATTTAATAAAAAATGTTGTTTTGTAGAAAAATTTAATGATAAGTGCAAGTTGGTCACAAAAGGAAGTAGAGTTGGTCGCATGTTCACTTTAAATGCTAGAATTCCTATAATGAATGCTGCTATGTATGCTAAAGGAAAAGGAGTGGTTGTAGACATTGAAATATGGCATAAACGTATTAGACATGCAAATGTGCAAAGGCTTAAATTAATGCAGTCCAAAGGATTGGTTACAAGGTTGCCTGATTTTAGAGTTGTAGAATTTTATAAAGTGTGTGAGGCATGCCAAATTGGTAAGCATACAAGACAACCTTTTTCGCATGACAGAGATGTGAGTAGAAACATACTTGATCTTATACATATAGATGAATGGGGGCCTACAAAAAACATATATCTTGGTGGTGGCAGCAAATATTTTGTTACATTCATGGATGATTATTCAAGAGAAAGCTCTAGGTATATTTCATGAAGGAAAATAGTGATGTATTTGAGCACTTCAAAACTTTCAAGGCTTCGATTGAAACAGAAACATGCTTGAAAGTTAAGTGCTTGATATTAGATGAAGGGGGAGAGTACCTCTCTAGTGAGTTTAGTGCTTTCATAAGATCTCATGGGATAAAGAGATAGCTTACTTGCAAGAATATCCCACAGCAAAATGGGGTTGCATAAATAAAACTAGGAATATTGCAAAAGTTGCACGGGCATTGATGGTTGAAAAGAATATGTCAAAACATTTTGGTCTGAAGCTATTCATATTGCTGTCTATATTATGAACAAAACTCCCATAGCTGAAGTTCATGGGACGAACCCCAAAGAATGCTTTATAGGCAAGAAGCTTCAAGTGTCACACTTGAAAGTGTTTGGCTATATTGCATATGTTCATGTGCCAGATGACTTGCAATGAAACGGTTGTGGATCAATGAGCTAGAGTTTTCCTAGATGGAGTTCAATGCTAGGAAGCCAACACAAGTCTCGATTAGTTCCCATCGTTCAAACTTCTTTAGCAAACCTGTTTGTCATCATGGCGCAACCCATTGCAATCCTAGCAACAAAGAACGTCGCACTTGCCAGCTTTAGGATTCCCTCTACCCCTTTTTAATGGGTTAGTAGATCAAGATGTGAAACTTCATACCAATGAATTTCAAAAGTTAATGTTTAACTGTTGAATCCAAGATGAAGGACACTTGATGAGGTTCTTCAATATGACTTTGAAAGAACAAGCTATGGTATGATATTATAGCCTAGAGGCTGGAAACCATAACTACGATTGGCCTATTCTTTGTGGCCTTGCGAAGAGAGTTTTCTCCTGAAAGGGGAGGTCAATATTGGCTACGCATTGTCAATGTAACATGTCACGAATCTCACAAGAATGTTCGTGGATATGCCAAGAAACGGAATGAAGTTTTTTGTAAGTTGCAAACCAATATTTCTATTGTAGTTGTTGCTACTCAGTTGCAATAATTTTTTAATGGGATGGACTTTAACATTCAAGTACAGTTGAGTAGTGATGCTCTTGCCAACATTGTTATGGCTATTATATGAGCAGAGGAGGTAGAATCACAATTACAAGCGACCTATACCTCTAGGGCAAACTGGAATCTGAGTTTAGGGTTTGGAAATACTTTGGCACTGACTAATGGAGGTCAAGGGATGCCCATGAGTACTCCCAATGGGAGAGGAAGAGTGATTCAAAATGTGCCCATGTTGCGAGCTCCTCCTAATGTGACCATGCCTATGGCTAGCCAGATGGCTCCACCAAGTGTTGGAAGTCAAACGATAAATCCTAATGTTGTTCCACTGAATCAACAGGCAATTCCTACTCAAGTGGTTAGATCAATGGAACGATAGGTAGATGATCACGGCTATGAGTCAAGTGCCTCGAATGTCCTTGGCGAAGTTAAGGATATGATGAAGCACTATACTAATATGATCAACGAAAAATATAGACAAGTAGCTGTTGATGTCAATTTCCTTAAGAAGCATCAGAATTTGATAGGGAGTCGATGCCCCCCAGAAGAGGGTGCCCCCTCAAGATTCAGCTATAAGTGGTGTGGCGGCCAACATTTCCCTAGGAATTGTCAAAATGTTAAATGTGACATATGTGGGAAGTCCGGCCATTTAGCTAGTACTTGTTGGAGTAAGATTAGTTCTCTCCAACAAGGAAGTAAAGAGCCAGGTCCAATCAACCATTCGGTGCAAGGGAATAATCTCTAGCAAGATGAGGGATCGAAACAAATATTACGAGGGAAAGCTATGGTAGAGGAGCTGCCTAGTGGTGGTGGAGTCAGTCTTATTGAGGCTATTTGTGTCAATGACATTGAAGCTTCTAATCTATGGGTTATTATGATAGGTCAAAAGGGTAAAGACGCTGCTAAAGACAAGGTAAAACCTGTCGAGGGAAACCCTAAGCAAGACGATAAAGGGATGCAAGTCCTTAATTCCAATATGGAAGGTAGAAATCTAAAGACCATAGATGGTAAGACTGATCCCAATATAATGTTGCAAAAGAAGAAGGAAAAAGCTAAGAAAGAGGCACTAATTTCTATTTAAAGGCCAAAAGAAAGAATGGTTTGGTGAGAAAAGAGAGCTCTTGCTAATTATCATCATGAATTGGAAGTAGCGAGTTCTCTTTGTGATAGTTGCCAATGTGGAATGCATTTTGGACTTTAGGGTTATTAGGTTCACATGAAGGCCTAGCTATCAAGTATTTCTAGGCATGCCATGGATCTTACAAGCGGACTGACAGGTTGATATATCCGCTAGTTAGTTGATCTTTGGTAGAGGTGCCAGACGTATAGTGGTAGATGCCTACCCTAAATCTCCTCAAAGTGAGAGAGTCCATTTATCCTCATTAGAGTTAGATACGTAGATGCTCCATCTACCAATGAGACATCATCAAGTGACGAATCCAACAAGGGGTCCACTACATAGGATATTTATCAAGTAACTTTGAATGAGCCAATAGAGATTGACATGATGTATAATATACTTAAATTTCTAAATAGTTTGAGGCTTAGCCCATGTAAATGAATAATATTTCAATTAACTTAGCTATCACATGAAATATTGGGCATCTCATCAACTATTGGGCTACCCAGAAGAGACTCAAAAGGGTGTGGAAAGGCCATGCCTTGTAAGCAACTAAATCTTATGATATGGAAAGTTGTCGCCATGAAAATCCCCACCAAAGATAGACTAGGGAGAACAATGAAGGTGAATCTTGACTGTATTCTCTATGCTACACATAGGAAAATAGTGAAGGATCTATTTTGGGCATGTAGAGATGCAATGGCCATTTGGAAAAGAATAAAAGAATGGTTCAATGCTGCTAACCTCAATGACTTAGTTAGGATGAGGACATCTCTATTTAGTGATATGGAAAGACTAGGTCGAAGGAAATGAAAGTCCCTTTTTTTTTCTTTTGAAGTGCAAAGTCAAGGTACATATTAAGTGTAAAAAATGTATAGCCTTGCAAGGAGTCAAGATGTAATGAGCTTTGAAGCATAGTAATTACAATCTTCCAATTGGCATATTTGGTGTTGACACATAGCAAAACCAAAACCAAAGTACAAAGTCAACTAAAATTCTATGATGGGTATCTCCCAAAGTGGATAGATAATTTGACTTTGGGACATTGTACATATAGCCTCTTTTTCATTTCATACAAGCATAGGATATAACTTAACCTATGAGTTATTTCTCAACAAGGGCAACCTTTGCTACGATTTCATAAAGGGTTGATGTAGATGTAATTGAGTTAGACCTTGGTACGATGAATGATTCACGATCAATCAAATTAGGATCTATGCTCAGTTTGGAAGAACCGAAGGACTATGTGTCCTTGATTCAAGAATTTCGCGGCATCTTTGCTTGGAGTTATGATGAGCTGAGAGATATTCCTCCCAGTCTGCTTGGCTGTTCATACTATTCCCTTAAAGGAAGGTAGCTACCATGTGTGTCAAAAAGTAAGGTGTGTGCCTTTTGAATCAAGGGATGGGCTATTCGAGGAATTGATAAAACTATGCAAAGATCGACTGATATTTCTCATTCAACACAAATAATGGTTTTTGTCAGTTATTATCAGGTAAAAGAAGAATAATTAGATTCGGCTTTGTTTAGACTTTAGAGAGCTTAATAAGCAGACAGTTAAGGATTATTATCCATTGCCATTCATTGATCAGATTCTAGATCAACTAGAGGGTAGGGAAATCTATTCGTTTATGGATTGCTTTGCTGGATATAATCAAATGGCTATTGCTGAGGAAGACAAACTGAAAATGACGTTTATCACTATCTTCCGTACCTTTGCATATCATGTAATGGCCTTTCGTTTATGCAATGTGCATGGTTCTTGGCAACATATAGCTAATAAGACTTTTGGTGATATCTCCCCTGAGGAGTTAAAAAGTTTTCATCGACGATCTAGGAGCAGCTACCACAAGGGACATACAACTAATTATCTTAAGGAAATATTTTGAGCATTGTAGGTAGTTTTTCATTGCTCTTAATCCTAGAAAGTGTCTTTGGGTGTCCTATGGGTTGTTAGAGGGCCATGTGGCTAGTATTATAGTCACTATGAGCCCGCCACACGTAGTCCAAAGGAGGTTCATAGCTTTCTGTCATCAATGAGATACTATCGAAGGTTTATCAATGGACTGGTAGAAAGAGCATTTCCATTGATGAACTTGTTATCTTTCAACTATCTGTTTACGTGGAGTGAAGCTTGTCAAGTATCCCTTGAGGATGTGAAAAAGAAACTAGCGAAAGCACCCAAAAGATGTGAGGTTTTTTATATATTCTAAGTGGCAATAATGCATAGTATCAGCTCCTGTTTAGCCCAAATTTGGGAGGACAAATGGTATCATCCAATAGTCTTTGCTAGCAAGAAATTGGGGATATGTAAAGTCAACTATAGTTACATGGAGAAATTGTGCCTTGGCATGGTTTTTGTAAAAAATAAATTTAGGCACTATATTCTCTATAAGAAGGTAGTATTTTTTACAAAGGTGGGGGGACTTAGACTATTGATGAATAAGTTGTAGCCGCCTCACCATTTAGTAAAGTGGTTAATCACTTTACAGGAGTTTGATTATGAGATTAGGAGTAAGCCATTGAAGTTGCAAGGTATTGTGGAATCTCTTGTGGGTTTTGGGGAGCCAAAGGAGATTTTGGCTGAAGGAAGTGACATCGAAGGTCTATTCAAGATCAATATAGCTTCCATCCCTTCCTGGTATGTAATTATAACACATTATCTATCTATAGGAGGATTTGGGGCTGCTATATCAAAGTCGGAGAAGAGAAAGACTAAGCAACAAGCATTACTCTTTTCAATTATAGCTAGTGTATTGTATCGGAAAGGAGTGGACGATATCTATTGCCAATGTGTAGTACCTAATGAGGTACCATTCATTCTTGAGGAATGCCATGATTCATCATGTGGGGGACATTTTGCTGGATGATTTACCACCCAAAAAGCTCTCTGTGCTGGATATTGGTGGATATCAATCTTCCAGAATGCTTTCAATTATGTTAAGCGCTATGATGTCTGCCAAACCAATCTTGGAAAGAGATGAATATAAGATCAAAATAGCTCAAAGAAGTAGTTGCTGAAGAGTTGAAGTAAATACTAAAGTGATAGTGACATTGTTGAGATCTCAAGCAACACTGTAGTGGTCTTAGTGACCTTTCATATTATACATATCTCTCGGGAGGGATATCCATAAACAAAGAGGGATTATGGATGATTATTCTTGATTATCTCATTGTACAATTGAGAGAAATCATGTGTATGTGTGTGTGTGTGTGTGAGTAAAAGATAGCCAAATTTATACAAAACAATGTATCTATGAGTGAGAGATTGTAAGAGAAAGCTATGGAACCTTTGAAGAAGAATACTGTGTGTTACCCTCCAAAAAATAGGATATTGATTTTGTGGGACCAATTTACCCTTCATCGACTATGTGTAAGCATTATATTATTGTAGCAATAGACTATTTTACAAGGTGGTCTAAAGTTCGGGCAACAATGAAGGATAATGCTAAGGAAACGACTAGTTTCATTATGGAGCAGATTGTTTGCCGTTTTGGGCCACCTAAGGAGATAATGTCTAATTGAGGAATACACTTCTTGAATAAGGTTATAGCCTTGACGGAAGTTTTCAGGATTAAACACAATAAAACTATCCCATATAATCCGCAAGCAAATGGCTAAGTTGAGAGTATGAATAAACAACTTGTCACGAAATCTTATCTAATATAGTGTCTGAAAGTAAGTGAGATTGGGATAAGAAATTGTATGTGGCAGTTTGGGCTTACAATACGACATTTAAGAGAGCTACATGCCACATCCCATTCAAGCTAGTATATGGGAAAGAGTGTGTTTTACCATTAGAGATAGAGCTACCCACTATGCATTTTGCTCTTAGTCATTTGTTGGGTGAGGCAGAAGCATTACAGGAAAGATTTATTTGTTTTGCGTATCTTGATGAGCTTGGATTACAGGTGTTATTACATCAAGAAGTAGGGAAGAGGAGAATGAAAGCACTTCACAACCTTCAGGGGGCTAAGAAATATAAATTCTTAAAGGGTTAGTTGGTGATGTACTATGATGCTCATTGTGAGCTATTTCCTAGTAAACTAGAACCCAAATGGGATGGGCTGTATAAAATTGTACATTTAGGAAAGGATGGCTCTACAGCCCTTTTAGCTGACTTACACAGGCAGAGTTTAAAGCTAAATTAAACTTTAATAAGATGAAGCCTTACTATGTGTAAGGGCTGACGTTGGTGGGCTTGGTGCATGTGCAGGTCCTTTATGATTCAACTTTAACTTGCAATAGGTACCAAGATGATCGGATGGGAAGAATCATCTCGTATCTTGAGCATCCATATCTCAAACAACGTTACCACCAAGGTCGAGTGATATGGTGGAGTAAAGGTTATCAGGTTATTGAGTGGAAACACAAATCTTTACATGGGAGATTAAGGTGTATTGCCACCATTGTCAAATAATTTTGACGAGTATTTGTATCGAGTTTAGCGAGGCAGAAGGGATTGTGCCAGTTATATATCCTCTCTCTCAGCTTAACTTTGATATCAGAAGTACAAGTGAGCTGATCTGTATGGTGTGGCCTAACAATGAAGATTGGGTTTATACTTTGTATATTCATGGAGCTTCTAGAGGGCCTACTAAACATGTGAGTGTTGGTGTGGTTATAAAATATCCCCAACAGAGGGTTGTTATGGGAGTATATTTAGGATCCTCTTTTACTAATAATATGGCAGAATATAAGGCCTTGATTATGGGGCTGAATGTAGCCCGATGTGGTGGTATCCACTGATTATTGGTGAAGGGTGACTCGAAGCTAGTGATTAATCAGTTGAATGGAACCTATAGTGTATGGGATCCCATCCTATGGATGTGTTGTTGTGTAGCCTTGGATATGTTGCATATTTTTGAGATGGTGACTTGTCAATTAGTTCCTCCACAGTGTGGAATCACTTTGCAGATTCCCTGGCTAATTATGCTTTTGTTGAAGATGTCTTTTTCAATTGTGGTCTGAGGGAGCTCTTAAATTAGCTTCCCATATTAGCCTAGGATTACTTTGGGGTCTTCTTGTTGACACGTTCTACTTTGGCTATTGATGGCTAGTTTGGGTTATGAGTCAGGTAGCAATTGAGCACCTTCATATTCTCTCATGGAGGCATAGAATTGTTTATCATCATATTTTCATCAAACACCCCTTGCTATTTATGCAGGAGGGTTAGCCAATAACCTTATGCATTTAGTGTAGGGCCTAAGGAGCCCTTATCCTTGGTCGGTCTTGTGTTGTAGTTGAGTTATGTTAGGACCAAGGGTTTTTTTCAAAAGTACGTTACTGAATGGTCATTTTATGGATTATCTCATTAGGCCAAGAGGGTCATTTTTGTTGGGTTTTAACGTTTGTCATAAGGCCAAGAGCAAGGGCCAATTATTCATAGTGAAATGTTATCTTTGATTAGGCCAAGAAGGCCATGTGACTGTTTAGTGCAGGTGCAGTTAATGGTTTTTTACTTTAGTGCTATGATAGACAGATTTAGCAGAACCTGGAGGGAGCCTTTGCTGCATGGAAGCTTCTTGTGTCCATTCCGGGTGATGTTCTTCCTTTTTGAGTACTGTTCTTTTATGCTATATGTGTTTGCAGAAGATTGTTCTTTTGTTGGGGACCAGCAATCACAAGACATGAAGTCCTAGGGTTAGGTTAGGTATATTTGGGGAGGTTCGTTGCCTAGCTCCTATGAAGACATGCATTGGAAGACTTGTTTCAGAAGGTAGTCCTAGTGACCATGTTCTGCTAGCCTACTCTGCTAGCTAACTGTTTTAGGAGTCCCTGCTAGTGTGAGGTAGTTAGACAAGCCTGCCAAAGTTAAAATAAGAGAAAATTCTGAATATACTTGGACTATAAAAATATTGAGGTGTGTAAAAAGGGGTTCTAGCCCCTAAAACTAGAAAAAGGGGTTATTATATTTTCGCTCCAACCTTCCTTGGGGTAGGAACTAGCTAGAATAAATATAATAAGAAAGGTTGGAGTGAAAATAAAAGTGAGTGAAATAGAAAAGGATTAAGTGTCACCTCGTCGTGAGATCTTGGTAGGTTCTTGGGTACCGAGTCAAATTGATGCGCTGTTCTCCTTGGGACACTCTACGCTCAGTTCCATCCTTTTTACATGCCCAAGTATGAAACTTTGAAAGAAAGCATGTTAAAAGAACATTTATGATGACTAGGCTATAGGAGTTCTTGCCTAGTAGGACTTCCTGGTCTAGTTGTTTTAAGTTAGCTAGGTAGTTCAGGCCACCAGCTAGGATGACCTCTTTGATGGTTCTTTTAGCTAGACCGTGTTGGAGTAGTTGGTCAGTGAGACTTGCTTTAGATTTTTGTCAAATTATGCTCGGCCTATCCCTTGTGGATTTTTATATCTTCATTTTGTTAGGGGGTAGGGTGAGAGCTCTTCTTATGTTTTGTTGAGTATTCTGTATTGTGACAGCTTGGTGCTTTTTATGGTTTTTGTTTCTATAGATCACTTCATGGGATTCGACGGGTTGGGTTGCCCTATCTCGTGGTCTCCACAATGAGAGCGGATTTTTGAGGCCATTTTTTGAAGTGGAAAAGAGTCCAAGAGACTACAAAAGACCAATTTTTCATGCAAAATGAAACGGTTCCAAATCAATGAGCTAGAGTTTTCCTAGATGGAGTTTGATGCCAAGAAGCTAATGCAAGTTTCAGTTCGTCGAGATCAGAGTCCGTTTGACCCCCCATTTAATCCCTGCAAGGTGTCACGTTATGAAGTTGCTATGTGATATGAGAGCTAGAAAGTGCATGACAGTGGCCAAGTTTATAGATTTCAACATCACGAAGTCAGCTCTCTAGATGGATCTCGAATTTGAGCTTGTTTTCCCCGCCAAAAGTGAAAAAACCATAGTTCTTTTAAAACAAGGCTTAAGCTTGTTTACTAGATAAGATTTGAAAAGACATGAGTTTTTGAAACATGGGGGGAAATTTTGGTAATTTTTAGCCATTTTTCTATTGTTGATCATCACATGAATGCTTTGGGCAACAAGATGAAGAATTTTCTCACCCTCCATCGTGACAAACGGTGCAGAAAATGATGCATTCTACAAAAAGCTCTAATTTTAGTCTTTCTCTCTCCTCTTGTGGTTTGTTCTCCATGGATCAATGTAAGAGAGAAGGGGGTGGGTTGAGATGAAAGAATTTGATCGTGGGATGATGCCAGAGTGTAAAGCAGCATAGATTGGAGTTGGACGAATTGCCATCAGCTATTGGGAAGCATCTATGGTCCCCAATTGCAAAATACATACGTCATACATGCACGATTTTATGAGAAAAATGTAGATTTCATTGTTTTATGATAAATTTTGGTTTGAAATGGTTGGAAATGATTTCATTTGGTTGCCAATGCTTTGATTTATTAGTCATGTTAAAGAAATCAGGAAAAATTAGTCATAATAATTTTATGCTAAACACACAAAACTCACAATTTTTTGTTTTAAGAAAAATATGCAAATTTTGGGGTTTTTTCATGCATATAGTGTTCGTATGGGTTGAAATATGATAGGAAAATAATTCTCAATAAGATTCATCATTCTAAATCAGTAAATTAAAAAACATTCATATTTTTCTATAAATAAATAGTAAAATAGAGAAAATTAATAAAAAATAGGTTTTTCACATCCGAAAAATAAAAAAAAAGATTTATGTTTGTGAATGTATGGTATAGCTAAAGCATGAGGTTTAGCCTTAGTTCAGTCCTACCTCCATGCTAGAGTGAGTTTTTATTACTTTCGTAAAGGAAAATACATGGAAAATACGCTTTAAACCTACCAACGAATGCATAACTCTAAATGGTAGGGAGAAGGGGGTTGTTAAGTGTTTGAAGTATGATGAATTTTGATGTTTTTATGATGCATATAATATAGGGTTCGTTGCTTTCTAATATTTAAAGGGACTAGTGGCATGAGAAAGCTCGGTACTAGCCCTAAGCAACGAAGCACTCCTCGTTTAGAAGAAAAGCATGAAAAGAGCAGTCTTCTCACATTCACAATGCCAGTTTTTAATTAATAAACTTGTTTGAGTATAGTAGTATACACAATTGCATTGCACACACGATATGGTATCATATCTTGGATGCATGGCAATCGTTTTCATGAGTGATGACCTACGTGGAGAGTGTGAGGTACCCTAAGCCATAGGGCTAGATATTCAGTTCTTGGGGGTTTTGTTTAGTGATGATTATCTATTATCTCTTGGGTTGATTTATTGAAAGAGTGGACTATGTTTAGATTGTGTTCTATGTTCACGGCACATCTTGGGGCCAATCCCCGAGGTGTAGGAAAGGTGTAGTAGAGCCGCGGTGATTAGTCGAGGGGTGCTCCATTTGTGTGTGTTTACGTGGTGTATAAGACCAAAATTTTTAGGAACTCTCTCAGAGAAGTGGGAAAAGAATTATTCGTTGGACTATGAACCATACAAACGCAAAGTTCTTAGACGCTCTTGGCCGCGAGGCCGTGTGGGGTGGTTTGAGGTGTATAGTAGAGGCCCGGCTAGTGCCTTAGAGCGAGTGTCGGGCCCGTTTTGGTTCCTACCAGGTAGCCATTTGTTTAGCCACAAACCTCTATATAGTTAGTTGAACCTGCCCCATGATTAGGTATTGTCTATAGATCACTTGAGAAACTGTCCTATCAAATTCCATCACTATTGCAAGTTCTCTTAAAATGGACATATTGTATCATGCATAAGAAATTTTAATGTAAACTTATGATGTATGCATTGATGTGAATGTAACATACCCCATTCCTCAGATGATTGAACACTTCGTTTTGGAGGCCTTCGTCTGCTAGAAAATTTCACTTGTAACCCTTCCATATCAACAATAGACATGGAAATTATACTTGATAGTAATAGCACAAGAATCACACTCTCTTGTATTGACACCTGGAAAGCAAGCAAGAGATACTAATAAAATACATTGGCAAAAATTTCTTCAGATCTAAAATCCACATATGCTTGTGATATATGCATATAGAAGTTAATATCTAGAAACATTTCTACTACATGCTACTAAAAGTTTACCTCTATGGCACCTGTACGCCAATTGAATAAAGCAGTTGCTTGTCCCAAATAACTTGTAGAATTATAATAGTGTATTAATGTCACAAATCCATTTTCATCCTCTTCATTTGCATCTTTAACTTCATATCCAAGTTTTCTACCAGAAACAAGGTGTACCTAAAATCATACAATGGTTTGTGAGGTGAAGTCAAGAAATACTCAACAAATGTCTCTATATCTAGTTAATGTCATAGATAAAAATTAGAACCAGTTTAATGCTCAACTTCCAAAGAAATAAAATTGTATGAAGATGCATGTCACAAAAGGTGGATTTGGAAAAGAAATTGAGGTGAAGGTAAAAAATACATTGAAGGCCTTTTCTCCATGACCCTCAAAATCAACAATTTTTAGTTCTCCTTAGTAAGTGAAATTATTTACCACTAACACATTTGAAAGCCTTATATAATACTATACGCTCACATAGCCATACATGTGCACATGCACATACATATGTACATATGGATGCATGCATGCACTCATACAAAAAACCAAGTTTTATTTTAGCTTCTACTACTAGTATACTATCCAAGACATAGACGACATAATACAACAAGTGGTAATATCACAAGTGATTGATGTTGATTTCATAACTGGTCTATATTTGTGTCTCTTTTAGTAGTACTTATTTCCCCATAAAGAGACACACACACATAAGTACTACTAAAAGAGACACACACACACACATAAGTACTTATTTCCCCATAAAGGATGGCCTTGACAAAGGACACATGTCACCAAGATCTCTCAAATTGAGTAATTTCATGGATAAACCATGCAAACATGGAGTTGTAGTATCCAAAAAATATTAGTTCTTATAATTATTATAGTCTCATAAACATTAATAAATATGCAAGCCAATCCTAGCATATGTAATTGCAACTTTCCAACTTGCTATAATTGTCATGCTTGCACATGGAAATGTGGTATGGCCAATCCTAGCAGATGTAATTACAACTTTCCAACTTGCTCTAATTGTCATACTTACACATGGAAATGTGGTATGGCCACTAATTACCAAATTTGGTGAAGATATTAGTACAAACAAATAGGATTCACCACTAGCATACAATTTTGTTGCATGTTTTTCTATTATGGACCTTAATGCATTCTAGCATAGGATAACAATAATTGATTGTATCAAAGTGACCTAAGTGTGATGCTTGAAAAGAATACATGTTTAAAGGGACAAAAAATAATTGTTAAGATTTGTTGCAACCTTTTAACATGAGTTGAAAAATCCATGCGTAACAAAAGCAAAGATCCAAGTGCTTAGTATCACACAGTCAACAGCTTCTTATAGCATATGTTTCTTAAACACAAAGACTAGTACAAGAAAACATAAGGAGAGATGGCTATCTTGGTCTTCATTTGTATAGATGGAGCAAATATTAATGCACATGTTTTTATAAATGGAGAGAGAGAGAGAGAGAGAGAGTAGGTGCATGGATGCATGTGCACAAGCATGCAAGTATGTACATGCTCATGTACGTGTGTGTGCGTGCGTGTGCGTGCGTGCGTGCGTGTGTGTGTGTGCGTGTGTGTGTGCATGCGCGCGCGTGTGTGTGTGTGTGTGTGTGTGTGTGTGTGTGTGTGAAGCTTTCTTGAGCTATGGAGAGAACACTAAGTTGGTGTACTACTTACTTTACTTGCCAGGTTTCCACTCAACTCAAGAAGAGGCTGACCATTCCAAAGTGGATCGCTAGTGTCTCTCTTAATGATCAAAGATGTGCCATATTCAACCAACTCCCAATGCCTTCGAATGGACAACACACTTTTTGAGTCACCATGATCAAGAAGTTGTCTTGCAGTTGCTACTATGGTGGCTACACATACAAGTCATTTATCATGATTTTAGCATTGTGTAAATATGAGCCCTAATGTGACAAAACAATCACAAGAAAAAATAGTAGCTTAATTTCTCAAAATTACATGTTAATTTCTTTAATGATTTCAAAGACCTATACCAATGCTTGCAAGTAGTTTAATAACAATGTAATTACATGTACTTGTGACTTATAACTACTTCTTAGAACTTTGTTTGCTTATACACTAAAGTTCTAGCTCTCTTCCTCTTGCTCTCTCCATTCCTACTCGTACAATTACTTCATCATTTCATAATATTCCTTTTTTGTGTTGATCATAGTGATCAATATCCTTCTCCTTATGCTCTAACCTCCTTTGAACAAGAAAAATACATAATACTTTGATATTTACAAAAAAGGATACAAGATTTTCTTAAAGCCACTCAAGTTTGATAGTGGAAGGGGCAACGATTTTGAAATAGAGTTTGAATAACCTTGCCCCCAATATCTCCAACTTCTAGGTATGGGCTAGATGCGCCTTAAGGAAGAGGTTTGGCTCTAATGAGGGCATTTTGAAGATCCAAGGGGCTCATAGCCTCGAGCTAGGTATCCAATGGAGGGTTTAGCCATTGGCAAAACATGGCTACTTGTTGGGAAGATTCCATTGGCGGGTCATAAGCAATGAACCAAGATAATTTAAAAGACAATGCCCCAAGCTAAACCAACCTCTTTAGCAAGGATATTTCCATGGAAAAAACAAAGGTGTAGTAGGAATAGGAAGAGGGAGAGCTACTATAGCTACCTACATGGTAGAAAAAGAAGAGGAATAACCTATAGTGGAAGTTGAAGCGAAAGAGGATTGATCCATGATGTCCTCAACAAGAAGGGGCTAAAATGTCACTTCTTAGTGATTTAAACACTTGCAAGTTATCAAGGTAAACCCTTCAAATTTTTAATAGATTATGGAAGTGCTCATTCATTCATCTCTCCAAAGTGCGTAGAAAAATAAACTTAGAGATTGCACTAGCATCCAAACTCTTAGTAGAACCAGCTAATGGAAAAGAAGTCATATCCTCACAATAGACTATAAAAAAGGAATTTCATCCAGATGATGATCCGGGGCCACTAGCACAAGTTTCTGAGTCATGAACTTGGGTGCCTATGAGTGCCTATTGAGAATGGATTGGCTGATACGATACCAAATGATGCTCACATCCATTGCAGGAAATGCCAAGTCTCATTCCAAATCAAAAGAGAAGTTATGTGATAATTCAAGGTGAAGATGGAAAACCTAAAATGCAACTAACTAGCCAAGATATCACACATTAAACACAAGGGCTAAAGAAGGGATTGCATGTATACTTGATCAAGATCCATAAGGTTGATGAAGACAAAAAGTCAAAAGAGGAACCCTCTTAGATGAAGGAGTTTGTGTATATCTTACTAGAAGAACTAATTGAAATTTTTCCTAAGAGAGACCCATGAAATCAAAATTGTGCCAAGATCAGGTCTAGTAGTGGAAAAGGGGCCTTACCGTATGTCAATCCCTAAGGCTATTGAGTTGAAAGAACAACTTAAGTAATTATTGGATCAAGACTACATCTGGCCAAGAAAATTTCCATGGGGAACCCTAGTCTTGTTTCAAAAGAAGAAAGAGGGAAAGCTTTATCTTTGTATCAATTACAATAGGCTGAACCAAGTAGTAGTAAAGAACAAGTACCCAATTCCTAGGAATGATGAGCTTCTTGATAGACTTCAAGGAGTAGAGATATTTTATAAGATCTCTAGGTATTATCAAATCAAGATTAAAGAAGAAAACATTCCAAAGACCCCCTTGAATACAAAGTATGGCCATTATAAGCTCATTGTGATGAGTCTACGAGGGGAATTATTAAGACTTGATCAAGGATAAGTGAGCTTGATGGAATGGATCTAGGTGTAGAGAACTTATGGATTGATTTGAGTGGTATGATGTAGAATCTATAGATAGGGGATAGAAGCCAATGATACTAGCAAAATGCATTTAAGGAAAGGATTGATCCATTAGGGAGGTCAATATGGAGCTGTAATCCATTGTTATGATTCCCTTCTCTCTCTCTCTCTCTCTCTCTCTCTCTCTCTATGTGTCTCTGTCTCTCTCTCCACACACACGCACACACACGCACACGCATGCGTGCACGCGCGCGCGCGCACACACACACACACACACACACACACACACACACACACACAAAATAGAAAAATGTAAATGAATGATTAGCCTGCAAGCTTATCTCAAAGGCTATTTATATAGTCTCTTATGATGGCATTGAAAAATGATGATCAATATATGGGGGGAAAGAAGATGGGGGCATTACTATTTGGTCGATTTTCATTAGGAGTGTGGAGTTCCAAACTCCTATACTCCATGCTTGCATTGATTGGCCCCTGCTTTAATCACGGTAGTCTAATCAGCTTGTTCTCTCCCTCTTAATCTCTCTAGGTTGCATGGTGTCCAACCAATGGATCTCTCTCTTTCTCTCTCTCTCTCTCTCTCTCTCTCTCTATTTGTGGATACCTGCATGGCTTCTTAGCTCTTGTTTTTTAGAATCCAATCTTCAAGTACGCTTTTGAGGTCCGTAGAATTCTCAATGTTTGAAAAGAATTTATATCCAAGTTACTTCTTAGGTTGTGCATCCTGATTCTTCCCTTTGTTCTATACATCATCCATAACCTACTCAAGAAGTGGCCTAGAAGGGAGAGTGGAAGACTGTGACCCCCTCTAGTCTTCTTCAATCTACTAGGAGCATCATCATCTCGTCTCCTCTTCTCCTCAACATGTACCTTAGTACCTTGAGCCTTCACTAGGTATGCATAGATAGAGTAATTATCCACCGGTGCATCCCAACCAATCTCTCTCTATATGCTCTGTTGACCTAGATTACACAACTCTTACTACTGCATCTTACCCCTATGAGCTATAGCAATGCAAAAGTCCATAGTTTTCTCACGACCTTGTGTTCATAAATGTGAGTCTAATTAGCATCTCCTCTCCTTGTTAAGTGCATGATAGCAGACAAATAATAGGTTGACGAAAGGGGATGAAAAAAAAAGACAATTTAAAAGAAACAAATAATCAAACTATTAAAGTTCTAAGGTTTTTAAATCTTAGTCACTAAACTTTTTAATTTTTTCTTGGCCCCCATTCACATGTCTTTTAGGTTAGAAGGGTTTGGGACATTACATCCTCTCTTCCTCAAAGGAATCCAGATGTCCTCATCTTGACAACTAGCCCAATTCAATACAATACATTCCAATCAACATATATAACCATATGCTACACATGAACTAACATTCCCAAGTTTTAGGGTACTAGTCCAATAGCTATGCAATATACTCATTCATTCATCCATTGCAATGATTTATCTATAAGATAAGTACATCCCATAACAAAATAAATTGCCTAAGGGATAAGATATTTAACCCCAAGGTCACTTAAAAAACATGAAACAAAGAACTAGCAAACAATCAAGGACTACTTTTTGCTCAAATTAGGATAGGTAACCCAATTTTTCTTGCCTAGGTTTTGGCTCATTATATTTAAGTCTCTCTTTGGCAAGAATGGAATTTGGCTCATCAAAAGTTTATGAGAACCCCGTCAACTCAAGGCATAAGGTACTCTTAAGTTTTTATCATGGTAGCATATTTGATGCCTATGGGAACTAGGTCTAAGAGATGTGGATGGATAAGGATGGATGAGGTGGCAATCAAAGAGGTCACACACAAATGTATGAAATGCAACCCATAAGCAAAGAGAGAGGAGTAGCATAGCTAAAAAGTTATAAAAGAATGTACTAGCTTCACTATCAAATCAATCAAGTCTCTTTCATTCTATCATGGTCTCATTCTTGTTTTTCTTCTTTCCCCCATAGATAATCCTATCTTCTTTATGTGCACTCAAAGAAGCTTGAAGCTCAAGGTAGGTTGAAGACTCCCAAGTGCATCAAACACATTGGAGGTGTGGAAGAGGCTTTTCCAAGCAAGGTATAGCTATCCATTGTGCTTGCTTTTTAGTTCGATCATCAAAAGAGGGAAGAAGGGAAATCATTGGTCCATACTTAAGATTTATTTGTCGAGTCTCTTGTGGTTGGTTGTAAGAAAGGGGTCAACTTAGGCCCCATGCTTAAGGGGGTAGCTTAAAACTCAAGTTGCGGGGATGCTTATGCCACAAGCAAAGGGCTTGCTTATTAGACAAGCATCGAGCCTACTCTTGTTCATTAGAGATAGAAAAGAGAAGAGGAGGAGTGATTGTCTTCATTGTGAGCCCCTAAACTACATCACCTACTCTCAGAGGACATTCAAGAAGCAATCGACCCATTGACTATAGATTCAAGGCCTGAATAGTTAGCACTGTTTTCCTGAAGCATGATAGTAGCTCCACATTATTTTCCTCATCTAAGTCCTCTTTTGTAAAAACCTTATAAACTAAGTTTATTTCCCCTTCACAAAAAGAAAAACTTTCACACTTATTTATTGCAAACCAACTATTTCTTGGGTTCTGTTCACACTATAACTATCCAAATTGTTTTTAAATAGCTTGTGTTCACATTGTAAACATCTAAATTAGTTATTGTAAAAGTTCCATTCACACAATTGCCTACGTAAATCAATTTGTCTCTAAGAGGGTTGCCCCCATGAAAAATTTAGCTTATTAAAATTTGGATAGTCCTCATTATATAAGATCCAAAGGATACCCTTTACGACACTAACACTATTAGGCATTAATCTATAAGCCCAATGTGATCTCTCCCATTAAAGCATCATGTCAACTCAAGATGTCATTGATAAATTTACAAGATTTGGGTTCCACACTTGGCAATAAAAAATGATGTATCTTCTTATGAGGAATAACCTATGGGGCATTATCATTGGGAGAGGCACAACAAGTTTGGGAGAAGAATATGAAAAAAACAATGAGAAAGCATTGGGATACATAGCAACAGGCTTAGGTGATGAATGCATACATCACATTAATGATATTCCACCCAATTGCAAAATTAGCATGGAAGGAGCTCAACAAATTCTTAGGCACCAAATCCAAGCATTCTAAGGTGAAGCTACTGATGCAACTTTATAAACTAAAGTTCAATCCAAAGGAAGATCTCAGAAATCACTGGAATAAATATAAGGCATTAAACAACAATTGGCTATTTTGAAAAGAATACTAGATGAAGATGAAGCCAAGGCTATTTTATTAGTAAGCTATGATGTAGATGGTTATCAAAATCTAGTTGAAACACTGCCTAATATGAAATATTTGAAGTTACATCACATTGAGGCATCCTTACTAGAGACAGAAATCCAAATTGAGTACACTAGGAGCACTTCAACCACTACTTGTGACAATGTTTTCATCACACCAAAAAATTCAAGGCTTCAATGCAATCATTGTGGATTAACTAATCATGAACAAAAGAATTGCAAAAACAAAGGTAAACATCAATGGACAATATGTAGATGCTTTGGTCATGAGGATAGATGATTGGTTGAAGAAGGCCTACGTAGTTGTTGGCTTTGCCGCGCCACTGCACAATGTACCTAAAAAGAAGAGTGCTACTCCAACCAAGCAACTATACAAACTATTAGATATGCTCAATGCCCCACCCTCACAAGGTGCCACCAATCATCCATGGTGCTCTAAGTTGTAAGGCCCCCATTATGAGGAGAAGCCATGTGTGAGCATGGACATTGGGTGGGTCCTGACTTATATGTCAGATGAGGTCTATGTGATCAGATGGCAAAAAGGTGACCTTTGTGGATCTAGCCTTTGGGTTAGATAGAGTAGTTATGCTGGTAGCAACTTGAGGCACAATGCATCGAGTTGCGAGGTGTGGGAGTTATTGTGGACATCTATTTTGGGGTTTGGGGGCCATGGAAGCAGCCCTTGACTGGGGGGTCTTAGGGGAGTCAGCAACCCTCCTAATGAGGGTTCGGGGGCAGTGCCCTTGGCCCACCGACATTCCTTAGAATATTCCTTAGCTAACTAGGGAAGGCTCAAAATATGGTCGAATACTACCTTCCCGGGCTATAAGGGTCTCTCTCTGAGGAGTCTGAGAAGGTTAAGGGTTGGACTATAAAACACGATACAAATGCAAAATGTATGTACGATGGCAGAGCAATGTGTCCTATAGACGCTCCTAACCGCGAGGCTGTAGGGTTGTCTTGTGCATGCTAGAGGTTCGGCTAGTGCTATAGCTAGTGCCGACCCATTTTAGGTCCCATCAATAAAGGCATTTCCACAAGAAAGCAAGAACAGAGCGAAGGCTTCTCTAGATTGGTGCATGCTGACATGTGCAGTAAAATTCCTACAAAACTCTTGGGAGGATCTCCTTATTTTATGTTGATCGTCGACGATTAGAGTAGGAAGATGTGGGTGTACTTCCTTCGTGATAAGGCTTAAGCTTTTGTAAGTTTAAAGATTGGCTAAAACTTGTTGAGAATGAAATAGTGCAAAGCGTGAAGAGGTTTAGAATAGATGGTGGTGGTGAGTTCAACTCAAAGGAGTTTGAAGACTTTTGCAAGAGCAAAGGAATTAAGTGTCAATTGATGATGCCTCATACACCTTAGTAGAATGGTGTTGTTGAACGCCAAAATCACACCATTGTGGAAATGGCAAGGCGTATACTTAAGGGCGAGGGATTGCCTAACCAGTTTTGGATAGAAGCTGTTAATATTGTAGTCTACAATCTCAATCAAAGTTAGACAAAAGCTCTTAAGGGTAAAACTCCTCATCAAGCCTATTCTAGTAAAAAAACCATTTGTCTCACAATTTAGAACTTTTGGATATGAATGTTATGCACATGTTCCAAAGGAAAGAGAAACAAGTTAAATCCAAAAAGCACCAAAATGTATCTTCTTGGGTTATAGTGATGAGCAAAAGGCTTACAAATTTTATGACCAAGAGGCAAAGAAGATCATAGCGAGCTGTGATGTAGTGTTCAAGGAGCAGCCATTGCCCGCGATGGGTGAAGTAGCTCTATGATCATAGTAATCCTATGCCTACTATAGTTGAGGAAAAGGCAGATGGACCAAGGAGGTCTTTGAGAATAGAGGAGCAAAGAAAGGCTTCTGCTCACGTAGTCAATATGGTCTTAATGGTTGAGATTATGAGAGAAGTAAAGGAGCTCGCAGACTTGGAAGGAGCACTTGCTGATATTCAACATGGAGATCAGCTACGCAAGATGAGTATGATATCATAATGAAAAATAACACTTGGGAGCTAGTGGATCGGTCAGGATAGAGGAAGATTATTGGCAGCAAGTGGGTATGGAAGATATAGTACAAGGTTGATGGAAACTTAGAAAAGTACAAAGCCAGATGGGTTGCACACAGACTTTCACAGGTTGAAAGATTTGATTTTCAAGAATCGTTTACTCCAACTATTAGAATGACCACTATTTGCGATGTACTTGCATTGGCTACTTATAAGAAGTGGCTAGTTTACCAAATGGATGTTAAATCAGCATTTTTGAATGGTGACCTCAAGGAGGAGGTGTACGTGGCTCAGCCACCAGGGTTTGAGTCCCCCCATCATTGTATGGGCTAAAACAAGCCCCTAGAGCATGGTACCAATGGATAGATAAATTCTTTCTAGGTTTAAATTTCAAAAGATGTGCCCCAAAATGTTGACTTGTATGTGTACAGGGATAGTGAAAAGGCTGTAGTGATTGTCCTATATGTGGATGACCTTCTTGTTATAGGTGACTATGAAGATATGATCCATTAGATCCAAAAGGCTTTGAGCTTTGAGTTTGAAATGACTGACTTGGGCTTATTGCATTATTGTTTGGGGATTGGAGTTTGGTAACATCTTCATCTCTCAAAAGAAGTATACATGGGAGATTTTAAAAGAATTTGGCATGATTGAGTGTAAGGAGATAACTACACTTATGGAGTTCAATGTGAAGTTATCCATTGAGGATACATCAGCACTAGTAGACATTGGGTGGTATATGAGGTTGGTTGGTAGACTCATCTACTTGTGTAACATCAGGCCAGATATCAGTTTTGATATTGGTGTTTTGAGCACATTCTCAAACAAACCACGAGAAAGTCATTGGAAAGATGGGATGCAGGTGCTCAAATACTTGAACGGAACTCTTGACTATGGTATCACATACAATTTTAGAAGTGCTCTAATGGGGAACTGTGACTTAGATTGGGCAGGTGATAGTGATCCTAGGAAGTCAATTTTTAGATGTTGTTTCTCTTTAGGTTCAAGAATTTTCTCTTGGATCAGTAAGAAGCAACCAACTGTGGAATTGTTTTCTACCAAAGTAGAGTACAAGGTAGCTTGCTTTGCTACATGTAAAGCAGTATGGTTAAGGAGGATCCTATGGTATATGGGAGTACATGATGAAGATCCGACAATGCTAAGATGTGACAACCAAAGTTGCATTGCCATTGCAAAAAATACAGTTTTTCATGCACCCACCAAACATATTAAGATCAATACTTTATTCGGGATATGACCAATTCCAGCTTGCCCTTGAGAGTAAAGATTTGACTACGATTAAGACACCTTTAGGCCTTGCTTGAATGTGTACGCTTCTGCAAGGAGCTACTAATTCGGTTACTTATATGATGAATGGGATGAACAAGGTCTTACGGGATTTTATTCCAAAGCTTACCATGCCTTTCATTGATGATCTGCCTATTGAAGGATGTTTGGAGAAAGAGAAGGACGAGACTTTAGATTATCATGGATGCGGGTTCTTTGTGGCCATGCATATTAGAGATATTGAGAGGTTTCTTTGCAGGATAGAGGAAGTGAATTTGACCTTGTCAGTGTTGAAGTCTATTTTTGGTGCTAGAGAGGTTTTGATTGTTGGACATATGTGTGGATATTAAGATAGGAAGCCTTCTCCTGCAAAGGTTGATACCATAGAGAAGCTTGGGAAGACTTGCTATTCTACTTTCGAGGTTCGCAACTTTCTTGGAGCTTGTGTGTTTTATCTTATTTGGATTCCTCAATGTTCTCATATTGCAGTTGATCTCTACCAGCTCTTGAGGAAAGGGCAGTGTTTTTCCTGGGACATGAGACACACTAGAGCTATACAGAAATTGAAGAGATTATTAAGAGCTGCTCTGACTCTTTGGAAAGCAGATTATGAGTGTGGGAGACCTATTGTTCTTATTGTTGATACTAGTCCTATCAGCATTAGATGGGCTGTTGGCCAAGACAATGCAACTGGAAATAGGTATGCTATTTGGTTTGGGGCAAAAGTCCTAAATGAGCAGTAGCGCAGGTATCCACAGATTAAGAGGGAGCTCTTTGGAGTTGTCACGGCTCTCAAGAATGATAAAGAGTACTTCATTGGTGCTGATATGGTGGTTGAGATTGATTGTTTGCCTCTTCTATGTATAAACACAAGTTGTTCTACTCTAGATATTGCCATGCTTAGGTGGATTGGGTCTTGGATAAGTTACTCATCATGAATATATGTGTGTTACGTGGGTCCAAAATAAGGTATTTTTAAAATACCATTTTTATACATTTTTTACATATAGAAGGGTGTAATATAAAGAGTTTATGTACATATTGAATAGAAAAGAGTTATCTTTTATTCATGAAAAATTCACAGATAAGGATATTTATAAATAGGTCATCAATGCACGTGACGTAGAGGATATAGATATAGTAACTTGCATGAGGATTGGGTACATAAAATCCATGAATCCTGAGTTCAGGCATATAGCAGGTAACGACAACCTAGTATCCGATATGCTTTCATGAGTGAGGTATGATGATATGGATTTTTCTTACATTAATGATATTGATGATGGGGATGATCTTTCAGCTATGCATGATGATCTTATTTGTCATGTATCTGCTTTGGAAAGCTTTGATGAGTCTTTGTATATAGGAGAGTATTTACAGATTGGTCATTATTTCAGTACCATGTCTAGACAGGATAGATGGACTGATTCAGACTTCAAGAAGATTAGGAGAAAAGCTTATGGTTTCTTCTTATGAAGTGGGATACTTTGAAAGCATCCACAAAAGCGAGGAGGACATCCATTGAGAGTTGTATGTGACAGAGCTTCACTGGTGTGAATCATGAAAGAGTTTCATGAAAGTCTTTGGGCTAGACATAGAGCTATTTGGGCGACCTATGAGAAGATTAGAGAGTGTTACCGTTGGAGAGGCATGTACAGAGATATCTCACAGTTTGTTGAAACATGCATTGATTATCAGTTGTTTTCTTCATTGAGGCATAGAGATGAGATTTACCCTACCTACCCACTATGTATTCACTACATGTGGGTTCTTAATTTGATTACTATGCATGTTGGATTATGGCAGATGCATTACATTGTTTTGGCACGAGAAGATCTCACGAATCAAGTGGACGGAAGAGCATTGAGGATAAAGTCTACTTCAGTGGTTTGTAAGTTTTTGTTGGAGGATGTTATTTGTAGGTATGGATGCATTGGGAAAATTACTGCAGATAGAGGTGAGTTGGATGCTAATGAGGCTAGGGAGTTTTTCTCTCGCCTTGGCATTAAACTTGCTTTGACTTCAACATATAATCCAGAAGGCAACATAAAGAGTGAAAGAGGCTATCCACTGATTGTGAAAGCCTTGGCCAAAGCATGCGGTGGAGAGTGGCCTAGGATGTTGCCTTACACCTTATGGGCTGATTGCACTACTCACAGTGTGACTACAAGATATATGCAAGCTTGAGTTGATGTATGGGCAGAAACCAGTCATGCCTATAGAGACCTGCACACTTACTTGGACTGCTTTACTATGGTAGCAAGATGAGATGTCTAGAGAGAATCTTTTGGCTCTTCGTATTCATCAATTGGAGAGGAGATCAGAAGATATTGAGAGAGTCATTCAAAATATCAAAGAGGCAAGAATTCACGGCAAAGACCGATTTGATAGCATACACAGATTGAGACCTAAAGAGATTGAGGAGGGAGATTGGGTGTTGGTTTATGATAGTAGTCTAGAGAACTAGTATAGTGCTATCTGCAAGGTTTTGAGACGATGGTTTGGGCCTTATTTGGTGCAGCATGTCCATGACAATGCTATGTATTCCTTAGTAGAGCTTGATGGTATGGTCTTGCAGATTCCGATTGCAAGAAAGAGAATCAAATTGTTCAAGAGAAGAGATGATGTAGCCTATGCAGTTGAGGAGTTGGATGATGATATTTATGATGGACTTGAGCTAGGAGATGATGTAGATGAGGATGTGGATATTGCATATGATTTTGCAAAAGATGAGGAGATCACATTGACCGTCGAGCTTGGCGATGATGAGGATGGGTAGTTGTGGCCCATCCTCATCACCGGAGGATGTACAAGTTTGGAAGGGGTGGATGTCATGATGTTGCACGTCCACCACTGCGAACCTGAGGGTAGAGTTTATGGCCAAGAATTTGAAAACATTAGTCAGTGTCATTAGGATTTTGTTTTCCATTGTGTGTATCTTTTGTGTTTGCATTTTGCATGATGCATGAGCACATGTAGTTAGGCTAGGCACATTCTTTTCATTGCCTTCATAATTTTTGTGTGGACATCATCTCATTGATTGCATCACATGGATTCAACATTGCATAATTTCTTGAATCATGAGTGGATGAGCATGAAGTTCTATTTCAAAGCATATTTTCTTATTAGGGCACAATGCATGAATCAAGGTAGGAAGTGATGACAGTGTAGCTTCTTTGGTTACGGCCCTTCCTAGCACAAATAGTGAAGAAAAGAAATGGGAGAAACATTTGAATCTTAAAGAACCCCACAATAGACCTGGACATTGGCTTGCAGTTTTTTGTTAAATGATTTCCCTTTTGTTTTATGAAGTTAAGATCAAAAGTGATTTGTATTGTGATGGATGTTGTACCACTTTCAAAGCAAGAGCAAAGTATGAACTTGGAGGCTTCTTTCAGTCAATAGCTAAATGTATCAGCAGAGTCTGATGAGGCACCACTACATTGTGTGGGAAGTGAAGTTCAAGTTCAACGTCAATTGAAGCTAGAATTTCTATGTGGTAGTCTTTCGGTTACCACATACAATGATGCTATAACTTGTGGAATCTCATCAAGCTCAGATGCAACAAATGTTTATGCAATAAGTCTCCACAATGAGAGGAACATTGCACACCGCTACAAGATGCTCCCTTCATAAACTATCTTAAACACTCTTCTCTTATCATGAAAATTCATGGAAAATGATGTTTTGAAGAAAAGCAATGCCAGTGACTCAAGCAAAAGCTTGAATGCAGGTAGAGGAGGTTCACCAAAAAGATCACAAGTTTTGGAATTCTTTTTATCCCTCACTTTACAAGTCTGGCACTACAAGGAAAGAGACGTATAGCGACGGCGGGTAGCGACGCCCCGCAGGGAAAAAAATAGGCCGAAACCCGAGCGCGTTTCATTTCACGCTTTTTTGTGAAACATTTCGAGAGGGAGAGTGAGAGAGAGAGCGACCGTCTTGCATAGGGTGAGAGAGGGAGAGGAAGAAGGCTTGCCACCGCCGCCGCCGCCGCCGTTCGCGAAGGAGAGGAGGAGCCTTCATCGCGAAGAGGAGCTGCCAAACCCTCGCCATATCTCATCGGTGAGTCCATTCTCTCCTTCTTTTGCTTGTTTAGGGTTTAATTCTCTCCTTTTTTTGCTTGTTTAGGAGAGGAAATGAGAGAGAAAGAGAGGGAGAGGGAGATGGAGGGAGAGAAAGAGAAAGAGAGGGGGAGAGAAAGAGAAAGAGAAAGAGAGGGAGAGGGAGGGGGGAGAAAATGAGAGAGGGAGAGAAAGAGAAAGAGGGAGAGGGACGGGGAGGAAATGAGAGAGGGAGAGGGAGGAAGAGTGCATTCTCTCTCTCTTTTACTTTTTCTTGTATGATTTGTGTATATATATTGAGAGAGGGAGAGGAAATGAGAGAGAGAGAGGGAGAGGGAGAGGGAGGAAATGGGAGAGGGAGGGGGAGGGAGGGAGAGAGAGAGAAAGAGAGGGAGAGGGAGAGGAAGTAAATGGAAGAGGGAGGGGGATGAAATGAGAGAACGAGAGGGAGGGAGAGTGTATTCTCTCTCTTTTTTATTTATTTTTTGTATAATTTGTATATAATGAGAGAGGGAGAATAAATGAGGGAGAGGGAGAGGGAGAGGGAAATTAAAGAGAGGGAGAGCGAGGAAATAGGAGAGGGAGAGGGAGAGGAAATGAGAGAGGGAGGGGGAGGAAGAGAGAGAGAAAATGAGAGAGGGAGAGGGAGAGGGGGGGGGAGACGAAAACATAAAAGGGAAATGAGAGAGGGAGAGGGAGGGGGAAGAAATGAGAGAAGGAGAGGAAGAGAGCAAAAGGAAATGAGAGAGGGAGAGGGGAGAGAAAAAAAGAGAGAATGAGAGGAGAGAGAAAAAGAGATAAGATGTTAAACATAATAGGCAAAGAGAGAAAGAGAGGGTGTGGGTGAGGGTGAGGGCGAGGGAGGGAGAGGAAATAAGAGAGGGAGAGGAAGAGAGAAAAGGAAATGAGAAAGGGAGAGGAGAGAGAAAAAGATAGAATGAGAGAGAGAGGAGAGAGAAAAAGAGAAAGAGAGAGAGAGGGAGAGGGAAATGAGACAGGGAGAGGAGAGAGAAAAAAATGAGAGAGGGAGAGGAGAGAGAAAAAGAGAAAAAATTATTAAATCTAATAGAGAAAGAGAAAAAGAGAGGGTCAGGGTGAGGGAGGGACAGGAAATGAGAGAGGGAGAGAAAGAGAGAAAGGTAAATGAGAGAGGGAGAGGAGAGAGAAAAAAAATTAGAGAGAGGAGAGAGAAAAAGAGAGAAAAATCATTAAACCTAATAGGGAAAGAGAGAAAGAGAGGGTGAGGGCAAGGGAGGGAGAAGAAATGAGAGAGGGAGAGGAAGAGAGAAAACGAAATGAAAGAGGGAGAGGAGAGAGAAAAAATGAGAGAGAGAGAGAGGAGAGAGAAAAAGAGAGAAAAATCATTAAATCTAATAGGGAAAGAGAGGGTGAGGGCGAGGGAGAGAGAGGAAATGAGAGAGGGAGAGGAAGAGAGAAAAGGAAATGAGAGAGGGAGAGAAGAGAGAAAAAGGAATGAGAGAGAGGAGAGAGAAAAAGAGAGAAAGATAATTAAACCTAATGGGAAAAGAGAGAAAGAGAGGGTCAGGGTGAGGGAGGGAGAGGAAATGAGAGAGGGAGAGAAAGATAGAAAGGGACATGAGAGAGGAAGAGGAGAGAGAAAAATGAATGATAGAGAGAGGAGAGAGAAAAAGAGAGAAAGATAATTAAATCTAATGGGAAAAGAGAGAAAGAGAGGGTCAGGGTGAGGGAGAAAGAGGAAATGAGAGAGGGAGAGAAAGAGAGAAAGGGAAATGAGAGAGAGAGAGGAGAGAGAAAAATGAATGAGAGAGAGAGGAGAGAGAAAAAATCATTAAACCTAATAGGAAAAGAGAGAAAGAGAGGGTTAGGGTGAGGGAGGGAGAGGAAATGAGAGAGGGGGAGAAAGGGAAATGAGAGAGGGAGAGGAGAGAGAAAAAGAGAAAAAAATCATTAAATCTAATAGAGAAAGGGAGAAAGAGAGGGTCATGGTGAGGGAGGGATAGGAAATGGGAGAGGGAGAGAAAGAGAGAAAGGGAAACGAGAGAGGGAGAGGAGAGAGAAAAGGAAATGAGAGAGAGAGAGGAGAGAGAAAAAGAGAAAAATCATTAAACCTAATAGGGAAAGAGAGAAAGAGAGGGTTAGGGTGAGGGAGGGAGAGGAAATGAGAGAGGGGGAGAAAGATAGAAAGGGAAATGAGAGAGGGAGAGGAGAGAGAAAAAAATGAGGGAGAGGAGAGGAGAGAGAAAAAGAGAAAAAATTATTAAACCTAATAATTTAAGAGAGAAAGAGAGGGAACCCTGGCACCTGCTACATAGTATCATAGTACTGGGTACTTGGCACTATGATACTAGAGTACTAGGTGCTAGATACTAAGATGCTATGATATTGTGTGCTAGGTACTGAGTACTAGATATTAAATACTAGTGTTCTATGATACTATACGCTAGGTCATAAAGAGAGAGATGGAAGGAGAGGATAACAATCTAAGAAAAGAAAAGAATGATAACAAAAACAAATTTTTTGTTATAACGTAGACAAAATGGAAAACGAAGAAGGTCGTATTGTTCAAGATTGCGAGGTGTATCTTAATCAGCATGTCCCATGTCCTTGCTCTCAATGCAAGCTGGCAATTAGACAAAAACGCCGATTGTCTATAGAACACGTATGACGATTTTGCGAGTTTCAATCTGAGATCATTGATCAGGCGATTGCGGATTTTCAGAAAATGATAATTTGAAGTTAATATCAATCATGCATTGTACTCGCAAGCTAATTGAATAGCATATACAATAAGATTGGGTCTCGCTGGTAAATTTTCTATCCGGGGAGGTGATGTATCGTCCCAAGGAGGAGTGCATCCTTTGCAGCCAATTAGAAGAGTACGTGGGCGTGCGATGGATGGAGTGCAGGAGCCAATCCACCACTCGCAAGGCCAATCTATACCGTCAATGCCAGAGGAGACATGCAACCTTCCAGACCTACCTACAATCTTGGAGCCTGAGATGGAGGCAATGATCGATGCATTGATTCCCATGGATGTCGAGACTTCTGATCCGCTTAGAGAGGAAGCATCCATACCATTATATGATGGGTGCTGAGTATCTCGGCTGAAGTCACTGCTTGCACTCTTAAGTGTGCAAGCAAAATACAGGTGGAGTGATACGAGTGTGACCGAGTTGTTCAAGTACCTTGTATATACGTTTCATTGATTTTTTTTTCGGCACTATTATTACAAACATTTGTGCTTTTTCAAGGTGTTTTATTATTATTTTTAGGTTATTAAAATATCATATATTATCACCTACAAATACCATGCCTGAGTCTCGTGATGATGCATGACATGTTTTACGAAAGCTTGGCATGGACTACAATAACATCCATGTATGTATCAACGATTGCATACTGTTTCGAGGAGAATACGAGACTATGGAGACATGTCCAAACTGTGGTGCTCACAAGTATCGACAGGACTTGCAAGGGCAAACCATCCCTCAAAAAGTTCTCAGAAACTTTTCGCTTATCCTCTGCATAAACCACATGTTTCGTACGTCTGGCATGGCGAGCTTGACAACATGGCATGCACAGAATAGGTCCACGGATGGAGTTCAACGAATATTAGTGGATTCACGTGCATAGAGCCACATTGACTCTACCTTCCCAGGCTTTGCCCGAGAGCCAAGGAATCTTCGGCTCGGTCTTGCAATGGATTGGGTGAACCCATTCAATCTACGCTCAATTTCTTACAGTGTGTGGCCTATAGTCCTTGCCAACTACAGTATCCCTCCATGGCTTTCTACGAAGAAAGGACATCTCATCCTTAGCTTACTCGTCCTCGGCCGCTATGTAGTGGTTGTCTATCAGTATTTCAGACTCAATGATTGTGCATATTTAGGATGCAAGTACACCAAAGGAGGCATGGGATACTTTGTCAAAAATGTATAGCACAAATATGCAAGCCAGGAAAATGCGGCTCAAGCAAGAGTTGCACAATGTGCAAAGAGAAAGTATGAGCATCAATGACTACCACATGAAGGTGAAGAAGATTGCAGATGCACTTGCTTCCATTGGGTCGCCAGTGGAAGATGATGAATTAGTTTCTGTGACCTTGAATGGTCTAGGAAAGGATTATGCATAGTTCGGAACATCCATTTCCGTCCGTGAAAGATTTTCTGATTTTGAGGAGTTGATTGCTCTTCTAATTTTTGAGGAGCAGAGAAATGGTGGTGCATCTTCTTCAGGAGGAACTTCAAAAGAAGTTGTCTTCTACTCAAATGCTGGAAGAGGTAGAGACAGAGGTAGAGGAGGCCAATCTGGAGGTCATGGAAGAAATCAGAATATGCAGCAAACTCAAGAAAACCAGTCCTATGGAGGAGGACGTGGTAACTCTAGAGGCAGGGGGAGCCAAAGAGGTCGTGGTGGATAGCAAAGAGGCCAAAATGCAAACAGCAATGTTGAATGCTACTACTGTGGTAAAATTGGTCATATAGCTAAAGACTGTTATAAAAAGTAGAATGACATCATGAATGGAAAATTGCAACAAGGGAATTATGTATCTTCTAGTAGACAGGGTGATGACAGAAATGAGCATTTGTTTATGGTGCAGCACATGGCCAATTCTGTGACAAGTGCAGAAGAAAGCAATGATGTGTGGTATGTTGACTCGGGTGCATCAAACCACATGACAGGTCATGCAGAATGGATGTAGGATGCAAGGAAAATGGAAAAACTAGGATTTGTTGAGACTCGTGATGATACTGCACATCCTATTGTGCAGATTGGAAAAATTCCTTTGTCTATGCAGGATGGGAAAAAGAAATACATGTCGGATGTATTTCATGTCCCGAATATCACCAAGAACCTGGTTTCTGTTGGTCAAATGGTTGAGCAGGGCTTGCAGGCCAGATTTAATCCTCATGGATGCTTTGTTGAGGATATGAAAAATAAAGGTCGCTTGATAGCAAAAGGAAAGAAGAAGGGCAGAATGTTTACGTTGGATGCAGACATGCCTGAATTGAGTGCAGCAATGTTTGCACATGGGACCTGTGTAGTTGCAGATATTGATATCTGGCATAAACGCATTGGTCATGTTAATGTACAACGACTAAAATCAATGCAAGCCCAAAATATTGTTGCAGGATTGCCTAAATTCAAGGTTGCAGAAATGCATAAGGTATGTGAAGCCTGTCAATTTGGAAAACAGGCAAGGAAACCATTTCGTAGACATGTTCAAGAGAGTAAAAAGCCATTGGAATTAATCCACTCTGATGTGTGGACTACTAAATCCGCATCTATTGGAGGCTGTCATTATTTTGTCACTCTTATTGATGACTATAGCAAAAAAGTTTGGGTGTATTTTATGAAAAAGAAAAATGAAAATTTTGGGCATTTCAAAACTCTTAAAGCTATGGTTGAAAAAGAAACAGGCCTGCAAATAAAATGCCTAAGGTCAATTGGAGGGGGAGAGTACCTCTCAAATGAGTTTGCAAGGTTCTTGCAGGAGCATGGCATAAAGCATCAATATTCATGTAGTCATACCCCACAGCAAAATAGAATTGCAGAAAGAAAAAATAGGCATATTGGAGAGGTATCTCGTGCCATGCTCAATGAAAAAGACCTGCCAGATCTTTACTGGGATGAGGCAATTGCTATAGCAGTCTACATAATGAACAGGACTCCCACTGCAGCAATACATGGCATGACTCCAGAGGAGAGGTATACTGGTAGGAAACCAGATATTTCTCATTTGAAAATTTTTGGTTGCATTGCCTATGTTCATGTGCCAGATGAGTTGAGATCCAAGTTGGATCCAAAAGCTGAGAAGTGCATCTTTATTGGTTACTCTCTGCAACAGTAGAAAGGGTATGAATGATATAACCCTTCTACTCGTAAGTTTACAATGAGCAGAGATGTTGTTTTTTATGAGATGAGTAGCTGGTATAAACCACTAAATGTGATTGATAATGTAGATGCACAAAATGGTAATGCTGCACAGAATTCACAGCAGCAGTCACAAGATATTAGTGGACCTGGAGTGTCCTCTAGCAGTTGTTCACATTCTTCGCCATGGACAGGCAGATTGAGATAAGGAGAATCTCCTCAAAGCAATACAGATAGTGGTATACAAGTATCACGAAAAGGAAAAGAGAAGGTAGATCAGCCCATGTTTGAATTGAATGCAGGTCACTCTTATGTGGATGGTGAATCCAGTGGCTCAGAACAAAGCATTGATGATGAGTTGGGGATTTCTTTTGTTGTTACACTTGGAGTAAGGAAGACCAGGGATGTTTTGAGAGCATCTGGAAGTGAGCCTACTTTGCATAGGTCTACCAGAGCTAGGTATCATGTGGATAGACTAAAATATGATGGATTTACAGTCATTCACTATGCCTATATAGTCAAAATGATACAGGAACCAGAACCCACTTCTTTTGAGCAAGCCATGGGAAAAGAAAAATGGGAGAAAGCGATGGATGAAGAAATGGATGCCTTGGAAGCAAATGCTACTTGGGAATTGGTACCTTTGCCTAAAGACAAGAATGCAATTGGTTGTAAGTGGGTTTATAAGGTGAAGCACAATGTAGATGGTTCTGTGAACAGATACAAGGCAAGATTAGTAGTCAAGGGGTATGGACAAACATATGGCATTGACTATGAAGAAACATTCAGTCCGGTTGCAAGGATGGAAACCGTAAGAGCAGTCATTGCTATGGCTGTATCAAAGGGATGGTCTTTACATCAGATGGATGTAAAGAATGCCTTCTTGCATGGTGATTTGCAAGAAGAGGTCTATATGGAGCAGCCACCAGGTTATGTGCATGCTGTTCATCCTGAGTTTGTTTGCAGGTTGACAAAAGCCTTGTATGGCTTGAAGCAAGCACCTAGAGCATGGTCTAACAAGATAGGACAGTATCTTGTCACTATTGGCTTTCATATTTCCAAGGCATATTTCTCACTTTATGTGAGAAAAACAGAGAAAGGTATTATGCTGCTTGTCATTTATGTTGATGATTTGATTCTGACAGGTGATGGTGATGAAGATATCCTTCATGTGAAAATACTATTGAAGCAGAAGTTTGAGATGAAGGATTTGGGAGAGCTGTGTTATTTCTTGGGCATTGAGGTGATTAGATCACCGAGTGGGATATGGCTCTTGCAGAGGCGGTATGGATTGGACATGCTATCCAAATATGGGATGACAAGCTATAAGCCTATTTCAGTTCCTTTGGAGCAGAATGTGAAGCTGAGCACAGATGCATGTGATTTTCTCGAAGACCCTACTATGTACAGACACATAGTAGGAAGTTTGATTTATATGACTATTACCTGACCAAATTTGAGCTATGCTGTTGGATTGGTAAGTCAGTTTATGCAGGCTCCAAGGAAACCGCATTTGGATGCGGCTAGATGCATACTCAAGTATGTGAAGTCCACATTGCAGTATGGACTATTTTATGAGACTAGGGTTCAGATACAGTTGCATGGATACACTGATGGTGATTGGGTTGGTAGTATTTCTGATAAACAATCTACCAGTGGATATGTGTTCTCTTTTGGGAGTGTTGCAGTTACTTGGAGTAGCAAGAAACATCCTACAGTTGCCTTGTCGAGCACAGAGGCTGAGTACAGGGGTGCAGCAATGGCTGCATGTGAGGTAGCTCGATTGCATAAGCTACTTTATGATATGCATCAACCTACAGATGGGCCAGTTGTCATTTATTGTGACAACATGAGTAGTATACACTTGGCAAATAACCCAGTCTATCATGCTAGAACAAAGCACATTGAGATGCATTATCACTATGTGCGGGAGAGGGTTTTACTAGGTCTTATTGATCTAGTCTATGTCAGCACAGATGATCAGGTAGCTGACATATTCATGAAGGCATTGGGTGCAGAGAAGCTGCACAAGTTCAGAGACCTGCTTGGTGTGCAGGAATTGGGATTGAGCTCGAGGGGGAGTGTTGAGATATCGAGCTCCACTTGTGATATGCCAGGGTGACCGTTGTGCATTTATGTCACCGACTTGTTAGCTGCAGATGCGGTTGTTACACTGCCCATGAATAATAGCTAGATGACAACTATCCTTATCTACTCTAGTTCATGGCTCAGTTAGTACGCCACTTTAGTTAGTTGAGTTTGGTTTGAGACCCATATATAGGGTTCTTCTATTTCTCTGTACAAGAGTACTTTTGGCTTACACAACTAAGAAGAGGAAAACTGTTTTTAGCCTCCACCTTGTGTGTATTCCCCCATTGTGTAAGTGAGAAAGCTACAAGTGAGACTCCTTCCTTCTCTCCCACAATCTTGATAGGGAGCAGTGGAGATGGTCTATCTCTTTGAGAAATACCTGCCCACCAGCATGCTCACGATACAAATCCACCTTCTTGTGCATCTTGTAGATGAAGTGGAGATTGCTGGACCTGTCCATACGCGATGGATGTTCTTCTTGGAGTGCTTCATGAAAACCCTGAAAGGATTTGTGCGACAACAAGCTTGGCCAGAAGGTAGCATGGCTGAAGGTTGGTTGGTGTCTGAGGTTCTAGTGCATATTTCACAATGGCTACCAACGGTGGAACCGGACAATGAAATGCTATGGTCGCTGAAGGACGATGATAGACTGACTGGAGATGTGGTGGTTGGAAATGGGATAGAAAAAAGAATGGATGCTTCAATGGAAGAGAAGGTGAGTCGCTTTTGTATGTTGCACCATGCCTCTATGGAGACATGGCTCGTCAAGTACCAGATCGCTAGGCAAGATCGAGAGGAAGAGCGAGCTGAATTCCGACATAGTACACATCATCGACCAATTCGATATCCCGAAGGCATGGAGGAGATGCCGTGGTTCATGTCAACGCGATGGTTGCATGGAGCTTTGATCGCGCAGTGTCTCGCGAAGGGACAGAGGTCTCAATGGAGTGGGAATTCTCAAGGGGATGTAGTCCAAAGGTGATGAGGGGTTTAGAATCTGTCATATCTAAATTTTATATGCGACATCTAATTTGAGTGTTTCAATGTACAGTACAAAATATATAGTGCAGCGTGGTCGCATGGATGACATTTTTGCGTAGAGCATATTGACAAAATGCGCTCCATAATGGACTGTGGTATCATGGCAAGGTTCGAGCAAGAGAGCCGGTGACAAGCAACGGATCCAAACACGATTGTGGATGAGATGGAGTATTTTGGAAACTTGCAAAGTATTGTTACGGTGGATTACGTAGCTTCTCCATGATACTATTCTATGTGTAGTGGTTCAAAGTGGTACTTGGAGGAGCTGGAGCAACAATTCGACGAGGTCCATCTGGATTTCTCAAAATAGATTCCGACAAAAAATGGATGGATTTGCGCAACACCTTTGTGTTGCCGGCCCATTGTGAACATGTGTATGGACTCATTTGCTTACTAATTGTATTACGACATGGTTTATGTCACAATGGTTTGAACTCTCTTGTATGTGTTTGTGAACATGTAATCTTCTATCCAAACCCCCGACAACCTCGATGGTGGTATGTTACACCTTCAACTCCCCGAAGTGCGAGAGTATATGATCAAAGCGATATTCCGAGCATAGATGAAGATAATATGCAAATAGAGGGGTCGATATTACAAGGGATGGAGGCCGTCGAAAGCTTGGAGCCAGCATCAGCTATAACAATGATGGAAATATAGGAGTCCAAGAATTCTTTGAGAACGAGGTGGACTCATTCTTTTGTGGTGACATGTCTATCAACCTTCCAGTGTATGCGGAGTTGTGTCAGGAGATTAACATGGGACCATAGGATACTTCATACTTGGAGTATTCACTTACTCAATTCGTTGACCAATCGCTTATAAGGGTACATAAGATATGCATTTTAAGTGAGATTTTTTTAAATGATTTATATTACTGTGCTTTATATGATTTAAATTGATTATTCTAACATCATTTTTTTTCCGTGCAGGTGACATTTTTAGGATGAGTCGAGGGATGAGCGATGAGGAGTTACAGGACATCTTCAGACGCATGTCTCCAGACCAGATCGCAAGATTCAGAGAGATGGCAGACCAGGAGCTGTCTTAGTCTTCGTCAGGGCGCTCTGCTAGATCTACTTCAGCACGATCGGATGCTTCGGCTTCGAGCACACGAGCTCGACGCTCATGACTTAGGCTAGAGGGAGGGAGTGCATCGGGATTAGGGGGATGCTGCAGAGATACAGAGGCAGTGAGCCCGCGGTTGACACGGGATACAGGTGCAACTCCTCGCTCTCGTGGCCCTTTCAGGGAGCGTGGCTCAGGCTCAGGTGGATGCTGTGGAGACAAGGACGCAGTGTCTCCGTCTCATCATTCAGCTGGAGGTGTGTCACCTCAGGGATGTGTCACACATGTGGGGACATCTACTCTAGTTACTCCGACTTTTGCGAAGCCGTCAGCAAGGTGGCACCCCTGTGGGTGCCACTCCGACAGATATTACCTCGGTCGGTACACCGGATGCACAAGGGTCTCCTGGATATGCCCCGGAGCATGGACGGAGATGGGAGATGACCCATCTTAGACAAACTCTAGGGGGTTATGGATATCTAGTCGATAATAGGACAGGAGCTATCATCATGAATGATGAGGGGAGGAGGGTGATGGCTCGCATGAGAGAGTTGTGCCAATAAGTTTTTCGGCACAACGTCTTGGATCATTGGAAGAACATACCGGAGGGGAGCAAGGACTACATAGTAGCATCCTTGCACGAGGATTTTTCGGTGCCAGCCTCAGTAGATAGATTCTCTACGGGCTGGATGATGGATTGCATGCGTGCATACATGTCACAAAGACGATCCAATGCACGCAAGGCAATCAAGAGCGGGGCTACAAAGCCCAAGTGGTTAGATGAAGACGATTGACAGCGATTGAGGGAGGAGGCTACAAATTCTCCAGGACGTTGGAGTCAGCAGCGTGAGGCGGTGAGGGCACGACTCGAGGCCGGAGTGGTCCATCATCTTGGGAGTAGCGGCCACAGGACATATTTGGAGGACTTTGTAAGTTTTTCTTTTGTTTTGCTTGTTTATTTTTTTGAAATATTCTTTGTACTAACAATCATGTTTCTAACAGTTAGCATTTTGTTTTCTTTGCAGCACTCCATTACAAATCGCGATTGGAGTGGCCTTGAGACCCAATATGCAGAGAGGCACGGTCTTATTTCATTGATCGATCAATTGTATAGATGCGGTGGCCCTGTAACTCACTCATCTTTCTTTTCTGTAGTTACCATGAGATATTTGAATGCATTATTGTATGGTGGACTAATGTGTTGTTTCTTTTTCTGTAGAGTCCGTTCGATGCTCCTTTGCGGTGGGACGAGCTTTCGGGAGACGAGGATATGTAGCTCGCCCTTGGATCCCTGGAGCTCACACACCTTTATTTTTGAGTCGCCTGATCTATGTATACATTTTCTATGTATTAGTGATATGTTATCATGATTGTACCAATCGCTTATTATGCGATCGTATATTTATTTCATGTATCAGTGTTATGATTTCAGTATATATTATTTTTGTTTGCAAGTGCATTGTACACAGTGCAGAAACTATTTTGTATGGCTCTCATAAAGCACACAGTGCTATATGTGGCAGGACAGCTTGCTGCCCTACCACAAATTTGTCAAGCTTGCTGCCCTTGCTCGCACACCTATTCTTGCCAAGCAAATGTACTAGATTCGAAGGTTCTTTGTAATGGCAAGATTCACTAGTACACCAATAGACTTGCGAAGAAGCAAAGTCCATATCTTCTTCAACTTGCTCATAATCACGTTGATTGGTTTCTTTTTGGGGGGGATTAGACATGATCGTGCGTGTTGACATGGGAATGAAAAGGTCTCATATATTGTAATGAAGAAAGCTATAGATTTTATCAATGGAGTCGGCAACTAGATGGAATAACTTTGAAGCACCCAAGCACTTTCCTTTCAAAGTTGATAACACAAAGGAGTGTCAAAAACTTTGAAAGTGTCTTTTCTTCCTTGCTCACAAACTAACAGGATAGCAAGTGTTGTGACTTCGAAGATATCAAAATGAGGGAAAATTAAAGGAAACACTTCTATCTATGCAATTGCTTTGTTGAACAATCTACCAAAGGACATTGTGACATAAATTGAGATGCTTGTATGTTATGGGTTACATGACTATGTCCAAAAGGCATTGAGACAAACAATGTATTCATTCTCATTGCTAGAATTATGTAATCGATCAAATGTGAAACCTAATCATTCTTTTACTCCATATATTTACCTTGAGATGACTACTCAACATCATCTTTTGCTCCCATCTTGCTAAGCGTCCCTGTGGCACGACGAGCGATTTTCACGAACTTCCACGCATTTCCCGTGTGACATCGTATTTGGCATGGCCATCACTACCTAAAGTATCTACCAGGAGGACTCTATCAACACCAACTATTACAATAGTGGGTTTAAGTTCCCCCATATCTCATCTTATCTTCTTGCTCAACCATGTTTTGTGACATATCCCACAGGGAAGTTCTTGGGATGCATACCCCAAAAGACTCACATGGAAAAATGGTATATTTTGGTAGCCTTCTTATGTATAGATGGTTACTTGTCGAGCTTTGTCCGTTTCTTAGTGAGCCCACCAAAATTTTTCCATTTCCTAATAGGCTCGATGGAAAATGAAAAACTCTTGGCAGGATTACTTACATAGCATGTTTCAATCAATCAAAATAAATATTAATAACATCATTATTGCAAAACTTTAATGTTAACAATATGCTATTATAATGTAATCACTAAATTGTAATCACATTATCACGATCCGTTGATGTATTTAGCTCCCCCTCATTTCTCTCTCTCTTTGAACCAAGTGTGACGCTAGTTCACTTTGGTTCGGGATATCTTGGATAAGCAATTACCAAAGATCGACGATAAGAAATTTTTATTAGGAGATCTTACAATCCAATTAGGACATCCTTTTCACATAGATCCTTGTAGGGATGAGGTGGTACCTCCCCTACAAGGCTAGACTCAAGTGATTCTTGAAGATTCCTTAGGAGTTCTAGATGGAGTCACCTAGATACATTCCTTGATGGAATACTAAAATTGTGTTGTTAGGAATTCATTAGAAATGCACATTACAAGTTGGGTAGCTTCCCAACATTCAAGTTAGAGATAATAAGGATTCAAAATACCCTAAACATTTTAGAATTCTAAACATTACATTTTAGAAAAACACTTGTAATCATACCCATCTAGACAATGGGAAAAGAATCATTCTCCTTGAATCAAGTATGGGTTTCATTGTCTCTATGATATACCATCAACCCTATGGGTATAGTTTCTGTAGAGATTTGCTAACATTAGGACGGCTTTGAGAAGATCCTATTGATCTACTCACTAAAAGTCTACAAGTGGAATGTTCTATCTTCCTTGGGAAGATGATGGGCATAGAACACAATATTAGTGAGTTTGGGAATCTCCCAATTCCCATTTTTTGAATACTAAAAAGGTGGCATCTGGATAACATGCCTATAACTTTCTCAAAACATATGATGTGACTTATCATTGGAAAGCGCTTGAAACATTGAATCTATTGAGCTATAGAGCACTTGATTTGGAGTTGTAATGTTCAAGTTATGACAAATCCAAAGATTTACCACGTGTCCCAAACTTATGGGAAATTCCCATATTCCCCAATATGGTGTTATAGGATAAGATTATGTATATTCCTCATCTGATTGTACTTATATGTACACATTATACTTCGTCGTTTTTTTCTTATTTCCTCCTCACTCAAGCGCATTTTCTTTAAGTGGGAGGTTTTTGGGGGTTAAAGGTCGCTTGTGCCCAGTTGCCTATATTTATCTTATACTTATTGCCTGCACACTTGTACACTCCATGTGGCGGCCGCCCACCATTGTCACTTTATTCTTTATTGATAATAGAATAAGAGAAGGCATGCCACACATTATGGTTGTTGGAGTTCCTATATGCACTCTTCCTCTCTCTTCTTGCTCCAACCTCTATAGCCCTTGCTTCTTGCTTCCACTTTATCAAGGTATCATTTACCTACATGCAACATATAGCATAATATCATACAAAAATTTGTGTTTAAGATGGAGCTAAAATATTCTAACTTTATCACCTTTGGGGATGATTCGTTTGGCAAGTTCCAAGAATTAAAAGTTTTCATGGCTACTTAAATACAAGTGCCTATAGCCTTTGGCACCTTAATATGGAGTTATATCACATGTGACTTACTTTAAAATAACCACTAGCTTCATAACTATAGATATTTGGACTGTGACCTAGAGCATTGTCTAATAGTTAATGTAACCCATATCAAAGGTGTTGGTGATTTGATGTAGTTTAGTGCATCAACTAGGATCTAGAATGTTTACATCATTATTGGCCATATAAGGAACCTTCTATTAGTTAATGAAGCTACCAAATATCGTGCCAATATTTGATTCAATAATCTTTACTATAGTATAATCAATAAGCACATCAAATATCTTCTAGTTTAAACACATCAAGGTCTTCCAAGGCAATCATTATGAAGAAATATGTATACTGAGTACATATTTTAATCTTCTTATATTTATATAAATGTTGGAGGAAATGTATAGACACCCCATATCAACAATGCCTATTGATATATAAACCATACAGGTAAGCTTGCTACAAGGCAAAGGCTACACATAAACTCTAAATACCTTAGAAGTGCTATTTTTGAGCCTCTAGATAACCAATTTAAAGGTTATCACTTCAAAGCATTGAACTATACTACTAAAATTAAAAGTTCCATACATTAACGTCAAAGAAGTAAAAAGTAATACTAAAATTTGTGTGTGTGTGTGTGTGTGTGTGTGTTCCAATAAGCATAAGACAACTAGTCTCATGCACTCAATTAGACTTAGCTTCTAGTTGAACTATACTCTAGGTTTATGGAACGATCAATAAAATGACATTGAAAAATTGTTTTAAGTACATGTGATAATAAAGCATAATTATGTAGATTAACATATAAGAGTTCATACTCAAAGAATTTTAGATGCACATTGAGCCTTTAACATTGTGAGTCAAGAGTGCCCTTAGGATTTGTTTTATTTCAAGAGTTGTTGGACCATGTCAAAGTAGAAAACATCTAAACTCTCTCTTTACTTATACAAGCCAATATACGCTAACCATTGAAGTATATTTTAACAACACAATGTTGAAACTTGTCAAAAACTAAAAGGTCTCATACTTGTGATGGGCAAATCTCTCTCTCTCTCTCTCTCTCTCTCTCTCTCTCTCTCTCTCTCTCTCTCTCTCTCTCTCTCTCTCTCTCTCTAGATGGGTAACATTAAGCATTCAAAAAATGTAAGCTTGATCAATCAATTCAACAAGATTATCTCCTCTCATGATTACATCATTCTCATGCTAAATGTTACATTCTTATCTATTATAAGAGAAAGGAATTTACTACTTAAAAACAAGGCATGTAGATATTGTAAATTTTTAAACATGCAAGTGTGTTTGATAAAAAATTTAGTGAGATGCTTGACATGGAAATACCTGGAGCAATTCCTCTATCAGAGTTTTTTTTTGGATACTCCCATCCACCTTGGTGAATATGTATGAGTTTGTCTTTCTCAAGAGTACGAATGGGAAAAATGGGGCTTCCATCAGAGTAACTATCATGAGAAAAATGTAAAAGGTCATAAGAGCTTATCCCAAATGTTGCAATTATAATGTCTAGTAGTACACCATCCTCCCATTGTTCATATATTCAATCAAAACCTTATTAATGTTGAAAGGTTAAGATGTATTGTTTTTATTTTTTTGGAGGAAAATAGTTTTGCCAATAGTGGAAGGTCAACAGTATCATCGAAAGAAAGAATCATGAAAGCTAAGGTTCAAGGACTATGAAAATGAATAAAACCACAAAGATTATGAGAATAATACATGGTCAAGGGTCATGATAATGAAAGGTTGCAATAAGCATTATGGAGGAAGAGAAAGTCTTGCTAAGTGTAGCTGTCTATTCTGGCAAATCTAGCTCACACTTCAGGACATTAATATTTTACGTATGTGAGCTTGATATGTTTGATTTTTAGTCTCACAAGCGAGCGACCAGGTCGTATAGGTGGAAGTGAGTACTGTCTTCTCTTCTAACCCACTGGATGGGTCCACCATAACCTATGGCCATTCATCATTGGTGGTTGACTCTAATGCACTTTTTTACATATCTAATAATTACAATGGAGATAAATTTACACAAGCGAAATGAGAATCATAGGGATTATGTATCATTGATTTTTTTTGGCTTTTAGGTTGTTTTCTTCATCCTTTCATTGTGTAATACCGTTTTCTTGCACTCCCCAAAAAGAAACAAAAAAGATCCATACAATATGCAAGCGAAGGAAATTCCTAAATTAATATAATGAGAAGCAATTAGTGTTTTAAATGACTTGATGATTACGAGCCACTAAGATTGCTATTCATCAACTCTAGATAGTCTTGGTGGAACATGCAGATAGGTTAGGTGTGTCATGCATGGAAATGATGTCATTTGAAGGAAGCGAAGGCTGAAGGGGAAGGCTATGTACCTTGTGCGGATAATGAAGACTTCACAGTTGGCGTGGTCGAGGACAGTTCTCGTCAGCCAACGCCCGGCAGGAACTGAGAAGATGCTTTGTCCCAAGTCCATGCGGCCTCGGTCATCGGTAGGAAGGGAGTTGATGCACCGAAGCAGGTATGGCGCAGCACTGGGTGGTGTGATAGAAACATGCAGCTTCAGGAAGATAGGTTTATTGCACGCATATCCAACCATATGATGACGATGATGCCTCGTATTGCTGCTGCCCAGTGCTGTACTTGTTGACTGCAACGCAAACCATCCATCGCATGAATACTGGGTCGCCGATTGCAATAACGCCTCCCATCGGATCACTAGCGACCCTAGGCTCTTGCTACCAAATAGCAGCCTCTGCTTCAATAGCTCCATATGTAGCCCTTCTGTTGATACCTCGCTCTCAAATTCACATCTCGCATCCCATTCCACATAGCCCTCTTGCGACGTTACTGGGAGTGATTGGGTATCGATGCTAAATGCGTTGCATTTCTTCAACGCACGCAATCGCACTCGTAACCCACCACCTCCTCTAGCTGATGGGGGTATATTCTTGGCTCCAATTATTTTCACTAATACCTGATAAAATACAAGGTACACAAGTTGGTTTTCAAGTATCAAGGAATGACAAAGTGTCCACAACTATAATATTCATATGTGAGCACATCATTATTTGACAAATCAAATACTCAACACAAAGCTAGTTAAGAAACCAAACCGGTACAATCCATTGTGTATGTATGTCTGCATGTTGCTATGTATGGTCAACCAATCCATCCATTCACTTATATGCTAGGTATACGCAGCTACATATGTGCAAACATATGTACATATGTAGTACTATGGATTGTCTATTTACTCATGCTTCCATCTACTTGCCCTCACCATAAAAACTACGCTAATTAGTCTATGTGATTTACTTATCTATAAATCATTTAGAAAATTATAATGTTCTTACCATGAATTAAAACTCATGTTAACTTGGGTAAGTGTTGAGCGGCAAGTTTTTGTTTTTGTTCTTATTTTGTGTCATGGTGGTCTTTTATTCTCAAGAAGTCTATCATGGCAAGGACATCAATTGGCTCCCTTGTTAGTTGTTGTTGTTTCAAATTTTGATGTTCTGTAAATAGAGTATTCATATACATCTAATGTGCATTAAGAAAAAGGCTCGTTTGTTTTCTGGGAGAGAAGGTGGGTCTACATAGGAGTAGAATCCACCCATTTCCCTATTGGAATATTAATTGAATTTCCTTAGAAGAACAAGTAAGATAATCTTTTTCTCCCACAATGGAAATTGGGTGTTTCATTAAATTTTTGGGAAAAGAATGCAATTGTGTGATCAAGACAAACATATTAGATTTTACAAGTTGCAACTTACTTGCATATGTTGTCGTTGCTTCAACATCGCATTTTCAGGATTGTGGGTTGGTACCATTGGCAACGTATGAGTTTTGATTGACATATCTGACATTGAGTTCAACATAAGGTCTGGAGGGTCCCCTCTATACATGACACCAGCCCTCTCATAACAGTAGCCATAAGTCTCTTTCCAATGTTGTTTTGTTTGATTGAAACAAATGTCCAATTTTTGCCCAATGCTTCTATTAATGTCTGTATCATCGTGATCCAAAATTCTCCCCAAAACATCAAATGTGTCTTGCTTGTATGCCTTAGAACTTAGCTGATGTGCATGCCACATTAGGTCAATATCATAAGTGGGTACAAAGAATGTGCTACATTTTGTCATCTTAAACAAGTGTAAGAAACCTTTGTATCGTTGGAGAGCAACTTGTAAAAAGGCATTGTCTCTCATGTGAGGTTGGGAAACCTAGAAACAAAGATAAACTATCATTCTCAGTAAAGGAAAATTAAGAATGAACCAAACAACAATGATGTGTATGTGAGTGTGAACAATGGGAAATAACTCATAAAATCACTTACTGAAACACATACATGTTGATACCTTGTTCCACTTCTAGGTAGAGGGAACAACTATATTACATCAAGTGAAAAATATACTTTGGTTGTGGGGGTATTTTGAATTTTTTTAATTTTGTCACATTTTTTATAGCGTCAGTAGATACATGATACCAAAGGGTTCAATGAACCTAACTTTGGAACTTTTATTTTTCAAGATGTTGCCTGTAAACAAAACACATTTGGGGATCTTTTTCAGCATAGCATTTGTTGGTTGACAACTAAGAAAGTTTCTCACCATATACCTCTCCTTTTTCATATTATTAGCCCTAAACATATATATTTTTTGGTAGTTGCCACACAATTGCCCCCTCTTTCCTACTTTCAATCCATGTGTACTCCATGCACATGTATGTGTACAAATGCTTACACAAGGGTGTGCATTTGAGTTTGATTGCATGCATGTCTTACTATGTATTGAATGGTATAAGTTTATGTGGCTACCAACCTGGTAAAAGAATGTCCTTTGTCTCAATATTGCATCTTCCAATTGGTAGAGATCTAAAAAAGAACCATTTTCTTCTCCAAACGTATCATGAAGAGTGTTATTCAAGTATTGGGAAAGATCAAGATCATAATTCTCTTCTGGATAACACTCTTTCCATAACACCTTAGATATCTCTAATGATTCATGTAAGATATCAGAGTCAATCATTAAAGGTGCATCCAAGAGTTTGCCAAATTGTCGTGTACAATCTTCAAAATATTGTACCTAAAAAAGGTTAAGAAAAACTTTGTTAGTTTTTATAAAAAACACAAAATCACATGTGAAGCATCATTGAAAACATCAACTCATTATCAAATGGCATTGTCCATATGAGCTCACCTAGTATATTATTCAAAGGTTCCCTCTCACAAAGATTTGTATTGATAAAATAATTTGAGACTATAATAGACCATGTGGTGACCATACGATATTTCAATAATCAACTACAATAAAAAACGGTAACCATATGGCATCTCAACAATCAACCACATTATAAGCATACAAAATCCCCATAATTAAGCTCAATGCATTACAAGGTGGCCATATAAAGTCAATTATGTAGGATTCTTGTTTCTATGGCACACAATGTAGACACTCTCATACCCTCCTCTACATAGTTCTTACCATACAACACACTCCCATACCCCATTGCTACCATTGTGTTCCTTATGTGACAAGATTTAAGGTAGTTTTAGTATTGTTATGGTTGTGTGTTTGGCTAGCCAACCATACACAAAGCTTGCCACTAGTTATATACTCATTCTTAAAACTTGTCCCCTTTTTGTAAACATGTGCACATGCGTGCGCGCACGTGAGACACACACACACACACACACACACACACACACACACACACACACACACACACACACACACACACACACACACACACACACACACACACACACACACACACACACACACACACACACACACACACACACACACACACACACACACACACACACACACACACACACACACACACACACACACACACACACACACACACACACACACACACACACACACACACACACACACACACACACACACACACACACACACACACACACACACACACACACACACACACACACACACACACACACACACACACACACACACACACACACACACACACACACACACACACACACACACACACACACACACACACACACACACACACACACACACACACACACACACACACACACACACACACACACACACACACACACACACACACACACACACACACACACACACACACACACACACACACACTTGAATGTTTGGCTAGTCAACCATGTAAAAGCTTGCCTAGCGCACTAGTTCACAACAACCTTGTGAAAGGTTACTCTTCACCCCTCGCTATTGTTAACAATGATCATTGTATGGCCACTATATAAAATGATAATGTTCATTAAAATGTTTGCAACAACCTTGTGAAAGGTACTTCTTTATCACTCTCTATTATACTACAAGGATATCACTACCTCTAGCTATCATGTGATGATGTGGGGTCTCTTCTCAAGGTGTTATCTAGAAACCCAACTCTACTATCTTTGCACAATGCTTCAAAATTTTCCCTATACATGAAGGCAATGAGCACTCATGTAGTGAGCACAACAAACACTCAACTTTCCACTCTATCATTGCTGCTACAAAACTTGATCACTAATTGACTTGTTTATAGCTTGCAATCTAATCACTTGAATAAGGTTTTTTTTTTTCGATATGGTGAAAGGGATGCCAACCAAGTTAATTCATTGACATCTACAACACAAGTGGTTTTGCATTAGTCCTCTTAGTATCTACTAGCTTGCCAAGTTTTCTTAATTTTGGTTGCTTTGTATGAATGTATCTCTTTGCCCCCCATATGTGGGCTCTCAAGATACACCATGTATCTCTTAGTATCATGCAAATAAAAACCTATTTTACAAATACCTCTATTCATTTGGTTATTTCAAGTGGGATAGGTTGTTGGTTTGTAATGCTAATTCTATGTTGTAAAACACAAAGACACACATGGCTTAGGTCTTAATCACACACACACGTGCACACACACACACACACATACACACACACACACACACACACACACACTCACTCACACATGTGCTTTAAGGTCATTACTTGAAATATATACAAATCTCTATATATGCATCTCTCCTTCCCCTCTTCCCTACTTCCCTTTCTCTCTCTCTCTCTCTCTCTCTCTCTCTCTCTCTCTCTCTCTCTCTCTCTCTCTCTCTCTCTCTCTCTCTCTCTCTCTCTCTCTCTCTCTCTCTCTCTCTCTCTCTCTCTCTCTCTCTCTTTCTCTCTAAAAAGATCAAAAATCTCTATTAATCTCCACATATACATTTTCTTCAATTAGCCTAGATCATTCTACTAGCTAACAAGGACTATAATTCAAAAATAGTGTTTATAGGTATTAAGGTTTAAAGGATTTCTGTGGTTGTTAGTGATATACTTCTAGGAACTCCTAGCCATATACTTTGCTTGACTAAATAACTAAAATTGAAGAATTGTCACCCACAAACACTCTTATATGCATCTTGTGTGTGTGTGTGTGTGTGTGTGTGTGTGTGTGTGTGTGTGTGTGTGTGTGTGTGTGTGTGTGTGTGTTACACAAGGCGCACGCTTGCACCCGCGCACACATGCACACACACACACACACGATCTCTCTCTCTCTCTCTCTCTCTCTCTACTATGTTTCTCTTTCTCTCTACTATGTTTCTCTCTCTCTCCCTTTCTCTGTGTGGATACACTTTTTTCTTATACATCTAGTCAGTTGCCATTCTAGGTATCAAGATTACAATAAACATAGGAGATGTGTACATAAGTTTTAGCTATATATTAGTCTAATTCCATGTTTATGGTTTCATAAATATGCTTCATCCCATCATAGGCTTTGGTGGCATCTCACAGTCTCATATACTTATGTTAGCCTAACTTGCTTGTGCATAGTGAAATATATTACCTATTTTATAGGGCATTTCAAGATATGTATATCTCGGGGGGTTTACTATATATATCCTCTCTATATAACGTGGGTTCATGGCCTATTTATAAATATCCTAATATGTGATTTTTTCTTGAATAAAACACAACCCTTTTTTATTCAATCTGTAAGTAACCCATTTATATGACACCCTTTTGTATGTAAAAATTGTATAAAAATGGGGTTTTAAAAACCCCTTATTTTGAACTCACGTTATACATACATGTATTAATGAGTGACCCCCCCGAGATGTATATGTGCATACATATGCTTATACTGATGTTGATATATGCATACATACAATTACATACATATCTTTTGATTTAAGAGGCATTTATCAGTCTAACATGAACATGTATCATGATCAAACACCCTATTTCTACTAAACAAACCAAATTTCTTTAACAATGGGAAATGTAAACTTAGCTACACACACACATACCTCACATCATTGATTAGAAACATCTCATGACCGCAATTCTCTTGAGAACTCAGGTCTCTTACAATACATAGTAAGGGCTTAAAGAAAATTTGATGATTAGTAGTACTTTAAGGCCGAATGCATGACCATAATATCATTATAGTATCAACATCTTATTCTAAAGATGTTAAGATAACTTGGATTGTCAAACTATTAATCTTGGATACACCTCGCGAGGTAATGGGTACAATATAGGGCAATACATTTTTAGGAGTTATGGAGTTAGTTTTTTCTATATCGTATCTTAACCATGCCTAAGTTTGTTTGACGCATCTTATTAAGAAATGGTTTATCAATTTTGATATGACTAAGTTTGCCAATGGTTCGTCTAATGTCTCCTATGTTCATATTTGCTCATAACTTGAATTGTTTGAAAGAGACTTGACTATTCAAAGTGGGTGGTTATATTATCTAAATATTTAGTTATGCTTAGACAATAGATTGTACTTTGAAACATTAATATTGCTAGAAATATTTAATTGGGTGTATTTATTTTAAGTCTTGGATAACTAAATGTATATATTTCTTATGGCATAGGCTTTGCTATGTTTCTAGTAGGGGTGACATGGATGACAAATGGGTCCTAGTGCCGACACTTGCAATACACATTAACAAGAATAGTTCTAGCCATGTATTCTTGTATGAATGCATGTTAATGTTGGACCCTTTCCTTGATGAGATGTCTAGAAAAGTTGCCTCCTATAGATTTCCATGAGTAAAATACACTTCATTTTGTATACCAAGAAGGGGACATGGAACCTCAATTTTTATCTTTTTTTCAATTAAAATTATTATTATTATTTTGAAATTGAATTTTTTCTTTTCTTCTCAATTATCCTATATGGTTCAAGATTTATTTGCAAGGAAATAGCAAGCACACAATGTATTTTTTTGTACATAGACATGTATATGTAAGTATGTATACATGCATATATACACATTCACACACTTCAATTCATATGCCATAAGGGGGATGTGAAACATCACTTGTAATCTTTTTTCTATTAGCAATATTTTTATTTTATTTTGTGAAATTAACTTTTTACCTTTTCTTCTCAATTATCCTATATGGTTTAAGATTTATTTGAAGGGAAATAACAAACACAATGTGTTTGTTTGTACGTAGGCATATATATGTATGTATGTATACATGCATATATACATATACACATGTACATGAATACATATTTTGTAGCCATGTACATACGTGTGTGTATGCACATACACACAAACAAAGATACATACATATGCACACATACATGCACGTGTGTATCTATACATGCAAGTGCACACACACACACATTCATACAAAGATACATATACACTATTTGCATATATACATATTTGTATACATCCATATATGTAAATATTTGTGTACACACACACACACACGCACACGCACACGCACACGCACACGCACACGCACACGCACACGCACACGCACACGCACACGCACACGCACATGCACACACACGTATGTGTGTGCATCTCTGTGTACACACGTGTATGTGTGTGTGTATGTGCATGTGCACGCTCACACACACACACACACACACACACACTCTCTCTCTCTCTCTCTCTCTCTCACTCTCACTCTCACTCTCTCTCACTCACTCTCTCTCTCTCTCTCTCTCTCTCTCTCTCTCTCTCTCTCTCTCTCTCTGATATTTGTATTTAAAAAGAAAGTTCACACTACAATGGAGGACTAGTGTAAGCTCTGTGTTGCATAATAAGGAACTAAATAGATCAAAACATTCCTAAAATAACATTACGTAAAACAAGTCACACAAAGGAAAATGCAATATATATAGACATTGATATCATTTCATCAAGTTCCCATAGCTTTTTCCTTCTCTCCATGAATCATGCAAGGCTCTCTTCGAGGGCCTCTCTCTCTCTCTCTCTCTCTCTCTCTCTCTTTGTACACACATATAAATACATATACATATCTACATATTTACTCTCCAAAATGGTTAATGGAAGTGTTACCAAATATGTTAGTTGAGTCAACTAGGTTTAAAACTTAGATGGTGGGACATGCCATACAGAAACTTGGGATTGTTGCTACCATATGAATTATTTATATATAGCTAGACACAACCACAGAGAGATGTGAAGCCTGTTGCCCATGCCCAGCTAGTCCACACCCTAGTAGAAGGCATAACCTGCAGATACATAGGATACTACATCATAATCAGGGGACCATACCTCAATGCTTCAGCCTCTCTATGCTAGATAGACCCATGAGAGATATATTGGGATGAGAGTGTCTCCTAAGAAGTTCCATATTAATGTATTTGGCTTAGACATCATTTTGTACCCATCACCTATGTATTGTTCACTGTTTATTCTCTGTTTAGTTAGTCGTAGCATTAGATGAGAGCTATCTTGGGACTTGCAAAATTCTTTGAATTTTCATACGCAACATTTTGGCCTCATAGGCTAATTTGGCCTTTTATAGATGTTAATATAACTTTCTTCTCTCTCTCTCTCTCTCTCTCTCTCTCTCTCTCTAGATCACTTCCAAAGTTTAGTTTGCAAGGTGTGTTTTAAGTGGCTCTTATGACTTGGTGGTGGGAAGCATCAACCTTTGGTGGAAATGGGTATGTAGCACTCTTCATGTCTATTTTTGTGATTGTTTTATAAGGATAGTGCTACATAGTGTGGGTTTTCCAATGAGATGAAGAATGTTATTACATGGTTTCCATGGATGTAAAATTAGATCCTTTTATTTGATTTCATGATATTATGTAGTATTAAAAAGACCTTGATAAGGATACTTGAATTAACTGGGTGGATATACCTCAGTCATTCTAATATCAATTTATACTATTCAAACAACATGACCTTCCAAATATGGACAATGTAGCCAAGATAAGGTTGTCTCTTCTAGCTACCCTTAGCTATGTAAACAACAATTTTATTTTGGTTACTTTACTGTAGCAAGTTGAATAGTACATGCAATTCTAGGAGACCAAGAGAGTGCAGGCAGCCAAAATCCAGCTAAAAGCTAGCTAGTTGTCTTAAGGGGATGAACCAATTGATTTTTTATTTCAAGCACTTAAAAAGGAGGGGAAGAGGAAATTCATTACTTGCATTAAAGCTGCAGATGGTGCTAAACTTATGTTCACTGAAGAAATCCAACAAACATCCTATGGTCACCTGTTTGATATAGCCAGATAGCCCCATGGTGGCTCGTTCAATTACAAACAGAAACTAGCAACCTTCTTTGAGGAGAGTGAAGTGCTCTTAACGAAGATGGAAAAATGGCACCTTGGGAAGCCCTTCTTTGAACAAGAAGTGGAGTTTGCCTTACATAGATTGAAGGTGTTGAGATGGCAAGCTCAACACGTGCGGACATTGCCGCCTGGCTAGATGAGTCTGCACGTCTACACTTAGCATGTTAGTGGTCATTATGATACTCACATGGCCATGACTTATCACTTATTATATTTAGTTTATTACACCTACCTACAGCTAGCAAATATATAGTGCCAGTCGATTAGTATAGTCGGTTATGCACTGTTTGACTTAGTAGGCCACTTTCCTTTATATTCTATCTTGTGTACATTGTATAGTGTGTGGAAGAAGAAGAAGAAACCAACAAGAAAACGTTTTGGCCTCCATCCCTCTTCTTGTGTTCTTGAGTGAGTTTCCTCTTGTGTATACAGTGTGTGTTTGATGCAGTAGCTCAAGCAAATCCCCCCATCACGTGATTCTTGACATGATATCAAATCTGCACCACTGAGAGAAGCTAATTTTAAAGGTTGAAGTGAAGGAGAAGAAGCAAGGTTCAAGCAAGCAAGCAACGAGTAAGAAGCTCTCATATTCTTCCACTCTCTCTTAGATAGTGCCTGTGGAGGCACCAGAAGCAGGATCGAGCAAAAATCTCAAATTGCTGTGAGATTTGGTGTGCGAGCAAATCACTATATATTTTGCAAATCGGTGTCCGGCAGTTATTTTGGGCATCTGAGGCCCTTTCAGGCCTTGTTTTAGAGCCGCAAGGTTGCGGACATCAGTTTTAGGGTACATTGTGATTTCAACTGTATTAAACCGAAAGTGGATGCACATGTTACAGATTTCGAATCTGTAATTTTTGAGGTGTTTGCAGGAAGCAAACATAAGGTTTATTTGCAAACAGGTTGCAGACTACATATACTATTGAGCAATCAGTGAAAAAGGTTGCTTGGTGTAGTGTTGTGCACGTGTTGTGAAAGATTGCAGAAGACTAGCTTGCTGTGTTGTATCCTTGTTTGTGATAATGGTAGATAATAGTGGAAATCCCATTATTGAGAAGCTCGACAAGAACAAATACCCTTCATGGAAGTTCTGTGTGACGAATTTCCTCACTGGAAAGGGCCTTTATGAGTTTGTCTTGGGTGAAGAAAAGGAGCCAGAGCTGGGTATCCCTCCAATTGCAGATGAGTTAAAAGCATGGAAAGAGTGGAATGCGAAAGACAAAAAGATGATGTATTGGCTATTTGCAGTCATTGATGAGTAAAAAGCATGGAAAGAGTGGAATGCGAAAGACAAAAAGATGATGTACTGGCTATTTGCAGTCATTGATAATACTATGCTGGGACATATCAAGAATGCAGAAACTTCACATGCATCTTAGACAATTTTTGAGAGCATGTTTTCAATAAATACAAAGGCACAAAAAATTCAACTCAAGAAAGAGTTGAATGCCTTGAAGAAAGGGAAAATGTATGTCAATGAGTATGTGTTGAAGGTGAGGAGCAATGCAAATGCTTTAGCAGCGATTGATGCAATGCCGGATGATGATGATTTGGTTTCATCCACTCTGAGTGGCCTTAACAATGAGAACACATGAAAATCATTTGGTGCTTCAGTATATGTACGAAAGCCATTTCCAGATTTTGATGAGCTGATCTCTCTCATGATTATTGAAGAGATCAATATGCAGGATGATTCGTCTGAAAGAAATGGTGAACAAGTCCAAGCATTTTACTTGAGTTCAAGAAGGGGACGTGGTAGATCCTCTTCGAGAGTCCGTGGTATGGGACATGCTGATGATAACCAACAAAATAGGTTCAATCAATAGTTTGGTGAAATGCAGGTTTCTAGAGGTAGAGGAAACTTTAGATGCAGGGGGAGCTTTAGAGGAAGAGGTGGATGGCAGAACAGAGGCTCTAGAAATTTTGCTATTGTTTGCCATTACTGTGGCAAAACATGACATATCGCAGTCAATTGTTATGCTAAGAGGGATGATATTCACAGTGGTAAACTGTAGCAAGAAAACTATGTATCGTCTTCACGACAAAATGAAGACAAAAATGAGCATCTGTTTGTTATGCAGCATATAATGAATACAGTTATAGGAAAGGGGACACATGATGATGTATGGTATGTCGATTTAGGTGCATCTAATCATATGACCAATCATGTTGAATGGTTTGGAGAGATGTAGGACTTACAGAACCCAAGTTATGTGCAGATGGGTGATGATTCATGCCACCCATTTCACACATTGGAAAGGTTCCCTTGTCCTTGTATGATGGCCAGACAAAGAGTCTGACAAATGTATTACATGTGCCATCAATTACAAAGAATTTAGTGTCTATTGACTCGCCAAATGGTAGAGCAGGGATTGCAGGTCCGATTCAATGCAAAAGGTTATTTTATAGAAGACTTTAATGATAAGTGCAGGTTAGTCGCAAAAGGAAGTAGAGTTGGTCGAACGTTCACTTTGGATGCTAGAATTCCTGCAATGAATGTTGCTATGTATGCTAAAGGAAAAGGAGTAGTTGCAGATATTTAAATATGGCATAAATGTATTAGACATGCAAATGTGCAAAGGCTAAAATTAGTGCAGTCCAGAGGATTGGTTACAGGGTTGCCTTCTTTTAGAGCTGCAGAATTGCATAAAGTCTTTGAAGCATGCCAGTTTGGTCAACAGGCAAGACAACCCTTCTCGCATGATAGAAAAGTGAGTAGAAAAATACTTGATGTAGTGCATATAGATGTTTGGGAGCCTACACAGAATGTATCTCTTGGTGGCAGCAACTACTTTGTCACATTTATTGATGACTGTTCAAGGAAGTTATGGGTATACTTCATGAAGGAAAAAAGTGATGTGTTTGAGCACTTCAAATCTTTTAAGGCAGATGTTGAAATAGAAACATGCTTAAAAGCAAAGTACTTGAGATCAGATGGAGGGGGAGAGTACCTCTCTAATGAGTTTAGTGGCTTCTTGAGGACTCATGGGAGAAAGAGGCAATTTACTTGCAGGTATATCCCATAGCAAAATGGTGTTGCAAAAAAAAAAAACAGGCATATTACAAAAGTTGCACAAGCATTAATGGATGAAAAGAATATGCCCAAACATTTTTTGTCTAAGGTTGTCCATACTGTTATCTACATTATGAATAGAACTCCCACAGCTGCAATTCAAGGGATGACTTCTGAAGAATGCTTTACTGGCAAGAAGCCCAATGCATTGTACTTGAAGGTATTTGACTGTGTTGCATACGTTCATGTGCCAGATGAGCTATGGTAGAAGCTTGATCCAAATGTAAAAAAATGTGTTTTTATTGGATACTCTTTAGAGCAGAAAGGGTATCACTATTATAACCCTGTCACAAGTGAGTTCAGAGTGAGCAGGAATGTTATCTTTGATGAGATGGGAAGTTCGTATACACATGCTAGTGATGTTTTGGATGATGATAATGATCAGGACAGCTATGTGTAGAAAGATAAATAAGAATCACAGTCTTAGTGGACCAGAAACATCATCTAGTACTACACCTACAGTGAGCCCTTGGTCTGGGAGACTAAGGAGTAGCCCCACATCTTCAAGTGGATCTATAAGTGTTGCAGGGAAGGACAAAGGAATGAAGAAAGTGTTGGATAGTAATGATGCATCTACCAGTCATTTGGGATTTAATGGAGATTCTAGTGGTTTGGAGAGTTTGGATGATGAGCTTGGCATTCCTTCATCAGTTAGGACACCAGGTGTATAGAGAGCTCATAGTAATTTAATGGCTCCATTGAGTGATCCGGTGGTATGCAGATCTAGTAGGGTCAGATACCCTGTTAAAAGATTTGGTTTTGAAGGTTATGCAGCTCACCATTATGCTTATATGGTGAAACTAGTTGAGGATGTTGAGCCCACTTATTTTGAGGATGCTATTGGTCATGCTCATTGGGATGCAGCAATGGATGAGGAGATGGCTGCATTAGAAGCCAATAAGACTTGGGATTTGGTACCCTTACCTAAGGGTAAGAAAGCTATTAGCTATAAGTGGGTTTACAAAGTCAAGCATAATGTAGATAATTCAGTTAACAGGTATAAGGCTAGGCTGGTTGCAAAAGGCTATGCTCAAACATATGGAATAGATTATGAAGAGACATTCAGTCCAGTTGCTAGGATGGAAATTGTTAGGTATGTGATTGCCTTGGCAGCAGCCAAAGATTGGAGTTTGCAACAAATGGATATTAAGAATGCCTTCTTGCATAGTGAATTGCAAGAAGAAGTGTATATGGAGCAGCCATCAGGTTATAAGGATTTAGAGCATCCCGCATATGTGTTCAAGTTAAAGAAGGCGCTCTATGGGATGAAGTAGCCACCTAGAGCATGGTCTGACAAGATTGGAGAGTATCTTGTCAATATTGAATTTTGTATTTCTAATGCTGATCACTCACTTTATGTGAGAAGGGGAGATGCAGGTTTGGTCATCATAGTCATCTATATGGATGACTTGATTATTACAGGTGGCAGTGAGAATGGGATTGCTGAAATTAAGGACTTCTTGAAGAAGAAGTTTGAGATGAAAGATTTAGGTGAGCTGAGATAGTTTCTTGGTATTGAGGTGATTAGATGTGATGATAGTATATGGCTGTCCCAAAGGAAGTATGGCTTGGATATGTTATCCAAGTATGGTATAAGAGCATGTAAGCCTCTTTCAGTACCATTGGAGCAAAATGTGAAGTTGAGTGTCGACGTTGGGGATGAGATAAAATACCTTACTATGTTTAGGATGATAGTAGGGAGTTCGATTTACATGACTATCACAAGGCCAGACTTGAGCTATGTTGTTGGCCTTGTTAGTCAGTTTATGCAGATGCCTAGAAAGCCTCATTTGAATGCAGTTAGACGTATATTGAGGTTTGTGAAGTCCACTTTACATTATGGACTTTTTTATGAGGCAGGTAAGGATGTATAGGTATTTGGATACACGGATGCAGATTGGGCTGATAGCATGTCAAACAGAAGATCTACAAGTGGGTTCATGTTTTCCCTTGGTAGTGCATCAATTACATGAAGTAGCAAAAAGCAACCTACAGTAACACAATATTAGTGAGTTTGGGAATCTCCCAATTCCCATTTTTTGAATACTAAAAAGGTGGCACACGGATAACATGCCCATAAGTTTCTCAAAACCATATGATGTGACCTATCATTGGAAAGTGCTTGAAAAATGAAATCTATTGAGCTATAGAGCACTCAATTTGGAGTTATAGTGTTCAAGTTATGACAAATCCAAAGATTTTACCATGTGTCCCAAACTTATGGGAAATTCCCATATTCCCCAATATGATATTCAATTGCTTTATCGAGTACAGAGGCTGAGTATAAAGGTGCTGCTATGGCAGCATGTGAGGTGGTATGGCTACAAAAGTGTCAGAGAGAGAACTAGGGAGAGAGAAAGAGGAGAGAGAAGACTGCATAAGAGAGAGAAAGACTACAGGATGAGAGAGAAGAAGAGTGATGAGGAGAGAGAAAGACTAGATTTGGAGAGAGAAATACAGGAAAGAGGGAGAAGCCATAGAAGTTGTGAGCAAGATGGGAGAGAAAGACTGTAATTGTATTAATATGTCAAAAAGATGTGAAAAATTACATATCCTCTCCTTTTATACCAATGTCAGTGTGACATTGCATAATATTTATATTATTTACACTAAATCCTTATTCCTAGCTTCTTATAATCTATCCCTTCCTAAAAGTTTTTGTCCTAAAAAACAAACCTGGAATACTAGAAAAAGATGGATAGAAGAGAGTACTACTCTATTTTTACAGCTTTATAAATGGGAAATGAATGAAGTATGACTAACTATATGGACTAAGATTGAAGAACAGAAGTAAGCCTCATCTATATACATGATTTGGAGTACTTCAAAAGTATATGGATCCATAAAGTCTTCAACAAATAATCTCAAAACAAAGTAGACAGCTTGTTGCATAAACAGACCCTGTTGAACCAAATTTGCCATAACTTCTAGTAGAAGTGTCCAAATGAGACGTACCATGTATCAAAACAAAGCTCTTAAAGAGTACTTTTAGCCCATGTAGATAAAATAATTCTGAAAACTAGGCACGATAAAAATTGTTCTAAAACAGTGTGCTTCCTGATCCTGTCTGTATCATCACTAGCTCCATAATCAATAGGCTTCACCCACCAATGTATCCCTTAAGAAAGGAAACTCATCCAATATAGAATCAGGCCTCCAAGAAGCTTACTCAGGTGGTAAACCTCTCCATTTGATCAAATATTCCACGATAGAACAAGATCAAAACTTCTTCTCATGTTGACCTATAATAGCCTCTCTGGGATGTACTGAATAAGACCGTCTTCATCAATAGGTGGCAGGTCATCAACTATATCCACTGGATCACCATAAAAGGGCTTGAGTTGACTAACATGGAAGACATTATGAATCTTTGTGGAAGAGGGAAGCTCTAGTCTGTATGCCAAATCTCCAATTCGCTTAAGGATCCGGTAAGGACCATAAAACTTGTGGGCAAGCTTATTACTAGATCCATCTTTTAATGTAGAGTACTTATACTTGGGTACCTTTAGTAAAACCAACTCTCCTTCTTGGAACTATAAAGGCCTCCTCTTCTCATCAGCATACATCTTCATTTGATCTTGAGCCTTCCTTAGATTCACCTTACACTGCTGAAGAAGGGTTTGCATTCTTTCTAACTCTTCCTTCCCATGAGGATTGATTCTTTCATTAAAGATCACTGTGGGTAAGGGCACCTTGTAACCATACAAAGCCTCAAAAGGTGAAACTCCTATACTAGCATAAGTAGAATTGTTATAAGCAAACTCAGCCAAGTGTAACCAAGAATCCCATGAAGTTTGGACATTATAGCAAAAATGGTGAAGATAAGTCTCCAACCATTTATTAACTCTTTTTGTCTGTCCATCAATTTGGGGATGATAAGCTGTAGATGGAGCCAATTTAGTGCCCATAGATGTAAATACCGCATGCCAAAAGTTACTCATAAACTTTTAGTCTCTATCATGGACAATCACATGCGGTAATCCATGTAGTCTAAAAATCAGCTCCATAAACTGATTGGCCACTTGAGAAATAGTAAATTGAATCTTGGCTAGAATAAAATGGGCTGTCTTGGTGAGTCTGTCTACCACCACATATATACTATTCCATCCCTTCTTGGTATAGTAGGTAAGCTAGTAATAAAATCCATAGTAATATGGGTCCATTTACCTGTAGGAATAGGTAATGGCTGTAACAAACCTCCTGGCTTATGGGTGCTGTCCTTATTCTGCAGACAAGGTATACACTTCATAACAAAGTCCTTGACATCTTTCCACTGTCCTTTCCAATAGAAACTTTTATTGATCCTGTCATAGGTCTTGAAAAATCCTAAATGTCCAGCTAGAGGCAAAGAATATAGTTCCTCCATAATTTTCCGCGTAAAAGAAGAGGTAGAAGGAATAACAATCTTGCCTTTCACCCAAATAAGGACATTTTTAAGCTGATAATGTGAGTTTTCTTCCATAAGACCTTGCCGTAATTTCTAAAAAATATGGTTGAATTCTTCATCCAGAAGATAAGCCTCCTGTAATTCTTCAATTCAATCATTATGCAATTCTATCATAGCTGAAACTTTGCAAGCCCACATACGAGAAAGAGAATCAGCCATTATGTTATCTTTGTCCCTTGTATGAGTGATGTCAAAATCATAATTCTGTAATGTAGCTACCCAATGACGTTGCTTTGGAGTAAGATTGGACTGAGTAAGGAAATACTTAAGTACCCTGTGATCACTGTGTACTCTGAATCGGCTGTCATATAAGTAATGGTGCCACTTCTTAATTACATGCAAGATAGCCAACATCCCCTGGTAAAAAACATTCATGACCATTTCTTTATTTATAAGCTTACGGCTCTCAAATGCAATTACTCCATGCTCCTGTAGCAAAACAGTCCCAATGCCACGGCCACTAGCATCACACTGTATAGTAAATTGTTTGGAAAAGTCTGGGCATACTAAGATAGGAGCAGAGGTAAGGAGTTTCTTTAACTGGTTAAAGCTGTCATCTGCAAGAGCATCCCAAAAGAAAGCCTCCTTCTTCAACCTATTAGACAAAGGAGCTGCAATGGCCGCATAATGCTTAATGCATCAGCAATAGAATGAAGATAAACCAAGAAATCCTCTAAGAGAGGTAGTAGTAGTAGGTGTTGGCCAATCTTTTATACATTGCATCTTCTTGGGATCAGCATGTATTCCTTTTTCACTGACAATATGTCCCAAGTCAGTAATAATACCTTGTGTGCCCATGAACAAAGACATAGGGAATGACATGAGGCCATATTATCTCTTGGGATCAGCATGTATTCCTTTTTCACTGACAATATGTCCCAAGTCAGTAATAATACCTTGTGTGCCCATGAACAAAGACATAGGGAATGACATGAGGCCATATTATCAAGAATGGAGCAAATGGTTTTGTCAACTAATCAAACAAAGTCTTCCATTGAGAAGTTGGTGGACTCAACGACTCAAACAAAGGGTTCTATTGATAAGTTTGTAGAATCTAATGCTCAACTTATGGCACAATTCTCCCAATGGATGCAAATGCAAATGGGATCAAAAGAAGCTAAGGAGAAAGCTTATTCAAACAATGAGCCTTCAGTCCCACTTCAGTCATCTAACCAAAATGGTCATGGACCTCAGGGGGGTCACTCATGAATATATGTATATATAAGGCGAGTTCAAAATAAGGGGTTTTTAAAACACCATTTTTATACATTTTTAACATATAGAAGGGTGTCACATAAAGGGGTTACTTACAGATTGAATAGAAAAGGGTTGTGTTATATTCAAGAAAAATTCACATATTAGGATATTTATAAATAGACTACGAGCACACGTTATATATAGAAATATATATAGTGAACCCCCTGAGTCATGGACATGGGATTATTGGAAGAAGAGGCATCCCAAATAGCCAATATGAAGTAGGAAAGGCTTCACAATGGCATGATGACTATTTGGGCAGTTTGAATGGAGCTAATTCTCAAGCTTTTGGGCTGAATACTCAAATTCCTAGGGGTTCTCTACCAACATGAAGATTACATAGTAGTTCTTAGCCACCTGTTGGCAGATTTCCATCTCAATTTGGGGGTTCCATACATGGTAATCATGATCATCCTATTTTGGGATAGCAACCATTTCATGAAAGAGAGCTAAAGGACAAGATTGTTCTAGCTAAATTTAATGGTCAGTCATCTTCACCATCTGATTTAGAGGAGTAGACCTCTAAGATGGAATCCTACTTTGACATATTCCCTAAAACTGATGACATGAAGATTCATTTTTCTTCCTTGCATTTGGAGGGATTTGCCCATACTTGGTGGAGTTATATAAAAAAAGAAAACATACTTGTAGAGAATTGGAAAGCTTTCAAGGCACTTATGGTTGAAGTATTTGTCTCCCCTCTTGAAAAAGAGAAATTAGCATGGAGATGGTATGGTTTGGAACAAAGGGGCCTAAGTGTAAAAGAGTACACTAACCAATTCCTCAACCTAACCATGTATGTGGAAAGCATCTGTGATGAGGCTAAGCTCCATAAGTTTATGTATGGTTTAGAGCCATCTTTATCAACTGATGTTATGGCACAAAATCCTACTTCTCTCTTTAAGGCTATTGAGCTTGTGGAGTGCTATGCAAGAAAGTATAGAAGAGAATCTTCATTTCAGCCTGGTTTTGGACAGCCAAGGACTGTTTTTAAGCAAGGGCAAGTTGGTAACACTTATGGCAACAATCATGTGCCAAATGGGAGTTTACGGGTACCAACTTATCCTCCATTCAATGCTTCTAGACCTCAAAGTAATTTCAGGACAACAAACAGTCCAAGAGTTGACTTCAAACAAGGGGACAGTAAGCCAAAATCCATTTCAGCCAATACGAATACTAAATCTATTCCTATGGATCTTTATAAAGAAAGAAAGGAGAAAGGCTTATGTTTCAAGTGTGGAAAAAACTATACACCTGATCATGCCTCAAAGTATGTATACAAGAGGATTTCGAATATGACATGGATGAAGCTAATGCAATTGCACTTAATGATGCTGAAAATGAAGATCTTGAGGAAGAACTTGGGCAAGAGTATTTCTATGATCCAGCCGACTCTTTTCCTTTTGATCCAGGTGGAAGTGTTCCTTTTGATCTAGATGAGACTTGTTATGAGCCGCTTGCTGCCAGTAATTGTTCTATTTCTATGGATGCTTGAGCAGGATCTAAGAGCCCTAATACACTCCGTATGAAGGGAAGCATATGTGGAAAGCTAGTATTCATTCTGATAGATAGTGGCAATACTCATAGTTTTGTGAATAAGTCCATCATGGACAAGCTGAATTGTGTTTCCACAGATTTACAACAGCCCATTAAAGTTCAAGTGGCCAATGGTGAAGAGGACATCGACACACAGATATGCCCACAGGTTTCTTTACAGTTGGCTGAAAATTTTGAAGCAAAGGTAAACCTGATCACTTTGGAAATGGGGCCTATAGACATTGTACTCAGCTGTGATTGGTTGATGACATTAGATAGGATCATTATGGATTTCTCACAGTTGTATATGGAGTTTATCTTCAATGGACAACTTATCCATTTATAGGGGATTCCTAGTAGATCAGATTTTCAGCTTATTACCATTCAACAACTCAAAAGGGAGTACAAGAGGTGCTCACAAATATTTGTTTTACATTTGATTATAGAAATGCAGAATCAACCCAATAATTCAACAAACCATCCAGCTTTGACAACTCTTCTTAAGGAGTATAGAGATTTGTTTGAGATACCTACTTCATTGCCTCCTAAGAGAGCAGTAGATCACCCCATTGATTTGGAGCCCCACTCAAAGACAATCAATAAGCCACCTTACAAATTATCAAAGTGTGAACGAGAGGAAGTAGCCAAGCAAATCAAGGAACTTCTTGAGATGGGATTCATTGAACCAAGTTTTTCACCTTATGCATCTCCAATCCTATTAGTCAAAAAGAAAGATGGATCTTTCAGAATGTGCATTGACTACAAGGATCTTAATAAGATCATAGTGAAGAACAGGTATCCGATACCCAGGATTGATGATTTGCTTGATGAGCTTAAGGGGGCTCGATTTTTTACGAAGATTGACTTGGGATCAAGGTATCATCAGATTCGCATTGGAGAGGATAATGAAGTCAAGACTGCTTTCAGGATTGATCGTGGGCTCTATCATTTCTTAGTGATGCCATTTGGGTGAGGCTCTTCAGGTCTTTCTTGAGGTGTATCATCCAACATGAAATCCCTGATTTACTAAGCATAATCTTCTTGGGCCTTATTTTTACCCTTACGTCCTGCCATAATAGTGCAGTCTTGCAGTACCCCATGTCAGAAAAATGGCTATAACTTTTGCTAGGGAACTTTGATTTAAAATTTTTTTAGTTTAAATCGAAGCCAAGAATTCCCTCTTCGAGATGAGCTATATCATGCTAATGCAAGATAGTAACCCCCCAAATCCTATAGAAGGCTGGATAAGACCTGTGGGTACCCTGTAGTACCTCCACCTGTACTTCAGTAATGAGCTATAGCATACTATAACAGATTTAGGATAGAAAATTCTGTAGCTAGATTTATGAGTTTGAACTGTCCAGGCCTGCACCCTATCTAAACCTATAATAAGTACCCTATTTTGATCGTGTAATGCAAGATAGTAACCCCCCTTGTAGAAGGTTGGATAGGACCTGTGGGTACCCTGTAGTACTTGCACCTGTACTTCAGTAATGAAGGGAGTACCTGTAACCACCTGTAAATGCCCTGTAAGTGTCCTATAAATTCCTTGTTTTACCCTGTTTTGAACCTGTAGGTACTTGAGCCTTTGGAAAGTCTTCAATCTTCAATTCTCCACTCGTTGTACCTATGTGAGGGATACAACGGCATGACAGGATCCCTACACAGGCTCCGAATCACCGGGAGGTGGGCAAAGTTTCCCCCGGGTCGGTTGGTTGCACCCCTTCGGGATCTTTGATAGTGAGGGAGGGTCACCTCTCTTTTGTCCCACTATCTCCCTCGGCATCCATCTTTTTCCTCGGTGGGTATATCAACATGGCAGTAGCTAGTAATCTAATCAATTAGCATGAGATGCATTTCTGAAATATTCATTCAACCTTTCATGAGATGCAATTGAATGGAATCTTGAAAGTTTGGATAGGGGAAGGGTCTTACCAATGCAATTCAGTGACTCACTGATTGCTTTAGTACTTACCCTTGTACAATATTTCAGCTTGTCAAGGTTATGCATCAAGCTTGTCAAATTATATCTATGATGAAGTAATGATTGAATCAAGATGAAATTCAATGGAATAGGTTGAAATCAATGAAAATTAACACTAATCTCTGATCTATTGATCAATAAACTCCCATCAACAAGTGGAAAAGCAATAGAAAATGGATTATTGAGAGATTTCAGAGATTAGTATAAGAAATACCTCAATTAAGCTTGAAGAATATGGTAGATGTCAACTCCAATCCCATTGATGGAAGATTTCTTCAAATTCCACCATAAATACATCATAAAGCTTGAAATATCCATAGAATCAGTCCATACAAGCTCCAATATGATTAAATCCGTGAAGAATCAATGCCTTGTCCTTGCTTGAACACTTGAATATCAAAGATTCAAGCCTCTTGAAGAAAAGCCCCAAAATAATCCTTCCATTTGAGCTCCAATGTCCTCCGCGGGCTAAAATCTCCTCAATGTCTTCAATATTGGAGTCTATCAGACTTGTACATAGCACTAGAGAAGCCTTGGAGGTCGGAGAAGTCCAAAATTTGAAGAAATTTGAGCTTCCAAATCTGTGGCTATGGCTACCTTGCTGTGTCTTAGGGTTTTGAACAAAGAAATTGATGATTAGAGTTCTCCTACAGCTGAGAGTTGCTGTAATAGATATTGATGAAGTGCTTCAAGACAAATGATCAATCAGTGGAAGATCTAGAGCAGATCAAGTAGAGATGGAGAGTAGGGAATTCAGTGCAAATTTCAGTACATTTTTCGGGCTGTATTCTGCTCCATTTCTTGCATCATTACCTGATTAGGATACTCCTCTTGAAGCTCAAGTGACAAAGAATCTTTGCCCCATGCTTTGGCAGTGAAAGATGATCAGTAGAGAGAGATCTTTGAAGATTTCTTAGTAGCCACCATGAAAGCTTCAACCAAAAGCTTAAAAGAGAGATAAGAGAAGCTCCCTTTTGAAAAGTAACTGGAGTTTAACCTCTAACTAAGCCCGATTAATCTTCCTTTACTCTAGTTATCTCCAGTTTTGCATGAAGCTTGATGATGACCTGCCACTTAAGCCATCCTCCACTATATCTGACCTTGGATATCTCCAGATGTAGTCTCTTACTAATTGTAGATGATCTGCAGTACTCCACTAGTCACTGTCTTGTACAATTTTTGTCTGAAATTGATTTTGATAGAGGAAAATAGAACTGAAAATAGAAGAAAAAGAATGGATCAAAGACCAATGCTCTGATACCACTTGTCAGAGAGAGAACTAGGGAGAGAGAAAGAAAAGAGAGAAGATTGCATAAGAGAGAGAAAGATTGCAAGAAGAGAGAGAAGAAGAGTGATGAGGAGAGAGAAAGACTAGATTTGGAGAGAGAACGATAGGAAAGAGGGAGAAGCCATAGAATCTGTGAGCAAGATGGGAGAGAAAGATCGTAATTGTATTAATATGTCAAAAAGATGTGAAAATTTACATGTCCTCTCCTTTTATACCAATGTCAATGTGGCATCGCATAATATCAATATTATTTACACTAAATTCTTATTCCCAGCTTCTTACAAAAAGTTATTAGGTGATTTGGACGCGCAGGGAGATGGTCCAGTTGTCATTCATTGTGACAACATGAGCAGCATACAGCTAGCTAGGAATCCAGTGTTCCATACTAGGACAAAACACATTGAGGTGCACTACCACTTTGTGAGAGAGAAGGTACTTGCAGGAGAGATTGACTTGGTATATGTTAGCACACAGGATCAGATAGCTGACATTTTCACAAAGGCATTGGGTGCAGAGAAGCTTCGAAAGTTCCGAAGCTTACTTGGAGTTGAGCTTGAGGGGGAGTGTTGAGATGGCAAGCTCAACACGTGTGGACATTGACGATGGACCACCTAGCTAGATGAGTCCGCACGTCTACACTTAACATGTTGGTGGTCATTATGATACTCACATGGCCACTGACTCATCACTTATTATATTTAGTTTGTTACACCTACCTACAACTGGCAAAGATATAGTGCCAGTCGATTAGTGTAGTCGATTATACACTGTTTGACTTAGTAGGCCACTTTCCTTTATGTTGTATCTTGTGTACATTGTATAGTGTGTGGAAGTAGAAGAAGAAACTAGCAAGAAAACGTTTTGGCCTCCATCTCTCTTCTTGTATTCTTGAGTGAGTTTCCTCTTGTGTATACAATGTGTGTTTGGCATAGTAGCTCAAGCAAATCCCCCCATCACGTGATTCTTGATAGAAGGATCATTGGGGAAATGATGCAGCCCTAACGAGCTACCTGTAGAGTTTTACAAGTCTATATGGGACACATGTGGCAAAGACTTTACGTCTTTCCTCAATGCATGGATGAAGGCTAGCTCTATCCTTACTATAAATCATGCGAGACTAATTAAGCTTATTTTGAAGTCTACTGATAGAATGAAGATGGGGTATTTGTGTCCCCTCACGATATTGAACGTGTCCTATATGCAAGTTGTCAAAGGTGATAGCATTGCGACCCAAGTACATATTGGCTAGGGTCATACATAATAGACAATATGGGTGGAAAATACAAGGTGCGATCCTCAATCTAGCCTCTGCAATGGATTGGGTAATTTCCAGTGGCCAAAGGTCCATCCTTATCAACATGGACTTTGACAAGGCTTCCAACCGCATTTCTTGGGACTTTATCCTGGTTACCATGGAGGTCTTCGGATTCGATTTGAGTTGCACTGCTATAATTAATGCCTTGTTTAGTAATGCTGTTGCCGAGATTTCTATCAATGGCTCTTAAACTAAATTCTTTGATCTTAAGAGATCCATTAGGCAAGGGTGCCCCTCCTTTATGCTATTGTGATTGATCCTCCTTTAAGGAGGCTCGATTAGTTGGTGTAAAGAGGATCCCTCAAGCCACTGCACCATCCAGAAGACAATTACTTGGTGGCACAATTCTTCGCAGATGACAACTCTAATGTTGTCTCAGCTGATAAGAATCAAGTTGAGCTCCTCCTTGAAGTGTATCAACTATTCTCAGAAGTGTTTGGATCTCAAGTGAGCTGTACCAAGACAAAATTACTGTATTTAGGAGCTCACCACCCACTTGATCAGATTTATCACTTTGGCTTCAAAGTCATCAAGAAAGGGGACATTTTCAAGTACTTGGGATGTCGACTAGGGCTTGACTTGACGCAACAAACAAAGGCTCAACTAGTTTCTATCCAAGGTCAAGGTAAGGCTACCAAACGCGCATCTAAAATGACAACCTTTGGAGGTGGGTTAGTAGTTTTGAGCTCAATGCTTGTGGCCACTTTTGTCTTTATACCAATTGTTTTGGCCTTTAGTACCCAATGTTGGAATTCACTGGAAAGAATCTTTCGCAACTTCTTATGGTCTTTTGGTGACAAGAATCAGTGGTATTACATTTCTTGGGAGCTTGTAACAACAGAAGAACCTGAAGGTGGTCTTGGTGTTGAGTCCTTGAGAGATAAGGCAAAGAGGCTTCTCTTTAAGTTGGTAAAGAGAATTGATTGCCCCCAGCCATGGGATGTTGTGATAAGGTATTGGCTCTCTCACAGCAAGATATATGTGATCCCTAGTGCCAATGGGAAGGTCTCAGGTGGTCCGATGTCCTTTTTTGCAAAAGACTCCAAGTCAAAATTGGTGGATTAGACCTTGTTCACAACATGATTAAGGAGTGGAAGCCATTGCTTAGTGAGGCTGATTGGTGTAGGATACAAGATGGGCGTGGTGACCCTAGTCTATTGAGAGTCATTTAGCTCTCCCCTGAAGCATTTGAAGGAGATTACTTGCCAGTTTGCTGATCAACCTAGACTTGCTCAATGTATGTTTAGCAAGGGCATGTGTTGTTGGGGAGACCTATGGGAGAAGAATGAATCTCGTTGGTACTCTGAGGTTGAAGCTAAAAGAATGTTTGGGCTCACTAACAAAGAAGTGATGTGGTTGAGAAGAATATTCTCAAGGCTTAAGCAATCATGGCCTACCTCCTACACCCCACGAGATGTTAGCCTGCTAAAATGCTTTGAGACTGAAAGGGGTAAACCTCTGGAAGCTATTAAAAAGAGAAGTGACTATAGAGGAAGAGACATAAGACACATTCTCAAGGTGTATTGAGTATTGAAAGAGGATTTGTCCCAGGACCAAGATTAGAACCTGAAAAAGAAGAGTTGGGAGGGTTTGGGGAAGTATGCCTTCCCATAAGCTGAACATGGTCTAGCAAATGTTCTACTCTTCGTGCTCTTTGCAAATGTCATGTGGACTCAATCCAACATCTTTTCTAGAGTGTTTTGAAATCTAAAATATTTGGAGCGTGATTATGAATTGGATTGAGAGGGATGGTTTTTTCAACAAATTTGGTTTTAAAGTAGCTCTGTTTGGTGACTATGGACACCTTAACAAGGCAATAGTAGAGCTATGGGATGTGCTGAGATAATTCGGAATATATGGAGCTTTAGAATTAAGAAGCTTTTTGATAAGCTTTCTGTTAGAGGCTTTGATGTAATGAGATGTAAACGAGATGTAAGGAGGAAGTATTGATTGTTTTTAAGGGTTCGGGGAAGAAGTCTATCTTTAACGCTTATAGTTTTTTGTTAAAAAGCAGTAACTGTTTCGACAGTTGACCCATGGCCTTTTTAGGTTGACCTGCATGTCTTTACATTAATATTAACTTTGCATTATTTAAAAGAAGAGATAAGAATCCTTTTGGTAAGATAAATAGAAGGCATGACTTCAAGATAGCTTCCAAGAAATTGAGCTAATTGTAAAGTTCACGTTTTGGTTAGCAAGCCTAGAAATTGAGCTACTTGTGATGTTTAGGTTTTAGTTAACAAGCTTCATCTATATAACATTGCACATATTTAATTAATATAATTTTGCATTATTTAGAAAAGAAAGAAACCTTACTCTAATGCTTTTCGCACGATTAGGCCTATGTCGTCTCTCCAATTTCTAACTTTGCAAGTTCAAGGTTGAGTAAAAGCATTGCTCCTACTGGAAATGATAGAGAGAGAGAGAGAGATGACCGGGTGCAGCCGGTGGCAAATCCAGATCCACGCGCAATCGAGTGGAGGCTGAAGGGGAAGGCCAGCGGGGGTGCAGCCATCAGACTGCCAAGCCAGGAGAGGGAGCCAGCAATTCTCGTACCTATTTTAATATTGTAATTTAAGACAAATCAGACAAATGTAACAGAGCATAAAATATATTGCACCAATACAAACATAATTATGTCAGGCCATCCCACAGATCATAGGCGAGCCATCCATGATCATGCGTGCCGACGGTAACTAGAATGCGGCTGCTGCTGATGATGATCATGATTAATGAGATAATCGATAAAATTACCGTCGGATGGCGCGGCTGAGGGCGGGGCCTCGGACGTAGAGGCAAGGGTTATAGCACTGATCCACCCGCTCCAGCAACCCCAGCAGATGCAGCGACGCGGCCACCAGGTCGATGCCGCTGCCGAATGAGATGGACTGGGCCTGTCTCCAGTTCAGAGCTTGGACCCTCTCGGTCTCTTCCTCCTCATATTCTCCTGCGGTACTGATCTTCATCTCACTTCCCTCTCTATCTCTCTCCATCCCTTAATCTAATCTTCTTCTTTGCATGGACGAATTGCGGCACTACACGACACCACAAATAGACAGATGACACAGGAACAGGCGAGCGCGCGCGCGCGAGAGAGAGAGAGAGAGGCACTGTGGCAGCTCCCCAGGAGGTTGCGTTTTCAGCCAGAGTCAGCCCTTCGAGCAGGAGTTAACTCCCATGCACCAGGCGCGATCTTTATCTTGAGCGTGGCGTGTCACAGCTAGGCCACATATAATCCGAGATCGAGACAATATGTGGACAGTGGACTTCTTCAAAACATCTCCTACTTGCCCACGCTAGTTGCGTCAAAATATTGGAAGCCTTGCAAGACACGCTGCATCTCACATATACATATCTGTAAAGGCGTGTTGCGTTGACATACGACATCATCAACTTCTTCGACCTTTCCTCGTCGGTCAAGGTCGTTGCGCCAAGCAAATAGTTGAAGCCTTCCATGTACAAGGGTAGTACACCTTAAGAGTCTTGGTTTCACACCACCAAAACTTAGCCATCCAATGTTCAAAAAACTCACTTCCAATTGTATGCACAATTAGCACTTGATAAAGTAGAACAGATGTGGTCGGACGAACTTCCAAGGCTAGCATTCCATGGAGGATAGAATTTTAATTCGCTCACTTGAAGAACATTAGAAGGCTATATTATTCGCATTCACATTGCTTTGTTAACCAATACATGGTGCCTCTAAGGTGCATTATCTCCATTATGAGTTATCATTACATGACAATGTCCATCATGTTGATATGCTTGACTCATATAGTCCCAATTGTAAGTTGTATGTGAAAATCCCTTGTGCAACCATCCTATCTTTGATTATTAAGGTCATATGGCGTAGGCACATCCCAATGCAATAATGAAGATGTAAGACGACCTTAAGCATTTATGTCTCTCTCCTTGATGACAAAAAGACATGTAAGTTATGCACTAAAGAATTGACCATATGTAGTTTTTGCATTTGTATTCCAACTTGTGCATTGCACTCAATATTAGTGAGTTTTCCCAATTCCCATTTTTTGAATACTAAAAAGGTGGCCAATGGGGCTCCTCTCTCAAAGAAATTTGGAGTTTGGGAATCTCAAACATTGAATAGTTTATCATATAAGTAAATATATTGTTAAAGCTATAATCATATATTAGGAGCACTACATGATCAACATTAAAGCATGAGCATAATCTTGCATGAGAAAAGATAGAAGTAGTCTAAAGTATTGATGAAAATGTTGATTCTAACATAAGCAACCTTTAGAACCCCAAACTTTTCTAGGACAATGAATCTTATAGGATAGTGCACAAAAAGGAAGAGTTTGAAAATTTACAAATACCGTATGGGGTGCACCTATAAGAAATAATCTATATAACATGAGTTCAAAGGGTATTAGGAAATATCCTTTCTTCACATGCCATAAGGTCATAAAATGACCCCTTTTCCTTTACTAAACTTACTTATTTATTTAAATTTTAATTTAAAAATACCTTTTATAAATATAATCTTGTAATTTTTACTAAATAAAATACCATTTCTTTTGAACTCACATGGTATCTTTCATATTCTATAAGGTATACCCCCCAAGCAAATACCAAGATAACTATGGCTTAGAGAATGGAAGCCATGTTAGTATTCATTTGAATTACCATGGATGAAAACTTGTTGAGAGCTTAAACTTTAAAAGAAATAACTTTCACATCAAGGGCCTTCACATGCTAGTTATAACACTCTTCAAAGCTCATAAGTTCACATTCTTGTGACCAATCAAATCAATACTCTCTCCTCTATATGTCTATGCTGACATAACTTCTCCTCATACCCTTTCTAGCTAGAAATATCAAGTGTATTTGCATATTTCCTTCCCAATTATCCCATTGTTTCTTTTAATTCACTTTGAGCACACATTATATTATTGAGCTTCTCATGATCTTTCCCAGCAATATTTCCTTTTAACCCTTCTTCAACAAATCAACAAAGTTCTTACATATATGTTTTTTCCTGTTTACTAGTTTATTTTTGGGAAAATTTTTATATTTTTGTAGTTAAAAAAATAATTTGTCAAAATATAAAGACCTCCCTCTATTGGATCACTTTTCTACTTGAGTCTTCACATGTAATGGTCCTTCCATCATCCAAGCTTGCATGGATGCCTGACTGAAGTGTATGGTTGCATGACGGTTGATAGGACAACAAAGTGCAAACAATCATTGAGTCTGCTCAACTCTTGATACCCTCCTTTCCTATGATATCCACCCATTTTAGGACACGCCTATTGACCTATAATAACCTCTTGTAAGAGGATCAGCATATCCCAATACCCATATGTTCTGCGAGACTAGGCTATAATTGAGCAGCAATGTAAGCTCTTGCATCGTGGTTTCCTCTTCATCTTTCAATCCACTATTTAATTTTCTTGCCATGGATACTAAATTGCATTACCTACATGTGTGATACATATACATGACAACCAAAGCTACTATAATTGTGTCGCATTACAAGGTAAAATTATCTAACATGGTTTCCTCCTCACCATCCTGCAATTTACATAGACATTCTCCTTGCCTTGGCTACTTAGTTACTCTACCATTGTAGATAATCCTAAGAGGATAGCAAGGACCGTCTAGGCATTGGAGTTAGGGTCATAGGTTGTACAGGCCATGTACGAATGAAGCGTGTCGGTGTCACTCTTCCGAGTAAGTTGCATTGTCGTGCAATGCAACAGTCATCAATGTTGTTGCATGCCATGCAATTGTGGAGTATATCTCGATGCTCGCCTATTAGAACTCTCTATAGTTCTAATAGGTAGGCATGTTACAATGTTACAAGACATGTCACGGACAAGGATCACACAGCCAAAAGAAAACATAGAAAGACCAAGGAATCCCAATTCAAAAAGGGAATGAAGTAGCTCATTCTTCCCAAGCACGAAAAGTGGAGGAGAAAGAAAGCTCAGAAAAAACCTAGGAGACCACTGAATATTCTAGCAAGGTGCTCTCAAGGATGAAGGAGAGTACCAAATATTCTAGCAAGGCTCTCTCAAGGATGAAGGACATCTTGTCAAGGATGAAGGAGGTCCTCTCAAAGATGAAGGATGCTCTCTCAAGGATGAGGGAGAACCTCCAAGGGCACTCGCAAGGAAAGTGCGGGGCACAATGTAATTCATTTTATAAGAGTATCAGGCTCCCTTCTGTGCAAGTTGTAAACTCTAAACGGACATGGGTGAAGGGATAAGGCAACTAGAAAGGAATGTAGAAAGAGGACCTTGGCAAGATGCTTGGTCATGTAAAAAAGGGGATGGGTGCCCAAGGGATCTAGGTTTTTGTATATAAACTCAAAAAGTATATGAAAAGCTCATTCTTTGGTGTATGGCAAATGTGATCTCTCCTTCTTGCTTTCTTGTGTGTGCTTGAGAGAGGGTGTTAGGGAGTGAGTGTGTGAGGGTGAGGGATCGTGTAGAAGAAACTCTCCATCATCTCCTCTCTTCTTTTTCCCTTCTCTTCCCTTCTCTCAACTTGTGCGCAACTATGGAGGATGGAGCTTAAAGAAAGAGGCTTGAGGTTGCTTGAGCTTGCATCCTGAATCATGGAGCTACTGGCTTCTTGCTTGAGAGAGGAGGCTACTCATTCAGGCATCAAGGTAAGTTCACTATACCCCCATAGGATTGAAGGCATGTCGCCTAGACGAGAGATAACCATTTGGGCTCGCTTAAAACACTTGAAGCAATAAGCAGTCTGTGGGTCTTGGTGGTTGAGCGTGAGCTCCCACTACATTTCGGTTCTGTTGCCGAAACCAATGAATTCAAACTTGAGCACTTACGCGACTCAAATTGAGCGTCGAAGTAGGGTTGCATCCCCGATCCGATGCTTGAGGTAGGTAGGAGATTTGGGGTTTTCAATCTTCAAAAACAAGTAAGTATTTTAGGTTTTTGATGAGTAGACAAGTAGGAGGAATCATTTTAGTAATTGTATTTTGATTTTTGTTGCATTTAGAGTAGGATAGGAGTAAGAAATCGAAGCAAAAAGCTTTAGAGTTTCTAATGTAAAATAGGTCAAAATAGGGAAAAATCAAGGGAAAAACAGGCTTGCACTCCATTGATAAGGCTTGTGCACCAACGAGACATCACTTAGGCATTAGGACAAGGGCTTAAGACCCAAGAAAGGGGGGTCGAAGGCTCATTTTTAGTTTTTGTAGTAGAGAGAGAGAGAGAGAGAGATAGATAGACTTGGAGCTTAGGGCAAATCAATCAGCTTCCACAAGAGTTATCCATGTGTATCAGGTACATAGAATCCTCTAATGTATCCACTCTTGCATTCTAAAGCTCCTTACTTATGGGCGTGGCCAAAATCATGGCCATGATTCAAATTTTTGTTGATGCTTTTTGCGTGCCGCTGCAATCGGAAACGGTCCATAAGGGTCCAATTCCTAGAATCAAACAATTCAATGTCCAATTTTTAGAATTCAAACATTCGGACTAACTTGACTTGTCCAATTGAACATTGTCCAGTCGACCTTGAAATTTGAACTATCCCTTGCCTATTCTATCGAACATTCACCTTGTCTGATTGGGACAATCGAACTTGAACACTCGACCATTAGTTACTCAAACATAGGAAAACCAGACCTACACTACAAGGATTTAAGGCTATAGCGACGGCGGATAGCGATACAGGTAGCGGCGTCGCTATTGCGTTGCATTTGCGACATAAATAGCGAGGCAAATAGCGACTCTCCACAGGGAAAAAAAAAAGGCCGAAACCGAGCGCGGGTTTATTTCACATTTTTGTGTCTACTCTTTTGAGAGCGAGAGCGACCGTCATGAGAGAAGGAGAGGAAGAAGGCTTGCCGCTGCCGCCGCTGCCGCCGCCACCGCCGCCATTGTTTGGGAAGGAGAGAAGGAGCCTTCATCGCGAAGAGGAGCCGCCCCACAGTCGATATATCTCATCGATGAGTCTATTCTCTCCTTCTTTTGCTTGTTTAGGGTTTAAATCACTTTCTCTTTTGCTTGTTTAGGAGAGGAAATGAGAGAGAAAGAGAGGGAGAGGGAGAGGGAGGGAGAGAAAGAGAAAGAGAGAGGGAGAGAAAGAGAAAGAGAAAGAGAAAGAGAGGGAGAGGGAGAGAGAGGGGGAGGGGGAGGGGGAGGGGGAGGGGGAGGGGGAGGGGGAGGGGGAGGAAATGACAGAGGGAGAGGGAGAGGGAGAGGGAGAGGGAGGGAGAGTGCATTGTCTCTCTCCCTCTCCCTTTTGCTTTTGGAGAGTGTTAGGCTATATTGTGAGAAGGAGAGGAAATGAGAGAGAAAGAGAGGGACAGGGAGAGGGAGGGAGAGGGAGGGAGAGGGAGGAAATGGAAGAGGTTGTGGGCAAAACTCTATTTACTTTTTTGAAGTGTTCAAATTAACATAGGATGCATGTATAGATCATTCTTGTGTATGCAAACTTGAGAGATCTATTCTCTCTCCTTGTATCCTATCTTCTTATACTTCACATTGAGGGCAAGGGTGAGGGTGAGGGTGAGGGTGAGGGAGAGTGAGAGAGGAATTAAGTGAGGAACTAGAAGAGTGAAGCTTCTATCCTATCTTGCATTCTTCTCTTCTTCCCCTTCTTCTTCTACAATTTGGAGGGTGAGAGGTGGAGTTGAGATGAGGTTGGGATATCCCTCTTTCTTTTCTATGCTTCCTCTCTTTGTTGGAGTACTTGAGGAATGGATGGATTGCAAAATGGAGTGGCATAACCAATTGAGGAAGCCATGCTTGGATTGTGAGGCTGAATTGATTTGAGATTATGATTTGATTGGTTGAGTCTATTAGAGTAGATAGAAATCAACAACTTAATTTTTTATTAAAAAACTCTCTAATCATTTGTAGTAGAGATTCGAATTGCATTGATTAATGATTGCTATGGAGGATTAGTTATGTCCAACGTTTATCAATTGCATTAGGAAAGAAATTAGTTATGTCTACTGTTATGTCTAATGATTGCTATGGAGGATTAGTTATGTCTAATGTTTATCAATTGTATTAGGAAAGAAATTGGTGAAATTTTTTTGCTTACGACATCTAAATGCAACTCACAATGTAACTCATCTAAATGCATTCAAATTGAACTCACAATGTAACTCATCTAAATGCAAATCATTGGAGAGTGTTAGGAGCATTTAAATGGAAAGACCTCTTGAGTGAAAGCTACCAAGAAGAGAGAAAGATATTTTCCAAATAAAACATTTAAGGAAGAAAATGAAATGAGAGAGGGAGAGGAAGAGAGAAAACGAAATGAGAGAGGAAGAGGAGAGAGAAAAAATGAGAGAGAGAGAGGAGAGAGAAAAGGAAATGAGAGAGGGCACTAAGGCTCAATACATGACCTAGAAGCATATAAATACCACTGACAACACTATGACAGATATAAGTACTAGATCCAAGACAAAACATCAAACCATCCTACAATAGGGGTACTGCATCCAATGAGTATCAAGAGAGCATGTACATGTCACAATTAGTCCTATTGTCTCACTATAATATATCTAACAAATGGCTCATGTATCATCCAATGATAAGAGATATGAAGTGTCTTAAATTAGTCCTATTGTCTCACTATAATATAACTAACAAATGGCTCATGTATCATCCAATGATAAGAGGCATGTATCTCAAATGTCTCATGTATCATCCAATGATAAGAGGCATGAAGTGTCTTAAATTAATGCTTGATGTGAGAAGTGACATTCTAGAAGCATGGCCAAGAATATGGCATCAACCATAGACATTAGTGTAGCATGCAAAGTAATCAATAAGCATCAACAAGCAATAAACATGAAGTTTCTCTGACAAAATAGCATCCAACCCTACTTATTACAGAAGTGAAAACCTCTATAAAATTGAGTAAATGAGTGCTCAAATTAGTCCAATAGCATGCCAAGACATTGACATAGCATCCCAAGTGATCTCACATCAAATAGACATCTCGAGAAGCATAAGTGACCTCCAATAAAGAATGAGTGAAGGGTTTTCCCAAATTGTATTACAAGTCATTAAATTGTTTGTTGTAACGTAGACAAGATGGAAAACGAAGAAGGTCCTGTTGTTCAAGATCACGAGGCGTGTCTTAATCAGTGTGTCCCATGTCCTTGCTCTCAATGCAAGTTGGCAATTAGACGAAAACGTCGATTGTCTATAGAACACGTTGTCGTGTTGCTGCGCATCCGAGTCGTATTTACCTCCATTTTTTTTGTTGTGCATTTGTGTTAATTTCTGCGTGTGATTCATTGTTTGTGTGATGCATTTTGATAATCCGCATCCAATGTATATATTCCCTTAGTGCATGCGTATGATTTTGTTTGGATGCATGATGTGCGTGTATTAGAAAAATATGAAAAACTGATGCCAAAGGACATTAACCAGCTGATAATTTTAATGATGAACTCGAAGAAAAGTGCAGGATACCGTGGAATCAAAGGAAGCTTTATAGAAATTGACATTTAAGCTATGAAGACAAAGGTGTAAATTCAGGAATATCATGTTTAATGGAAAAAGCTTAAGGAGTGCTGAACGGGTTCCCTTGTCGAGATGTAGACTCTTGGAATGCACTTATTGCTGGGTATGTACAGCACTTGGGACTGCTGTGGTGGATATGAATGCTGAAAGTGATGCATTTGGCATCATCTTTGTTATCTTTTCATTTGGGCACATATCTGGAGCATAAGTCAACCCAGCAGTGACAATAGGATTTGCAAGTGTAGGGAAGTTCCCTTGGCTTGATGTTCGTTGGTATATTCTGGGGCAGTTTTGCTGGTGGGATCCTTGGATGTGGCATAGGAACATCACTTAATGGAGTGAGTTTAAAGGTTGCTTTGGTAATACCAAATGCTTGGGGATCCCTTGGCTTTCTGCACCGTTTCAGAGAAAGAAAAGGGGAAAGAATAGCAAAAGATATTCTTAGATTTGTCCAAGAATATCGAGCGGTGGCGGCAAAAACTGATGGGGGGGAGAATTCAAATGGGGAGAGCAGAGGAGGCTACGTGCTGCAAAAAAAGCGGAGGCCAGTATTTCTGGCACACCATCCATTACGGTGGCGGCAGCTGTAAATGTTGAATCTACGGAGACCGAATTTCTAAAAAAAAGAATAGATTGCATCTTATTTCACTGATAAGCTTTTGAGAATTGTCAGTGATGTGTGGCGTCACATGAGTGTCAGGAAAAGAGATGTTACTGACACAGAGACTACATCACAAGAGTTTCCCAATTTGACTGGCTCTCACTTAAAGATGGGTGATGCTGCTCTGGAGTTCATCAATTATGTCCATCGTGTTTTCTCTTTGGGATCAAGGAGTTCAGCATGAAGTGCTGGTAATGCGGAGGAATCTTCTTAAACTGGTTCGGGTGAAAGAGTTCTCTCCAGAAGCCGCTCCAGCTGTGATTGGATCACTGATTCGGATCTTAAAGGCACGCAACAAAAACGACGAAGAGAAGGAGATCTCCATCCCACCGCAGGCACGCACGCAGGAACACAAGAGAAGGGCATGATCGGTGGTGGCGTTTCTGCGTGCAATGCAGAATCGGAGCTGATTATCTTGGGGTCCAGTTGCTCCTCTGGAGTCCCCAGCCCCAGATGCTTGCTGCATCTGGAAGACCCCTTGTAAGGGCTGCCACGACTGCTCAACAAGCATAATCATTGATAGAACAGGAGCAAGCTCGTTGATCAAGTTAATCTGACTGTAGTCGATTGCAGTTGATAGAAGGAGGATTGCACAAACTTGAGGATGAAGGCGAGCTTCTGCAGTGGCACAACATGAATATTGACACGGAACAGCAACCAGACTTCAAAAGCAACTTGCCCCGAGGTTATGTCGTAGCAACAAAAATGGCTACCGTGCTCCGACTGTCATGGGCGTATCTCCTGTTAGAGTAACACATGACCAAAAACTTATATAGGTTTGCTGATTATAGCATGAATCATAGAAGGTGGACATGCCGGAGTAGTTATTGGGCATGACGGAAACTGCAGGTTCTTGAGTGCCTGAATGTGGGCCACCATCAGAACAGGATGGAGGGAAATGCTTGAATGTAAGGGCCTCAGGATGAAACTGACAGTGAAGACAATTAAGCCAACTACTGAAATCACCTTGATGGAAACCAGTCTCAAAATTGTTGCTTATGTGGAACAGAAAATCACAGCTTTTGGAAAGCTACCAATCCTTTTGTGTCATTATATATAGAAGAGTCTGCCAGGTTTGCTGTTGAAAACTGATTTGAAGTTTCCAAACTGAAGCTTGTTGGTGTAAAGCTACATTCTTCAGAAAACTATGCTCTTGTAAGAGAATGTATTAGTGTGAAGAATGATTGGGAGTTCTCTGGTTTATGCATTAGAGGGAAAATTGAAGCAATCAATGACCAAATTGATGTTTGGCCAATGGCTCAGTTGTACTAGTTGAACTTTGGTATCACAATTTTGCAGTGAATGCAGTTTTGTATGTTATACCAGCTGCCCTACAGACTTTGAACCTTAGAGTAAGGCAAAAAGATACATGCTGAAGGACTTGAACAAAATTTGCTTATTGCTCAGTTTCTTTGTTGTAACTCTACGATTTTGACAAGCAATATAGTGATCTTTGACACCAAAAATTTGAGTTCTTCTTGTTAGCCTCTTTCCTTGTTGAATCTTGAACCCTGTGTTCAGCAGCTCTTACACAAACTCTACGACATTTCTGGTGAACCCGACGTGAAAGTGCTGCATCATCAGCAAGATGGGAGACTCGCAAGAAGAGATGACAGATGATAATGTCATGAAGAACCTGTTTCAGTCATTTACCATGTATATGCAGCAGCAAGCTCATGCAAAACGTGACAGTGATGCTATGGATGCTTTGAAAGCTGTCCAACAGGAGATGAAGCAGTTTAATGGCCAGCAAGTGTCAACTTACCTGCATTTGTATGAAGAAAAGATGAAGTTTTTTGGGGTTTCTCAAGATGTTTGGAGCCGCTACTTCTTGCGGATCGTGGTGCGCGCTCTTGAAGGTCGAATTGCAGAAATTCAAGAGGCACATGCAGGTTGGGCTGAATTTAAAAAGGCATTAAAAGATGAATATTTCCTGGAGGATACAGGTCTTATGAATCGCAGGAATTTTTTAGCATGGGTTTCTATGCCTAATAAGGGACTTTCTATTACTGCTCTTCTGCGAGAGTTTGAAAGCCGTTATGATCAGTTGGATGGGACTGAACAGCAAGCTTTGGAGATGCAGAAAGTGGAGTTATTTTTGCAAGCTGCAGATGCTGATTTACAGGAAAAGTTGGATGATCTTTTGGAAGATCAAGCTACTGATTCAGGTTTAAAGACTGAGTGGAGACATGTTATTGATGCTGTGAATGCTCTTGTCAAGAAGCAGCGCAGGAGAGTCAGATTGCATCGAAATACAGGATCAGTTCCTGAGAAATCTTTGGAGACTTCTTCTTCTACCCCTGCTGCAACTTCTTTGCCTAAGCCTACTCCTCCTGTTGTGAATCCACCAGTTCCTGCTGCTCCAGTTCCCTTATCTGTAGATGATGTTATTAAAGGCTTAGCGGATTTGACGATTGAAGCAGTCAAAGCTGAAGTTGGTAAGTTAAAGGAGCAACTTATGTCAGTACCTGTTGTAGCACCTGCTCCAGTGACTGCTTTTCCAGCTGGTCAAAGAAAAGGGCGACGATGTATTTGGTGTGATAGTACAGAGCACCAACACTGCAGAGATTGTGATGCTTTTCAGGAAGCACGTAAGAAGAATGTAGTGTTCTGGGGACAAGATGGGAAGATATGGCTGACAGAGACTGGCGCTCCTCTTGAAACGAACTTTGGTAAGGGAGGTATGAAGAAGCTTGTTGATGATATGGCTGCGCGATCAGCTTATGTGAGTGTTAGAGGAGATGCTTCAGCTTTTGGAGTCCAGCTTGAGCAGAAATCTGATGGAGACTTTGCTTTATGGTTTTCTGCCTTGGAGATAGCGAGAAGAGGGAAAGTTCAAACTTCTACTATGACTTGTGTGGGCTCTAGCATCCGAGGAGAAACAGGATGGGATTCTCCTGTTGACAGGTATTCTATTTTTGCTTATATGGCTAAAACGTAGGGTTTAGATGCCATGGTCGAAGAAAAGAGAAGAAGAGATGAGGAGGGTCCTAGCTCCTCCAAAAAGACTAGAGGGGGTGACTTTGTTTCACCACCTGTTACAGCTCCACCTATGCCAAATTCTCCAGCTCAAACAGGTTCTGATCAACCAATGGGAGACAAGCAGAAAGAAAAGAGGCAACCAAGAAAAGAGCCAGGATTCAAGCTCTTGTCAGACCTTGATATGCAAATGGATATGAGTAAGATTTTTCATGAAAGAATTTTGAATAGTGAAGTCACTTTTACTGTTGGTGAGGCTCTTGGGATTGCTAGAAGAGAAATACAGGATCAGATGCAGGATCTTTTGCGGAGGAAACGACATGCGATGGAAGGACCTACTTTACAGGGATTGTGGCATGGAGCTCTTGGAGAAGAGCATGATGATGCAGTGATGGTTGAGAATGCTTCTGTTAATCCGCAATTGGAGAAAATAGTGCAGCCTATGCAGTATGAAGATGATGAGACCCCTATTCTTATTCCTCGCAGCCATTTTTCACGAAGTCATTGGGCTAGAGCAACCACTGAGACAGTGGTAAGGATTGGAGAGAAACAAATTCCCTTGATTGCTTTAGTTGATCATGGTTCTGAGATTAATCTTATTGCTCGAGGTGTTTATGAGAGTGGCAAGTGGCCTATGGATGCAGAGCATGGCTGGCGCATGAGAGCCGCCAATAATACTTCTGGTGATATGTATGCTGCTTGTCCGAGTATCAGAATTTCTATTGGTAATGTTGAAGAGGATTATCATTGCTTTGTTCAGGATTCATGCTCTTATCCGATTATTCTTGGACAGCCTTTCATTACAGAAGCAAGAATGGAAACAAAAGTGATGGATGACGGGTCAGCTTATGCGCGGATACGCAGTAAAGATGGTATGCGAGCTGTTCAGTTTATGACTGTTGGGGTAAATCATCCGAGAAACAGGGACTCCTTGCGTGAGGCACCACTACCTGCGAAGGAGTTGGATTTTCATTAGGTACCGCTGTCTTGCGAGACGCCAGTGGTACGGAGCGGAGAAAAGAGGAGATCTCGCCTCCTGGCAGCCAGTCTTTCTCCAATAATTTTGTTGGTTTTTCTTCAGATAGTTCAGTGAGTTATCAGAAAATTTCAGATTTGCCTAGAGCTGCCAGGCAGTACATTGGCCGTAAGGAGAAAGAGTTGAAGAACGCAGGTATTTTGCAAGCAGAAGAGCATGTGGATGGATTGTATGAAGGGATGTCTTATGCAGATACATTGTTTGAGATGAGAGCAATGCTGAAAACTGATGTATGCAAGGGTTCAAAGATCATACCTGTGCAAACCTTGGATATGTTTCAGGAAATTTCTGGTTTTATGCTGCAAACAGAGTTAGAGGCTGAGAAAACTCAGCAAACTGAATTTATGGTTGATCTTGATCAGCTAATAGAATTGCAAAGGGCTGAATCCATTCAGCCAACAGAGTTGAATGCAGAAAAATTTCTGCATACAGAGTTTCAGGATGCATCTATGCAGTCCATAGAGCCGAGGGCTGAATTCATTCAGCCAACAGAGTTGAATGCAGAAAAATTTCTGCATACAGAGTTTCAGACTGCACCCATGCAGTCCATAGAGCTAAAGGCTGAAATTTTTCAGCCAACAGAGTTGAAAGTTGCTGAAAATTTGCAGAAATTGCAGCAAAGAAAAGAGTGCTTGAATGATGCCAAGGTTGACACAAAATATAAAACAGTTGATAAGAAGGTTAAGCCGGTTGCAGGCCCGCTTCCTTCTGATAGTGATGAACAGATTGAAAAAGCTATGAAGCAGCCTATGTTGAGGGATCCTGCAAATATTGGACATAAGTTTACAGCTGAAACTCTTGCAGAATTGAAGATTGGAAATGAGGATTTTTTGCTTCCAGTGGAAAAAGAATGTTTTAGAGAGATGCTTGGACGTCATGGTAAGGCATTTGCTTTCTTTCCACATGAAATTGGCTGCATTAGTCCCGAATTGGTTGCACCTATGGTCATCTTCACTGTTCCTCATGTACCATGGAATATACGTCCTATACCTGTGCCTAAAGCACACTTGCCAAAGCTGATAGAGTTGCTAAATGAGAAGATTAAATTGGGGATTTTGGAACCCTCTTTTGCACCTTATTCTAACAGGTGGTTTACTGTACCAAAGAAGAATGGTACTTTGAGATTTATTCAGGATATGCAGCCTGTGAACAAAGTGACAATCAGGAATGTGGGAACAGGTCCAGTTGTGGATGAATTTGCTGAGGCTTTTGCAAGACGAGCCATCTATTCTCTAGGAGACTTGTATTCAGGTTATGATCAGTTTCAGCTTGCCTTGGAAAGCAGGGATATTACTACTATGCGGACACCTATTGGTCTTGTGAGGATGTGTACCTTGCCACAAGGTGCTACAAACTCAGTTGCTCATATGATGAATGCTATGCATAGAGTTCTTCGAGACTATATTCCGCAGTATACCATGCCTTTTCTAGATGATGTGCCTATTAAGGGTTGTGCAGAAGAAGAAAAGAATGAAAGTCTTGATTTGCGTGGATGTAGACAGTTTGTGGCTGACCACTTGATTGCTTGTGAGCAAATATTGACACGATTAGAGGAGGTAAATTTGACACTTTCAGGGCTGAAATCTGTCTTTGGTGTTAATGAAGTCATCATAGTTGGGCATATGGTTGGATATTATGGCAGAAAGCCTTCTCCTGCAAAGGTGGATGCCATAAACAGGATTGCAGAGTATTGCTCGACTACTTCAGAGGTGTGGAGATTTGTGGGAGCTTGTGTATTTTACATGATTTGGATTCCTCATTTTGCTCATATTGCAGATGTTCTCTATTAGCTGCTTCGAAAGGGGCAGAAATTTCATTGGGATGAGAAGCATTCAAAAGCCATGTGTAAGCTCAAGAAGCTATTGCAATCAGCTCCTACTCTACGCAAGGCGGATTATCAGTGTGGACGGCCGATCATGTTGACAGTTGATACTAGCCCTATTGGCATAGGTTGGGCTGTGGGACAGGATGATGCTGATGGAAATAGGTATGCTATCCGCTTTGGAGCTAAAGTTCTTAATGAGCGACAAAGGAGATACCCACAGATCAAAAGAGAGTTGTGGGGAGTAGTCACTGCACTGAAGTGTGACAAAGGATATTTTATTGGAGCTTTAGTTGTTGTGGAAACAGATTGTTTACCTTTGCTTGGCATGATTACTAGTTGCTCGACTCCAGATATAGCGATGCTTTGGTGGATTGCCTATATCAAATCATTGAATCCAGAATTTCGACACATAGCAGGGAAAGATAATCCAGTTGCTGACATGCTTTCTAGAGCGAGATATGAGGATGAGGAGTTAATGCTTGCAGAAGATGATGAGACAGAGTTTGCTGCTTCTGTCCTTATTCATGATTGTCATGTATCTACTGTTGAAGCTTTTATTGAAGAACTTTATGTTGATGAGTGGCTGCAAATTGGACAGTATCTAAGTTCATTGACTCGAAGAGCTGATTGGACAGATGATGAATTCAAGAAAATCAGAAGGAAGGCTTATGGGTATTTCTTGAAAGATGATTTTCTTTGGAAGCATCCAAGAAAGAGAGGAGGCTTGCCCTTGAGAGTAGTTTGTGATGTAGTGATGCAGATACAGATTATGCGAGAGTTTCATGAGAGCTCATGGGCTGGACATAGAGGTGTGTGGGCTACCTATGAGAAAATTAAAGAAAGATACTGGTGGAAAGGGATGTATAAAGATGTTTCTCACTTTGTGGAGACTTGCAGGGACTGCCAGCTTTACTCTTTAGTGCGACATCGTGATGAGTTGCATCCGACTTATCCACTATGTATTCATTACAAGTGGGTGGTAGACTTGGTTACTTTGCCAGTGGGACTTTGGCAGATGAGATATCTTGTCTTGGCTAGGGAGGATCTTACAAACTATGTTGAAGGTAGACCGTTGCGGACGAAGACCACCACTACAGTATGTAAATTCTTGTTGGAAGAAATATTTTGCAGGTATGGATGTATAGGCAAGATTACAGCTGATCGTGGAGAGCTAGATGCAGATGAAGCTAGAGAATTCTTCTCACGGCTTGGGATTAAATTGGCTCTTACTACTGCCTATAATCCAGAGGGAAATGGCAAAAGTGAAAGAGGACATCCGCCAATAGTTAAAGCATTGGCAAAAGCTTGTAGAGGTCGGATTGGAGATTGGCCGAGATTACTACCTTTTGCATTGTGGGCTGATCGCTCTACACATAGTGTGACTACTGGATACATGCCTGCGGAGTTGATGTATGGGCAAAAACCTGTCATGCCTACTGAAATTTGTGCTCTTACTTGGAGTGTTCTTCCGTGGCATGAGAATTTATCAAGGGAAGAGTTGTTAGCCCTTCGGATTCGTCAACTAGAGAGAAGGACAGAAGATGTGCAGCTAGCAGTTGATCGTTTGAAGGCAGCCCGTCTCAGAAATAAGGACAGGTTTGATTTAAGGCATCGCTTGAGGCCTAGAGCCATAAAAGAAGGAGATTGGGTTCTAGTCTATGACAGTAGTCTAGAAAATCAGCATAGTAGTATGAGAAAAATGGTTCAAAGATGGTTTGGACCATATGAAGTAAAGCAGGTTTTTGACAATGGTACTTATGAGCTGGCTGAATTAGATGGAACAGTACTGAGGTACCTATTGCTGGAAAACGAGTCAAGATTTTCAAGAGAAGAGAAGATGAAGAATATGCACTTGAAGCATTGACAGAAGAAGAGCAGGTAGAAGAAAGACAAGCAGAAGAAACAGAGAGCATAGATGATGAAGCTGATCGAGAAAGAGGTCTACTAGAAATAGAAGGTGGACGTGCCGGAGTAGTTATTGGGCATGATGGAAACTGCAGGTTCTTGAGTGCCTGAATGTGGGCCACCATCAGAACAGGATGGAGGGAAATGCTTGAATGTAAGGGCCTCAGGATGAAACTGACAGTGAAGACAATTAAGCCAACTACTGAAATCACCTTGATGGAAACCAGTCTCAAAATTGTTGCTTATGTGGAACAGAAAATCACAACTTTTGGAAAGCTACCAATCCTTTTGTGTCATTATATATAGAAGAGTCTGCCAGGTTTGCTGCTGAAAACTGATTTGAAGTTTCCAAACTGAAGCTTGTTGATGTAAAGCTACATTCTTCAGAAAACTATGCTCTTGTAAGAGAATGTATTAGTGTGAAGAATGATTGGGAGTTCTCTGGTTTATGCATTAGAGGGAAAATTGAAGCAATCAATGACCAAATTGATGTTTGGCCAATGGCTCAGTTGTACTAGTTGAACTTTGGTATCACAGTTTTGCAGTGAATGCAGTTTTGTATGTTATACAAGCTGCCCTACAGACTTTGAACCTTGGAGTAAGGCAAAAAGATACATGCTGAAGGACTTGAACAAAATTTGCTTATTGCTCAGTTTCTTTGTTGTAACTCTACGATTTTGACAAGCAATATAGTGATCTTTGACACCAAAAATTTGAGTTCTTCTTGTTAGCCTCTTTCCTTGTTGAATCTTGAACCCTGTGTTCAGCAGCTCTTACACAAACTCTACGACAACGTACAATGATTTGGCGAGTTTCAATCTGAGATCATTGATCAGGCGATTGCAGATTTTCAGCAAATGGTAATTTGAAGTTAATATCAATCATACATTGTACTCGCAAGCTAATTGAATACCATATACAATAAGATTGGGTCTTGCAATGCGACGCTGATAGCGATGCCAATACCGACGCTTATAGCGACAGTTTGCGACGCGCATAACGATGCCAATAGCGACGCCAATACCGACTGTTCTATACCGTCGCCAATAACGACGCTTTTTGCGACGATGGGGGCAAATTTTTTTCTTTGCATTTTCGTCGCTTTAAACGTCGGTATAAGGCCTATATCTTGTAGTGCTAGTAAAAAATCAGATGCTTGGCACTCGAACATGCTAGAATCAGATACACCAAAATTAGACAGCTAAAGCCTGATGCCTGACTCTGAGAATCAGACACTGTAAAATCAAACACTATCAAATTAGACCAAAATTCTGACAGGAGAGACTGACAAATCTCATGCAGCCCGAGTGAGGCAAAACAACTCCCACAACTGGGGAAGGCTCTGAAAGCATTACAGACAAGAATTGGCCCTAGAAATCATAGCCAGATAACTAAACACGACAGTTGACATTCATGTCAGCTTTTAGTTCCTATTAGAGCTGTGAGATTGCGCCCCCAGACCCCCATTTGCCCCTGATCAAGTTGAACAACTAAGCACATACCCTAAAGACCAGAGAGGGTGGCCAGTGATTGAGTGTAAAGCCCTATTCGGCCAAGAACTTAGACCGAAGTGTGGAAGCTGCACTTGTTATGTTGCATTCGCACCCACATTATTTTGACACTTGAAGTGAACTTGGAAAAAACTGAAAGCTTGATTTTGCATAAAGAAAAGAGCACCACACACCCATTGAGAAAATTAAAATTGAGGGTTGGTTGTCAATAAAAAGGAACACACTCAAACCTAATTAACAGAACAAACCCACTAATAGAAGGTGACATGCAAACCTAGACATGGAATCAAGCAACTGCGATCGATAGGGCCAAGTGATAGACATGACACAAAAGACCATATGCTTCAAAGGAGCAACACCATTGGGAGTGCAACATTTCCCGACTTGATCAACCTTATCAACAATCTAGTGGAGTAGGAGACGGCAGACATGGCAGAGTCTAGTAGAGGCTGCAAACACGAAGAGCTCGACCTAGGAGATTTCTCAGTTGAAATCTAGCAGATGGTGAATGAATATGACACACAAACCAAGGAAAGACCACCATGGCAGGTCATCGGAAGACATCACAACAGGCCTTGAAGAGGAATGAAAACTAGCGTAGAAAGTCTTGCAAGGCATAGCAGCATACAACTAATGATAACATGCTAGGACATTATGGCAAGACATAGAAATGTGAGAAGTCTAGCACATGCTAGCCCTAGCAAATAGATTCCAAACAGGACCGAATGTAGAAAGGGAGAGAGTGCTAGAGGCAGACTTAACATTGAGTGAACTTCTCATGAAGTGATTGATAGACAACACATCAGTAGAGCAAAGCGCTATAGCACTAGCAACATCATTGCTTGCAGGATTAGGAGTTAACTAGGGCTCCAAGAACCAATCAAGAGTCCCAGTAGTTGCAAAACAACTAGACAAGTACTAGCTGAGCAATGACTCATATAGTTTGTAGAGCAATTCAAGCATGTTTGTGAGGCTAATGGCCTCATGGATCTTGCCCAATGCTCGCAAGCTTTTGGCCTATGCTTAGGGGATAAGGGACGGATGTGGTACACCATTTTGAACAATTCTAAATGCAATGACTTCAACACCCTCAAGAGTCTCTTCATCAAGAGGTTCTCTGAGGTGGGATACTCTAACAACCTCATAGTTAGATTGATGAATGTCAAGCGTAGAAGGACAAGGAGGATATCCAAGAGTACATCACTCATGTGTGGAGTCCTTTCAAGAGAATTCGAGCCGTCGCGTAGAGAAACCTAACGAAAAGTGGCCTCCACTGTGTTCATACGTAGAATCCCAAGTGAAGAGCTTTACAAGTGGTGAGAAACTCAACCCTGCCAAGGGACGTGCTAGCTAGGGTCTTCAAAGAAGCCATACGAGTGGATGATCTACTCAAAGAGAGGAGCTCAAGACCCACAACCCGAGACATCACTACTTTTGAAACCTCAAGAAGAACTCTAGTTGCTAGTGATAGATCAAGCCAAGGTACCCAAGACAAAGGAAAGAATGTTGATAAAAGCCAAGAGTTGGTAGACATGAAGCTAGAGTTGGCTAAGCTGTAGGAGATGATGAGAAGGCCTACATGGTCCTATGTCCAATGTATGTATTGCAGTGGGGACCACCTTATCCGGATCTTACACCAACTACGGCAAGTTCGGCCATGATGCCATGCATTGCAGACTACCACGATGAATACTCCCATATTTGCAGCCTTACAACTAGCATTACCTCTAGGGAATAGACCTCCCAATTTCTTTGAGAGAGGATCCCCATTGACCCTTCCAGCACCTAACAATACAAATTCACCCATCTCTAGGATAGAGATCAATCCCACATGCATACCTAGGCCGTGTGGACCCACATAGCCCATCCATCGAGCGATGCTCCAGTCCACTATGTGGAGCGCCTAATGATGAAGAGCCCTATAATGTGGACTCTTACGTCTCATATGATGAAGAGGGCAATCCAATTCTCATGGACTATTGGCCAGTGCCGATGATGGTGTTTGGAAGAGGCATAGGCTTAGGAGGGTGGACCCAAGAACCGATTTCTTGTTGGACTTGTGGTCATCCAGGACACATCTCCTCATGCTACCCCAAATGGAAGCAAGCTAACCGAGATAAGAGTTATCTCAGATGTGCTAAGTGTGGAATCACTCACCTCTTTACCAATCGCCCTAGGCGAAAGCAATCCTCTAGTTTGGTAATTGTCCCATCAGTTCCACTCGGGGTGTTCGGTGTCGAGACACGTGACAGGGAAGCCATGCCCATCTTGTTGCATGATGGGACCTAAAACAGGCCAGCACTAGCTCATGCACTAGCCGGACCTCTATCATGAGCTCAACAAACCCCACGGCCTCGCGGCCAGGAGAGTGGATGACACATACATCATCTTCCTAAACATCTTGCATTTGCACGTCTCATAGTCCAACTCTAACCCAATTAACACTCCTTGCCACATGGCATGAAGTACAAACATAGGAGGTCCCCCCACGGCTAACTGCCGCTACCTCACTGCGACTCTCCTACATCTTGGGGATTGGCCCCTTGATGCGTCGCTAAACATATAACACAAACGAACACAAACTCCTCTCTTTTATATTTCTCGTATTTCCAGGAGATATACCATGCTTCCTCACTTCACAGTCCCTTAGGAAACTAACCCTCTACGCTACAGCAAGGGATAACCTCACACTCTCAATCGTGGGTCAAACTCCAAAGAAAACAATTGCTATGCAGTCCAGGAGATGTTCCTTCGATGCCATGAACCATGCATAGTGCATAATGTGAATGGTTTAGTGCACAACCAATAGAAAATCAGCATTGTGCATCATGCGCAACCAATTTTTTCATGATTTCCATGCTAACGTTTATGTATTGAAATGAGGAGAGACACCGAGCCTTACGCTCATGCTGCCTTTTCCTTTATTTTAAAACAACGTCCTATAGCCATGATGCAACACATAAATCAGATTTAAGATTGTACTTTGATGCTCAAACTCCCTTCTCACCCTACCGTTTAATGTTTTGCAATCGTTGATAGGTGTAAGAGTCATTTTATGTGTATTTCTTTGTAGAGAAAGCAATAAATACGGACAAAACATAGAAATGAGGGTAAACCGAGGCTAACCTCGTGCTCTACCTTCATTATACATTGCACAAACACTTATGTAATTTTTTGAAATTTTTCTTTTATCGTTTCCTAATTTTTTCCCATTTAAAACCCATTTTTCACCATTTTTTGTATTTTTCCTCTATTATTTTCAATAAAAAATAACTAGAAATTGAGATTCATTATGGGCTATGGCCCTTAGGTTCTTTGACAGCAAAATTTCAGGTTTTATTGATGTTATATCTCATGTTTTTTCTTTATTTGGCAAAAAAATCCCATTTTGCCTCTTAAACGCGTGTTTTACGAGTTTTATACCATTAATTTCAGACACTTATGATTTTCTGATTTTCTGAGCATTAAGTGATCAAACTCATAGCAAACAACAACATAATGCATAATCAGCCTATGGGAACAAATATTCATGAAGCAAATTGCATAAAATATCAATTCCCTTTGTAAAAATGAAATTACCGTTCTTTGCGGGTTGCGGGTTTTTATTTGCCATGTTTCGGGACTGATTTCCAGTAGCCATTAATGTCCATGACAGTCCGGAATCAGCAATCTACCCTCCTCTTGAACCACGGAGCAATCCGGTCTTCATTGGACAAGCATCCGTCATCCATTCTTCTTCTTCTTCTTCTTCACCACATGAATCTGCCCTTAGAGGAGAGAGAGGGAGGAGAGAGAAAGACTGAAATCAGAGATTTCCATTGAGGCCACCATTTGACGGGCGAAGACAGGGGATAAGACCAGCCAAGAGAGGAAAGATCAGCCCCATGATCGGTTGTATGGAGTACTCACAGCCTGTCATCTCCATCTCCATCCATGGAGGCGCCAAAAAAATGGCGTGAAGATGGCGCCCTCTTCCTCCATTCTCTCTCCACGTTTTTTCATGCTTCTTGATCAAAAATTTGAAGGGGGGTTAAAATGTCCCAAAGGGCACCCCTTTTGGTCTTCTCCAATGTCCACCTTTTCATATCTTGACCATTTGTTGGCCATTTCCCCGTCCGGTGTCCAAATCGAGTGCTGTAAATTTCTGTGCGTTCGGCTTGACATCCCGCATTGGCTAGCAACTCTTAACAATCCGCACGGCAGTCTGAAAAATTATCAAAAATCAACAAGTGTCGCTCGGGCGCCTTTAAAGCACTTGACGCTTAAAATCGTCCCAGCTGGAGCCGCCACCTTCAACGTTGAATATTTTTCCCTTGATATTCATAATTTTTAGCTATTTTTAAACACTTCTCGGCATCAAAACTCCATTCTCATTGGCGACCACGGGATAGGGCGACTGAGCCCGTCGAATCCCACAGTAGATCTGCACAAAACAACCAAAGGAAGCATCAAGCTGATACAAAATAGATACATATTAAAACACATCACAATGCTCACCCTACCCCCTGACAAAACCAAGGCATGACATCCACAAGGAGTAGGCCTAGCATAATCTGATAGAAGGTCCGAAGCTAGTCACTAACCAACTGCTCCAACACGGTGTCGAAGGGTTTCGAAAGCAATGTCGCAACTTCAGAAGTCCTTGTTAAATTTCAGGATAGAAGATCAATCAAGTGAATGTTGTGTGTATGGTTCAGTCCTCAGAATAGAAGGGTGAAATCTTGCAAATCCAAGTATTTGTCCAGCTCATCTTATGAGATAATTGACAGCTGCAATTGAGGCTCCTGTAACAGAAACACCAAGAAACAAGCCCGTTTTGTACCTATGATGGATGTCATGAATATGATAGAACCTCCATTATTGCTCTATTATCAACTGTACATGCTATAAAAGATGCGGTTGAGAAGCTGTACATGGATAAATACAGGAACTGGATACATAGCTCAAAAGCTCCTAGCTCACTCAAGAAGCCATGGCAATAACATCAAAAAAATGCAGCAAAGATCACTGCCAAAATCAGTAGCACTTCTGGCTTTGTTGAACTTAGCAATCTCTAGTTCACTGGCACTTTCACTGCAGTTATCACTGTCACTGCCACTATTGCTATCAATGCTATAGCTGCCACTGTCACTATCGCTGTAATCACTCCACTTTCAAGGTAAGCAATGATAAAGCATAGATATTGCACAAATTCTAAAGTTATCTCTTTACACCACGTGAGGGTATGTATGATAAAATGTCAAGGTAGCCAAGCTTACGAGATCCTAAAGATATAGGTCATTAGTTTACATCTGAAACATTACTGGAATTGAAAGTTGGTGCAGAAGGGTTTCTTTTGCCTATTGAGAGAAGCTGTTTTATGCAGATGTTGGCTAGACATGGGAAGGCATTTGCATTTCAACCAAGTGAAATAGGTTGTGTGGATCAAAATGTTATCTCTCCTATGGTCATATGTACTGTGCCACATGTACCATGGAACTTGAGGCCTATTCCAGTGCCTAAAGCTTACTTTCCAAAGCTTATGGATTTGCTAAATGAAAAGATTCGCATGAAGATCTTGGATCCTTCTTCAGCCCCGTACTCAAATCGTTGCTTTACTATGCCCAAAAAGAATGGGGCTTTGAGATTTATTCAAGACATGCAATCGGTCAATAAAGTGACCATATGAAATGTGGGTGGAGGTCATGTGGTTGATGAATTTGCAGAGGCTTTTGCAGGAAGAGCAATCTATTCTTTGGGTGATCTTTACTCGGGGTATGATCAGTTTCAGCTTGCAATTGAAAGTAGGGATATCACAACCATGAAGACTCCTTTGGGGTTAGTACGGATGTGTACTCTCCCACAGGGTGCAACAAACTCAGTGGCACACATGACAAATGCTATGAATAGGGTACTCAGGGACTTTATACCACAATTGAATATGCCCTTCTTGGATGATGTTCCAATCAAAGGGTGTGTAGTGGATGAAATGAATGAAGAGATGGATGCTCATGGATGTAGACAGTTTGTTGCAGATCATATTGTGGATTGTGAGAGGATTTTGACACGTCTAGAAGAGGCGCATTTAACTCTTTCTGGACAAAAGTTTGTCTTTGGAGTTGAGGAGGTTTTGATTGTTGGGCATATGTGTGGGACTTATGGGCGAAGGCCATCACCAGTAAAAATAGATGGGATTGATAGAATGCAAGATGTATGCATGAATGTATCAGAGGTGTGTAGATTCTTGGGTGCATGTGTGTTCTATTTGATATGGATTCCTCACTTTGCACATGTAGCCAATGTTCTTTATCAACTTCTACGGAAAGGTCAAAAATTTCATTGGGAAAGGAAGCATCAGAAAGCAATGAAGAAATTGAAGCAACTCTTAAAATATGCTCCTACGTTGAGAAAGGCTGACTATTCATATGGGAAGCCTATCATGATTACTGTCGATACAAGCCCAATCAGGATTGGATGGGCAATTGGGCAAGATGATGAGGAAGGGGAAAGGTATGCAATACGCTTTGGTGCAAAAGTATTGAATGAACGATAGAGAAGATATCCACAAGTAAAAAGAGAATTATGGGGAATTGTGACAGCCCTTAAATGTGATAAGGAGTATTTTATGGGTACTCATGTAGTCATTGAGACTGATTGTTTGCCAGTATTGGGTATGATTACTAGTTGTGCTACCCCGGATATTGCTATGCTCCGGTGGATTGCATACATCAAATCTTTGAACCCTGAATTTTAGCATATTGCAGGAAGAGATAGCCCAGTGTGGCAGACGTTATCTCGAGCATGCTATGAGAATGAAGATGGGATGATGGATGAGGAGGAAGAAGATGACTTTCTTATGGGTGAAAATGATGTTGCAAGAGTGAATTTAGTAATGCAAAGTGTTGCTACGGCATTAACAGAAGCTTGGACAACAAAGAGAAGACACTTTAGATGTTTTGCATCTTATGCAGAAGTGTTTCTGGAAGACAAATATGCAGGAGAATGGCTGAGAATTGGTCAATATGAATGGTCAGATGAGGAGTTTAAGAAGATCAAGAGGAAAGCCTATGGATTTTTCTTAAAAGATGGATACTTATGGAAACATGTTAAAAAGAAACAGGGTATGCCGTTGCGAGTTTTGGGTGACATAGCCTCACAAGTAAAAGTAATGCAAGAATTTTATGAAAGTTTGTGGGCTGGTCATAGAGGTATTTGGGGTATTTTTACAAAGATCAAAGAAAGATATTTGTGGCAGGGTATGTATAAGGATGTTGCTCACTTTGTGGAAACATGTACGACATGTCAAATGTATTCAACTATGAGACATCGGGATGGATTGCAACCCACATATCCATTGTCTCTTCATTTTAAGTGGGTGGTGGATTTGGTCACAATGCCTACAGGTCTTTGGCAAATGAGGTATCTTGTGCTTGCTCGTGAAGACTTGACTAATCGAGTGGAAGGGAGAGCTCTACATACTAAGACAACAAATGCCGTATGTACTTTTCTCTTAGGAGAGATCTTTTTGCGATATGGCTGTGTGGGAAAAATTACAGCAGATAGGGGTGAGTTGGATGCAAATGAAGCTCATGATTTCTTTGCACGGTTGGGGATAAAGCTTGCTTTAACTTCAGCCTATAACCCTGAAGGAAATGGCAAAAGTGAAAGAGGTCATCCACCTATTGTGAAGGCATTGGCAAAAGCATGTGGAGAGAAGATAAAAGAGTGGCCACGATTGCTCCGTTATGCTTTGTGGGTTGACAGAATAACTCATAGTGCTGTTACAGGATATATGCCTGCAGAATTGATGTATGGTCAAAAACCTATCATACCGATAGAAGAGATGACTATCACATGGAGTGTGTTACCTTGGGAGGAGGAGTTAAATGGAGAGGAGTTATTGGCCTTACACATTAGACAGTTGGAAAGAAAGTCAGAAGACATAGAGGCAGCAACTACAAAGTTAAGGGCAGCAAGGATACAAAACAAGAAACGGTTTGACAAAATACATAGACTGAGACCAAGAACCATACAAGATGGGGATTGGGTATTGGTTTATGATAGCAGTTTAGATAACCAGCATAGTGCCATGCGTAAATTTCCAAGAGATGGTTTGGACCCTATGTGGTAAGACAGGTGTTTGATAATGCTACTTATACATTAAATGAGCTGGATGGGACAGCCATAAAACTTTTGGTAGCAAGGAAAAGAATCAAATTATTCAAAAGGCGGGAATCTATTTCTTATGAGTTTCCAAAATTGGAAGAAAATAGTGGCCATGATACAGGGGCTAGCCAGGAAGATATGGAAGAGGAAGAAGTAAAGGATATGGTTGTAGAGGATGAGAAGGACTCAAAATCCGGTGACAACTAGGATTTTGGCACATACTGGAGGATGTGCCGATTCAGAGGGGGTGGATGTCGTGATGTTACGAGGACATAGTGTGAAAATGTATGGAATGCATCATCATCCAACTTCTCTATTGATCTAGAGAGTCAATGTGATCTGAGCCATTAGTACTAGTGCGAGTTGCATGAATTATCCAAAAATACTAGATTTTTGGATAATTTTAGTCTATTTTTGATATTATTTATTGTAAAAATCCAAAAAAGTTAGAAAAAGCTTCTAGATTAGGATGGCATGCAAAAAGCTAGTTGTTTTTTAGCCAGTTAGGGAATTTTCACAAGGAGGACAAATTGACAAAATCGCGCGCGTCGCAATTGCTGTAAATAGGCTGAAAACTACAGATTGAATTGAAAGAAGAAGAAGGAGTGATCTGGGAGATCTGTGATCTGGTGTCCTAGGGTTTTACCCCCCTTTCGGAGCCAACGGAGCCATCAGATTTGGGTTCCGGGAGCAGAGAAAGAGCTGATTTTTTTGATCCACGTTTTTGGTCTACGAAGGAGCTCCAAGAGAACTAATGCCTTGAGATTGCTTCTGAGTAGAGCAAAGATTACAGGTTCTTTCAATTGTTTCAATTCATTGTGATTTGTTTTTGTCGTGTTTACCACTTGGGTGTTCTCTATCTTCTCTTCCATCTCCTATCTCTACTTCCTTCTACTTCTGATCCCCGGTGGATTCGACCTTTCAACAAAAACCCCTCCAACAATGGATGTGTATGCTCCCACAGGGTACAGCAAACTCAGTGGCACACATGACAAATGCTATGAATAGGGTACTCAGGGATTTTATACCACACTTGACTATCCCCTTCTTGGATGATGTTCCAATCAAAGGGTGTGCAATGGATGGAAAGAATGAAGAGATGGATACTCATGGATGTAGACAGTTTGTTGCAGACCATATTGTGGATTGTGAGAGGATTTTGACACATCTAGAAGAGGTGCATTTAACTCTTTCTGGACAAAAGTCTATCTTTGGAGTTGAGGAGGTTCTGATTATTGGGCATATGTGTAGGCCTTATGGGCGAAGGCCATCACCAGCAAAAATTGATGGGATTGATAGAATGCGAGATGTATGCACGAATGTATCAGAGGTGCGTAGATTCTTGGGTGCATGTGTGTTCTATTTGATATGGATTTGTCACTTAGCACATGTAGCCAATGCTCTTTATCGGCTTCTAAGGAAAGTTCAGAAATTTCAGTAGGAAAGGAAGCATAAAAAAGCAATGAAGAAATTGAAGCAACTCTTAAAATCTGCTCCTACATTGAGAAAGGCTGACATTATTACTATTGATACAAGCGCAATCAAGATTGGATGGGCAATTAGGCAAGATGATGAGGAAGGGCAAAGATATGCAATTCGCTTTGGTGCAAAAGTATTGACTGAACGACAGAGAAGATATCCACATGTAAAAAGAGAATTATGGGAAATTGTGACAATCCTTAAATGTGATAAGGAGTATTTTATGGGTGCTCATTGAATCATTGAGACTGATTGTTTGCCAGCATTGATTACTAGTTGTGCTACCCTGGACATTGGTATGCTCTAGTGGATTGCATACATCAAATCTTTGAACCCTGAATTTTAGTATATTGTAGGAAGAGATAACCTAGTGGTAGACATGTTATCTCAAGCACACTATGAGAATGAAGATGGGATGATGGATGAGGAGGAAGAAGATGAATTTCTTATGGCTGAAAATGATGTTGCAAGAGTGAATTTAGCAATGCAAGGTGTTGCTACAGCATTAACAGAAGCTTGGACAACAAAGAGAAGACACTTTAGATGTTTTGCATCTTGTGTAGAAGTGTTTCTGGAAGACAAATATGCAGGAGAGTGGCTGAGAATTGGTCAATATCTCAGTACATTAACAAACAGAGATGAATGGTCATATGAGGAGTTTAAGAAGATCAAGAGGAAAGACTATGGATTTTTCTTAAAAGATGGATACTTATGGAAACATGCTAAAAAGAAACAGGGTATGCCATTGCGAGTTTTGGGTGACAGAGCTTCACAAGTAAAAGTAATGCAAGAATTTCATGAAAGCTTGTGGGTTGGTCATAGAGGTGTTTAGGGTACTTTTACAAAGATCAAAGAAAGATATTAGTGGCAGGGTATGTATAAGGATGTTGCTCAATTTGTGGAAACATATACGACATGTCAAATGTATTCAACTGTGAGACATCGGGATGGATTGCAACCCACATATCCATTGTTCATTTTAAGTGGGTGGTGGATTTGGTCACAATGCCTACAGGTCTTTAGCAAATGAGGTATCTTGTGCTTGCTCGTGAAGACTTGACTAATCAAGTGGAAGGGAGAGCTCTACATACTAAGACGACAAATGCCATATGTACTTTTCTCTTAGAAGAGATCTTTTATCGATATGGCTGTGTGGGAAAAGTTACAGCACATAGGGGTGAGTTGGATGCAGATAAAGCTCATGATTTCTTTGCACAGTTGGGGATAAAGCTTGCTTTAACTTTAGCCTATAACCCTAAAGGAAACGGCAAAAGTGAAAGAGGTCATCCACCTATTGTGAAAGCATTGGCAAAAGCATGTGGAGAGAAGGTAAAAGAGTGACCACGATTGCTCCCTTATGCTTTGTGGGCTGACAAAACAACTCATAGTGTTGTTACAAGATATATGCCTACAAAATTGATGTATGGTCAAAAACCTATCATGCCAATAGAAGAGATGACAGTCACATGGAGTGTGTTACCTTGGGAGGAGGAGTTGAATCGAGAGGAGTTGTTGGCCTTACACATTAGACAGTTGGAAAGAAAGTCAAAAGACATAGAGGCAGCAACTGCAAGGTTAATGGTAGCAAGGATACAGAACAAGAAATGGTTTGACAAAAGACATAGACTGAGACCAAGAACCATACAAGATGGGGATTGGGTATTGGTTTATGATAGCAGTTTAGATAACCAGCATAGTGCCATGCGTAAATTTTCCAAAAGATTGTTTGGACCCTATGTGGTAAGACAGGTGTTTGATAATGCTACTGATGCATTAAATGAGTTGGATGGGACAGCCACTTTCGATAGCAGAAAAAAGAATCAAATTATTCAAAAGGCGGGAATCTACTACCTATGAGTTGCCAGAATCGGAAGAAAATAGTGGTCATGATACAGGGGCTAGCCAGGAAGATATGGAAGATGAAAAAGTAAAGGATATGGTTGCAGAGGATGAGGAGAACTCACAATCCCATGACAACTAGGATTTTGGCACATACTAGAGGATGTGCAGGTTCAGAGGGGGTGGATGTCGTGATATTATGAGGACACAGTGTGAAAAAGTATGAAATGCATCATCATCCGACTTCTTTATTGATCTAGAGAGTCAATGTGATCTGAGCCATTAGTACTAGTGTGAGTTGCATGGATTATTCAAAAATACTAGATTTTTGGATAATTTTAGCGTATTTTTTATATTTTTTATTGTAAAAATTTTAAAAAGTTAGAAAAAGCTTCTAGATTAGGATGGCATGCAAAAAGCTAGTTGGTTTTTCAGCCAATTAGGAGATTTTCACAAGAAGGACAGATTGACAAAATTGTGCGCGTCGCGATCACTATAGACAGGCTGAAAACTACAGATTGAACTGAAACAAAAAGAAGGAGTGATCTGGGAGATCCGTGAGCAAGTGTTCTACGGTTTTACCCCCCTTTTGGAGCCAATGGAGCCATCAAATTTGGGTTCCGAGCAGCAGAGAAGGAGCTATAATTTTTATGCACGTTTTGTTCTACGAAGAAGCTCTAGGAGAACTAATGCATGGAGATTGCTTCTGAGTAGTGCAAAGATTCTAGGTTCTTTCAATACATATTGATTCAATTCATTGTGATTTTTTTTAATCGTGTTTACCACTTGGGTATTCTCTATCTTCTCTTCCATCTCCTATCTCTACTTCCTTCTACTTCTGATCCCCGGTGGATTCGACCTTTCGACAAAAAACCCTCTGACATCGTCGAGCAGCCTTTGGATGTCTTGCATATCTTTGAGACGATGACTTGCCAGCTAGTTCTGCGACAATGGAATCACTTTGTGAATTCCCTCACTAATTATGCTTTCGTGGAAGATGTCTTTTTCAATTGTGGTCCAACAGAGCCCTTACAATTACCTCCTAACATTAGCCCTGGACTACTTTGGGGTCTTATTGCTAACATGCCCGGGGGGTCCACTAGGGTTTACCGTATGGTACCACGTGAGTGTAAGGGAGGAGGGTTATTTAAGGGAAGGAAGATACATTTTATTAGGTAAGGTCCCATAAATAGGGGGTAGATAAGGGGTATTTTCATATATTTCTTGCACGCAGGTGGCGTCTCCTTATTACTACTAGTGAATCCCCCATGTTGACATGTCATATTTTGGCCACTGGTGATTAGTCCAATGAATATGATGATATAGAATCATATGCATCCATGATAGAGTAAGAAGGTGCTTACTTGCTACTTGACTCAATTAGAGAAGGAAAAATGAAGAAATTTCCTACAAGCAGCTAATTATCGCCTTGCGGAGGCCTAGTAGGTTCCTAAGGACGAGTCCAGACCTGTGGGCTGATGCCTTGTCTTCCTAGGGGTAGCAAGTAGCCAAAAGAAAAAAAAAAGAATAAAACATAATATTAGTAAGTTTGGGAATCTCCGAATTTCCATTTTTTGAATACTAAAAAGGTGGCACCCAAATAACATGCCCATAAGTTTCTCAAAACCATATGATGCGACCTATCATTGGAAAGCACTTGAAAAATGGAATCTATGGAGTTATAGAGCTCTCGATTTGGAGTTATAGAATTCAAGTTATGACAAATCCAAAGATTTGATCACGTGTCCCAAACTTATGGAAAATTCCCATATTTTCCAATATGGAACATTACAGAAAATTCTCTTTAAGATGCTGGAAGATCATCCTAAAGATTGGGACAATTATCTACATCAAGCTTTGTGGGCTTGTAGAATAATGCAAAAGACAAGTACAAGATTCACACCTTTTTAGTTAGTTTATGGTCAAGATGCTTTATTACCTATGAATATCATGTTCCCTATGATAGAGTTTGTAAGAAATGATTAGTTAGGTCAAATAGAATTGGGAGTTGATAGAGGACTGAACTTGCATACCCTACAGTTGGATAGGCAACAAGAAATGGATTGTTAAGAAAAATAGATTATGTGAAGAGAAGGAAATGGTTCAATACATAGCTGAAGAAGAAGAATCTTGCAAAGGGAATGTTGGTTATGAGATATGACAATAGCTTGGACTCCACATTTCAAACCAAGTTTCGAGTTAGATGGGAAGGACCTTTCCTCATCAAGAAAAAGTTTGAAAATGGCACTTACTTGCTACAAGATTTAGATGGGACTGTTCACAACAGTAGAATCAATGGGTTCTATCTAAAGAAATATATCTGTAGAATCCTGTAAATAAAGGGGATATAAGTAATGTACATACTATACATAGAGTAGGTTGCTTCAAGTTTATTTTTTTGGGAAGCTTCAATTTTCTAAAATCTGGTGTTAATAAAATGGTTGTAAATGAAATAAAGCATATTTAACGTGTGCTTTGACACCTACTAAAGGTCTCTGTCAAGTTTGGTGTTGATCCGAGCAAGAATGTGAAAGTTATGGTCTCTGAACGGTCGATATCTAAAGCAAACTGCATATAGAAATTTAGGATTATATGCTATGTAAAGTTATTTCAAGACTACGACTCAAAGAATTTGGCTATAAATTGTTCTATAGAGTTTTATATCGAAAAGAGAGCTATAACTTTTCTTTTTGAAACTTGGCAATCGGAGACCTCATTAGAAAGTTATGAGTTGTTATGTACAGTGCTCTATGAGACACATTTTCAAGAAAAGGAATTTGTCTTCGTTAGATGATTTCAAAGCTTTTAATAAAGGTTTGTTCACAGTTTGTGTTCCAAATCAAGGGGGTTGTTAATCATGGTGGGTGAAAATGAGTGACCAGGGACATGATGCTGCATGGGGTCAAGTGGGGTAACACATGCAAATATCATTTTTTCTCTTTCTATCACCTACCCGTAACTAGAGTTGGGTTGATAGTGGGTGGAAATCCCAAGTGGTACCATGCATGTTCCCACATGTGGTTGTGATATTTGAGTTTTGAGACCCACACCTCATGCAAAAGAGATATCCTCATAGAGGGAACATGTTCTCACTTCTGATTTTGAGTCCCCTAGTGGAATTTTATGTGGCATGGGGCATGTTTTCCATCTAGCAACTAAGGGGAAGCAAGGGGCATCTTGGTAAAATAGGGAAAAAAGAAAAAAGGTGAAGAGTTTTTTTTTAAATAAAAGAGGGAGAGGGGTTCTACACAAGATAATTAGTGTATCTTAGAGAGAGAGAGAGAGAGAGAGAGAGAGAGAGAGAGAGAGAGAGAGGAATCTTGTAGTCTGAAGAGAAGGGAGAAATCTGATACTCAGAACAAGAATGACAAGTTTAGAAGAAAGAGGCCATGCAACTGAAGTTATCGGAGTCATGGAGCATGATGGCAGTATATTAAAGATGGGGCTTTTGAAGCCAATTGGCTTATGCAAGTTCTCAATTTTTAGATGATTGCCATAAGATTCTTCCTTGTGTATTGTTTTCTTCTACTGCTACGTGGGGCACAGAGTATGTAGATCTGTTCTGATGTATGAATATGAGTGAGAGACAACAGCAGAGAAGACGTATGTTCTTTGTTGTGTTGAGAGTGATGTATGTTAGTTGTTTGCGCAAGGCTTCCCGTTAGGAGAGAAGAATGAAAGTAAAATATCTCTACATCTAGAAATGGGTATGTGATAGAGAATATGTATTATGGGCAGTTGTTGAATGCACAAACTCGAGTTAGTGAAAATTTGGAAGAATTTGTAGCCAGGAAAATGATGAATTAGAGCTCATAACGTTTGAAGCTCCGCAACTCTTCAACAATGCAAGATATGCTAAGATGTATATGTTGTTATGCTAAAATGAGAATCTGAAATCAAATAAAGTGTCCTCCCATTTGCAAGTTTGTGCTTCTTGGAGTAGAGAAGTTATGTGTTTGCTGTATAGAGTAGCAATGTATTTCTACACTGCTCTATGAGGCAATTTCTATGCTGCATGAGGCAACAAATGAATTCAGCAGCATCTACACCACCAACTTGGTTTCCCCATGAAAGTCATCATGATTATCCATTGCTATATCAGTGTAAACTCTATTTTGTTGCAGTAATGGAATTTCTACAATAGTGAATTGCTTGTAGTAGATGAATTGGCATGAAAATTCACCATATAAATCTTTGGTTACCTGTGTTTTTGGCTTCTCTTTATGTGTGCTCTAAGAAAAGAAGAATAGAAAGAATCTACAACTAATTTTGCACTACTTAAGGCAACCAGGCTTTGTGGGGCAATTTTTGCATGGGTTTGCCATCCCTAAAAAATAGGAGTTGTGTACTTGTGTTGTCAGAGTCTCAACCATGGTTGTTTCTACATTAGATTCTCTCTAAAAGTGGTAAATTATGAGCTTGAAATTTTAAATTGCTTAAGTGTTGAGTTGAAATCTCAGAGGAGTGAGTGATTAAGAATATTTGATCATGTGTTCATTGGTGCTATCTCATGGGTTTTGTTGAGGGAAGATTCTTAGTCTTTATCCTATGGTGTTGTCCTGTGGGTTGTTAGAGGCCGACTACCCAATTCACCTACCAACATCTTATGACAAGAGCACAGTTCTTGCTACCAAATGACGAGGAAATTGATTTGAAGCAACTTGTTGACAACGACTCCTCTTTCTTGAGGAAATGGTATGCTCTCAAACTCTAGTGGGAACAAGAAGGCTGCCAAATCATGACCAATACTAAGTAGCTACACACCATTAATACCACCGAGTATGATCCCACATATGTAGCTCCAACCTCCTATAGGGTGTTGACCACCATTTGTAACCGACTCCTAGAAGAGCACCCCACCCATATTTAGATTAAATTCTGACTGAGGAGGAATTACATATTACTGGTTGAATAGATTCCATTGACTTCATAGATGTTCTCACCTACATCACTCAAGTAGGCATCGGTCCTTTTGACATGGACCGCTATGATAATTTGGAATACTATCCAAACTTCTATGCTTTGCTCATACGAAAGTAAAACACCATAAGCATGTGCTCGATGCCCTTGACCTCTCAAACCTTAATCCTAGAAAGGATTCTTCGCAATTCCAAAGGGGAGGGAGTAAGGTGAATCAAACATGCAAACATGTAAGGTGAATGGAACATGCAAGGAAAAAAGCCTACATCAATGTCCAAAAGTGAAAAAGAGTGGATGAAAATCAACTCATGATTGAGGAAAAAAGTTGTAAATTTTTGGAATGAATGGACTGCTTAAAGGAAAACTTCTCTTTTTGTACTTAAGCATTTTATTCTTTCCATAAAAGAATAATCAATTATTGCTTACCTTTCAGCAAGAAATTATATTAAGGGCACTAATGGTGAACTATGGTATCATGGCAGGAACTCAAAATGGCAGCATAGCAAGATCGGGCCCATCGGCTCCCATTCACAGAAGAAGAAAGGGCAAGGTACCACATGTCCCTCAAGAACCACACCTACAACCAACTAAAGCTCAAAAATATCTATAACATCAAAGAAGTCGTGGCCAAGGAGGAGGCTGCCCAAAGAGTTGTAGAATAGTGTAATCTAGAAAAATATGTCAATAAATTTGGGCAGGAGATTGACCACACCAAATGCGTAGAGTTCTTGAGAACCTATGACCCTAACAGAGAATGTGGCACAATGATAGCTGGAAGAGGAGAAGGAGCCAAGTAGATATAGGTCTAATTGAGTAAAGCCTTGGTGAAGAAGGAACTAGGGCTAGAGTACAAAGTGGAAAGGAGGTCCAAAAGGGATGTCTATGCCATGTTGAATATGAAGAAGGACCAGGTTCTGACCAATGATGGCATCAACATCCAAGAAATCCCAGATCTAGAAGTAAGGCTTCAGGAAAAAGTCATCAACTCCCTATTCTCTAGCCAAAGGTATAATTTTCTTATGCAGAGAATGTGTGCATATGTTGGAGAGCTTAGCTGTCCATTCATTGGATGAGATTGATTGGAATGGGTATGTGAGAAATACGATCAACCAATCAACCAAGGCACTAGCCCTAGGGAGTAAACCGTCCTTGTGGGGAATTCCCACCATCAAAGGCAAGAGTTGAAAGAAAAAACCCTCATTGAAAGCCTTGTTCATTGGATACGGTGGTGTGCTAACTACTCTTTTCCAAGAGGCAATGAAAGAGGCATAGAATTAAGAAGGAGAAGGAGTCGCAAAGACAAGAGTTGCAAACAGGAGTCGCAGACAAGTCACCTCCCCACCATGAACGAGAGCAATCCAATGAAAGAATAGTAACTGACAAAGAGGAGGAAAAGGAAACACAATCTAGCCATGGAAGGGCTAAGAAAGCAAAGAAAAATATTGCACATGCAAAGTAATAAGAAGAAAGCACGAAAAAGGAGAAGGCTAACTTGGAAAAGGCTAAGAAAGTAGAAGACCGACTTAGAAAAGGCTAAGAAATAATCTAAGAAAGTGGAGGAAGAAAGAAAAAAGAAGGAAAAGGAGGAGTCGGAGAGGTTAAAAGAAGAATAAAAGAGAACCAAACAGGAGAGAAAGAGAAAGGCAAGTGAAAGAGAGACAAATTTGAGAAGGAAGGAAGAAGAGGACATCACACTAGCAATGCGCATGTCAATAGAACAACAGTGCAGATAAGATGAGCTGGGTGCCATGAACCCACCATAAGAAGAAGGGCCAAGCTCAAGTGCCCAAGCTCCAGAGATCACACTGCCTCCGGTGAAAGAAGGCAAGGGCAAGGGCCTAATGGATACCATCCCTACTCTAGTGACTAGCTTGGGACTTTTATCAGATTATGCTAGGCCTACTCCTTGTCATGCCTTGGTTATGTCAGGGGGTAGGGTGAGCATTGTGCTGTGTTTTCTTGCATATTTGTTTTGTATCAGCTTGATGCTTCCTTTGGTTGTTTTTGTGCAGATCTATCGTGGGATTCGACGGGCTGAGTCGCCCTATCCCGTGGTCGCCAATGAGAGCAGAATTTTGGTGCTGAGAAGTGCTTAAAAATAGCTAAAAATTATGAATATCAAGGAAAAAATATTCAACCTCGAAGGCGGCGGCTCGATCTAGGACGATTTTAAGCGTCAAAGTGCTTTAAAGGCGCTCGAGCGACACTTGTTGATTTTTCATAATTTTTCAGACAATCGTGCGGGTTGACATGAGTTACCAGTCAATGCGGGATGCCAAGCCAGACGCCCAAGATTTTTCAGAGCTCAATTCCGAGTCCAGATGGGGAAATGGCCAAGAAACCGGTCAAGATGCGAAGAGGTGGACATTAGAGTGGCCAAATGGGCAAGTGCCTCTTGGAAGCCCAACATTTTATGCCATTTGACAAGAGGGCATTAAAAAAAAACGTGACATGAAGGAGGAGAAGGTGCCATCAACAGGCGCCGAAAATTGCGCTAGGGAGAGGAGGAGGCATCATGGCTGCTCAATACAACCCACATCAATGAGCATGGGGCTTCAATCCCCCCTGGATGCTGACTCTATCGCCGCCTCTCGCCCGAGAAATGGTGGTCTCTGTGAAGAATTCTGATTTCAGTCTTTCTCTCTCCTCCCTCTCTCTCCCCTAAAGGCAGATTCATGTGGTGAAGAAGAAGAAGAAGAAGAATGGATGATGGATGCTTGTCCAATGAAGACCGGATTGCTCTGTGGTGTAAGAAGATTGAAGATTGCTGATTGTGGACTATCATGAGCATTAATGGTGGCTGGAAATTAGTCCTAAGATATGGCAAATAAAAACCCGCAACCTGCAAAGAATGGTAATCTCATTTTTACAAAGGAAAATGGTGTTTTTATGCAATTTGCTTCATGAATACTTATTCCCATGGGATGATTATGCATTATAATGTTGTTTGCAATGTCTTCCAACTATTTATGATCAAAAAATCAGAAAATCATAAGTGTTGTGGATGAAATTAATAGTGTAAAACCCGTAAAACACGTGAAATATGGGGAAATTGGGTGTTTTTGAGATATCAATGGAAAATATAACAAGACACACCAACTAAACTTGTCTTTTTGCTGCAAATGAACCTAAGGGGCACAACCCACAACTCACTTTGAATTTTCAGTCATTTAATATTGCAAAAAATACAAGAAAAATAGGGAAAATGGGAGAAAAATAGGGGAAAAATGGATTTTGAGTGCCGAAAATTAAGGAAAAATAAGAACCATGTTTGTGGATGTATGGGGGGTTTGAAGTATGAGGTTTAACCTCAGTTCAGCCCTACCTTTATGTTTTAGTGAGTTGTTATGGCTTTTTATACAATAAAAATATGGAAAATGAACCCTAAACCTATGCACCATGCACAATCTAAACGGGTGAGGGGGTAGAGTGTATAAAAGGTGTTTAAATGATGAATGAAATGATGAAAATCTTGCTAGTTTTATGCATACCATTTAGGTTGATCGATAATTAAAGATTAAGGACCTAGTAGCACGAGGGTTTCTCGGTGCTAGGTTCATGCAACGCCGTATACGAGCGATAGTCGAAATCATTGAAAGAAATGTTTTCCACATGTGCACCAATGCTGATTTTCTTAATTCTTTGAGCACGTGGACATTCACAATTTGCATGAAGCATGAAATTTAAAAGGGTATCAGACAATACCTCCTGGATGCATAGCAATTGCTTTCTAGAGACATGACCAACATTAAGTGAGTAAGGTTGTCCTAAGCTATAGGCTAGGCATTGGGTCTAAGGGGAAAGAAAGTGAGGAAGCATGGTATATCTCTTGGAAATACGCGAATCATAAAAGAGAGGAGTTTGTATTCGTATGTTATGTATGTTTAGCGACGCATCAAGCGGCCAATCCCCAAGATGTAGGAGAGTCGCAATGAGGTAGCGGCAGTCAGCCATGGGAGGACCTCCTATGTTTGTGCTTCGTGCTATTTGGCAATGTGCTAGGGACTCTCTCTGAGGAGTGTTAATTGGGTTAGAGTTGGACTACAAGACGTAATACAAACGTAAGATGTTTAGGAAGATGATGTATGTGTCATCCACACTCCTGGCCGCGAGGCCGTGGGGTTGTTGAGCGCATGATAGAGGTCCGGCTAGTGCATGAGCCAGTGCCGGCCCGTTTTAGGTCCCATCACTCTCTTGAGTATAGGATAGCAAGGATTAATCAAGATTTTCATCCACTTCTTGATTCTTCTTCAACAATAAGGATTCTATCGTGGACATGGATGTTACTTCAACCAACATTGAAGACATTCAATCAAGGCTCAACCCTTCTATAATACAATTGATTTATCTTGATTAGCTACATAAGAGCATTTATGAGAAAGGCATCATGAGCTTATGTTGCAATATGATTGAGTTCTTTTCACTAAATTTTGAGAAATTAGTGGGCGGATCAAGAGGATGATTGATTTTTTGGAGCTTCAAAAACTCTCTTTAGCACTCATAAGAGATAGTGTTGAATCCAATGCTCTTAAATCTCTCTTTCTATCCACTTGCTTAGCCTATCCTATTGCTACAAAGAGGAATTAAGAGAAGTCTATGATTAAATTCATCTTGGATAGCATATAGAACCAAATTTAAAATGCTTGAGGCTATGTATCTAATTTCTCCCATCCTATCCATGAAATCCTAGTGCTCCATTCATGCTATGCATTGATTCATTGATGTCCCTTTATGCATAATACTAACCTTACTTGTTTGATTGATCATTGATGTGCCATAAGTGAAAAATAGACTAGTTAATAAGTAGACAAAATGTATAAAATAGTGAGTCATTGTTAAAGGGTAAATCCATATCCTTTCTTATTCTATTTGAGCCCATTTTCCTTTTCTCACTTGCATATCATTGAGGGATAAAAATCTTATTTTAAACCATGCATATCATACTTGTTTGCTTGGATTATAATTTACTTGCCATGCCATGATACCTACAAGGAAAAGTTGATGCCCGATGAGATGTGAGACAAAAGAGAGGTGACCTTTCCTCATTTTGACAATTCCAAAGGTATGCACAACCCAGCTTGGGGAGGAAATTTTTACACTTGCAAGTCTCAAAGCCCATGTCAACCCATCTTGCTGTTTTATCCCTCACATAGGTACATCGTTGTGGAGGAGTGAAACCAACATCATTGTCATCGATTGAGCCCTAATTTTGCAACCCATAGTGACCACACCTTGCCCTCAACATTATTAGGGTCTTATAGGTTGAATTCAGCCTAACAGGGACAAAAAAGGGATTTTAGATTGTTTGCAGGGGTATTTCAGATTGGCACACATACTTGCAAGTACTCTTATCACTTTTTTTGACTTAATATAGGTGGCAGAGGTTACCTACTACAGATACATTGCACTATTCCATAGGGTTTGGCAAGGTAAAGATCACTTGCAAGTGACTTTACAGGTGTAAAGAGAGTCTGAATAGGTGCTTGCACAATTTTGGATAGGGTACTAATATTAGTTCCAGAATTAAAAAATGCAATTCTAATGCAAAACAATGATCATAGTGGATAGAGGACCTTAAGGAGGTTTCAAGCCAAAAATCACTTATTTTGAATATTGCAATAAAAGTTATGGTAAAGTTTATGACTGCTAGTGGTTACAAAAACAACACAAGTGCCATGACTAAAAATAAAAAGAAAAACCCTATCTTAGAGATAATATAAGAAGAGTTGAGGACCTATGCATGAGCACGTGACCCTACGAGTGAAGCACTCAATCATGATCTTCAATCAACATGTTGTAAGAAACCTATCTTTAAATTCATAATATCGCTGTTGAAATTCAATGCTTGTATGAGACTAGCATAGTGAACGTGTGGATGGTCCTAACCCAAAGGTCATACTATAAAACTTACCATAGAAAGAGGGATAACCCTAGTATCTATCAAGACAAGGACTCTCAATTCCTCTAAGGAGAAGATGACATAACATTTTAACATTAAAACAAATAAAATAAAAAAATATGTGCCATTATCTATTTAGCGTGTTGGTAACCCTGACTATGTCCACATCATCATTGATGTAGTCATCACACCTACATCATCATTTGCTTAACGTATCAAACCGAAAGTTGCACCACCTTGATCTCACTCAAAAATAGATTAAAAAATTTGGCATTAATCATATCTCAAAATCAAGTGTCTAAGAAAAGCTAGCACATTCCACGTTAAATCTCATTGGATGGAGAGGGGTAATTGCATGCTATATAAAGCCTATTACTAACATGCTCATATCCTAGGATTGTTCAACATTATTATTATTCATTGTTGGGCCATGAGCTAGATATATATATATATATATATATATATATATATATATATAGAGAGAGAGAGAGAGAGAAATACAAAGAGAGAGATACATAGAGAGGTATAGAGGGGAGTGATAGTTAAAGAAAGAGAAGAAGAAGAAGAAGAAGAAGAATAGGGAGAAAAGGGAGTTAATAAAGAAGGAGGAGAATGAGAAGGAGAAACACAAGAACAAGAACAAGAAGAAATAAAAGGAGAGAACATGGTGAGAGAAATAATTAAAGAAGAAGAAGAGGAGGAGGAGGGAAAAAAAGTGGGAGAGAAAAAGAGAAAGAGTCAGGAAGAGAAGAGGGTGAGATAGAGTGAGAAGGGAGGAACAAGGGAAGCTACTAAGTGCAATAGGGAGAGTAGTAGACATGACAAAAGAAGGGAGATAGAGGGATAGGGAGAGTGGGTAGCTAGGTCAAGGATTGCACTTGACATTGTTGCAGATATCCCCTATCCCATCCGAGCTATGTCACCATTCTCTTCACCTCATTGGCCTACCCCTCGGAGCAATTTGTCTATTTTCTCTCTTCATCCCCTCATATCATCACCTTGCTCTTATTATATTTTCTACATGGAATGATAATCCTTCAAAGATTCTACAATAATCGCATTGATCAACCCACCCCTCTAAACCCAATTTGAAAATCCCTTAAACCCCATTCACACTTCCCTTGTACATGTTTCCTCACTTCTATGAACCCCGAGTTCAAAGTTCAAGTAGAAGAAGGAATCAAGGAAGTGCTAACAATGATGGCTACAAAATGGTAGAGAGCTAGAGTGGGACGAGACGTTGTGTGTGAGAACAAGGTCCCATCTACACCAACTTCCATTGAAGTGCCTTTGGATGAATTTAAAGGGATTTTGACTAAGCAAAATAATTAATTGAATGATTAGCTTATAGCTAGTTTGCTACTATTAGTACTTGCAACAATCAAGGGTAAAGAGTAGTTACTATCCTCGATTATCCTTAAATTATCACACATTTAGGAGGGAGTTACAACTTATAACATCCTGGAGTAGGAAAATAAATTATCCATTAGGAACTAATCGTGATTATCCCTTAAATAATAGAACTACTAGGAGTAAAGATAGATGCCTTGCTCTTGCTCTTGCTCTTGCATGTTAAAGTATTGCATGCCAATGCATTATATCATCAAGTGAGAAAAGCTTGTGACCTTTGGAAAATACAAAGAGGAATGAGTAGCATCAAACCCTAAATAGGACTATTATGTATTGCTCTATATGATTGCAGTTAAGGAGAAATAAGTCACAATTGTGGGTTACTCAAAGGAAAATGTTCTAGTTTTTGATGAAATGTTTATGATATGCTTGTTGCTCAAAAAAGAGATAGATGCCTTGCTCTTGCTCTTGCATGTTAAAGTATTGCATGCCAATGCATTATATCATCAAGTGAGAAAAGCTTGTGACCTTTGGAAAATACAAAGAGGAATGAGTAGTATCAAACCCTAAACACTAGGGGGACTATTATGTATTGCTCTATATGATTGCACTTAAGGAGAAATAAGTCACAATTGTGGGTTACTCAAAGGAAAATGTTCTAGTTTTTTATGAAATGTTTATGATATGCTTGTTGCTCAAAAAAGAGATGGTTTCCTAATTGAGAATCAACTATTTTCCTTGTTTGTGGATTTTGAGATGTGATATTATACCCATATGGGTAGATTCTTAGATACACCTTAGGTTATGGAGCCCTTCACCAAGGGGGCTAGATTTGTCTGCAACATGTGCTAGGACCGGCCCCAAATGCAAGAGGTCTCTCCATAGGGAGGACATTAGCCTAGGAGAGGCAACAAGGGTGCTAAATCACTAATACTAATCCTCAGTATATAAGATACCTTTAGATGCAATTTCCAAATGATACTTTTCGTAATTAAACTAATTAAGATTTTCTTTTAGTGCGAGCAAAGACCCACAAAACTCCTCGGGGAAGTTACTATATGTATATCCTCTACATCACGTGCGTTCAAGGTCTATTTATAAAAATCCTTATCTATGATTTTTTCTTAACTAAAACATAACTCTTTTCTATTCAATTTGTAAATAACCCCTTTATGCAACACCCTTGTGTATGTAAAAAATGATATATTAAAAATACCTTATTTTGAACTCACATTATGCACACATATATTCATGAGTAACTTACTCAAGGAAAACTCCAAGGGAGTTATCCTCAAGTATGAAATTCTTACTTAAATTCAATCCAAACTAATCCCCCCAAGGAAGAGGGAATCCAAGAAGACTATTGGAAGGTATTGTTGCTTATTTTGATTTGTCTCGAAGTTATATTGCCACTTATGTTGATTTGTCTCGAAGTTATATTGCCACTTATGTTGATTTGTCTCTCGAAGTTATATTGCCACTTATGTTGATTTGTCTCAAAGCTATTTTGCCACTTATGCTAAATTGCCTCAATGTTATTATTTTTGAAAAGAAAAGATTTTTCTTGGAAATAAACTTGTTAAGAGTTTATGTATAATGCATTCAAGATAATATGTTTGTGATTGTAAGCTAGGTACAGATCGCGGACTGAGGAAGTATTTTGGTGAACATAGAATGTCGGAGGCAGTGTTCTTGATGGCACTAGACCTCCCCAAGGCTAGCATGAATAAAGCCTACTCCAAGGGGTTTTTCCTTTTTTTTTTCATTAGTGAGTTTAGACCAATCATGATGCGAAAGGTCTTGTCGTAGGGAACTCTAGTCGGCAGGAGGAGGTGACAATACCAAGGGGATCTAGTCATAAACTCCTTAGGCTCTTACGAACTCCCAAAACTGCCCTTCGATTTCTAGACTATGTTTTGGAAGTTCCAATACTAGTTGGGGACTGGAACTTGGAGAGAATAATACTTTGAACAGAAGACATTGTAAAAGTCATTTTTCTGAAATAAACTATTAAGAAGGAATTGCTTTACTCAGTTTTTGTGTCATAAATTAAAGGTGTTTAATGAATTTGTATCATGAGATAATTCAAGGAATCTAATTTTATATGTTGAACCTAAAGTGGTAGGTAATTAAATAACTAAAACTACTCTCTCGAGGGAAGTGGGAGGATGGAGGAATCCAGACCTATGGCTGGGTGGTCTCGATAACCTGAGAGAGTTCCTAAGAAGAAATAAAATCACACTTGATGGACCATTAGAAACTAGAAAGACTAACTCACATCACTTTAGAATCCGCTAATATTAATTAGCGGCTAGTAATAGATTAGACCAAAAAAACTCAGGTGGGTCCTTGTGGGAGTGGCTGGAACTTCCACTGCGAGGTAGACTCAAGCGAGCCTAGTTAGCAAACTCTACGGGCTTTATCAAAATCCCAAATTGCACTTCCTAGGACATCTCTTGATGGGCTACTAAGAACATACTACTAAGGAATAGCTTAGGTGACACGTTACAATTGGTATCAAAGCGCATATTGATTACATGGACATCCGTCGAACAATCTAGCTTTGAGAAGCTTGAGCAGAGTTTAGTAGCTGCCCCTATCCTAAGGCTAGAACATACTACTAAGGAATAGCTTAGGTGACACGTTACAATTGGTATCAGAGCGCATGTTGATTACATGGACATCCGTCGAACAATCTAGCTTTGAGAAGCTTGAGCAGAGTTTAGTAGCTGCCCCTATCCTAAGGCTACCTGAGCTCAGCAAAGAATTTGAAGTTATAACTGATGCAAGCTCTCTTTCTTTAGGCTATGTGCTTATGCAAGAAGGACATCTAGTAGCCTATGCTTTAAGAAAATTAAAGATCCACAAAAGAAACTATGGCACACATGATCTAGAATTACTTGTTGTAATTCATGCCTTTAAACTATGGAGACGTTACCTGCTTGGTAATAGGTTTTCTCTAGTTACTGATCATATGAGCCTAAAGTGGATTTTTGTTGATGGATTGAGACCTTGCAAGAATTTGACTTTGACATCAAGTATAGACCAGGAAAGGAGAATGTGATTGCAAATGCCCTAAGCCGTAAATCATTCCTTAATGCTCTAATCCTAGAATAACAAGAGCTGGAACTCTTGCCACAATGATTTCAATGCCCAGTAACCCTCTCCTAGAAATGTCTAAAGAAGAGGCGGCAAAGGATCCAAGCTATCAAGACTTGTTAAGAGAAATTTCTGTCAAGGATTCAAATCCAAAACTCAAGACTAAGTATCAAGATTTTTCCATAAATGAGGAGCTTTCCTATTATAGGAGAAGACTATGTATTCGTGCAAGTTAGGAACTCAAAAGGAAAATACTTAGGGAAGCTCATGATTTCCCATTTTTAGGTCATCCTAGTTATGCTAAGACTATCAATACAGTCAAAAAAAGCTTCTACTGGGAAAGACTCAAGGGTGATGTACTCAAGTATGCCACTGAATGCCTAAACTACCAATGAATTAAGGCCAAGCATGTCAAGATGCCAATAAAAATCCAGCCACTTGGCATCCCTCAAGTGAAATGGAAGTATATTGGCATGGACTTCATAGTTGGATTACCCTTGGTACAAGGAGGATATAACTCGATAATGGTAGTCATTGACATGCTGACAAAAGTTGCACACCTTATTCCTGTAAGAACCAATTACAAGGTTTTTGATATCGCTAGGATTTTCATTAAGGAAACTTTTAGGCTACATGGATTACCCCAAAGAATCATCAGCAATCACAATTTTCTCTTCACCTCAAACTTTTGGAAGAGTTTTTTTGAAGCTCTAGGAACCTCGATCTACTTCAGTACTGCCTACCATCCCCAAACAAATGGTCAAACAAAGTGGGTCAACCAAGTTATTGAGGACATACTAAGGGCTTATTGTAATAGGGAACCCAAACGGTGGATCCAATACCTACTCTTAATTGAATATGCCTACAATGCATCATACCATCAAAGTATTCAAATGACTCCTTTTCAGGCACTATATGGGCAAGATTGTCTTACCGCATTAAATTTTTCCAATCCTACCCTACGGGTAGAAGCATCTAGGCAAATTCTAGAAGAAATGGATCAACAAGTGAAAGCTATAAGGCAAGATATTCAAGCTGCCAAGGATCGATAGAAGGCATATGCCGATATTCAATGAAGGCAAGAACACATCTTCAAAGAAGGTGACATGGTTTTCCTATGAGTAAACCCAAAGAAAAGTTACTTATCTTTGGGGGAATTCAAGAAGCTAAGTCCCAAGTATTGTGGGCCATATAAGGTGCTAAAGTATATAGGGCCAAATTCCTACAAGGTACAACTCCCTAACAACTTGAAAGTACATAATGTATTTCATGTCAATCTATTGAAATCATATGTCCCTAACCCAGACCATGTACTTAACAACCAACAAATTGTAATGCCAAGTCAGAGAGTCCTCAAACTTTAACCAAAAAAAGATACTTAACATGTGAGAGAAGACTCTAAGACGCAAAACCCTTAGAGAATATCTCATCTAGTGGAAAGACTACCCTAAAGAGGATGCCACTTGGATTCATCATGAATCACTATGTAACCAATATCCCCAGTTTCATTCGAGATGAGGACATCTCGATTCCTCTAAGGGGAGAGGATGTGATATCTCGACTTTAATTTTAAACATTTTCCAACTTCTCACAAAATGGACTTTAAGAACTCTAAAATCATTAAATAGAGAATATCTTGAGCCCGAGAATCGTAACCCAACATTTTTTGGATTGACAAGGATTGTAGCCACCCATCACGAAAATTACCATGTGAATGAGAGTTATGAGCCATATTAGTGATAGAGTTATGAGTCATATTAGTGATTAGTGTCAATGTATAATATGGATAGTCTAAAAATATTATTTGAACAAGACTAGCATATTTTAGATATTATTTATTGTAAATATCCTAAAAATATATGAAAAATTCTAGAACAAGATGTCATGTTTAAAAAAAGTGGTTTTTTAAAGCCAGATTTGGAGATTTGATGCAAAAACAAGGATTGGCGAAATCGTGCGCATCACGATTGCAGTTTACGAGCAACAAGCAACACTTTGAATAGGGAGAAGAAGAAGGGCTGATTTAGAAGATTTCTAATCCCCCTTTCGAAGCCAACGAAACCATGAGATTTATGATCTGAGCATCAGATTGCTAATTTTTCCAAGATCCTCTCCATAAAGAACTCTTCTTCTTAGCCACAACCCTTCCTCTCTAATTTAGCTTTAAATAAGAGGCATGGAAAGCCATTGAGAGTAAATCCGAGCAAGAGGGAAGAGGCCCTTCTTAGGAGTATAGAACAACAGGAAGTGAGGCAAGAGAAGCACGAGCATGGAAATTTCTTGTCAAGAAGACAAGAAGAATACTCACGAGCTCTCAAATTCAATTCCTCAATCCCTTCTATCCCATTCCTTCCTATGGAATCAAGACTCTTCTCAATTTCTCAAAATCTTTGGTGACATAATTACGTCTTCAAGTACAAGGATTACGTCTTCAAAATCTTTGGTGACACAATAACATTACAGACACAATTACTACAAACGGAATGGCAAGTACAAGGATTACAATCGAAGCCGCGAATACCATTAACCAAGCACCTGTACGGATCTTCAGGTACTAATTTTCTTAAATAAAAGCAACTAGTATGCCTTTATTTCATGAATAGGTAACATAAGCTGCATGTAAAAAATAATATTTTATTTTATTTATGCATATAATTTCTTTAAGGAATTCTTAACCACAAATTCCAAGAGTTAACTTGGGTTTGTAACAAGATGAACCTATGCGAGTACAAGGAAGGTATTGTATCCCTAAAAGATTTAATATTTCTAATTTTTTTGTTGATCAAATGGAATCTCTGAATCACTAATTCTAGTCCTCAGTATATAAGAGACCTTGAGATGCACTTGTCAAATGATACTATTCATAATTAAACTGACCAAGATTTTCTTTTATTACGGGCAAAGACCCATGAAACTCCAAGGGAGTTATCCTCAAGTATGAAATTCTTACTTAAATTCAATCCAAACTAATCCCCAAAGAAGAGGGAATCCAAGAAGACTATTGGAAGGTATTGCCACTTATGTTGATTTGTCTCGAAGTTATATTGCCACTTATGATTATTTGTCTCGAAGTTATATTGCCACTTATACTGCTATGCCTCGAATTTATTTTTATGCTTATGCTAAATTGCCTCGATGTTACTATTTTTGGAAAGAAAAGATTTGCCTTGGAAATAAACTTCTTAAGAGTTTATGTATAATGCATTCAAAATAAGATGTTTGTGATTGTAAGCTAGGTACTGATCTTTTCTAAAATCATTAGGCTAAAAGATAGATGACTAAGTACAGACCGCTGAGACTGAGGCAATATTTTGGTGAACACAAAAGGCCGACTGAGGCAATGTTCTTGATGGCGCTAGGCCTCCCCAAGGTAGCGTGAATAAATCCTACTTCAAGTTTACTTTTTTTGTTTTGCATTAGTGAGTTTAGACCAATCATAACGCGAAAGTTCTTGTCATAGGGAAGTCTAGTGGACAAGAGGAGGTGAGGATACCAAGGGGCTCTGGTCATAAACTCCTTAGGATCTTATGAATTGCCAACTACCCTTTGATTTCCAAACTATGTTTTGGAAGTGAAAATACTAGTTGGGAAATGGAACTTGGAGAGAATAATACTTCGAACTGAAGACATTGTAAAAGTCATTTTTTTGAAAGGAACTATTAAGAAGAAATTGCTTTACTCTATTTTTGTGTCGTAAAATAAAGGTGTGTAATGAATTTGTATCAGGAGATAAATCAAGGAATCTGATTTTAAATGTTGAACCTAAAGTGGTAGGTAATTAAACAACTAAAACTACTCTCTCGAGGTGATATTAGGAGGCATATTTGATGGTGGATTCTGTGAGGTTTTTGCGGTGGATTCCGTAAAACTATATTTATTTGTCAAGGTTCGTACACAAGGTGGATTCCTTGTGCAAAAAGTTGACAAGGACGCCTGTCCTTTTCGGGCGTCACATTAATTTAATATGCAAGTGGGTGATTTCATAGCAGGTGATTCTGCAAAATACACATTTAAATTAATGGAAGTTTATGAGTTTAGAGTGCGCACTCGTATTAAATTAAGGTTAGGATAGATTTCCAACCTATTTATTTATTTTCTAGCTGAAGATTGTTAGGTATTCACTTTTGTCGGTTTAATTTTATTATTTTCTAACAATTGTGAATGCTTCAATTGATGTGTAGAGTAGGCGGCAGTGGCAATGGGAAGCACTAGGCGATAGCATATATTCAAGTTATTTAGAAGAAATTATCATTTTTTATGGGTGCATGTCTTAGGCATGGCACTAATATTTATTTAGGCACTCTTATTTATTGAAGCGCTTGATATATATCTATTATTTTGTATGTGCACGGACACACAGTTTAAATATTCATTATTGGACATTGTATTTGGGCATTGCCCAACTCTTAGGCCACCCAACTGCTTTATTCTTTATTTGGACAAAAGAAAACACAAAAGCCAAAGCATACTAATTGTAAAATTGGGCTATTTTTTAGCTTGGAGATGAATAAATTATTAAATACATGCTTTGTGGAGCGCTCATACAAGGCATGGAGGGAGATTGTACCCAATTTGTCTTTTTGCCTCATATTGCGCAAGTCCATTCTCTTGATTTTTGAGCTAAAAGTAGAGTCGCACCAGTGGTATCAGAGCGAAGCTAAGATCAAGGGTTTCTAATCGCTTACCATCTCGCGCAAAGGTAAAGGTCTTGGAACAAACGGGCTCTACAATCAATCTCCTGACAATCCGTCAATACGAGCGTGTTCCTAGTAGTGAAGAACCCCCTCATGCGTTGTTGGATCGCGAAGGACCAATGTCTGCTGGGCCGAGGATCACCTAGGAAACTTCTTCATCAACACATTTTTATTCTCAGAGCAGAGAAGAAAGATACGTAAAACTCAAGATTAAAAGCTTAACAAGCTTTATAGTAAAGCTTATTATTTAAAAAAGTTTAGCAGCGGTGGCGTCAGCACCTTCTTAACTGTGCCAAATCTGTCGACGCTGTCTTGACGTCTTGATTCTATGCATTCCAATTATCAAGCTTTTTAATAAATCTTAGAACTTTAATATTTCTAAAGCTTTAAAGTCAAAACTTCTCTCTAGCGGTTATTCACACGGAGTTCCTCAACAAATCAATCTTGAACCTCTCTGCAAGCCTCTGTTCACACCGTGCTATGACAGAGATAATTTTCAACAAGTAGATTGCTATACCCAGTCTTCACGGGCAAAGAATTCATCTAAGAAGGATTTCAGAAACTTCCATATCTGCAAAGAAGAAAGATCGCTAAAAGCCATTTTTTTTAAAAAAAAAGATCAAGCCTTGTAAACCTCGACTTTGAGCTACGCTCATCCCGCTAATAAGATTTTAAGTGTGTGAGGTTGTTTGAAATTTGAAGGATGACCGATCAAAATATGGAAGATTTTATAGCCGAAGGTGATTTACCAGAACCAACGATGGAGTAAAAGTTGGTCCTAATTATGATGCATCTTCAAGAGGAATGAAGAGCACATCAAACTTTGCAAGCTCAATTGGCCACTCTTCAACGATCTACTGCCAATCAAGATGGACCGCAACCTGAAGATATTATACGATGCACGATCCATGTGACACTCGAAGCACAACCTATCCAAAAAGAAGCCAAGATAAGTAAAAGAAATTTTAAATTACGTACTTTTAATGGGTTGCACGATGGAAAGACTGTTCTCGCTTTTATCAATCAGTTTGATGAATATTTCCATGAAGAATAGCATGCCCAAAAATACAAACTCAAGTGTGTCACTAATCATCTAGTGGACAGAGCATCAGTATGGTGTACTATTGTTTGCAAAAGCATTAATTGTCCTACTACTTTCAAAAGAGATTTTTGCAAAATTTTATTCCACCTCAATTCCACGAAAAAGTAATCAAACAATGGGATCTTCTGCAACAAAGAGATTGCGAGCCTATTTCACAATATACCGAGTGTTTCTAGAATGATTGCAACTTCGAATGCTTGAAGATGTACCTGAGGTGACCCATAAGCACAAGTTTATGTCTGGTTTGCTTGGTCACTTCTAAGCGGAAGTAAACATGTTCAAGCCAACAACTCTCGAGGATGCGATTTCCTTGGCCCATGATGCTAAAGACAAAATTCAAGGACAAGAGAAGTGACCACAACAATTCCCAAATAATGGTAACTTTGGTACAAAGCATTTCAATTCTAACTTTCTAAGATTCAATTCAAATCGCTTTGTTCCATCTTCATTCCGTAAATCTTGGACACGACCTCCTACTTTACCAACAAATACCAATCCAAATTCTAAGCCATCTTTCCAGCCAAATCCCAACATTCCTAAACTTCCTACTATTATCAATAATGTTTTCAAAGCCAAATCCATAGTCTATTATAAGTGCCATCAACCTGGACATCTAGCGATGAATTGTCAATCCAAAAAGCCAACTATTCATATCAACTGCTTGGGAGTGACTATAGATGAAGACCATGAAGAAATGTCAGATTTCACAGAAAACGATGACGATATCGATACTACTTCAAATACTTTACCAAGTATGTCAAATCTCCATTCTTTATTAACGATGAAATGTATTGTGCATGGTAGAGAAAGGATTGTTTTACATGATGATGAGAGCACACACGATTTTATTTCTGCAAAATTGGTCAAAGAATTGAATTTACATACTGTTTCGACTCATTATCGCATCAAGGATGCATTCTTAGGCATTAGATATAATGGAACATAAGAAGTGTATGACTTGGAAATTAAAATTGGTGATTATGTCGAGCACAAAAATTTCTTAGTTGTGCCTTTGCAATCTAGTGGCATTATCTTAGGAATGCCTTGGTGTCATCAATATAATCCTGATATAGATTATTCCACGCATTCAATGAAGATTCATTCTAATGGAAAACAAATCACATTGCATGGTATGCACACCCTTGATAATTTTCCATTCCTTAGTCATACACAGGCTAAACATGCATTAAGAAAAGGTAGCAAATCCTACTTAATATGGGTGAATGAAATTGAAGTTAAGGAAAATCAGATGCATCCTAGGCATGCACAATTTCTTTCACAATTTAAAGATTGTTTTGCTGCTGACTTACCACCTAGCTTACCACTTACATGTCCTGAAGATCATAAAATAGACTTAATTCCAAGTTCTCAACCACCATGTAAAGTACCTTATTGACATAATCAAATTGAACAGAAAGAAATTCAAACACAAATTGAAGAATTGTTAACCCAAGTATTCATTAGGCCCAGTAGTTCTCCTTTTGGTGCACCTGTCCTATTAGTCAAGAAGAAAAATAACACATATAGAATGTGCATTGCTTATCGTGTCCTAAATAAGATCACTATCAAGAATAGATATCTGATCCCTAGGGTAGACGACCTCATGGATAAACTACAAGGGGCTGCAATAATTAGTAAAATAGATCTTGCATCTGGATATCATCAAGTACGACTGGACACATCTAATATTTTTAAAACTACATTTAGGACACAATTTGAACATTATGAATTCCTTGTTATGCCTTTTGGTTTAACTAATGCACTAGCCACATTCAATTGTATGATGAATCACATATTTTTGAAGCATCAGCATTGTGTCATTGTTTTCTTTGATGACATATTGATTTTCACTAAAAATGAGAATGAGCATTATGAACATTTATCCTTGGTTTTCAAATTATTGAAAGAGAATCAATTATATGCTAATCCTGAAAAGAGTGAAATTTTTCAAACCCACATTAAATACTTAGGACACATAGTTTCATTTGAAGGTATTAAAGTTAATCCTAAAAAGATAGGAGTGTCAAGAATCGCATGGTGGGGGACTTTGCTTGAGCTGCTGCGCCAAACATACACTGTATACATAAGAGGAAGCTCACTCAAGAACACAAGAAGAGAGATAGAGGCCAAAAAGTTTTCTTGCTGATTTTTTCTTCTTCTTCCACACACTATACAATGTACACAAAGTATAGATAAGATACAACATAAAGGAAAGTGGCCTTCTAAGTCAAATCGTGCATAACCGACTACACTAATCGACTAGCGCTATATCTTTGCTAGCTATAGGCAAGTGTAACAACCTAAATATAATAAGTGATAAGTCAGTGGCCATGTGAGTGTCATAATGACCACCAACGTGCTAAGTGTAGACGTGCGGATCCATCTAGCTAGGCAGTCCATCATCAATGTCCGCACGTATTGAGCTTGCCATCTCAACAAGAAGCAATTTTGAATGGGCCGATACCTAAAAATGTGCATGATCTATGTTCTTTCATAGGTCTTGATAGCTTTTATTTTTCATTGCTTGCATTACGTTTGGCAAATTTATTAAAGAAAGGTATTGTGTATCATTGGTCTGAAAATTAGCAAAAGTCTTTTGATTTACTGAAACATGCCTTAGCGCATGCTCATGTATTACAACTACCTGACTTTAATAGATCATTCTTCCTAATAGTCATTGACGCTAGTGGATTTGGAATAGGAGTTGTCCTTATGCAAGATTCACATCCCACATCCTACTCTAGCTACAAACTTAAACCCTCTGAACTCAAGTATTCTACCTATGATAAGGAATTGCTAGCTGTAGTACAAGCTTTACGACAATGAAAACACTATTTAATGGGATCTAAATTCATAATCAAAACTGACCAACAAAGTATCAAACATCTCCTTAGTCAGCCACAAATCTCTGACCGTCGTATTAAATGGGCTGCTTTTATTTAAAGTTTTCATCCACTTATCCAATATCAACCCGAAAAAGAAAATGTTGGTGTCGATGCCTTGAGTAGAAGACCAACTATTTATAATATCTCTATGATATATTTTGATTCCCTTATCCCTACGAAAGATACCTATGATCAAGACCCCAGTTTTCAAGCTAATTGGAATATAGTAGTTGTAAATAATTGGATTCCAATAGATTCATTGTCTTATTCTGATGGATTTATATTTTATGAGAAAAGGTTATGTGTAACTGTTCCATTTAGATCATTTGTATTGCATGAAATTCATTGTCCCCCATATCAAGGCCATAGAGGTATTATTTCCACTTTACGTACATTGGTTGAAGATTTTTACTGGCCACAGATGGAATCTTATGTTTCTAAATTTGTATCTGAATTTTTAATTTGTCAGAGTTAAGCGACACCATGGTAAGCAATATGGTTTGTTAATGTATTTACCAATTCCAGAATGACCATGGTAACATATTTCAATGGACTTTATTAATGGTTTGCCTAACACTCAAGCTAATCATGATATGATTTGGACTATTATAGATCGGTTTAGCAAACAAGCATATTTCATTCCATGCAAGAAAACGTTAACTGGATCTCAAGCTGCTCAATTATTTTTTAAAACAATTTTCACTAACCATGGTTTGCCAAAAGTTATTATTTCTTATCGTGATTCTAGATTCTACAATAATTTTTGGACTTCTTTGTTTGCTAATTTAGATACAAAGATTGATGTTTCATCCTGAAACAAATGGGCAAACACAAGCTACAAACAATACAATTTTGGATCTTTTGCGTGCATACACAATTTGAAAACCACAAACACTTTAGTTTGCATACAATAATACCCCACATACAGCTACACGAAAAGCACCTTTCGAAATCATTTATGGATATAGATTTCCTACACCTATTACCTCATTGTCAAACAAAATTAAAGCTGCTAATGATATTACCAACATGCATGCTAATATTTTTGCTGAAGTCAAAGACATGATTGCAAAAGCCCAGCAATCATATACAAAATAAGCTAACAAGAAAAAAAAAGCTATGAATTTCACAATTGATGATTATTTTTGGTTACTCATTGAAAAGAGAATATTACAAAGTGTTGAGAAACACCCTGTTGTAAAGTTAGATCCTAGAGTTTATGAACCTTTCAAAATCATTCACAAAATCAATGTCAATGCATTTAAATTAGAATTACCCCAACACTGAAAAATCCACAATACTTTTCATATCAGTTTGTTAGGACCTTTTAAAGGCCAATTACATGTCCAACCTATCTATGAAAATCCTCCCTTGTTAGAAGAAGAAACTGAAAGCCTTGAACCCGAAACTATTTTAGACACTGATTATATGATCACCAGAACTGGCCATAGATATTCTAGATATTTGGTAAAGTTTAAAAATCACCCTGTTAAACCCCAATGGATGCACGCTCGTGACCTAAGTGCTTACCCCTCATTGCTCTCTCCACATTGAGCTAATAGCAATTAAGGACAATTGCTATCCCACCCCGGGGGTATGATACCAGGAGGCATATTCCACGGTGGATTCCGTGAGACCACGGTGGATTCCGTGAGGTTTTTGGATTCCATAAAACTATATTTATTTGTCGGGGTGGCTCGTACACAAGGTGGATTCCTTGTTCAAAAAGTTGACGAGGACACCTCTCCTTTTCGAGCATCGGTTAACTTTTAAAGTGCGCGCTCGTATTAAATTAAGGTTAGGACAGAGTTCCAACCTATTTATTTGTTTTGTAGCTGAAGACTGCTAGGTATTCACTTTTGTCGATTTAATTTTATTATTTTCTAACAATTGTGAATGCTTCAATTGATGTGTAGAGCAAGCGACGGTGGCGATGGGAAGCACTGGGCGATAGCATGTATTCAAGTTATTTAGAATAAATTATCATTTTTTATGGGTGCGCATCTTAGGCATGGCGCTAATATTTATTTAGGCGCACTTATTTATTGAAGTGCTTGACATATATCTATTATTTTATATGCACATGGGTGCACGGTTTAAATATTCATTATTGGACATTGTATTTGGGCACTACCTGACTCTTGGGCCGCCCAACCACTTTATTCTTTATTTTTTGGACAAAAGCAAACACAAAAGCTAAAGCATGTTAATTGTAAAATTAGGTTATTTTTAGCTTGGAGATGAATAAATTATTAAATATATAGTTTGTGGAGTGCTCACACAAGGCATGGGGGAGATTGTACCCAATTGGTCTTTTTGCCTCATGTCATGCAAGTCTATTCTCTTGATTTTTGAGCTAAAAGTAGAGTTCTTTGTTCTTGGGGACCTTCCAGCGCTTGCTATGTATGCATATAGCATCCGATTTGTGCACCACGAGGGAAGCAGGAGGATGGCGGATCTAGACCTATGGCCGGGTGGTCTCGGTAAACCGAGAGCTTTCCTAAGAAGGAATTCAAATCGCACTTGATAGACCATTAGAAACTAGAAAGATTGACTCCCATTACTTTAGAATCCACTAATATTAATTAGCTGCTAGCAATAGATTAGACAAAAAAACTTAGGTCGATCCTCGTGGGAGTAGCCAAAACTTCCATTGTGAGGTAGACTCAAGCGAGCCTAGTTAGCAAACTCTAAGGGTTTTTTTCAAAATCTCGAATGGTGCTACCTAGGACATCTCTTGATGGGTTACTAAGAATGTACCGCTAAGGAATAGCTCGGGCGGCACATTACAAAAGGTGTTGTTAAGTATACTGTTTGTAACTATTTACAAAGGACTGTTTGAAATTGTATTTATATTTGTGCTTAATTAACGTGAAGTGACATCATTTTAAGAGGCTAATTAAGGAAGCTAATTGCTATGTATCAAACTAAATTGTGCTAAGAATAATTAACAAACTAAAGAAAACCCTAAAGGAAAGTGGGTGGCTTGGTCCCCGATATGGGGGTTTTGCCAAAGGCAAGGTGGTATCGGTTTACTAAGTGGCTTCCATCACAATTTTAAGTGTTAGTTTTAGGAAATCTAGGAAGAGCCACCTAGCATGTCATCAAGAGAACCCAACTAGTGCCTCTTTAGGGGGCCAAAGTGAGACTTCACCTCATGGATAGAGAGGTTGATGTGCATCCCTTCCCCTAGTTTCTCACTCTCTTTGAACCAAGTGCGACAATGGTCCAATTTGGCATGAAGGATGCTAGCCATGTGCTCATCTTGGAAGTCAATGTTAGATAGCTAATATTAGACTTTAACATTTAAATTAGGTTCATTTTTTTAGGTCGAATCCTTGTAGGGTTGAGGTGAAGCTTTCCCTACATACTGGACTCAAGTAGCACAAGATTGCAAATATCCAATTATTCTAATGAGTTTCAAATGGCAATAGCCTTGATTACTCCTTGATGGGCTACTAAAATACGTGCTTTTGATATTTGTTAGGTAGGCACATTACACTGAGTGAGAAAACATGGTAGCCCTTGTATAAGATATAAGATGTATAGTGAGACCAAGATAGAAATGAGCTTGATGGCCCACATAATGCAATTATGCATTGTGATACACTTTTACAAAACTAAAAAAACCACTTCAGTCCACATATGGTAGGTTTCTTTGAGGACTTTGTTTTCATGTGTGGTTGTTGCTTTTATGGTAGGATAATCAAATAAAACTTGAGCTCTTAATAGGATAGGAGCTCAAACCTTGTTTCTATTTTCATTTTTCATGATGCATATAACCTTGTTTGCCAAGATTGGCTATGTGTTCAAGTTGGAAAGAAGTTGGATCAAGAGACTTAGCAAACATAAGATGAGGTAAATTTTTCCAAGCCCTGCCTTCTACACATCATGGGAAACCAAGGGCTGCGGGCACATCACATCACATGTTGTTTTGCATTGCACTAGGGCTTTGTGTACTCCTATTTGTCAAACCACTTTCATGTCATGGGGGGGTAAAGTAATCAAATGTACCTTTTCTAAGCACTGCACAGCATGAGACCCATTAAGACTATACTTAACAACCATAGATACACAAGCACAAGAGCAGTACACCTTCATTGACACTCTGATAACAAATTAGGAAACCTGAATGAGAGACTTAGGGATGTCTTGAGCCGAGGGACATGATGGACTACAACAATTAAGCTAGGGTTCTCGAAATATTCTCAACAACTTCCACGAGTGGTGTGAGTGGGAGAAAGAGTGGAGCTTCATTTCTTCTCCATTAAGAGGTAAGGTTCTAGAGTGTAAGAGACTTAAACATAATCAAAGAGCCATGTGTCCATATATGCATTGAAGCACTAGAAGTAGTGTAGGCAAGGGACAACATT